>NC_134210.1:12500-750767 GCF_965140235.1 Caretta caretta
CCGGTGACAGGTGCATGGGCAGCGAAGTCATTGCAAATAAGCAAGGAGGAAGGCAACGAAAAAAATCAAACGGGCCACTCTGGTATCACCTTGGGCCCATTTCTATGCTCCGTACCCCCAAGTCTCACCTCCCTTTCCACGTACTGACACACAAAATGAAACAGCCCCTCAACCATCAAATAAATCAATTTTGCACATTAGCAGGAGGAAGCAAACCGTGACTGTTTTCAACCCAAAGCCCCACCCCCCCAAGTTCGCAACCCCTGGACCAGGCGACAGTAAGTCCTGAGCAGTAGCCACGACGGCCACCGCGCAAAAGGGGAGGGGGCTGTTTGTGTCGTCACACCGGCCTCCAGCCCCGCCCTGGCCTCGGAGACGCCCCAACCCCACCTCTCGAGTGGCTTCCTTCCTTCCGGTTCCTCAGCCGCCGCTTCCGGTCGGAGTCGGGCTTGTGATGCGGCTGTCGGTGGCTGCCGCGATATCCCATGGCCGCGTGCACCGGCGGCTCGGGCTCGGGCCGCGCTCGCGCCTCGATATGCTGCGGAACCTGGTGACGGCGCTGGTGCGGCACGAGCGCATCGAGACGCACTGGGCGCGCGCGGACGAGATGCGGGTCTACGCGGAGCGGGTACGGCGGCGCGGGGCGCGCGGGCCGAGGGGCGGCGCGGGGCGGGGCGCGCGGGCCGAGGGGCGGGGCCGGCGGACCTGCCTGGGGCGAAGGCTCTGCCGTGCGCCTCATGAGCCGTCGGGGCCGGGCGGGGCTGGTGCGGCGGCGGCCTAGTCAGGCTGACGATCCCTGCTTCTCCCCAGCTGATCGACTACGCCAAGCGGGGCGACGCGGACGAGGCGGCCATGCGCATGGCTGACTTCTGGCTGACGGTGAGTAGCCCGGCGGCGCCGCGCCGCGCAGCCTGGGCGGGAAACGGCGCGGACCCCCGCGGGAGCGCGGCTGGCGGGGGCAGGCTCGGTGCTCTGGGGGTCAGGACATGGCCTCAGGGACAGAGAGCAACGGACCGGGTGCCTGCCCCGCAGCAGTCTAGGTGCCGAGGGAAGGGTTTGCAGACCTGTGGAGGACAGAGGGGCAGCAGGCCGGGCAGCTGTGTAAGGTGCCAGTTGGGACCCAGTGCTTGGAGCTGGAAGAGAGTAAGCGCCGAGATGCGACTGGCTCATGATAAAACATGCATGGTCCCCCGAGGGGGTTGGATACTGCAGCCTGAGGCGCTAACGGAGGCATGTTCTCTCTGCATTCTGTCCTTTTCTAGGAGAAAGATCTCATCCATAAGCTGTTTAAAGTGTTGGCTCCACGTTTCCAGGCTCATTCTGGGAACTATACACGACTGCTTCAGATCCCCAATCGAGAGAACCTGGATCGGGCCAAGATGGCTGTGATCGAATATAAGGGGAATCCTTTCCCACCACTCATAGTTCTACACAGGGACAATGAAAAGACCTTACTTAATCAGCTTCTGAAAGGATACCGTGAAGACATATTAAAGACCAGAGCTACCCAGGCCCCAGAGGGGGCTGCAGCCTCACTGCACACAGGAACTGCAGTGTAGTGCAGCATTCTCTTCCCTCCTTGTAGTGTATGCATTGGGACACAGAAGATTCCACTTAAGGCAGGAATCGGACCCTCAAATTTAAATACTTGCCTCATATGAGAGCAGTGGGTTCAGGTCCCAGACTTACTTTGCAGGTGTCCTGGTTTCTGTTCACAGTTCCTGAGGCCTGGGTTTGATTCTTGGTCTTGTTCTGTAGGATTATGCAGAAAGCATGAGTTCAAGTCCCAGTTCTTTCTTTCTGTGGTATAAGTGGAAGCCGAATTGGAGGGGTAAATGATGATGAGTAACTTAACCCTTGATGGTCTCTGTAAATAAATGCATCATTTCAGAAAAGGAAGTTTCCTTGTTTTCACTGGGTGACAGCAAATATTGTACGAGACTCCTTGTTACAGACGTAAAGTTTCTTGACACCATAAGTCACTGCTTCTTGGAGCAACTAGTCCTGGAATGCAGACAAGGAGAGGCAATTCTTGATTTAGTCCTAAGCAGAGCACAGGATCTGGTCTAAGAGCTTGGTAATAGTGACCATAATATTGTTAAGAAGCCCATCACAGTAGTATTTAACTTCAGAATGGGGAACTTCACAAAAATGAAAAGCTAGTTAAGCAGAAATTAAGATACAGTCACAAAAATGAAATGTCTACATGCTGCATGGAAACTTTTAAAAAACACCATAACAGAGGCTCAAATGAAATATAAAAAGAAATCTGATGAAGAATGAGGAAATGAAGAAATCTGATGAGGTTCAATAAGGATAAGTGCAGGGTCCTGCACTTAGGATGGAAGAACCCAATGCACCGCTACAGACTAGGGACCGAATGGCTAGGCAGCAGTTCTGCGGAAAAGGACCTAGGGGTGACAGTGGACGAGAAGCTGGATATGAGTCAGCAGTGTGCCCTTGTTGCCAAGAAGGCCAATGGCATTTTGGGATGTATAAGTAGGGGCATAGCGAGCAGATGGAGGGACGTGATCGTTCCCCTCTATTCGACATTGGTGAGGCCTCATCTGGAGTACTGTGTCCAGTTTTGGGCCCCACACTACAAGAAGTATGTGGATAAATTGGAGAGAGTCCAGCGAAGGGCAACAAAAATGATTAGGGGTCTAGAACACATGACTTATGAGGAGAGGCTGAGGGAGCTGGGATTGTTTAGCCTGCAGAAGAGAAGAATGAGGGGGGATTTGATAGCTGCTTTCAACTCCCTGAAAGGGGGTTCCAAAGAGGATGGCTCTAGACTGTTCTCAATGGTAGCAGATGACAGAACGAGGAGTAATGGTCTCAAGTTGCAGTGGGGGAGGTTTAGATTGGATATTAGGAAAAACTTTTTCACTAAGAGGGTGGTGAAACACTGGAATGCGTTACCTAGGGAGGTGGTAGAATCTCCTTCCTTAGAGGTTTTTAAGGTCAGGCTTGACAAAGCCCTGGCTGGGATGATTTAACTGGGAATTGGTCCTGCTTCGAGCAGGGGGTTGGACTAGATGACCTTCAGGGGTCCCTTCCAACCCTGATATTCTATGATTCTATGATATACCCTAAATTTAAAAAAACAAAAGTCTGAAAAAGTGCCACCGTGGCTAAACAACCCAATAAAAAAGTGGTTAGAGGCAAAAAGTCATCCTTTAAAAATGGGAGGTCGGATTCTATTGAGGATAATAGGAGCATAAACTCTGGCTAGTCAACTGTAAAAGGATAACTGGGCCAGGCAAAAAAGAATTCAAAGAGCAACTAGCAAAAAACCTAAAAATAATGTTGTTAGTTTTTGAACTCCTCAGAAGCAGGAAACCTGCCAAACAATCAGTGGGGCCACTGGACTAAACGAGCACTCCAGAAAAGCTAAGGACATTGTTGAGAAGCTAAATGAATTCTTTGCATCAGTCTTCACTGTAGAGGATGTGAGGGACATTCCAACACCTGCGCCATTCTTTTTAGGTGAGAAGTCTGAGGAACTGTACGAGATTGAGGTGTCAATAGAGGAGTTTTTGGAACAAATTGATACATTTAACAATAAGATGTCACCAGGACCAGATGGTATTCACCCAAGAGTTCTGAAGGAACTCAAATATGAAATTGCAAAACTAAAAACTGAGGTATGTAACGTACCATTTTAATCCATTTCAGGTGGATCACTTGATGATTGCCTGTTCTGTTCTTTCCCTCTGAAGCATCTGGTATTGGCCACTTTGGAAGACAGGATATTGGGCTAGATGGACCATTGGTCTGACGCAGTATAGCAGTTATATTGTAATTTGTTGTTGGGTGCTGCGTGGACTCTTCTCCCCTGCGGCCCCACCCCCTCCTCCCCAGTTCCCTGGTGTGACTGCTCAGTGCTCAATTCTGTAGTCTTTTAGGCAGCTGTGTAACAGGTGACTCGCTTTCATACACAAGGTATTCTTACACTTTGTTAGGAATTGCAATACCCAGTATACAGCCTCTTAGTTCTGTAAACTCCTGTGGTCTTTTTAGTCTGTTACCCTTTAGGCTAGTTTCAGTTTTAGAAAGTTTGAGTACAAACTTAAGTGTCAAATAAAGGAGATTAACCTCACCTTTAAACATGGTAATGTGGGAAGAATTTAGAATCACAGAAGATTAGGGTTGGAAGAGACCTCAGGAGGTCATCTAGTTCAACCTCCTGCTCAAAGCAGGACCAGTCACCAACTAAATCATCCCAGCCTGGGCTTTATCAAGCCTGACCTTAAAAACCCCAGGTAGCCCATTCCAGTGCTTCACCACCCTCCTAGTGAAAAAGTTTTTCCTAATATCCAACCTAAACCTCCCCCATTGCAACTTGAAACCATTGCTCCTTGTTCTGTCATCTGCTATAACCGAGAACAGTCTAGATCAGTGGTTCTCAAACTTTTGTACTAGTGACCCCTTTCACATAGCAAGCCTTTGAGTGCAGCAACCCCCCCCCACTTATAAATGAAAAAAGCTTTTTTATATATTTAACACTATTATAAATGCTGGAGGCAAAGCAGGGTTTGGGGTGGAGGCTGACAGCTCGTGACCCCCACGTAATAACCTTGCAACCCCCTGAAGGGTCCCGACCCCCAGATTGAGAACCCCTGGTCTAGATCCATCCTCTTTGGAACCCCCTTTCAGGGAGTTGAAAGCAGCTATCAAATCCCCCCTCATTCTTCTCTGCTGCAGACTAAATAATCCCAGTTCCCTCAGCCTCTCCTCATAAGTCATGTGTTCCAGTCCCCTAATCATTTTTGTTATCCTCTGCTGGACTCTTTCCAATTTTTCCACATCCTTCTTGTAGTGTGGGGCCAAAACTGGAAAAAGTACTACAGATGAAGGCTTACCAGTGCCGAATAGAGGGGAAAGATCACGTCCCTTGATCTGCTGGCAATGCTCCTATTTATACATCCCAAAATGCTGTTAGCCTTCTTGGCAACAAGGGCACACTGTTGACGCATATCCAGCTTCTTGTCCACTCTAACCCCTAGGTCCTTTTCTGCAGAACTGCTGCCTAGCTACTCAGTCCCTAGTCTGTAGCAGTGCATGGGATTCTTCCGTCCTAAGTGCAGGACTCTGCACTTGTCCTTGTTGAACCTCATCTGATTTCTTTTGGCCCAATCCTCTAATTTGTCTTGGTTCCTCTGTATCCTATCCCTACCCTCCAGCATATCTACCACTCCTCCCAGTTTAGGGTCATCTGCAAACTTGCTGAGGATACAATCCACGCCATCCTTCAGATCATTAATGAAGATGTTGACCAAACCGACCCAGGACCGACCCTTGGGGCACTCCACTTGATACCGGCTGCCAACTAGACATGGAACCATTGATCACTACCTGTTGAGCCTGATGATAGAGCCAGCTTTCTATCCACCTTATAGTCCATCCAGCCCATACTTCTTTAACTTGCTGGCAAGAATACGGTGGGAGACTGTATCAAAAGCTTTACTAAAGTCAAGGAATAACACATCCACTGCTTTCCCCTCATCCATAGAGCCAGTTATCTCGTCATAGAAGGCAATTAGGTTATTCAGGCATGACTTGTCCTTGGTGAATCCATGCTGACTGTTCCTGATCACTTTCCTCTGCTCGTAGTGCTTCAAAATTGATTCTTTGAGGACCTTTGCTCCATGATTTTCTGCATTCATGTTCCAAACAAAAAGTCTAGACAAGTGCACTTTGAGCACGCTGGTTGTCACTGGTAAGCTTAGAGCAGTGATACTCAGATCTTGGTGGATCAGAAGCCCAATTAATAATCAGCATTACATAAAAGAAAAGGAGTACTTGTGGCACCTTAGAGACTAACCAATTTATTTGAGCATGAGCTTTCGTGAGCTACAGCTCACTTCATCGGATATCGTTTCCACGGTATGCATCCGATGAAGTGAGCTGTAGCTCACGAAAGCTCATGCTCAAATAAATTGGTTAGTCTCTAAGGTGCCACAAGTACTCCTTTTCTTTTTGCGAATACAGACTAACACGGCTGTTACTCTGAAACATTACATAAAAGAGCCACAGTAGTGTGAATTCATCATTTCATTTACTATAGTACTATTCATATTTAAACAGTATGACAGAAAATATTTAGTGATCTATTCTCACAGCAAATAAGTTGTTGAACTTAGTGCAAGTTGATAACTTAATTGGTTGATAACTTAGTAAAAGCATTCTGACTTATTAATCATAGGATTAGAAGGGACCGCAAGGGTCATTTGGTCTGCAAAGATGCAAGATTTGTGTCTAAACCATTTAAGACAGGTGGGTATCCAGTCTCCTTTTGAAAACTTACAGTGAAAAAGCTTCTACATCCTCCCAAGGCAGTTTATTCCATTGTCCTACTGTTCTTACTGTTAGGAGGTTTTGATAGTAACTCCTCACTTAACGTTGTAGTTATGTTCCTGAAAAATGCTTCTTTAAGTGAAACGATGTTAAGCAAATCCAATTTTCCCATAAGAATGAATGTAAATTGGGGGGCAGGGGGTTAGGTTCCAGGGAAAAAAATTTCACCAGACAAAAGACACTCATATGTATGTGTGTGTGTGTGTGTGTGTGTGTGTATACACACACACACACACACAAAGTTTTAAACGAACAATTTAATACTGTACACAGCAGTGATGATTGTGAAGCTTGGTTGAGGTGGTGGAGTCAGCGGGATGAAGAGCATGGGGTATTTCCCAGGGAATGCCTTACTGATAAATGATGAACTAGCACTCGGCTGAGCCCTTAAGGGTTAACAAATTGTTGTTAATGTAGCCTCACACTCTACAAGGCACCACAGAGGGGAGACAGCATGGCAGAGGGAGACAGACACACTGTGTGTGTTTGCGTGTGTGAGAGAGAGACATGCATTGCCCCTTTAAGTAAGCTGACCCCACTCTAAGTACATTGCCTTTTAAAGTAGATCAGCAAGTTGAGACTGCAGCTGCTGCCAGCAAGCTCCCTCTGTCCTGAGCTCTGTAGCGTCCCCCCCACCTAATCTCTGTGGAGATAAGGTACAGGAGTGGGGGGCAGAAGCGGGGGGAGGGGGACACCTTGACTTTAGCACCCCTCTTCCACCGCCCACCCCCCTGCACAGCAAGCAGGAGGCTCTCGGGAGCAGCTCCAAGGCGGAGGGCAGGAGCAGCACATGGCAGTGGGGAGAGAGACAGCTGAACTGCTGGCAATTGATAGTCTGCTGGGCAGCTGCTGCACAGGGAACTTAGGGTGTGGGGAGCTGCTGGTCCACACTGGTTCCAAGCCCCCACCAGCTAGCTCCAACAGTCTGCCCTTTCTGCAAGCAGTGGACAAAGCAGTGAACAACATTATAAGGGAGTATTGTACAACTTTAAACAAGCGTGTTCTCTGATTGATCAGCAGTGTAACAATGAAACAACATTAACCGGGATGACTAAGTGAGGAGTTACTGTATTCAACAGGGACTGTGGTGATATTGGTGGAAGGAACTAGAAATAAAAGGTCACTGAGTGCACAGCTAGTGGAGCTTGTGTAGTTTCTGCAGGGAAGAAGATGGGGGTAGAGTGGGTCTGTTACAGTCTTATACTGCCCAGTACAAATATATTAAGTCTGTTATTCTTTTCAGGGAATAATGTCAGTTTATTATTTTAAATATTTATCCAAACACTTCAGCAAACTACAGTGGATTAGATAAAACAAGTTTATTAACTGCAAAGATGGATTTTAAGTGAGTACGAGTAATGAGTCATAAGTCAGAAATGGTTACAAGAAAAATAAAACAATCACTGGTGCCTAACAATAGATTATATTCAAAGGAAAGAATGCTCACCACATGCTTTCAGCAGTCTTGCTGACCAAACTCTTTATGTAAGGACCCCTCCCCCAGAGTCCAACTGCTGCTTCCTTTGTTTTGTCAGATGCAGAAAATGCGATGGGAAGGGAGAGAGAGTCCTCTGCCCCCTTTGAGAGCATTTCCAGCTAGAAGCAAAGCGACAGGCTGTTTGTGTGGAAGGAAACTCAAGATACAGATTTTTGCCCCTGCCCCCTTTCCTGCCAAAGAATGGCCATTTAGCAGGTAATGTCTATCAGCCTTGTTTACACCTGGCTGAGGTATCAGCTTGCCCTTTGTCTCTGACGAACAAGTTTGGGAAGTGGCCAAACCAATCTGGAAAATATACTTTTAGAGTCACAATTTCAGCTTATGCTTGTAACATCACATATAATGCTGCTACGGGCATTTTGCCATGATACTGTTGATCATCAAATTACAAGTTTTTATATGATACCTTAAAAGGCATACTTGTACAAACATTATTACAGTAGTGTGTAGGATGTGAACACAAGGGTATTGTCTGTCACACAGGTCCACTCTTTGTGTATCCCCACAATATACACACCTAAGTTCCCTCTAAGCTTAGGGTTAGGGTTGGAGTGAAGGTGATGTGATTGTGTTACCTACTGAAGGGTGTGAAAGTGATTTAATCAAGAAAGTTTCAGTTCCAGAGCATCGCCCAGGGACTCCGTGACAACTGGTGTGACCTCACAGCAGGCTTTCAAGGGTTGTGCGGGGGGGAGAGGCGCCCCTGCCCTGGCCTGGCCCCGCCATGGCTGGGGAGAGGTGCCTCTCCCCCGGCCCCAAGCTACTGCGGTGAGAGAGGGCTGGGGGCAGTCCTCTCTCCCCACTGCAGTCTCAGGGCAGCCTACACCCCAAACCCCTCATCTCTGGCCCCACCCCAGAGCCTGCAACCCCTGATGGAGCCCACACCCCAACTCTCTGCCCCAGCCCTGAGCCCCTTCCCGCACCCCAAACCTCTCATCCCTGGCCACACTCCAGAGCCTTCACCCCCCGTACTCCAGCCCTGAGCCCCCTCCCACACTCCAAACCCCTCAGCCCCACCCCTGTCACACATCACCTCCATACTGGTGCACATAAAATTAATTCCGAACATGGACATAAAAAATTAGAGGGAACATTGACACACACCTTTGCTCTTATAAATCCTGGCACATTTTCTGGACTGTATGGGCCTCTCTTGAGCTGACAGGTTGTTCTGTCAGGTATTCCTTCTGGCGTACAAGGGTCGGCCTGGCTTTCAGCTGCCTAGGGAGAACAACAAATGAGGAAAACCCCACTCTTAATGTTTTGTTCACCTGCACCATGAGATTATTCCTTCTAAGGCTTGCCTTCAGAGTCAAAGCTCCCTTTCCTTTCCACAATCAGCCTGGTGCTAAAGCCACTCATCTTGTGGATACACTTCCAGAAGCCCACATGATCACTTTGGTGCACTGTCCCACCTCCTACACCACAAGTACACATCAGGAAAAAAAGAAGTCACCTATTGAACCAGCAGAAAGCAGATGAGACCTACCTGATAGCAGCTGTCAGATTCAGATACCAGTTGTTAATATCCTCCTGGTTGCTTGACATCAACAGCAGTGTCTTGTGGGGAAAGGAGAGCTGAAAGAGAACATAAGAATAGCTACACTTGGTCAGACCAATGATCCATCTAGCCTAGTATCATGTCTTCTAGCAGCAGCCAGGGCCAGATGATTCAGAGGGAAGGAACAGAAGAAGAAAGGTGTTGAGTCCAACACCCATCTTTAACATTTCCTTTGCCCCAGAAAACAGCCCTGCCACAGAGACAACTAGCACCTCATCCCATCTAATTTCTGTAATCTTCCTTTTGCAATAGAAAAGCAACAGGGCTGTCCAGGCTACACTGGCACAGAACCAGAACCAGACCTACCCTCTGGCCAATTCCAGCTGCAGATCTCAAAATACTTCACACACAATTAATATTCCTCCCAGCATCTTATGGAGGTAGTAAGTCAATGCCACCGTTGATACTCCACATAGGCTTTTCTTGTCCATTCACCACCCCTTCTGGGGGTGTGTCCACATTTGTTTGCATAAATAAAGTTCAAAAAAGCCCCTCCAAGTTCCAAAACAGTCCATTGGTTTTATCTTCTTGTTGAGTTCCTAGGCTTTTCCTGGCTATAAGTCTCAGCAGGGAAACCCCACATCCCAGATCTTTTGGCTAGAGCCTTCTCACTCCCAGCAGTCTCCAAATTTATCCTACACCCAGGCCTTCCTGCTTGGGGCCTTTCCCACATTAGCAGGCCCTATGTGGCTGGAGCCTCAGGTTTCTAGCTCTGGCTTCCAAACCCCCTGGTGTCAAGGTCTTCTCTGTAGGAGCCTCTTTCTTCTTGCAGTTTCCTGAGCTTCCCCCTTCACTGCAGCCACTTGCTGTACTTTATAAGGGATTACCTGATCCAATCCAGGTGTGCCTCTGTACTAATAAGGGTTGGCTAGCCCCAGGCCCTCCAGCCCTTATGGAGCAATCCCTGCTGTCAGAGTGCTATGTCAACAGGAGAGCTTCTCTGGCTGACAATCCACCTCCCCAAGAGGTGGTATCTAACTATGCTGACGGGAAAAGCTCTCCTCTCGGCATAAGGGCATCTTCATTTACAGATTTACTTTATATATTGAGAAACCAGCCCAGAAAGGAAGCCTCTTGCTCAAGGTCACAGACCAAGTCTGTGGTGAATCCAGTAGAACCCAGGAGACCACACTCCCTGTACTGCATTTTAATGTGGCTCTGTTCTCAGAAGTAACTATAAATGGAAGCATAGGGTCTTAGTTTAAATGTAAATTGAGCAATTTGCTTTAGCATTATTGGGACAAGTCAGGAGATGTTTTTCTAACTGCAGGCACTTCAAATGACCTCTGGGATGCTTCTACCCAAGGCATTATAACCCCTAACAGGAGAAGCCCTTGCAGCCAAAAGGCAGGTCCTTCACTGAAAAGACATGGGGGAAGAAAGAAAAGCAGCCATGAGGAGGAGCTCCACCCTTGGCAACAGTTCCAAAGCATCTCTCCACATGTTAGCTGGCAGGATTTCAGATGAGCCAAAGCCCTAGTGACCATTCTGTTGCCTTTTACTTACCATGCTGCCTTGGGGCCAGTTTGGAAGTAGCCTCTTTGTGGATGCACTGGGGACAGCACAATGAGCAGAATCCTCCCAGGCACTGCTTCCTCTGTGCACTCCTAAGGGCACAAGGGGCCATGCCCCTACCCCGAGCAAACCAAGTACAGCAGTGAGAGGAGGCTGCACACCAGGGCGGTCAGAGCGGAACTGTGCCTCCCACAGAGGTGATGTGGGCTCTTCTCTCCCTCGCTCTTCCCTCTGCAGTGAAGCCTCCCTACCACAATCTAGCTCTTTATATTTTTCATTGCCACTATTTTACCCTCTCTAGTCTGCTGCTCCTGCAGCAATTAAGAGACTCACTGTGGCTCTCCCCATCATTGCCTCAGCCACAGTGGTAAGTTATACCCACTATCCTCTCTCACATTCATTCTATTTTAGATCAGGATGTGTTTGTGGGCAGGGGGCAGAAATGAGGGCTGTAGGAGCTGCAGCGAGAAACTGAGAGAAACTTACACTGAGCAGCCCTCCCTGGCTCTGGGTATGGCCAAACACTTTATCCACTGTGCACTGGTTAAGTGGATAGACTGCCTGGCAAGAAAACTTGTCCGAGTTCAGGGGATGCAGTGGGTGGCAGGGCTTCGTCGCAACCAAGATATCGGAGAAGAGGAAGAACATCTTACGCTTCACTTCTTCGCCCTTTGTGGGTACCACCATGAGCCAGCCTTCTTGGATATACCAGCGCCCTAGTTGTTGTGGGGGAGAAAGCACAACTGTGAGATGGGACTCAGTGGTGACACAGGCAGTATCCATTGAAGGAATAAAGTGAACTACTCTTACAGATTACTGGGTTTTAAATAAACTATTAATCACTCAGGAAATAGCCCTTGATGTGACTGAGGGCAGGGTGAAGAAACCTCTGCTCAATGTGCAAAAAGTGCTCAGAAAAAGCATGCAGGCATGAATAAAAAAGTGTTATATACATGTGGAGTGATACTGAATTATAATGCCATTATAAAAGTAATGGGACACCCCACCTGGCGTATTGTGTTCAGATCTGCTCACCCACCCTACTTCAAAAAGAATGTAACAGAAATAGAAGGGTTGAGACTAAGGGGATATGATAGAGGGATACAAAATAATAAAGGGGATAGAAAAAGTAAATCAATCAAGAACTTCTGTTCATCCTCTCCATATAATACAAGGGAAAAGGCAGCAAATTAACATCTATTTCATGCACTGCATCATTAGCTTGGCACTCACTGCCACATGGTAAAGAGCTTACCAGGGTGTTTTAAAAAAAGATGGGGTCTCTGTAAGTACCGTGAGAACATGCACAACTTTATTATATTTCACGTAAGATAAAAAGGGACATGATCCCTCCTGGTTCAGGACAAACTAACCTCAAATTGATGGGAATTAGGAAGAAACTTGCCCATGGGTAGGTTATTCATTCCACTGTGATCATCTAGTCTGACCTGAATAACACAGGCCAGAGAATTTCAGCAGCATTTTGTACATCAAGCCTGTAACTTCTGGGTTGAACTAGAACATATATCCTTTAGAAAAAGGCATCCAGTCTTGATGTAGAAACTTCAAATTATGAAGAATCCACCAATGTCCCTTGGCATAGTGTTTTAATTGCTAATTACCTTCACTTAAAAGTTCTCCTTATTTCCACTTGGAATTTGTTTTGTTTCACGTTCCAGCCATCAGATCTCACTATGCCTCTGTTTGCTAGATTCAAGAGCTCCCTGTGACAAAGTGGGAATTTTCTATATTTTTATGAATCCCATATGTGCCTCAGTTTCTCCTATATGGTATATTGTTACCCAGTGGGAAGACATTGACTGTTTGCTTTCAGGGCATGCTAGGAGACATGGGTATGGATGTTGCCTAGCTATTTGGGCCTTAGTCCCCATATGAATGGAGCATCTGAAAAGACAATGGCAAATCCAAATCACTGCCGTATTGATACCTAGCAACCAAATGACCCAGCAGGAGATGGACTTCCTCACCTCTTTGCAGGGAAGCTGCAGCTCAAGAACAAAGGTGTGAAGTGGGGAGATAGGTTGGCTGCTGGACGGAGACTGGACTCTCATCTGGAGGCTAAGCAAGGAGGTGAGACTGAGGCCAGGTCTAGAATACCGACCTAGATCAGTATAACTACATCACTCAGGGGTGTGAAAAATCCACCTAACCTAATCCATCCAACCTAACCCCACCATGTAGACCAGGGGTCTCAAACTCAATTTACCTAGGATAGGATACAGAGGGCCCTAGACAAATTAGAGGATTGGGCCAAAAGAAATCTGATGAGGTTCAACAAGGACAAATGCAGAGTCCTGCACTTAGGACGGAAGAATCCCATGCACTGCTACAGACTAGGGACCGAATGGCTCAGCAGCAGTTCGGCAGAAAAGGACCTAGGGGTTACAGTGGACGAGAAGCTGGATATGAGTCAACAGTGTGCCCTTGTTGCCAAGAAGGCCAATGGCATTTTGGGATGTATATGTAGGGGCATTGCCAGCAGATTGAGGGACATGATCGTTCCCCTCTATTTGACATTGGTGAGGCCTCATCTGGAGTACTGTGTCCAGTTTTGGGCCCCACACTACAAGAAGGTTGTGGAAAAATTGGAAAGAGTCCAGCGGAGGGCAACAAAAATGATTAGGGGACTGGAACACATGACTTATGAGGAGAGGCTGAGGGAACTGGGATTGTTTAGTCTGCAGCAGAGAAGAATGAGAGGGGATTTGATAGCTGCTTTCAACTACCTGAAAGGGGGTTCCAAAGAGGATGGATCTAGACTGTTCTCAGTGGGAGCTGTTCTCAGCGGTAGCTGATGACAGAACAAGGAGTAATGGTCTCAAGTTGCAGTGGGGGAGGTTTAGGTTGGATATTCGAAAAACCTTTTTCACCAGGAGGGTGGTGAAACACTGGAATGCGTTACCTAGGGAGGTGGTGGAATCTCCTTCCTTAGATATTTTTAAGGTTAGGCTTGAGAAAGCCCTGGCTGGGATGATTTAGTTGGGGATTGGTCCTGCTTTGAGCAGGAGGTTGGACTAGATGACCTCCTGAGGTCCCTTCCAACCCTGATATTCTATGATTCTATGAATGCATGTACAATCAAGCTCTTGAAGAATGAGTTGGTTTTCCTTATAAAAATGAAATACTTGTTTTTAAATAATGTTTAAGTATAATTATTTATAATTTTCTTTTTATCGCCTCTGCTGAATGAGCACACCCTGCCTTGTTTACTGGATGAGATACTGGTCATACATAAATAACAGTACCTGATCATATAACTAAAGACTAATGTAATGCATATGCACAAACAGGACACATGTTAAGGTTATACAGAAAAACTTAACGTTGGCCATTTCCTGGTTTTTGAGTGTTTATATGGAATTTCCTGGTACATTTTTTATTAGGGCTGTTGATTAATGGCAGTTAACTCATGCAATTAACTAAAAAAAAATTATTCACGTAGCTGAAGTTGCGTAACTACCATCTATCCTCCCCCCGTGTAGACCAGTCCTAATAAACCTGACTGTTTTGACAATACTGTTTGAGTGTCACTGCAGATGCTTTATGAGGTGGATTAATCCCTGAAGAGTGTACAAGTCTATACCAGGAATCTATCTAAGTTGGACTTGTTGAACAGAGCTCATGATGTGAAGCAGCAGTGCTGGAGTCCCAGGAGTACAATCTAAGGAGGTGGTGAGGCCCCCTAACTTACCCTGGAAGAAGAGTGAGAGCCCTTGGGGAGGGGGAGAGGGGTGTCTGGCAAATTGAAGGG
Source organism: Caretta caretta (assembly GCF_965140235.1). Classification (NCBI taxonomy): domain Eukaryota; kingdom Metazoa; phylum Chordata; order Testudines; family Cheloniidae; genus Caretta; species Caretta caretta. The sequence continues at coordinate 27,207 of NC_134210.1, forward strand.
ATTCCTCCAAGAGACTGTCCCCAAGATGGGAGCATAGCACTGATCCTGTTGACCTGTGACATCCCCTATCAGACATTTTCTCCCTGTGTAGGTATCTTTAGATCATAATTTAGCTTATATAAGAAAAGGTTGAGAGACTTAAGGAGTTTGCTGTAAGGCAGATTTCCCAGATCTCTAATTCTTGTAGCACTTCTCTGAACCATCTGCAATTTTTCCAGTGTGCTTTCCAAAGAATTGGACACAGTAGGCCGGTCGTGCCCTCTGTTCCTGTGTTTATACCACCAAGAACTGCATTTTCCCAGTGGAATGCTGTGAACAAAACTGCTATGTTCAGTTGTTTATCTACAATGACCTTCAAAGGTGGAATTCACAAGGGGAACGTAGGTGCGGCAATACTTTTATGTCACTTGCTGCAAGAGGAATTTACAACCCTGTGTTTGGCACCCTGGTTCCCTATACAATGCATGGAAAGAGTTAGTGACCTAAGAATGGGATTAGCAAAAGCCAGCATACTGAGTGCGGAACCACCTAAGCTAGCCAGTAGGAAATGGCAGAGAGGGGCACAGTGCCTAAGTGACTTTGAGGGTTGGGGCTTAAATCCAGGACAGAGGAAGGTGCCTCCCTCTACTTGGGATTCACAGCCATGAACCCTGTCCTTGCGTTCGGTGCTTAAGCCGGGTCAGTCCTTTTTCAAGGAAAGTAAAAGGGAAGAAAACACAAATGGAAGAAAATGGTGGTACCCCTCTTTTAGGTGAGTGCTCTAACTACTGGTCTACCATGTGTGAGACCTAGGTTCAATTTCCTCCTCTGCCTGATGTAGAGAAGGGATTTGAACTTGAGACTCCCCTTTGCCGGTAGGGTGCTCTAACCACTGGGATATGGGGTATTCCGGGAAAGGGCTCTCAGTCTCTTCTGTTGAAGCTGTTCCACTGTGTGTAAACGTATACAAGATTCCAGAAATGTCACTCTGAAGCTTAAAATGTCTGTTAAGTCAACATTAAATGAAGGAAGCCGCTACAAGCATGGTTGTGAGCTTATGCTGTTCAAAATACCACCAGGCTGAATCATCATGGTCTGTTATTGTCCAGTTTATACGTTCTCAGCCATTTTGACTTTATGAATTACACCAATGCAATATACAGCTATGCTAAGGCTGTAGCTATGCCATGCCAAAAGTTCTAGACCACTGTGATATCCAATATAACTCAACCAATCACCACCCTTAGTCTACAGGTAATTTGTATGCAACAGTTTCATTGGTTATATGAGGGAGACTGCACAGATGGTGGACTACTTGGCCCAGCTGCCACATCCAAGTGCCCAACCACCACCTACACAAATCCACAAAATCTCCCAATACAACACCCACCAGACACAAATCAATACAACCATCTGTACAGCGAGACAATCAGCACACACAATAACCCCCACGTAGCCTTTATTTTAAATTGACTGGATCGTCTTGTGTTAAACTATAGTGTCTCTAGAGAGTGAGCTCAGCCCCTGTTGTGCTCCAGTTTTCAGATCAATAGGGAGAAAGTTACCCTTTAGGATTCTTTTAGATTGGAAGAGTGAGGAGTACACAAAGAATGACTACAGTAACCACAAAAACACTTACAAGCAAGAAGATTTTGTTCGTATTATAAATTACACTCACATGCACATCTACACAATGTGAGAGAGCCAAAGCAATAGCCAATGCCATATTCATACTCACATACTGGATCTCTCATTGACAGGTGGTCATTGATAGAGGGTGGTTCCTGCTTGGGTCATCCCAATGACGTCCTCCCTTTGAGTCTTCGCACTTTAGCCCAGCCAGGGCACCTCTATCTTGTTCTGATGACACCTAACACCTTATGCATATGCATAAGGGTTCCAACCCTCTTTTTCCTTATCTGTTCTTCCCCACCCCATACATTTTGGAGTGTGTTCTTACAACTACAATATCCGCCTGCTGAAGTGAAGAAACACATTGACAGAGGCAGAAGAGTACCCAGAAGTTACCTACTACAGGACAGGCCCAACAAAGAAAATATCAGAATGCCACTAGCCATCACCTTCAGCCCCCAACTAAAACCTCTCCAACGCATCATCAAGGATCTACAACCTATCCTGAAGGATGACCCATCACTCTCACAGATCTTGGGAGACAGGCCAGTCCTTGCTTACAGACAGCCCCCCAACCTGAAGCAAATACGCACCAGCAACCACACACTGCACAACGAAAGCACTAACCCAGGAACCTATCCTTGCAACAAAGACCGTTGCCAACTGTGTCCACATATCTATTCAGGGGACACCATCATATGGCCTAATCACATCAGCCACATTATCAGAGGCTTGTTCACCTGCGCATCTACCAATGTGATATATGCCATCATGTGCCAGCAATGCCCCTCTGCCATGTACATTGGCCAAACTGGACAGTTTCTACGTAAACGAATAAATGGACACAAATCAGACGTCAAGAATTATAACATTCAAAAACTAGTCGGAGAACACTTCAATCTCTTTGGTCACTAGATTACAGACCTAAAAGTGGCAATTCTTCCAACAAAAAGACTTCAAAAACAGACTCCAACGAGAGACGGCTGAATTGGAATTAATTTGCAAACTGGATACAATTAACTTAGGCTTGAATAAAGACTGGGAGTGGATGTGTCATTACGCAAAGTAAAACTATTTCGTGCATCCGATGAAGTGAGCTGTAGCTCACGAAAGCTTATGCTCAAATAAATTGGTTAGTCTCTAAGGTGCCACAAGTACTCCTTTTCTATTTCCCCTTGTTTATTTCCCCTCCTACTGTTCTTGTAAAGTGCTGGAAATGGCCCACCTTGATTATCACTACAAAAGGTCCCCCCGCCCCCCACCGCTCTCCTGCTGGTAATAGCTCACCTTTCCTGATCACTCTTGTTACAGTCTGTATGGTTACACCCATTGTTTCATGTTCTCTGTGTATATAAAATCTCCCCACTATATTTTCCACTGTACGCATCCGATGAAGTGAGCTGTAGCTCACGAAAGCTTATGCTCTAATAGATTTGTTAGTCTCTAAGGTGCCATAAGTACTCTTCCACTTTTCATAGGGTATTCTCTTTGTTCCCTTTATTATTAGCAGCATCTTATTAACATTTATGCGCATATGTTCCTGTGTTCTGTTCTGTGGTCAAAACAGAACTTTCCATGATGTTCCAGTCAGGTACCTTGCAGTCTAGATGGATACATTGTGTTCTATTTTTCCATAACATCACCTATTGGCACATCCTTTATAGTAATCTTGTAGTTTTATTGGCATAGGGTCAATCTTTGGTCACCCACTCATGACAAGTATCCTTAAGACTGAAGTCTAGAGTGGCTACGCTGAAATCATGCAGGCCTTACCCAGTAGGCCTTGCATTACAGCCTTGTTTTACTAAAACCTAATACACATCCATTGCTCCTAAATACTTTTCAGTCTTATACTCCCATAGTCCTATCCTACTAATAACTATGCATCACATATTGATTACATATGAGTTAACCATGACAATAATACAATTAAATGATAAAATCAACTGATTTGGCTACACCAAATATCACTCCAAAGCCTCAAATGAGTCACTGTGAAGTGATGGATACAGCTACAAACAATGGGGAAGAACTCTTTGTTCAAAATAGCAGCAGATTGAATCATGACTGGCATTCATGATCTGTTACCCTCCAATTTTTAAAGTCTCAGCCATTTTTGGTGGGGTTTTTTAAACCACATGACTTTAGGAATTACACCCATGTGACAGCATGGACTTGCAATTACTAGTAATGAAATATACATTGGAGAAGGGGACTGAACCTGGGTCTGCCTGCTACATGGGGACTGCCCTAACCACTGGACTATAGACAGCCATTCTAATTCTCTGGCCCAATGTGTATTTGGTTATTTTACACACAGTGGAACAGGTTCAACAGGAGAGACAGAGCACCCTGCCCCAGAATACCCCAAGCTCAGTGGTTAGGGTACTCTCCTGGGAGGTGGGAAACCGCAGTTAAAATCTCTACTCCACAGCTGGCAGTGGTGGGAATTTAACCTGTCTCTCCCACATCCTGAGTGCGTGCCTTAACCACTAGGCTAAGTTATAGCTGTTCCCCCACCTTGTGCCATTTTGTGTAGGTTTAGGGGTGCTCCAAGCATGCCTACTGGATCAGACCCTAAAAGCAAGATAGGAAGGAGAACACCAGTCTGGAGAATGCCACTGTGGTTTAGGTACAAGTTAGGGACCAAACTGGTGGTCAGTGTCAGGACTGAGGTAGCTTTGTGCACACACAGCCACTGAAATGTAGTTACTTCGTGAACTTTAATGACAGAAATTTAGGTGCCTAGGGACTTTAGGCACCTTCAGGGTTAGGAGACAGCCAAGCAAGGGTTTTGCATACACTAGTGGTGCCTAACTGCCACTTTAAGCACCAAGTCCCCCTTCTGAATCCAACTCTAAGTGCTTTCCAGAGTCTCTGGTTTTCAGATTATCAACCTCCATTTCTAATGTATAAGCTTGTACTTGGCTATACTGAAAAGCATATATTATTGTTTGATTTTGACTAGTTTATCTAGCTACACTGATGATCACTCATCATTTTCCACCCCCAACAGTGTAATTTAGAAACTTTATCAGCTCCTGTGACGTAGCTAGGAGTGGAAATTTGGGTGGGCCGCGACTTTTGGCTGGACGGACAATGACAGACTGTGGTAGCTCAGCTTCTCCCCCGATGCCACACCCTCTTCCTAGGACTTCCCCTGCTGACCTGGGCACGTGTATGGGGTTGCTCAAAAAATGGCAAAGCAGAGCTGTAGGAGCGTAGCTTTCTGAAGGGCAGGCACATAGCGCCGTCCTGGATTTCAGGTGCCCAGAGATTTAAATATGACTACTTTTGGGGGGCACTTTAAACGCCGGGCCCTCACCCAATGCCCCTGGGCCCTGCTGCTTCCTCCACCCCCCGACTGATCCTGGGCTCCAAACACTTACTGGAGGCTGCAGGTGAGAAAGGGACAGAACTCAGCAGGCTTCCCGGGCCCCATCTCGTAGAACTCTGCTGCCAGCCCAGTTTCCCTGCTCTGGGCACCATAGGCACCGACTCTGTGGGTACTCCAGGGCTGCAGCACCCATGGGGAAAAATCAGTGGATGCTCTGTACCCACCGGCAGCCAAGATCCCCGCCCCGCCCCACCTCCTCCTCCCCTGAGCATGCCGCGTCCCCGCTCCTCCGCCTACCTCCTAGTGCTTGCCACCGCCAAACAGCTGTAGCAAGCTCCGGGAGGGAGGGGAAGGAGTGGGAACATGGCACGCTCAGGGGAAGAGGCGGGGACGGGGCTGGAATGGGGGCAGGGCAGGGGTGGAGTTGGGGTGGGGCCAGGGTCAGAGGAGGGGTCGAGCACCCACCAGTGCCAGTAGAAGTCGGCGCCTATGCTGGGCACCATCTAGTGGGGCTCAGTGAGAGCACTAGCTGCAGTGCCTTTCCCTAGGCATGTCTCCAGCCACGCTCTGCCCGACTTCCACTATGGCAGAAAGCGGGGAGGAGGGGCTGGGGAAGGGAATCCCAGGGCAGGGGCCGAGGCAGAAACTGCAGGCGGTGACAAAGATGATTAATGGGGGTGGGGTGTGTGTGTGGGGGTGTACCCATACTCTCCTCCCCCCCCGTTGCTGTCCCTGAGTGACGCTCCAGGCTGCTATGGCAGCGCTACGGCAGCTCAGATTTGGGTGGGCCTGGATGCTAAATGGGTGGACTGGCCCACCCGAGGCTATGACCCTGATCAGTAGGTATGTTATCATTAACAATATTAGTCTGCACTGGCACAGAACCCATGCCTGCACCCACCTTCCTCAAAAGACATATTATACTGGCCACTCTTAGAAACAGGAGACTTGACTAGATGGACCATTAGGTTGATCTAGTGTTGCAATTCTTGTCAACCAACATTCCTCGATTTTACCCGTGCACTGCAGAGGCAAAACACCAGTTCCCATGCCACCAGAACATATTGGAGTCTTGCATTAGGGAGGGGAGGGGTGGGGGAAGAGGGGAGCTCGCATGAGGGATGAAAACACAACTGTCAGCTTTCTCTACATATTAAAAGATGAGGTAGAGACATTAGCTACATTTTTCCAAAATGATGTCCATGAGCTACTTTGGATCATTTTCCTGTCCTCACTGCAAGTCATAAATTCCTCCCAATTGAGCGTTACCTACAAGAGCCATTAACCTGCTACTTACCTCCACTTCCAGGTCATTAAATGAAGATTGTGAATCCAACCAGGCAGCCCCACACCTTGGGGGCCCACTAGTCGCCTCTCTCATTCATAATTTCCATTTATCATACCCTGTTTGTGAGACATTAGCCAATTTTCCTCCCCAAGTCTATTTGAATTGAATCAAAAGCGATCACAAAGCTGCCTCCAATTCACTTAGTCTGGCTGATGAGTAGGACCCACCTGGAGTCAGCACCTTGGTCTTCCGTCCTTTGAGCAGTTTCTGGACCCGAAGCAGTTGCATTGAGTTCTCACGGCTGCAAATTGTGCTATGGACCCACTGAGACACCTCAGAAACAGATTTCACAGCTTCTGAAATTAGCATAGCACATCAATAAAAAAAACAAACACTTCACTGCTAGAGATCTACATCAGGTTGGGTAATAGACAAAATTGCCAGCATTGGAGAAGAGTGCATGTAAGTGGCTCTACCCAATCCTAGCGCTGAAATCTGGGAGTTGAGGAGGTTACTTACCTGTAACTGGAGGTTCTTCGAGATGTGTGGCCCCTCTCTGTATTTCAAAAGTGGGCGCACTTGCGCGCCATAGGTGAAAGTTTAGCAGGGTCAGTGACCTGCACCTGAGTCATACATTGCCTCATGCTACAGACAAGGTTATAAGAAGCCATGCAGGGCGATGCCCCTTCAGTCACCCTCTCACCACTAAGTAGCGCAGTCTGCAGTAGGGGGGATGGTGAGTGGGTGTGACCAGGTGTCTGGATGGGCCACACTGACAATGCCACACTCAGGGCAGACTGCAAGAAATAGGGCTGATAATCCCCAAAACTGGCGGTTTATTCTGTAATTAGATTCACCAGTCCAGTAATAAGAGAGCTATCTGTAGTGCCACACTGGTTAATAAGAAACCAAACACAATCTCCTTTAGATATTCCAGCTCTTGGATCCCATCTAGACAACCAAGTCTAATATAGTGAGGGGTTACTGAAAAGCCTATTCACCATACTTTAAGTTCTACCAATCCCAAAGGTATTGGACACTTACCCATAGGTCAATATGAATCTCAGATCTTACCCAAATACCTGCTTACAGCCAATCCTTAATAACTAAGATTTATTATTAAAAGGAAAAGGAGAGAAGAGAGTTATAACTGGCTAAGGAATCATATACATACAATTAATTGCAAAGTTCTTATATCAGGTTTGTAGAAGTGATGAAATAAACTTCTCGTTTGCAAAAGTCTCTCTGGAAATTACCCAGACAGATTAAGGGTTATCAGTCCTTGTTTTGAGCTTCCTTGTTAATAATCCAGTCCAGAAAAATGAAGCAGGAAATGAAGATAAAATGGAGATGTCTCAGGTGCCTTTTTATATACTCTGTCCCAAACAAAGCCCACAGCTCCTGTTTGTGGAAAGTTACTAGCCCAAGATGGAGCCAGGGTCATATGAGCATATCACGTCCTTACATGGTTTGCTGACTCACAGGGGTTGGCCATTGGCCCCTTGCTGTCTAAGGCATCCTTTGGGAGAGTTATCTGGGCAGGATGAGTTTCTTCTATGGCCCACTGATAGAGTGAAGTGTCCTTAATGGGCCATCTACACATAGATGTCTAGTCTTGATATTTATCTATTTGAGAGGTGTCTCCCAGAAACAAAACATATTTGTTTTCTTCAAGTGGTAGTCCCTATATGTATTCCAAATGTGGGTGAATACCAAGTAGTGATCAGCTTGGAGACGTGTGAGGACACAAGAAGTATCGTTGTCTGCAGGATGGCATGGCTGATGGCTGTATCTTTCGCCGCTCCCTGGGTGATGGCATAGTGGGTGGGGAAGGTATGGACGGAGCGCCAGGTCACATGTGTCTGCATGGAATGTGTTGTAATCCTGTCGGGCAGCAGGGTATTAGCCTGCCTGCAGCATTCTGTAGAGACCCACTTTGATATGTGCTGTGAAGAGAGAGCTTGTCCTCACGACCTCGCCACAATGCCTATGAAAAGGTACAGAAGACGTGGGTCCTGTCAAGATAGAACACAAATGCATGGCAGATGTTGGATGAGTGCAGGGTCCTGTCCGCTGTAGAGACATGTGGCTTAGGATGGAAGACCAGGAAGTGAATGGACTGACTGAGATGGAACTCTGAGACCACTTTCAGAAGAAACTTAGGGTGAAGGCATAATGAAACTTTGTATTTTTGGAATACTGTATATGGTAGGTCGGCCATTGTGGCTGCCAATTTGCTGACCCGCTTAGTGAAAATGATGGCAATGGGAAGGATGACCTTCATGGATAAGGTGAGAGGGAGCACGTGGCCAGGGACTCGAAGGGAGGTCTGGTGCGGGCAGAGATTACAAGATTGAGGTCCTGGTGTGGGGATAGTAGTTTAAAGGACCGATGGGAAGTTATTTGTCAGCCCTTTCAGAAAGGGTAAACATTGAGTGGCTGTCAACCAGTGGGAGGAACGTACTAAGCGCTGCCAAGTGGACTCAGACTGAGCTGATGGCGAAGCCTGAGGTCCTAAGTTCCAGGAGGTACTCCAGGACGGTAGGAATGAAAGATGTCACTGAAGGGGAAATAGAAGTGTTGTGCCCAGGTGGTGAAATGCTTCCATTTCACTGTGTAGAATGCCTATGTGGAAGCTCGTCTGCTGAGCGTAAGTATGTGCTGCACTGGTGTCAAGCAGGCAATGTCTACGTGCAACCAACATCCAAAAGCCAGGCCAGGAGGCAAAGCAAGCCTGGGCAGGGACGTCTGACTCTGCCCCAGTCCTGGGTGAAGAGATCCAGCAGTGTTGGGAGGTGGATTAGGGGATGGGTGGAGAGTCTGAGCAGGTCTGGAAACCAGAACTGTTGGGACCAAAATGGGGCTATTAACAGGACCATGGCCCAATCGTGTTGGATCTTGCACAGTACCAGGGGAATGGGGCGGGGGAGGGAGGAAGGTGTAGTGGAGGCCACCTTGCCACAGAAAGAGGAGAGCATTGACTTAGGAATCACGCCCGTTGGCCCCCCAGGAGCAGTACATAAGAACGGCCATACTGGGTCAGACCAAAGGTCCATCCAGCCCAGTATCCTGTCGACCGACAGTGGCCAAAGCCAGGTGCCCCAGAGGGAGTGAACCTAACAGGTAACGATCAAGTGATCTCTCTCCTGCCATCCATCTCCCCTCTGACAAACAGAGGCTAGGGACACCATTCCTTACCCATCCTGGCTAATAGCCATTAATGGACTTAACCTCCATGATCTTATCTAGTTCTCTTTTAAACCGTTATAGTCCTAGCCTTCACAACCTCCTCAGGCAAGGAGTTCCACAGGTTGACTGTGCGCTGTATGAAGAAGAACTTCCTTTTATTTGTTTTAAACCTGCTGCCTGTTCAATTCATTTGGTGGCCCCTAGTTCTTATATTATGGGAACAAGTAAATAACTTTTCCTTATTCACTTTCTCCACACCACTCATGATTTTATAGACCTCTCTCATAACCCCCCTTAGTCTCCTCTTTTCCAAGCTGAAAAGTCCTAGCCTCTTTAATCTCTCCTCATATGGGACCCGTTCTAAACCCCTAATCATTTTAGTTGCCCTTCTCTGAACCTTTCCTAATGCCAGTATATCTTTTTTGAGATGAGGAGACCACATATGTATGCAGTTATTCAAGATGTGAGTGTACCATGGATTTATATAAGGGCAATAAGATATTCTCAGTCTAATTCTCTATCCCTTTTTTAATGATTCCTAACATCCTGTTTGCTTTTTTGACTGCTGCTGCACACTGCGTGGACATCTTCAGAGAACTATCCACAATGACTCCAAGATATCTTTCCTGATTAGAGGAGGGGGAACTTGCAGTTTTTGCAAGTGGCAAAAAGGTCCAAGTGACGGGTGCCCTAGGCTTGGCAGAGGCAGCAGAGAGTGGGGTTGTGTAGCTTCCACTCACGATTGAGGTACCCGATCCAGCTGAATGTGTCCACCAGAGTTTTCTACATTCCCGGGAGGTATGTCACGCAGAGTGTGACACTGTGGCAGATATACCAGTTCCAGAGGCAGATGATCTCCACACCGGGTGACCAGGACTTGGTGCCTCCCTGCCTGTTTATGTATGCTGCTGCAGTGGTATTGTAGGAAAGGAGATGAACATAGCATGCTCGGATAAAGGGCAGGAATGCAAGGCAGGCAAGGCGGATTGCCCACACCTTCAGGATACTGATGTGCATGTGGGCCTTGTGCCGAGTCCAAGCCCCTGGGATGGCATGGCCATCCAGGGTGAGCACCTGAACCAGCTAGGGAGGCATCTGTGGTGAGAGTGGTGGTTGGGATGGGAGTGGGGCAGGGGGTGCCTATCATCACTTTGGAAGGGTTGGTCCACCAGGTGAGAGGCCTGGACTAGACTTGGGACAATCAGTGTGACATCCAGGTGGTCGACATGGAGCCTGCAGACTGATATGAGCCTCAACTATAGACAGCGCATGTGCAAGTGCGCATGCAGTGTCACATGGGTGCAGGCTGCCATGGGGCCAACGAGGCAGAGACAGTGACACACCGTGGTGTGTGGGTTGCGACATAGGACTGCTGTCTGGGTGGCAAAATGGCCTGCCGGGAGAAAGGCGTGAGCCACCATGGAATCCAGGCATGCCCCAATGAAGTGGACTGTCTGTGTTGGGAAGAGCATGGATTTTTCCTTGTGGATTTGGATACCAAGAGTGGCGAGGAGAGAACAAAGAGCGCAGATGGCTGACATCTCAGTGAGGCAGTCATCTAAGGAAGGGAACACAGAGTACCCCAGCCGCCTTAATTGAGCTGCCACGACCACGAAGACTTTGGTGAAGACCCTTGGGGCTGTTGCAATGCCCAAGAGGAGGACTCTGAACTGGTAGTTGTCGTCACCCATGCAAAAGCAAAGAAACTTGCAGAGGGCTAGGCAGATGTCAGGGTGGAAATACGCATCCTTCATGTTGAGAGCTGTGAACCATGACCCCTGGGCGAGGTAGGGGATGATGGAAGCGAGAGTCACCATACAGAACTCAGTTTTCATGATGTGTTGAGTAGTCAGAGATCGAGAAGGGGATGAGAAAGTATGGGGAGTAGAAGCTTTTGCTGACTAAGGGATTAGACACTGGTTCTATTGTGCCTTTCACAAGGAGGGTGTCTGCCTCGTGTTGTAGGAGGTTGCGATGAGAATCCCACTAAGCATCTGGGAGGGGCGGGAGGCGCGCAGCGGGAAGGGAAAGCAATTTGATTGAGTAACCGTGCTGTATGATCTCTAATACCCAACAGTCCGTGATGATCTTGTCCCAATCATGGACAAATAAGGCAAGATGGTCCCCAAAGGTTGTGGGGCCGGGGATGGTGATGTGGGGGGTTCGCAGGTCTCAACATCCACATCAAAACCGTCCCTTTGGTGGATGCCATGCAGAGGAGGTGGCGGTGGCTGAGTGTCGCAGACACTGTGACTGAGCATGCTGTTGTGCAGGCTCCTGATACCGGGGGTAGGTGGCCTGGTATGGTGCATAGGAGCATAACTGGATTGCTTTTGACCAGGTGCTAGGATGTATTTCCCAAGAGACCAGAATGTTGCTCTAAAGTCCTTCAGAGAGTGGAGGGACTTGTCTGTCTTCACTTAGAACAAATTGTCCTTGTCAAAGAAGGAGGTACGGGATGATGGTCTGGATCTCCCTGGGGAAGCCAGAGGACTGCAGCAAGGGACTGGAAGGATGTATTTGCTGCATCCACTGCAGCTTGGAGGCCGACCTTGGCCATCAGGCGACCTTCCTCCACTGGGGCCTGGAAATGCTGCTGTTTGTCCTATGGCAGATCCATAGCTTGGCATAGTTATGAAAGTCAAACTTCGCTAGCAGAGTACAGTAGTTAAGAGATGTGGAACTGCAGGGCTGTGGAGGAGTATACCTTATGGCCCAAGAAGTCGAGCGTTTGGCCGCCGTAGGGGTTAGAAGCTCCTCACCCGTTCAGACACCGTGTGCACCACTAGCAAAGTGTGTGTGGGGTGGGAGGAGGAAGAGAAAAAAGAAAGTCACCCCCTTGGATGGGACAAAGTACCAACGTTCCAACCTCTTAGGCATGGGGGTACATGAAACTGGTGCGTGCCGGACTGCTTATGCAGACTGGAAGATAGCGTGACGTGCGATGGTCCCCTGGGCTGGAGGATGTCCAACAGCTGGTGGTGTTGGTCCTGGACTTCCTCTAGAGGTGCCCAAGTCCAGAAACACCTGCTGCAGCACCTCTTGGTGCTGGCAGTGATCAATAGGGCTCTGTGTTTGTAGCGGAAGTCATGGAGTCGATGACTTTCTGTGACCTCCATAACTTCTGCGGTGGCCAACGTGGCTGCCCCCAGGCCTGCCCAAGCAGCTGGCTACAGGAGTGGCTCTGCAGCCAGCTCGGGTGACCCTGCAGTCAGCTGCACTGGCTGCTGTTAGAGCAGCCCCAGGCACCACCCAAGCAGCAACTGGTGTGACTGGCCCTGGGGACCACCTGAGAAGTGATCTTCGGGGCAGCTGGAGCGCCACTTTTGGCGGACCCTGGCAGCGGTCCCTGGAAACAGCCACTATTGGTGAACCCTGGCAGCAGTCCCTGGGTGCTCGGAGCAGCCCTTGCTCAATGGCCCCTGGACAGACGGAGCAGCCATTGATCAGCAGCCTCTGGCAGCTGGAGCTGCTGGCCCTGTCCCCCCAGCAGCGGCCCCCACTTTTCACCAGCAGCAGGCCCCAGCTCCTCCTGAGGCACCCCCCTCCAGCAGTGCTCCCCTCAAAGATTTAGTCAGGAGTATTTATAGTATCAGTCATGGACAGGTCACGGGCCGTGAATTTTGGTTTATTGCCTGCGACCTGTCCGTGACTTTTACTAAAAATACCCATGACAAATTGTAGCCTTAATCATCAGGAGGCAAGAGGGCTGGGGAAATCAAGGCTTCGTCAGGAGAGGATGAGACAACCATTGGTATTGGCTCCCACTCAGTCTCCGTTTCCGGTGCGAACTGGGCGTTTCCAGCACAGGAGTCCAGACAAAAGCTTGCGAGACCTGGGAAGGCAGATATGGGCAGTGTTACGGGTCCCTGGGCGGCCACTGTGCCCAGTGGGTTGGGTCCCAGGGGTACAGAGGCCCCAAGGGTATCTATACCAGGGCATCTATACCAGGGCGGTAGTGCCCAAGTATATCCTGCCTGGTGCAGCGGTCACACCTGGGAGTCTGAACTGCACAGGGACACAGGGGAGAATGACGGTTCCTCTGCAGAACAGCCACCTGAGTCCAAAGAGAACTCTGGTAGCGGTGGAACCCTCAGTGCCAATGGCCGAAGTGCAACTGCCAGGTGTGGTCTCTGGCCCAAGAGAAGCCAAAGAAGCGGTGTGTCCACTGGAGTAGGGGGCTGTTGTACCAAGAGCAGCGGAAATGGCAGGTCTGGATGCGCCATTGGGAGCAGAGGCTTGATGCACCCAGGTGTCTAGGAGACATTTCTCCGACGGCTGGAGTGTGGAGGCATGTGCAGTGTGGAGACTCTGGTTGTGATGGAGGTGCATGCCATGGAGGGCTGTCGTGTACCTTTTGCCTCTTAGCTTTACCCCTGGAAGAGAAGAGCTTAGGTGGGGTCCACATGCAACATCTCACCCGACATGGCATGGCTCAGGGACCAAATGCTGTGCTTAGTGGAAGTCTGCAACAGGGACATGCCGCGATGCCCATTAGAGAGCTTATGACCCTCATGCTTGGACTTGTCCTGTGCCAGTGATACCATCGGATCCAGACAGGAAGTAGTGGGTGGGACACTCACCACTGGTTGAAGGACAGTGCACCGTTGGTTGCACTGGATCCAGATCGGATTGGATTCCACAAGTGGATAGCCTCCTCTTCCATAAGGAATTTCCGGAATCACAAAAGGTGGGTCCATGAGGGAAAAGACTTGCAGATCTCGCAGTGTGCAGCAAGATGTGCAACCCCCAAGCAGTACAAGCAGCAGCAGTGCTTGTCGCTCATTGAGAACGAGCGAGGGCACAACACAGTTTTTGAACCCAGAACATAGGGCATGGTCCTCAACTAAGTTGGGGTGGGCCCCGAGTGGGGCAAAACCAACTACACTAACTAACTATGAACTATCTACACAAGAAGATTAAACAAGCTAACAATATACACACAGACAAAGCATTCTCCTAGCAGACTACAAGCATGGAGGAAAGCAGATTCCGACTCCAACCATGAGGCGGTGATAGGGAACTGAAAGACTGTCGTCCCACACAGCCTCTTATAACCTCACCTGGAGCACGAGGCAACGTACGACACACGTGCAGGTTAACAGATACTGCTACTGAAAACTTCTGGCTCTGGCGCATGGCATGCATGCCCACCTGCGTTTCAAATACTTATAGGACTATCACTTGAAGAAAAATCAGATTCTCAGACCAGAAGGGACCACTGTAATCATCTAGTCTGATTTCCTGTGTAGCACAGGCCATAAAACTTCGCCAAAATAATTCCTAGAGCAGATCTTTTATAAAAACATCTGATCTTGATTTAAAAATGGTTAATGACGGAGAATCCACTATGATCCTTTGTAAATTGTTTCTTTGATTAATTACTTTGCATGTAATTCATTGCCAAATACAGAGGTAAAATAGCCTCTTTACTCCTCCTCAAGATCCAAGTTTATGGATCCCAGGATCGCATTAGCTCTTTTGGCCACTGTGTCACATTGGGAGCTCATATTCAAATTATCCACCAAGACCCCCAAATCTTTTTTTAGCGTCACTGCTTCCCAGGATAGAGTCCCCCATCCTGTAAGTATGCACTACATTCTTTGTTCCTACATGAATTCATTTACATTTAGCCATATTGTTTGCTTGTGGCCAGTTTACCAAGAGATCTAGATCACTCTGTCCTCTTGATTACTTACCACTCCCCTAATTTGTGTGCTATCTGCAAACTTTATCAGGGTTAATTTTGTTTTCTTACATGTCATTGATAATTATGTTAAATAGCATAGGGTCAAGAACTGATGCCTGCAGGACCCCACTGGAAACAATAATGTTTACCCATTTACAGTTACATTTTAAGGCCTATCAGTCAGTTTTTAATCCATTTAATACGTGCAACGTTAATTTTATACCATTCTGTTTTTTTAATCAAAATGTCATATGGTACCAACTCAAACACCTTACAGATATCTAAGTATATTATGTCAACACTATCCACTTTATCAACCAAACTTGTAATCTCATAAAAAAGATATCAAGTTAGTTTGAAAGGATCTATTTTCTGTAAACCCATGTTGATTTACATTTATTATATTACTATCCTTTAGTTCTTTATTTTTTGAGTCCCATATCAGCCATTCCATTATCTTGCCTGGGATCAATGTCTAGCTGGCCATCCCATTTTTTACCCTTTTTAAAACCTGGCAAGACATTTGCTTTCTTTCAGTCTTCTAGAACTTCTCCAGTGTTCCAAGATTTATTGAAAACCAACATTAATGGTCCAGAGAGCTACTAGGCCAACTCTTTTACAACTCTTGGACACAAATTATCTGGACCTACTGATTTAAAAATATCTAACTTTAATAGCTTCAGTTTAACATCCTCCAGATATACCAGTGAAATGGAAAGAGTGTTATCACCATATGGTGAAACTATATCATCTGTTTTTCCCCAAATATAGAACAGAAATATTTATTGACCCCCTCTGCCTTTTCTGTATTATTATTGATAATTCTACCATTTCCATCTGATAATGGACCAATACCATTGTCAGGATTCTTTTTGTTCTGAATATACTTTAAAACTCTTTATTGTCCTTAACTTTGCTATCCATAGATTTCTCCTTGTGTCCTTTGGTGCCATTATCAATGTTTTACAATTCCTAACTTCTGATTTATATTCGTTACTACCAATTTCTCTTTCTTCTACTGGGGGGGGGGGGAAGAGAAGGAAAGAGAGAGTAATCTACTAGATTTCAGCACCGAAAAGGGTTTAAGGTCAGAGAGATTATTAAAATCTGATTATTGTTAGCAAAAGAAATAATCCAGAACAAGGTTTGGAATCTACATCATACTTGCAAGGTGCTGGAACTCCACACTATCCGGGCTGGAGTTCTCCATCAGGTCTCTGAACAAGTGCTTGTATCTAAGACAGACAGGATAAAGGGGTGTAGTCACATTTCATATACAGTCACCATCAGCAGCATCTCCTATTGTTGATAGTACAAGGGATGAGAAAGTTCCAGCTTTTGGAAAGGGAGGACTAATCAGTCAATCTTGAAGCACTTCCCCTCACTCAGTACAGTCAGTTCCCCCTTCTTCTCCCCACATACACCAAATGTTTATCACAATCTGGAGAGACCTCAGATAACTGCATAGCTCCCTGTATCCCCACCACACACACACCTTGGAATCTGTGTGGGCTGCGATGGAATGTTCTGATCTGGGGTCACTACAGCCATTCTACCTCTATCCACCAGCAACAGACTACAGTTCCATGGGGTCCCCTCTCTTCACCTCTGATTATTCCTAGTACTAATCTTGGTGCTAAAATGACATCTGAAGGCTCAAGGCTGCTTCCTTACTGATGGAGCCTCTGCAGTGGCAGAGGGAGCAGATCCTCCAGCTGCCATCCCAGGAACTCAGGTCGAGACTCTTGAAGCTTCTTAAACCGGCAAAATGCCTTATTCTTCTTCACCTGCTCCTGCGTATGACCAAGCAAAGATGAAACATAGGTTTGAAGTACCAGAAAGAAGCAGTATATTTTAGTGGTTTGAGTGGGGACCCTAGAAAAGAACATCTACTTACCCTACAGTAAGTGGGTTCTTCAAGCTGTTGAGAGCCACAGACTACATTACAGGTGTGCATGCACCTTATGCATGTGAGACATTTTGTTGTGGCTCGCAGTGTCCATCGGGATGGCGCATGCACCCTTGTACCCCCTCCCATATGAAGGCAGAAAGGGTAGGGTTCCCATGACCCTCACTTGCAGTCCAAAGCCTGGGTTGCTGAGTGATCTCTACTGAGTTTGGATCTATTCAATATCATCATAAATGAGTTAGCTAATGGGATAGAGAGTATACTTATAAAGCTTGTGGATGATACTAAGCTTGTGGAGGGGGTTTGCAAGCACTTCGGAGGGCAGGATTAGAATTCAAAATACTCTAAAAAACTGGAGAAATGGTCTGAAATAAACAGAATGAAATTCAATATGGATTAAGGCGAGATATGATAGAGGTCTATAAAATCATGACTGGTGTGGACAAAGTAAATAAGAAAAAGTGTTATTTACTCCTTCTCATAACACAAAAACCAGGGGTCACCAAATGAAATTAATAGGCAGCAGATTTAAACAAATAAAATGAAGTATTTTTTCACACAACTCACAGTCAACCTGTGGAACTATTTGCCAGAGGATGTTGTGAAGGCCAAGACTATGACAGAGTTCAAAAAAGAACTAAATAAATTCATGGATGATAGGTCCATCAATGGCAATTAGCCAGGATGGGCGGGATGGTGTCCCTAGCCTCTGTTTGCCAGAAGCTGGGAATGGGCGATGGAATGGATCACTTGATTACCTATTCTGTTCATTCCCTCTGGGGCACCTGGCATTGGCCACTGTCGGAAGACAGGATACAGGACTAGATGGACCTTTGGTCTGACCCAATATGGCCATTCATATGTTCTAAGGAAAAGTGCACCATACTACATTTAGGAAGGAATAATCAACTGCACAAATACAAAATGGGAAGTAACTACCTTGGAAGGAGTACTGCAGAAAAGGATCTGGGATTATAGCGGATCACAAACTAAATATGAGTCAACAATGTAAAAGTGTTGCCAAAAAAAAAAAAAGCGTATATCATTCTGGGATGTATTAGCAGGAGTGTTGTAAGCAAGACACAAAGTTATTCTTCCACTCTACTTAGCACTGATAAGGTCTCAACCAGGAGTACTGTGTCCAGTTCTGGGCACCATACTTCAGGAAAGATGTGGACAAATTGGAGAAAGTCCAGAGAAGAGCAACAAAGGTCTAGAAAATACGACTGAGGAGGAAAGAATGAAAGAAAATCAGGTGTATTTAGTTTGGAGATGAGAAGACTCAGGGGGGACATGATTATAGTCTTCAAGTACATAAAACGCTGTTGTAAAGAAGGGCATGATAAAATTGTTCTCCTCAACCACTGAGGACAGGACAAGAAGTAATGGGCTTAAATTGGAGCAAGGGAGATTTAGGTTAGACATTAGGAAAAACTTCCTAAACGTACGGGTAGTTAAGCACTAGAACAAATTACCTAGGAAGGTTGTGAAATCTCTGTCATTGTCTAGTCTGTTCTTAAAAACCTCCAAACAATGGTCAGGTATGGTGTAGATAATATTTTGTCCCTCCTCAGTGCAGGGGACTGGATAGATGACCTGTCAACAGTCTCTTCCAGTCCTACATTTCTATGTTATCACAGCGCCGATCCCCTTCAGCACAGCTGATTTCAGGATCAGGTGGAAAGCCTAGAGTGAGAGACAGGAGGCAGAAAGGATCACACAAGGGAGGGGAAGACAGAGCAGGATCTCAAACATATTAGGTTGGGATCCTCACTGGCGCAGTGCTAATGGTCAAGTATCACCACTGAAGTATCAAGGTCTGGTGTCATGGCAACAATCCTTCTGCCGCAGCCATGGTGATGGTAAAAAGTTCTTTTCTCTCCTCTCCCTGAAGTCTTTTTAAGGACCCACAAAAAGGCAATGAGTAGAATAAGCCATCCTCATTATTCTTACAAGTAATTAGGTCATATTTCCAATGTACCAATTTTAGTTAATTAATTTCTGCTCTTCTTTTACACCAGTCATAATCTTAACACAGTACTTGAGCATTATCAATAGACTCTTTCTTTAAATTAATTCAGTCTGTCTCCTTCCCATATCTTTTCTTCAAGAGTTTTATATAACAGATCATTATGACTATTCATAAACCTTTACCCACTTTTCATTAGTTAGGCTAACAATTAACGTAGGCCTGCTAGGCCTCACTTATAACAACAAATGGGACACCTTTCACTAAGGTGGAGGGGTGAGGATTCCCAAGGAATGCAAAATTGCTTTAGACAATTTCAAGTGAGTGTAGGTAGATCAGTCAGTCCTCTTGTAGAATAATTCCAAGCTCTCAAAGGGCATGTCCTCATTTGTGGCTTGTACCTCTTGGGGGATACCCAAAGCCTGAAGCCACAATTCTCTCTGCATTGTCACTGCAGTGGTTGTGGACACAGCCATGATATCCATGAGACATCAGTTGCCCTTCCTGTGTTATATGTTTTAGCTCCTCCCTGCTCTCATGAGCAAGCTTAGCCACAAAGGGTGTCACCCTGTCCCTAGTCAAATCATATCTGCCCAGTAAGGCCTGGTAGTTGGCCACCCTCAACTGAAGTAAAGCCAATGAGTACAGTTCTCTTGCAAAAAGATCTAAATGTTTGGGATATTTGTGTTTTGGTATGCTCTCGATAGAACTTATCTTCTCTTGAACAGCCACAATAACTAGGGAGCCAGGGTTGGCATGGGTATAAAAGTATTCAAACCTCAAGAAGGATAACTGGTAGGTACCATTTCTCAATTAGTTTTGATGTTGGTGTTATAATGACTGGTGTCTACCAGAGTTCTCGCTGGATCTAGGAGCCCCGCATTTACGGGGAGGGTGGGCAGGACCAACAGAAAATGTCAAATAACTTGTGGGATTTTTCAGAGATGACTGCAGTCTCTGTCTCCAAGGTGTCAGAAATCTGCATAAGGAACTCCTGAAAAGCCTTGAAATCATCCAGTGCCAGGTCTACCGTCTCATCCAGCAAAGATGAAGAAAGATCCTTAGGAAGTGACAAAGGATAGTGGCACACTTCTGAATCTTGCTCCTTTTGGTGCTCCAGCAACATGTCTTGCTAGGAAAGCCACTTGAGCGAGTGGATTTTCTCCTCCTCCATGATGGCAGGCACCAGCTCTTTGAGGCTTGTGAAGGTGGGCCCCAATAGGTGGCATCCTGTATGTGTATCAGTAGCCAATGGGTTGCTGGCTGGACCAGTGGTTGAGCTCTGTAGAAGTCCTCAGGTTTCTCAGTGGCAGCCCTCATGGAACTTAGAGGGGAGCTAAAGTTCCCTCTAAGCTGCATGGCTGCGCAGTTGCCTATTAAGCCCTACACATCACCTCCATATTGGTGCACATATAATTAATTTTGCACATGGACGTAAAAAATTAGAGGGAACACTGGAGGGGAAGCAAGAAAAAAGTGTGCTCTGGGGATGGAGAGGATGATGGGGATGGGGATCGCCTCCTCCATAGGCGATGCTGCTGGTAGAGTGCTGTCAGTAACAAGTTCTGTGTCAAAATTTGTGCATTCTGAGTCTGTTCTTCCAGAGCCAGAGTCGACATTGGCAGGGACACTGCTGGTACTGGGCCCAGCAAAGTCTGCTGCATCACAGTCTGCTCCTTCTTGCCAGTCCTCAACACCATGCAGGACCTGGCCAGCTTGTTTCCCTAACATTTTCTTGTACCTCTGAGAGGAATCATAGAATCATAGAATATAAGGGTTGGAAGGGACCCCAGAAGGTCATCTAGTCCAACCCCCTGCTCGAAGCAGGACCAATTCCCAGTTAAATCATCCCAGCCAGGGCTTTGTCAAGCCTGACCTTAAAAACCTCTAAGGAAGGAGATTCTACCACCTCCCTAGGTAACGCATTCCAGTGTTTCACCACCCTCTTAGTGAAAAAGTTTTTCCTAATATCCAATCTAAACCTCCCCCACTGCAACTTGAGACCATTACTCCTCGTTCTGTCATCTGCTACCATTGAGAACAGTCTAGAGCCATCCTCTTTGGAACCCCCTTTCAGGTAGTTGAAAGCAGCTATCAAATCCCCCCTCATTCTTCTCTTCTGCAGGCTAAACAATCCCAGCTCCCTCAGCCTCTCCTCATAACTCATGTGTTCTAGACCCCTAATCATTTTTGTTGCCCTTCGCTGGACTCTCTCCAATTTATCCACATCCTTCTTGAAGTGTGGGGCCCAAAACTGGACACAGTACTCCAGATGAGGCCTCACCAATGTCGAATAGAGGGGAACGATCACATCCCTCGATCTGCTCGCTATGCCCCTACTTATACAGTAGGGCACCAACCTCCTTCTCAAGCTCCCTCTCCAGTGCTCAGAGAAACCGCCTGTTGCACTCTGCTTCAACTTCCGAAGTGTCAACTTCAGTGTCAAGACTTAGTGGTTTCAGTACTAGAGGGAATGCCAGAACCGAAGTCAATGCCGGCACCAGGTCTTGTCTCAGCATCATTTTTCCCTGCAGAGGTCTTCAGAGTTCCCTTCCTTCTTGATTGATTGCTGGACCATGTGGGCTTGAGTGTTAGAAGGGTCTTCGAGCCTGTTTTTTCTGGAGCAATCTGATCCAGGAGGTGCATCTTAGGACTTGACAGTCCTTGAAGAGAAGGATAGGCAGACCAAGCATCTGCTTAGGATATGGGATTCTCCTAAGCAGAACACGCACCTGCTGCGCCTCTTTTAGAGGACTTAGTCCAAAGGATGGGCAAGGCTAGAAACCTCTGGGTTCAGAGTCCCACATTTTTAGTTCTTTGTACAGGGGAATGTGTATCTGTGGAGGGGAAGCAGGGGATTACAGGGTGGTCTGAGCAGTAAATTTGATTAAAACAAGTATTAGAACAGATTAGAGTGATAGGTTGTTCTGAAGATTCTCAGAAGTTTTTGAGGTGTTCAAGCCTGAGCTAAGGTGTAGTGGGTGAGACACCAGCTGGATTCCATCTTGCTGCCACGGAGGTAAGAAGGAACAGAGAGGATCATAGAAGATATGGGTTGGAAGAAACCTCAGGAGGTCATCTAGTCCAACCCCCTGCTCAATGCAGGACCAACCCCAACTAAATCATCCTAGCCAGGGCTTTGTCAAGCCAGGCCTTAAAAACCTCTAAGGATGGAGATTTGAGTCTCCATCACCTCCCTAGGTATCCCATTCCAGTGCTTCACCACCCTCCTAGTGAAATAGTTTTTCCTAATATCCAACCTAGACCTCCACCACTTCAACTTGAGACCGTTCTTCCTTGTTCTGTCATCTGCCACCACTGAGAACAGCCTAACTCCATCCTCTTTGGAACCCCCCTTCAGGTAGTTGAAGGCTGCTATCAAATCCCGCCTCACTCTTCTCTTCTGCAGACTAAATAAGCCCAGTTCCCTCAGCCTCCCCTCATAAGTCATGTGCCCCAGCCCCCTAATAATTTTTATTACCCTCTGTTGGATTCTCTCCAATTTGTCCTCATCCTTTATGTATTGGGGGGCCCAAAACTGGATGCAATACTCCAGATGTGGCCTCACCAGTGACGAATAGAGAGGAATAATCACTTCACTCAAACTGCTGGCAATGCTCCTACTAATGCAGCCCAAAATGCTGTTAGCCTTCTTAGCAAACAGGGCGCACTGCTGACTCATATCTAGCTTCTCATCCACTGTAATCCCCAGGTCCTTTTCTCCAGAACTGCTGCTTAGCTGGTCCCCAGCCTGTAGCAGTGCATGGGATTCTTCCATCCTCAGTGCAGGACTCTGCACTTGTCCTTGTTGAACCTCATCAGATTTCTTTTGGCCGAATCCTCCAATTTGTCAAGGTCACTCTGGACCCTATCCCTACCCTCCAGTTTATCTACCTCTCCCCAGCTTAGTGTCATCCACAAACTTGCTGAGGGTGCAATCCATCCCATCATCCAGATCATTAATGAAGATGTTGAACAAAACCAGCCCCAGGTCAGACCCCTGGGGCACTCCACTTGATTCCGGCTGCCAACTAGACATTGAGTCATTGATCACTACCCATTGAGACTGACTATCTAGCCATCTTCCTATCCACCTTATAGTGCATTCATCCAATCCATACTTTTTTAACTTGCTGGCAAGAATACTGTGGGAGACTGTATCAAAAGCTTTGCTACTGTCAAGGTATATCACATCCACGCTTTCCCCATATGCACAGAGCCAGTTATCTCATCATAGAAAGCAATCAGGTTGGTCAGGCATGACTTGCCCTTGGTGAATCCATGTTGACTGTTCCTGATCACCTTCCTCTCCTCCAAGTGCTTCAAAATGGATTCCTTGAGGACCTTCTCCATGATTTTTCCAGGGACTGAGGTGAGGCTGACCGGTCTGTAGTTCCCCAAATTCTCCTTCTTTTCTTTTTAAAAGATGGGTACTATATTTTCCTTTTTCTAATCGCCTGGGACCTCCCCCGATCGCCATGAGTTTTCAAAGATAATGGCCAATGGCTCTGCAATCTCAACAGCCAACTCCCTCAGATGCATTAGATCCAGCCCTATGGACTTATGCATGTCCAGCTTTTCTAAATAGTCCTTAACCTGTTCTTTCACCACTGAAAGCTGCTCACCTCCTCTCCATACTGTGCTGCCCAGTGCAGCATTCTGGGAGCTGACCTTGCCTGTGAAGACTGAGGCAAAAAAAGCATTGAGTACTTCAGCTTTTTCCCCTTCATCTGTCACTAGGTTGCCTCCCCCATTCAGTAATGGTCCAACACCCCTTTTATGCCCTTGTAAAAGAGCATGAAGAGTCACTGGGAACATCCACCATCCTGATGGACACGGCTAGTCAAAAAATATCTGGTCCTGTGCGTGAGACACATGTACACTTATAGTGGGATCCAGACTGACACATACCTAAAGAGCCACCAGAACTCCCAAATCCTATCTAAACGCATCTGACACTAACTGATTTTGTGACATTCGGCAAGCCACTTCTCCCTCTCCAAGCCACCATTTCCCACTTTCAGAGAGGATAACAGTACTGACCCACCTTATAAACGTATGTATGTGTGTGCATGAGAAAGATAAACTAGTTCTTATAAATACTTTTAAAAAGAGTGTCTAAAGTAGATCTAGGAATGAAGAGCTCACTAATTTCACTTGTCACCAGTTTAATATGATGTGGAGATGCAGCCTTGCATCATCTTATGGTGAGAACTAAAAACAAGTGTATCTGAGAGATGTGCCTATCCTCCAAGGAGGCCAACAGAGTGCATGTATGCATGCACCCAGAGGTGGGCAAAAGCACATCCTTAATGCTTCCCACCACAATGTCTCCGGAAGTTGGGAAATCTGCACTGATATTAAAATTTTAAAAAGTCAGAGGGTCAAGGGGGTCCTTCTGAGGAAGACTTTTACCCTTCATGCAATTCCCCTAACTTTAGGATACAAGTCATTTAAAAGAGGATTTTATGTAAGACATACTATGTGTTTTGAGAGGGACCTGGCAAGAATGGAAGGGAGGTCTCTTCCCCATCTCCTATAGGAGAAGGTAGATTTGAGGAGGTGGCAAAGGAAAGATATCCTAGCTGGGAGTCCCCCTGTCAGGGTTCTCTTGGTGCTTTACCCAGTAATGGAAAAGGCTAGGAGCTCTGGTAATTCTCCAGCCAATTCTGGTAATTGTCCAGCTCCTCCTTCCTAATGATTCCTTTTCAAATTCCCTTGACTGGTGAGTTCGCACTGAGCCAGCCAAAGGAGGAGCAGGAGCCAAATTCCCCAAAACCGGAAGGGAAACTCTTGATTTTAGAAGAGGAAAAGCTGTGCTCCCTCATGATCCCCTTTTATTTAAATCTCTAGTTTTGAAAGTGTGACGTGCTAAATAAGTACTGAATATTTCATCATGGGGGGGCGGGGAGGGGTAACAGTTTGGAACAGGAAACAACTGGTCCCTCACAGCTAACTCGGGAATGAAAGAGTGGCATGGCACAAAAAAAAAAAAAAAAAAAGGGCAGAGGGGGCACTCACCTGCAGGGTTTTCTTAGCTTGCTCCAAGTTTTCAGCATAGTGGCCATAGAGCTCCATATTCTGACAGAAACCCTCCAATCCTAGCCCCAAGTGCCCTCTTTCCAAGTGAAGCAGCAGAATCCTGTGTGCAACGACAGCAACTCAATGAGAGGGCTACATGATCACCAAAATTGCCTTGGCTCCCTCTAGTTCAAGTTCTGTTCTATCCATTTTGGGATCTGTCACCCCTCTCACACCCAGAAATTAAATCCAGGATTCATACTCAAGGGATCCAGTAGGAACTAAACAGAATATTCTCTAAAACATTGGAAAGCTCACTTTCTATGGCTAAAAAAGCCCTACCCAGCAAGTGACCAGCGTGTGGGTAGGCATATGAATAGTTTAATAATATAGTACCTTATATGCGCAATAGCTTATGGCTAATATAAAAATATATATAAATTTAGAATCAATAACTCCAAAAACCAGAAACAAATTTTAAACACACAACTTAAAATACAAAATTAGCCCTTCTCTAAAATCAGTTACACCTGTAAAATCACCACCCGTAAAATGATATATGCAATAAGAAAAAAAAAATTAGGAATACATTATTTCACTGAGGTCAAAGGTAGCCTCTCTTTCACATACTTTTTCTTATTTTTATGGCTGATCAGGCAAATAGGGGAACAGCCCAAATATCTGTACATAGCAAATATTCTAATTTCTGAGCTGACATGGTAAAAGGCATCTGGGCCAGGAATGGAGACAAACTATATATTTCTCAGATGGCAGTACAGGTTACAAGACAACAAACAGCATGTTTAGTTTTCAACCTGGCTAGACTGAGATGGACAAAGAATTATGTCTCTCAGTACCAGCATACCTCACTTCCAAATAGGCCATCTATGTAGTATGGAAATGGAGGCCTATAAAGGCCCTCCCCTTAATAGACTGTTGTTCAAAATTCGTGACTGAGTCCCCAATGAAGTGATCAGACAGCAGAGTGGAGTGCAGGACATCGTTAAGAGCAGGTATAGTAAAATACGATGAGCCGGGCATACAGCGAGGCTCACTGACAATCGATGGACTGCACCTTGTCGCCAAGTGGTACATACGGGAACTGAAACGACCACTCGGCCAACCTCCAAAGAGGTGGGAAGATTTTATCATGAAAATACATGGCCACACATGGAGAAGGAAGGCCAGGATACGAGAAGAATGGAAGATGTGTTGTGATCGGTGCAATCTATACAAGGGCTGAAGGACCAATCCATCAAGGTGATCAGGGTGTTCAAAATATCCAAATATTTCTCATAGCTATGGATTATCTGGATAGATGTGCGCAGGTCAGCAGCTCCCTGGGCACATCTCCAAGCCCCACCAATGTTAGTTATCTTCCACCGACGCACTCTCCCACCCATGTGTGGTACTCCCTCAAGCCGGTCACTTACTGGCTGGTGCAATGTATGGATTCCAGGCGACCGAAGATGGCTTCCCGCACAGCTGGCTGCAGTGTCCCTTTGGCCTTCAGAATTGTCACAAAATACTAACCAGGAAAGAGAAGTACACAGAAGGGTTATACCCACAGTCCACACAAGGAAGCAGCTACACTCAGCCCGCAGCAACACCAAGAAACTGCAGGACCCCCCACCCTCAACAGCAGTGAGAGCAAGCATAAGAGAGCTCCTACCCTACTGGCATCAAGAAGGTAAGGCTATTCCTCAGTGACTGTCTTTCCCCATCATCGTACGCAGGTGATGAGCGCCCAAGGCAGCCCCACCGCTATCCCCAGGAAAAGGTCAGCAACTCTTAGGGCTTTATAGTCTGTTATTTTGTTTTACGACAACAAATGAGAATATTATCACCTTCCTTATAAACTTAGTTTATTCCTCACTGGACCATCAAACTTTCTGGGCCAACCCCCTGATAGCAGCAACCATGCCACTGCACTGGAGGACCTTGGCCAGCACAAATTTATTTGAAAACTCACAGGTCTCAGAGCCATGAACAGAGGTAGACTGCACAGAGCTGGACGGGATTTTTTTTTTTTTTTTTGTTTAAGTATGTTAAGATTCTTTTTGTTCCTAAGTGGTAGAATTTTCAATAATACAGAAAAGGAAATGTTCAATAAGTGCTCCTGTTCTTTATTTGGAAAAAAGCCAGATGATATAGTCTCAGCATCATCTGATGAAGAAACTTTCTTGTCCAACAGTAAGTTGGGAGGCTGTTAAACAGCAGCTACGAAAGTAAGATATTTTTAAAATCAGCAGGTCCAGATAATTTGCATCAAAGAGTCCCAAAAGAACTGGTGGAGGAGCTCTTGGAATCCTGGGGAAGTTACAGAGGACTGGCAGAAAGCTAATGTACCAATTTAAAAAAGGGTAAAAGGATGACCTGTGCAATTATAGGCGTGTCAGCCCAACATAGATTCCAGGAAAAGAAAAGCATTGGGTGATACAGGATTTGATTGATAATTATATTCCTTTAATTCTTTAATACTGGATTTAGGGACACTGGTTTAAGTTTGGCTGATAAAGGTAAGGAAAGCATAAAATCATAGACACATAGGACTATAAGCCCTGGTCTACACTAGGACTTTAGATCGAATTTAGCAGCGTTAAATCGATTTAAACCTGCACCCGTCCACACAATGAAGCCCTTTATTTCGACTTAAAGGGCTCTTAAAATCGATTTCCTTACTCCACCCCTGACAAGTGGATTAGCGCTTAAATCGACGTTGCCGGCTCGAATTTGGGGTACTGTGGACACAATTCGATGGTATTGGCCTCCGGGAGCTATCCCAGAGTGCTCCATTCTGACCGCTCTGGACAGCGCTCTCAACTCAGATGCACTGGCCAGGTAGACAGGAAAAGAACCGCGAACTTTTGAATCTCATTTCCTGTTTGGCCAGCGTGGCAAGCTGCAGGTGACCATGCAGAGCTCATCAGCAGAGGTGACCATGATGGAGTCCCAGAATCGCAAAAGAGCTCCAGCATGGACTGAACGGGAGGTACGGGATCTGATTGCTGTTTGGGGAGAGGAATCTGTGCTATCAGAACTCCGTTCCAGTTTTCGAAATGCCAAAACCTTTCTGAAAATCTCCCAGGGCATGAAGGACAGAGGCCATAACAGGGACCCGAAGCAGTGCCGCGTGAAACTGAAGGAGCTGAGGCAAGCCTACCAGAAAACCAGAGAGGCGAACGGCCGCTCTGGGTCAGAGCCCCAAACATGCCGCTTCTATGATGAGCTGCATGCCATTTTAGGGGGTTCAGCCACCACTACCCCAGCCGTGTTGTTTGACTCCTTCAATGGAGATGGAGGCAATACAGAAGTAGGTTTTGGGGACGAAGAAGATGATGAGGAGGAGGTTGTAGATAGCTCACAGCAAGCAAGCGGAGAAACCGGTTTTCCCGACAGCCAGGAACTGTTTCTCACCCTAGACCTGGAGCCAGTACCCCCCGAACCCACCCAAGGCTGCCTCCTGGACTCAGCAGGCGGAGAAGGGACCTCTGGTGAGTGTACCTTTTAAAATGCTATACATGGTTTAAAAGCAAGCATGTGAAAGGATTACTTTGCCCTGGCATTTGCGGTTCTGCCTTTGCAAAAGGTTTCTGGGGAGGGCAGCCTTATTTCGTCCTTCATGGTAGGACACTTTACCACTCCAGGCCAGCAACACGTACTGGGGAATCACTGTAGAACAAAGCATTGCAGTGTATGTTTGCTGGCATTCAACCAAAATCCGTTCACGCGGTGGGAGGAGGCAAAATGCGACCTTGTAACGAAAGCACATGTGCTATGTATGTAATGTTAACTTTCAAGGTTTACCCTGAAAGAGTGTAGCCACTGTTTTATAAAATGTGTCTTTTTAAATACCGCTGTCCCTTTTTTTTTCTCCACCAGCTGCATGTGTTTCAATGATCACAGGATCTTCTCCTTCCCAGAGGCTAGTGAAGCTTAGAAAGAAAAAAAAACGCACTCGCGATGAAATGTTCTCCGAGCTCATGCTGTCCTCCCACACTGACAGAGCACAGACGAATGCGTGGAGGCAAATAATGTCAGAGTGCAGGAAAGCACAAAATGACCGGGAGGAGAGGTGGAGGGCTGAAGAGAGTAAGTGGCGGGCTGAAGAGAGTAAGTGGCGGGCTGAAGACAGGGCTGAAGCTCAAAGGTGGCGGCAGCGTGATGAGAGGAGGCAGGATTCAATGCTGAGGCTGCTGCAGGACCAAACCAGTATGCTCCAGTGTATGGTTGAGCTGCAGCAAAGGCAGCTGGAGCACAGACTGCCACTGCAGCCCCTCTGTAACCAACCGCCCTCCTCCCCAAGTTCCATAGCCTCCACACCCAGACGCCCAAGAACACGGTGGGGAGGCCTCCGGCCAACCAGCCACTCCCCCACAGAGGATTGCCCAAAAAAAAGAAGGCTGTCATTCAATAAATTTTAAAGTTGTAAACTTTTAAAGTGCTGTGCTTAAAGTGCTGTGTGGCATTTTCCTTCCCTCCTCCACCACCCCTCCTGGGATACCTTGGTAGTCATCCCCCTATTTGTGTGATGAATGAATAACGAATGCATGACTGTGAAGCAGCAATGACTTTATTGGCTCTGCAAGCAATGATTAAAGGGAGGAGGGGAGGGTGGTTAGCTTACAGGGAAGTAGAGTGAACCAAGGGGCGGGGGGGTTCATCAAGGAGAAACAAACAGAACTTTTACACCGTAGCCTGGCCAGTCATGAAACTGTTTTTCAAAGCTTCTCTGATGCGTACCGCGCCCTCCTGTGCTCTTCTAACCGCCCTGGTGTCTGGCTGCGCGTAACCAGCAGCCAGGCGATTTGCCTCAACCTCCCACCCCGCCATAAACGTCTCCCCCTTACTCTCACAGATATTGTGGAGCACACAGCAAGCAGTAATAACAGTGGGAATATTGGTTTCGCTGAGGTCTAAGCGAGTCAATAAACTGCGCCAGCGCGCCTTTAAACGTCCAAATGCACATTCTACCACCATTCTGCACTTGCTCAGCCTGTAGTTGAACAGCTCCTGACCACTGTCCAGGCTGCCTGTGTACGGCTTCATGAGCCATGGCATTAAGGGGTAGGCTGGGTCCCCAAGGATACATATAGGCATTTCAACATCCCCAACAGTTATTTTCTGGTCTGGGAATAAAGTCCCTTCCTGCAGCTTTTGAAACAGACCAGAGTTCCTGAAGATGCGAGCATCATGCACCTTTCCCGGCCATCCCACGTTGATGTTGGTGAAACGTCCCTTGTGATCCACCAGAGCTTGCAGCACTATTGAAAAGTACCCCTTGCGGTTTATGTACTCGGCGGCTTGGTGCTCCGGTGCCAAGATAGGGATATGGGTTCCATCTATAGCCCCACCACAGTTAGGGAATCCCATTGCAGCAAAGCCATCCACTATGACCTGCACATTTCCCAGGGTCACTACCCTTGATATCAGCAGATCTTTGATTGCGTGGGCTACTTGCATCACAGCAGCCCCCACAGTAGATTTGCCCACTCCAAATTGATTCCCAACTGACCGGTAGCTGTCTGGCGTTGCAAGCTTCCACAGGGCTATCGCCACTCGCTTCTCAACTGTGAGGGCTGCTCTCATCTTGGTATTCATGCGCTTCAGGACAGGGGAAAGCAAGTCACAAAGTTCCATGAAAGTGCCCTTACGCATGCGAAAGTTTCGTAGCCACTGGGAATCGTCCCAGACCTGCAACACTATGCGGTCCCACCAGTCTGTGCTTGTTTCCCGAGCCCAGAATCGGCGTTCCACAGCATGAACCTGCCCCATTAGCACCATGATGCATGCATTGTCAGGGCCCATGCTTTCAGAGAAATCTGTGTCCATGTCCTGATCACTCACGGGACCGCGCTGACGTCGCCTCCTCGCCCGGTATCGCGTTGCCATGTTCTGGTGCTGCATATACTGCTGAATAATGCGTGTGGTGGTTAATGTGCTCCTAATTGCCAAAGTGAGCTGAGCGGGCTCCATGCTTGCCGTGGTATGGCGTCCGCACAGAAAAAAGGCGCGGAACGATTGTCTGCCGTTGCTCTGACGGAGGGAGGGGCGACTGACGACACGGCTTACAGGGTTGGCTTCAGGGAGCTAAAATCAACAAAGGGGGTGCCTGTACATCAAGGAGTATTTCAGGCAGGACTGCACGGAGGGTTCCAATAAGAAATGGTGCACCTAAGTTATCGTTGTTATTGGAACAAGGAGGTTAGCCTGGCCTCTGATTGATACATGGCTAGATTTACCTCGCTGCACCTTCTCTGTGAGTGACTGCAGTGTGACCTAGAGGAATGAGTCCCCTAGACAGGGGAGGAGGCAAATGAGTACAAAACAAATCTGGTCTATTTCTTGTTTTGACCCACTCCATCTATCTTTTACATCTTTGGCTGGCAGCAGACGGTGCAGAAGGACTGCATGCCATCCACATCTCATGGCTGCTTGGCAGAAGATGGTACAGTACGCCTGCTAGCCATCCCCATCTCTTGCCTGCCTGGCAGAAGATGGTGCAATACGACTGCTAGCAATCCTCATCTCTTGCCTGCCTGGCAGAAGATGGTACAGTACGACTGCTAGCAGTCCGTATCGCCTGCCTGCTCACCATAAGACGGTTCAATAGGACTGACTGCAGGACTAAAGAGAATGACCTGGTCAAGTCACTCCAAATTTAGTCCCTGCGCCCATGTCTGCCCAGGCGCTCCCAGCCGACGCGGCCAGGAGCACCTCGGACACGATGAGGACGACTACCAATCGTATTGCACCGTCTGCTGCCAGAAGGCAAGGGGTTGCTGCTACTGTGCAGCAAAGCCGTACCGCGTCTGCCAGCACCCAGGAGACATAGGGTGACGGTTACCTGAGCGGGCTCCATGCTTGCTGTGGTATGGCGTCTGCACAGGTAACTCAGGAAAAAAGGCGCGAAATGATTGTCTGCCCTTGCTTTCACGGAGGGAGGGAGGGAACGGGGGCCTGATGACACGTACCCAGAACCACCCGCGACAATGTTTTAGCCCCATCAGAGCGCTCCATTGTGACTGCTCTGGACAGCACTCTCAGATGCCCGATTGTTTGCCATTGCTCTGACGCTGGGAGGGGCGCTTACAGGGTTGGCTTCAGGGAGCTAAAATCAACAAAGGGGGTGGCTTTACATCAAGGAGTATTTCAGGCAGGACTTCACAGAGGGTTCCAATAAGAAATGGTGCACCTAAGTTATTGTCCTTATTGGAGCAAGAAGGTTAGCCTGGCCTCTGATTGATACATGGCTAGATTTACCTCGCTGCATCTTGACTGCAGTGTGATCTAGAAGAATGAGTCCCCTAGACAGGGGAGGGGGGGGAAGCAAATGAGTACAAAACAAATCTGGTCTATTTCTTGTTTTGACCCACTCCATCTATCTTTTACATCTTTGGCTGGCAGCAGACGGACTGCATGCCATCCACATCTCATGACTGCTCGGCAGAAGATGGTACAGCACGACTGCTAGCAGTCCGTATCGCCTGCCCGCTCACCATAAGACGGTTCAATAGGACTGACTGCAGGACTAAAGAGAATGACCTGGTCAAGTCACTCCAAATTTAGTCCCTGTGCCCATGTCTGCCCAGGCGCTCCTGATCGACCTCACAGAGGCGACCAGGAGCACCTCAGACATGACGATGACGGCTACCAGTCGTACTGTACCGTCTGCTGCCACAAGGCAAGGGGTTGCTGCTACTGTGTAGCAATGCCGTACCGCGTCTGCCAGCACCCAGGAGACATAGGGTGACGGTTACCTGAGCGGGCTCCATGCTTGCCATGGTATGGCGTCTGCACAGGTAACTCAGGAAAAAAGGCGCGAAATGATTGTCTGCCCTTGCTTTCACGGGGGGAGGGAGGGAACGGGAGGCTGACGATATGTACCCAGAACCACCCGCGACAATGTTTTAGCCCCATCAGGCATTGGGATCTCAACCCAGAATTCCAATGGGCAGCGGAGACTGCGGGAACTGTGGGATAGCTACCCACAGTGCAACGCTCCGGAAGTCGACGCTTGCCTCGGTACTGTGGAAGCGCTCCGCCGAGTTAATGCACTTAATGCACTTAGAGCATTTTCTGTGGGGACACACACACTCGAATTTATAAAACCGATTTCTAAAAAACCGACTTCTATAAATTCGACCTTATTCCGTAGTGTAGACATACCCTAAGAAAAGGAGTACTTGTGGCACCTTAGAGACTAACCAATTTATTTGAGCATGAGCTTTCGTGAGCTACAGCTCACTTCATCGGATGCATACCGTGGAAACTGCAGCAGACTTTATATATACACAGAGAATATTAAACAATATCTCCTTCCACCCCAGTGTCCTGCTGGTAATAGCTTATCTAAAGTGATCATCAGGTTGGGCCATTTCCAGCACAAATCCAGGTTTTCTCACCCTCCACCCCCCCCTCTCTGTGTATATATAAAGTCTGCTGCAGTTTCCACGGTATGCATCCGATGAAGTGAGCTGTAGCTCACGAAAGCTCATGCTCAAATAAATTGGTTAGTCTCTAAGGTGCCACAAGTCCTCCTTTTCTTTTTGCGAATACAGACTAACACGGCTGTTACTCTGAAACCTGACATAGGACTATAGAAGATCTTGATGGGTCATTTACTCCAGTCCCCTGCACTGAAGCAGGATTATCTAGACTGTCCAGATGGTGTTTGTTTAACCTATTCTTAAAAACCTTCAGTGACCACTCTAGTTAATTTGTTCCACTAATTAACTACCCTTACAGTCTGGAAGTTTTTCCTAATGTCTAACCTAAATCTCCCTTACTGCAATTTACACCCATTATTTTTTGTCCTGTCCTCAGTGGATAAGGAGAACAATTTTATCGCACTTCACTTTATAACAGCCTTAAAGACTGCTATGCTCCCCTTTAGTCTTCTCTTCTCCAGACTAAACAAACACAGTTTTTTTCAATCTTTCCTCCTCAGGCATATTTTCTAGACCTTTGTTGCTCTCCTCTGGACTTTCTCCAATCTGTACACATCTTTCCTGACGTACGCTGCCCAGAACTGGACACAGTACTCCCGGGTAAGACCTTATCAGTGCTGAGTAGCGTGAGAGAATTACTTCTCATGTCTTGCTTGCAACATTCCTGCTAATACATCTCAGGATGATATTTGCCTTTTTTTTTTTGGTAACAGTATTACATTGTTGACTCATATTTAGTTTGTGATTCACTATAACTCCAGATCTTTTTTGTAGTACTCCTTCCTATGTAGTGATTTCCCATTTTGTATTTGTGCAATTGATTATTTCTTCCTAAATGTAGTACTGTGCACTTTTCCTTACTGAATTTCATCCTATTTATTTCAGATCATTTCTCCAGTTTGTCAAGGTC
The DNA here is from genome assembly GCF_965140235.1 of Caretta caretta. NCBI lineage: Eukaryota > Metazoa > Chordata > Testudines > Cheloniidae > Caretta > Caretta caretta. The sequence continues at coordinate 61,580 of NC_134210.1, forward strand.
ATTATTCTATTCCTGTCCTCCAAAATGCTCGTAATCCTCTCCTCTGCTGTCCCCAGCTTCGTATTGTCTGTAAGCATTATAAGTGTACTCTTTATGGCATTATCCAACTTATTTATGAAGATATGGAATAGAATCAAACCCAGGACAGACCCCTGCAGAACCCCACTTGATATGCCCTTTCAGCATGACTGCGAATCATTGATAACTCCTGCGTACAGTTTTCCAACCAGTTGTGCACCCAGCTTACAGCAGGATTGTCTAGGACAGTGGCTTTCAGCCTTTCTAGACTACTGTACCCCTTTCAGGAGTCTGATTTGCCTTGTGTACTCCAAGTTTCAACTCACTTTAAAAACTACTTGTTTACAAAATCAGGCATAAAAACACAAAAGTGTCACAGCACATGATTACTGAAAAATTGCTTACTTTCTCATTTTTACCATATAATTATAAAATAAATCAATTGGAATATAAATATTGTATTTATATTTCAATGTATAGTATATAGAGCCATATAAACAAGTCACTGTGTGTGAAATTTTAGTTTGTACTGATTTTGCTAGTGCTTTTTATGTAGCCTGTTATAAAACTAGGCAAATATCTAGATGAGTTGATGTACCTCCTGGAAGACCTCTGCATACCCACAGGGCTATGCATATTCCTGGTTGAGAACCACTGGTCTAGGCTATATGTCCCTAGTTTGCTTATGACAAGGTCGTGTTAAACAATATCAAAAGCCTTATGGAAGTCGAGATATGTCATATCTACTGCTTCCCCCTATCCTCAAGGCTTGTTACTCTGTCAAAGGAGGACATTAGGTTGGTTTGACATGCTTTGTTCTTGACAATGTAATGTAACAGACCTAGATTTCTGTAGGGTATTTGACTTGGTACCATACAACATTCTGATTAAGAAGCTAGAATGATATACAAATCAACATGGCACATGTTCACTAGATTAAGAAACTAGCTAAATGACAAGTCTCAAAATGCAATCGTAAATGGGGAATCGTCATTGAGTGACTGTTTCCAGTTAGGTCGCGCAGGTATTAGTTCTTGGCCCTTAACTAGTTAACATTTTTATCAATGAACTAGAAGAAAACAAAATCATCACTGATAAAGTTTACAAATAGCACAAAGATTGGAGACGTGGTAAATAATGAGGAGGGCAGGTCACTGATACAAAGCTATTTGGATCACTTGGCAGATTGGGTGCAAGCAAACAATGTGTTTCAATGTGGCTAAATGTCAAGTTATCCATTTAGGAGCAAAGAGTCTAGGCCAGGGATCGGCAACCTTTCAGAAGTGGTGTGCCGAGTCTTCATTTATTCACTGTAATTTAAGGTTTCGCGTGCCAGTAATACATTTTAATGTTTTTTAGAAGGTCTCTCTCTAGAAGTCTATATATTATATAACTAAACTATTGCCGTATGTAAAGTAAACAAGGTTTTCAAAATGTTTAAGAAGCTTTATTTAAAATTAAATTAAAATGCTGATCTTACGCCGCTGCCCCGCTCAACCCGATGCCAGCCTGGGGTTCCGTTCACCTAGGCCGGCAACAGGCTGAGCGGGGCCGGAGGCTGAGTGGGGCTGGTGGCCAGGACCCCAGACCGTCAGTGGGCTGAGCAGCTCAGCCAGCTGCCGGCCCCGCTCAGCCCGGGTCCCGGCTGCTGGCCCCGCTCAGCCCGCTGCCAGTCTGGGATCCCGGCCCTGCCCACATAGAGTGGGTACCTACCTTCTCTCTGGTTCTAGCCCATTCTCTTCCTCTCTGCACTGAGCTGAAGGTGGGAGTGCACTGAGCACAGAGCTGGGGGTGAAGGTGCAGGCTGAGTGTGGGAGTGCACTGAGCACAGGGTCTGGCCAGGAGCTAGAATGAGGGAGAGGGCTCAGGGTTGGGGCAGGAGGTTTGGGTGTGGAGCGCTTACCTGGGCAGCTCCCATTTGCTGTGAGGGGTGCAGGTGGGAATGTGAGGGGGTGGGTGGGTGCAGGAGCTCCCGTTTGGTGCTCAGGGTGGGGGTGGGAATGTGGGGGGTGCAAGAGTCAGGGCATGGGATGTGTGGGGGCTGGGGGTGTGTGAGGAGGGTGCAGAAGTCAGGGCAATGGGTGTGAGGGGGCTGGGTATGTGTGGGGGGTGCTGGAATCAGGGCTGGGGTCGTGGGGGGGTGCAGGGATCAGGGCAGGAGGATGGGGTGTGGGGGGGTCAGGGAAGAGGGCTGAGTGTGTGTGAGGGGGGTGCAGGGGTCAGGGCAGAGGGCTGGGGGTGTGTGCTATGGTCATGGGGGTGCTCCCAGTTCCCTGCCCAGAGTGGCTCACGGCAGGGGGCTAGAGGGGATATGCCCTCATTCCATGCCCCTTCCCTAAGGCCCCATCCTCTCCTCTTCTCCGCCTCCTCCCTGGAGCAGCGATTGTGCTGTGGCTCCGCTTCTTCTGCTCCCGCACAAGGGCCATCAGCTGATCGGTGGCAGGGAGGGAGAGGAGGAGAGACATGAACCCAGCATGCTGGGGGAAGAGGCGGGGGAGGGGGGAGCTTTCCTGCCCTGCAGCAGCAACCGCCAGGACCAAGCTCCTTCACCCTGCCCCCGCGCGGCAGCTGGGACCCAACAGGCAGCAGCGTGCCATTAAAGATCGGTTCACGTGCCATCTTTGGCACGCGGGTCATAGGTTGCCGACCCCTGGTCTAAGCCATGGTTACAGGATAGGGGACTTTATCGTTGGAAGCAGTGACTCTGAAGAGGATTTGGGCGTCATGGTGGATAATCAGCTGAACATGAGCTCCCATTGCAATGCTGTAGCTGAAAGAGCTAATATGATCCTTTTGTAACAAGAGGAATCTCAAGTTGGATAAAGAAGGGTTTTTAATCTTTGTATTTCGTACTGGTGTGGCCACTACTGGAATACTGTGTCCAGTTTTGGTGCCCACAATTGAGAGAGAATGCTGATAGACTGGAGAAAGTCCAGAGAAGAGTCACAAGAATGTTTAAAGGATTAGAAGACATGCCGTACAGCAAAAGACTCAAGGAGCTGAACCTTTTTAACCTCAAGAGAAGATTAAACAACAACTTTTTAACAGTTTGAAGCCTCCTGATGCCCCTAATGGCAGGTATGCATCTCTGCAACTCTCATAGATCACTACAGAAAGCACTCTAGGTCCTTTATTGGTTTACAGCAGTGTTTCTGCTGTAAACACTGGGTTTACAGTGGGTTTGGGCTGGGGGTGTGGGGGTGGGGTCACAAGGGTAAGGCCGGTGTTAGGGGGTGACAAGCAGAACAATTGCCCAGGGCCTGCAAACAAAGTTACATGCTTGAGCCCTAGGCTCCCTGTGTTATAGAGCCCCAGACAATTGCCTGCTTGCCACCCCCTAACACCAGCCCTGAGTATTATTAATAATTTACTTACTGATACTTAAAGTAGGGGGTCGCAATTTTTTCAACTGTCAATGGCGGTGGTGGTGGTCACAATTTATTTATTTTTAAATCCAAAGGGGGTCGCCAGCACAAAAATGTTCATAGAATCATAGAATATCAGGGTTGGAAGGGACCCCAGAAGGTCATCTAGTCCAACCCCCTGCTCGAAGCAGGAGCAATTCCCAGTTAAATCATCCCAGCCAGGGCTTTTTCAAGCCTGACCTTAAAAACCTCTAAGGAAGGAGATTCTACCTCTAAGGAAGGAGATGTTGAGAAACACTGGTTTACAGAGTTCCAGTCCCACCCCAAACCATAGTCTTAACAAAAACTCCACAAAGGTACAACTTCAAATGATCTCAGGTGACTTCTCATCACTGGCTGTTCATCTGGACCCTTCTTAAGCCTTGTGCCACTCTGGCTGCCAGTGGAGGAATGCCAGATTCTCCCCTTCCTGGTGTCCCCTGACAAATGCAGTACTTAAATAGTCCTTGTTATCCGGAGTTTAAACATATTGTCCCAAACAGCTACAACCCACCTTGTGTGGGCTTCTATCTCCTCTAGGAGATTCTGGGAACCCTTTTCAGCTGCCCCTGTCTGAGCTTTTGCTCCAGACAGTTCTGCCTCTCTAACCCCAGAGTAGGTCTTCTCTAGCCCTTCTCTTCCTATTTCCTCTTTATAGAACATGTTCCTGGCCCCCCACAGCTGGAACTGATAACTTCAACTTAATTATCCCCAGGTGTACTCAAATAGCTAAATGACAGGTTTCAGAGTAGCAGCCCTGTTAGTCTGTATTCGCAAAAAGAAAAGGAGTACTAGTGGCACCTTAGAGACTAACCAATTTATTTGAAAATAAGCTTTCGTGAGCTACAGCTCACTTCATCGGATGCATTCAGTGGAAAATACAGTGAGGAGATTTATATACACACAGAACATGAAAAAATGGGTGTTATCATACACACTGTAAGGAGAGTGATCACTTAAGATGAGCTATTACCAGTAGGAGAGTGGGGGCAGGGGGGAACCTTTTGTAGAGATAATCAAGGTGGGCCATTTCCAGCAGTTGACAAGAACATCTGAGGAACAGCGGAGGATGAAGGGGGGGGAATAAACATGGGGAAATAGTTTTACTTTGTGTAATGACCCATCCACTCCCAGTCTCTATTCAAGACTAAGTTAATTGTATCCAGTTTGCAAATTAATTTCAATTCAGCAGTCTCTCGGATCTGTTTTTGAAGTCTTTTTGTTGTAATATTGGGTCTGTAATCGAGTGACTAGAGAGACTGAAGCGTTCTCCAACTGGTTTATGAATGTTATAATTCTTGACATCTGATTTGTGTCCATTTATTCTTTTACGTAGAGACTGTCCAGTTTGACCAACGTACATGGCAGAGGGGCATTGCTGGCACATGATGGCATATATCATTCACCTGCACATTGGTGGATGTGCAGGTGAACGAGCCTCTGATAGTGTGGCTGATGTTATTAGGCCCTGTGATGGTGTCCCCTGAATAGATATGTGGACACAGTTGGCAACGGGCTTTGTTGTAAGGATAGGTTCCTGGGTTAGTGGTTCTGTTGTGTGGTGTGTGGTTGCTGATGAGTATTCGCTTCAGTTTTGGAGGCTGTCTGTAAGCAAGGACTGGCCTGTCTCCCAAGATCTGTGAGAGTGATGGGTCATCCTTCAGAATAGGTTGTAGATCCTTGATAATGCGTTGGAAAGGTTTTAGTTGGGGGCTGAAGGTGATGGCTAGTGGCATTCTGTTATTTTCTTTGTTGGGCCTGCCCTGTAGTAGGTGACTTCTGGGAACTCTTCTGGCTCTGACAATTTGTTTCTTCATTTCAGCAGGTATAGTACTGTAGTTGTAAGAATGCTTGATAGAGATCTTGTAGGTGTTTGTCTCTGTCTGAGGGGTTGGAGCAAATGTGGTTGTATCGCAGAGCTTGGCTGTAGACGATGGATCGTGTGGTGTGGTCTGGGTGAAAGCTGGAGGCATGTAGGTAGGAATAGCGGTCAGTAGGTTTCCAGTATAGGGTGGTGTTTATGTGACCATCGCTAATTAGCACCGTAGTGTCCAGGAAGTGGCTGTCTTGTGTGGACTGGACCAGGCTGAGGTTGATGGTGGGATGGAAATTGTTGAAAACATGGTGGAATTCCTCAAGGGCTTCTTTTCCATGGGTCCAGATGAAGAAGATGTTATCAATATAGCGCAAGTAGAGTAGGGGCATTAGGGGACGAGAGCTGAGGAAGCGTTGTTCTAAGTCAACCATAAAAATGTTGGCATACTGTGGGGCCATGTGGGTACCCATAGCAGTGCCGCTGATTTGAAGGTATACATTGTCCCCAAATGTGAAATAGTTATGGGTGAGGACAAAGTCACGAAGTTCAGCCACCAGGTTTGCCGTGACATTATCGGGGATACTGTTCCTGACGGCTTGTAGTCCATCTTTGTGTGGAATGTTGGTGTAGAGGGCTTCTACATCCATAGTGGCCAGGATGGTGTTATCAGGAAGATCACCGATGGATTATAGTTTCCTTAGGAAGTCAGTGGTGTTTATTCCCCCCCACCAGCCCCCCCTGCTCCTCAGACGTTCCTGTTAACTGCTGGAAATAGCCCACCTTGATTATCACTACAAAAGGTTTTCTCCGCCGCCCCCTCCCCGGCTCTCCTGCTGGTAATAGCTCATCTTAAGTGATCACTCTCCTTAGAGTGTGTATGATAACACCCATTTTTTCATGTTCTGTGTGTATATAAATCTTCTCACTGTATTTTCCACTGAATGCATCCGATGAAGTGAGCTGTAGCTCATGAAAGCTTATGCTCAAATAAATTGGTTAGTCTCTAAGGTGCCACTAGTACTCTTTTTCTTTTTTGAAATAGCTAAACTGGACCCACAGAAGTAGCTACTTAGGGCTTGGCTACACTTGCAAGTTAGAGCACATTAAATCAGACCTGGGCGCCCTAACTCCTGAGGTGTCCACACTGGCAAGGGACTTAGAGCGCCTGGACTCGGCAGCTGGAGCGCTCCTGGTAATCCACCTCCACGAGAAGCATAAAGCTTGCTGCGCCCCAGCTGAAACGCCCAGGTGTCAGTGTAGACAATGTGTTGCATTACTGCGCTGTGATTGGCCTCCGGAAACATCCCATAATCCCCTGAAGTCAAGTGGCCCGTGTGGATGTCCCCTTTCAAAGCTCTGTTTCTGACAGCCTGCTGCTTATCTGCTCCGGGACACAAAGCAAACCATTACTGTGGAATGCTGCTGCTGCCAAGGCAGGCGTGTGTGTGTGTGTGGAATTTACAAGACAGTATGCTGATACTCTCTGCCTCCCAAAACACACTGTCTCTCCCACCACATACACACAACACACTCCCCACCACTTGAAAAGCACGTTGCAGCCACCTGCACACTGGGACAGCTACCACAATCATAGAATACCAGGGTTGGAAGGGACCTCAGGAGGTCATCTAGTCCAACCCTCTGCTCAAAGCAGGACCAATACCCAACTAAATCATCCCGGCCAGGGCTTTCTCAAGCCTGACCTTAAAAAACCTCTAAGGAAGGAGATTCCACCACCTCCCTGGATAACCAATTCCAGTGCTTCACCACCCTCCTAGTGAAATAGTGTTTCCTAATATCCAACCTAAACCTCCCCCACGACAACTTGAGACCATTGCTCCTTGTTCCGTCATCTGCTACCACTGAGAACAGACTAGATCAATCCTCTTTAGAATCCCCTTTCAGGTAGCTGAAAGCAGCTATCAAATCCCCACTCATTCTTCTCTTCTGCAGACTAAATAAGCCCAGTTCCCTCAGCCTCTCCTCATAAATCACGTGCTCCAGCCCCCTAATCATTTTTGTTACCCTCCACTGGACTCTTTCCAATTTTTCCACATTCTTCTTGTAGCGTGGGGCCCAAAACACACTGCTCTCTATGGCGTTGCAAGAGCTGCTAATGTGGCCACGCCACTGCGCTTGCAGCTGACAGTGTAAACACACGGCAGCATTTTCCCTGCTGCTGTCTCCAAAGGCTGGTTTAACTCCCAGCGCTCTACACCTACAAGTGAAGCCAAGCCCTTAGCCACAGGGGTCTGGTACCATTCCCTCCTAAATGGATCAGGCACACTATGACAGGCTTGATCATAGTCTCTAAGTACCTACATGGGAAACAGAAATTTGGTAATAGAAGACTCTTCAATCTAGGAGACAAAAGGTAAAACAATGGTTGGAAGTTGAAGCTAGATAAATTCAGACTGGGAGTAAGCGGCACATTTTTAGCAGTGGATGTAACCAACTATTGGAACAAATTACCAAGGATTACCACTGGCATTTAAAACAAAAACAAAAAATCAAGACTTGATTTTCTAGATCTATTTTTTAAAAGAACTGCTCTAGTTTAAACAGAACTTAGTTCAGGGAAGTCCTATGGCCTGTGTTACAGATGAAATCAGAGATCATCAGGGTCTCTTCTGTCTTTATAATCTATCAATCTAGCCACAGAAATCACACAAACCTCAGGAAATTAAGAAACACGCTTCTCAATCCCAAAGAAAGTGTACAGCAAGAGTTTGCCTACTACTCTATGAAAAAGGCAGCCAGAATGCTGCTGTGTGGCCTCCAGTACGACCCCTACCAAGACAGAAGAATGGAGGTATGACTGTATACCCTATATTCAACATAATATTATTACGATATGATTATGGCATAATTATGATGCATTTTGTACAAGGTGGGTCACATAAGATTCATTGGGAAAGTTATGATTTGCTGAATATGATTATTCTGTTTGTATGAATGCATCATTTTTCTATCTGAAGTTACGAATATTGACAAATATCTGTATTTCACATGTAGTCACACCTGGGTAACGCTCACTAGGCAAAATGCTTCCAGTCTAGATAGCCGGTTGTGAAGGGCCTATTCAAGGTAATGGGCCATTAGGAAGAACAATAAGCCTTAGGAGAAGCTTACCCCCACCAGGTGAGCCTTCCTGAGAATGCTCCGGACAGCCTGTAAGTAATGGCTGCTAATGATTCAACAAGGTATATAAGGGCATGTGACCAGCCCACATGACACGGAACTCCATTATGGATACCAGTGTTTTTTCCACAAAGGGTTTCCGCCTTCTGCTAAAGCTATATAAGGCAGGGAGTGACATCACTGGTTTTCTTCACTTCCCCACAACTGAACACCTAAGAGAAGCTCCAAAAGAGAAGGACTTGGAACAGGGGTGGGGATCCCAAGCTGCAAAGCAAGTGCAGCTTGTGCCTTGAGAATCTGCAAGCCTGCTTGTAACATCAGTCAGGGTGAGAATTGTTAATTCAAATCCTATCCTTCTAGTATGTTAAGCTCAGTTTGCGTTTTTGTTTATTTACTTGGTAATCTGCTTTGATCTGTTTGCTATCACTTATAATCTTTTTGTAGTTAATAAACTTAATTTATGTTTTAATCTAAACCAGTAAGTTTGGAGTGAAGTGCTTGGAAATCTTAGCTCAAGGGGTAGGGGCTGGTGCATTTCCTCTCCACATTGAGGGAGGAGCAAACTCTATCATCTTACGCTTTACAGTTCCACGTGCAGTGCAAGACTGTATAATTTTTGGGTTTATACTCCAGAAGGGGGTGCATGCCTGGGGAGTTGGGAGTTATCTTGGCTGTAGCCTCCCTATTGTTGATTCATGCAGTGGCTGGTCAGAAAGCCTGCATGTAACTGCAGCTGGGTCTGTCTCTACCTGCGTGAATGCTGGTGGTAGGACCTGGAGTGGGTCTGCAGCTTGTCACAGCAGCACAGTGTGAGAGGGAGCCCAGGCTGGTGAGTCAGAGTGCTCAGTGATACCCCAGTTCCAGGTGGCACCCTGGGGGGAACCCGTCACAGGGGGATGGCAAAAAGGGACCTACTAGCCCCTGGACACCAACACATCAGGGTGTCACTACCTCATGAGGAAGCCCTGATACTCACTGTGGTCACCAAGTCCAGCTGCTCCAGGTATTTCTGCTCCGTTTCCACCAGTTCCTTGGCTGTCCGGCTACATTTCCTCTCCCAGCGAGCCCTCTGCTCTTCCACAGTGTTGACTGCGGCCACAGGCTGCAGTAGCATAACGCTTATAATTGATTCAAGGGTGCGGATGCAGGCAGCTGATATCTTTCCCTGAAGTAATAAAAGCCACAAACATCTGAGATAAAAGTGCACCCTGGATAGTGGGATTTTGTGCTCTGCTACTGTTTACCCTTCATTATGTAGGAAAGGAAACAGAAAGGTTACTAACCAGTAACAGTTATTCTTTGAGAAATGCCTGTGTGAATTTATACTTGTGGGTTTTACAACCCTCATGTCAAACTGTAGAACTGTCTTGAAAATGTGACCTAGAGGAAAAAAAAAAAAGAGGTTACAAAAGGCAAAAAATTCAATAATGGGGGATTTCAACTATCCTCATATTGACTGAGTACATGTCACCTCATGAAGAGATGCAGAGATAAAATTTATAAACACAGCTTCTTGGGGCAGTTTGTCCTGGAACCCACAAGGGGACACAGGATCTGGTCCAAAAGGCGACTATAGCTAAACTGTTCCATAGCGACCATAAGATAATTAAATGTAACATCCTTGTAGAGTGGAAAATACCAAAGAAACCCACCACAGTAGCATTTAACTTCTAAGTGGGGAACAACACTAAAATGAGGAAGCTAGTTACATGGAAATGAAAAGGAACAGTCATAAGAGTGAAATGCCTGCAAACTGCATGGAAACTATTTTAAAACACCATAATAGGGGCTTAAACTAAAGTATACCCCAAATAAAATAATAGTCAGAGGACCAAAAAAATCCCACCATAGTTAAACAGCAGAGTAAAAGAGGTGGTTAGAGGCAAAAAGGCATCCTATTAAAAGTGGAAATTAAATCCTAGTGAGGAAAATACAAAGGAACATACACTCTAGCAAGTCAAGTGTAAAAGTATGAGGTGGCAGATCAAGAAAGAATCAGAAGAGCAACTAGGTAAGGACACACAAACTAACAGCAAAAAAAGTCCATCAGAAGTAGGAAGCCTTCCAAGCAATCAGTAGGGCCACTGGATGATCAAGGTGCTAAAGGAGCACTCAAGAAAGCCAAGGTACTGCAGAGAAGCTGAATGAATTCTTTACATTAGTCTTCACTGGAGAGCACATGAAGGATATTCCCACACTGAGCCATTCTTTTTAGGTGACAAATATAAGTAATTGTCCCAGATTGAGGTGTCAATAGAGATGGTTTTGCAATTTCAATGATAAATTAAACAGTAATTAGTTACCAGGACCAGATGGTCTTCACCAAAGAGTTCTGAAGGAACTCAAATATGAAATTGCAGAACTACTTACTGTGGTACATAACCTATTGCTTTAATCAACCTCCGTATCAGATGACTGGAGAATAGCTAATACAATCCCAATTTTTTTAAAAGGCTCCAGAGGTGATTCTGGCAGCTACAGGCCTGTAAATTTAACTTCAGTACCAGCAAATTGGTTGAAACTAGAGTAAAGAACAAAATTTTCGGACTCATAGATGAGCACAATTTGTTGGGAAGAGTCAACATGGCTTTTGTAAAGGGAAATTATGCCTCACCCATCTATCGGAATTCTAGGATGGTGTTTAAGCATGTGGACAAGGGTGATCCAGTTGATGTAGCGTACTCAGACTTTCAGAAAGGCTTTAACAAAGTCTCACACCAAAGGCTCTTAAGAAAAGTAAGCATTTATGGGATAAGAGGGAAGGTCCTCATGGATCAGTCACCAGATAAAATATAGTAAACAAAAGCTAGGAATAAATGTTCAGTTTTCACAATGGAGAGAGGTAAGTAACGTGGTCCCCCAAGGAGCTGGACTGGGACCTGTGCTGTTCACTATATTCATAAATGATCTGGAAAAAAGGGATAAATAGTGAGATGGCAAAATTTTCAGACCATTCTAAATTACTCAAGATAATTAAGTCCCAAGCTGACTGTGAAAGTTATAAAGGGACCTCACAAAACTGGGTGACTGAGTAGCAAAATGGAAGATTTCAGAGTAACAGCCGTGTTAGTCTGTATTCGCAAAAAGAAAAGGAGTACTTGTGGCACCTTAGAGACTAACCAATTTATTTGAGCATGAGCTTTCGTGAGCTACAGCTCACTTCATCAGATGCATACCGTGGAAACTGCAGCAGACTTTATATATACACAGAGAATATGAAACAATACCTCCTCCCACCCCACTGTCCTGCTGGTAATAGCTTATCTAAAGTGATCATCAGGTGGGCCATTTCCAGCACAAATCCAGGTTTTCTCACCCTCCACCCCCCCACACAGATTCACTCTCCTGCTGGTGCTAGCCCATCCAAAGTGGATGAAATTTGGTGTTGATAAGTGCAAAGTAATGAAATAATTCCAACTAGCCATACAAAATTATGGAGTCTAAATTACTGGTTACCACTCAAGAAAGATCTTGGAGTCCTTGTGGATAGTTCTCTGAAAACATCCACTCAATATGCAGTGGCAGTCAAAAAAGTTAACAGAATGACAGAAAATATTGTATGAACGGCTTTCATATGATGATAGGTTAAAAAGACCGGGACTGTTCAGCTTATAAAAGGTACGACACAATATAGGTCTATAAAATCACGGATGGTGTGGAGAAAGTGTTATTTATCTCTTCGCATAACACAAGAACCAGAGGGGTCATCCAATGAAATTAATAAGCAGGTTTAAAACAAACATAAGGAAGCACTTCTACAAAGAATGCATATAGTCAACTTGTGGAACTCCTTGCCAGGGGATGCTTGTGAAGGCCAAAAGTATAACTGGTTCAAAAAAGAATTAGGTAAGTCCATGGAGGATAGGTCCATCAACGGCTATTAGACATGATAGTCAAAATCCCATGCTCCCGGTGTCCCTAAACCTCTGAGTGCCAGAAGCTGGAAATGGATGACAGGGAATATATTGCTCAATAAACTGCCCTGTTCTGTTTCTTCCCTCTAAAGCATCTGGCACTGGCCGGTATCAGAAGACAGTATACTGGGCTAGATGGACCATTGGTCTTACCCATTATGGCCATTCTTACGAATTGATAATTTATATTCAAATTAAAAGTATTTGCTGAGGAGCTCTCTGAACCATTAAATCTTGATTTTTATTAAACCTTGGAACACTGTGGACATTGCAGAGGACTGGAAAAAACCAGTATTGTCCTGAATATTTAAAAATGGAATGTGGGATGACCTGAGAAACTGTAGACTGGTTAGCCAGTCATCAGTTTTGGGCAAAATTATGGAAAGGTTGATATGGGACTCAGTAGCAGAATTCATACCTAATCAAGATTCAGAGTAGCAGCCGTGTTAGTCGGTATTCACAAAAAGAAAAGGAGTACTTGTGGCACCTTAGAGACTAACAAATTTATTTGACCATAAGCTTTCGTGAGCTACAGCTCACTTCATCAGATGCATTCAGTGGAAAATACAGTGGGGAGATTTATATACATAGAGAACATGAAACAATGGGTGTTACCATACACACTTTTTGCGAATACACACTAACACTGGCTGCTACTCTGAAACCATACACACTGTAACAAGAGAGTTATCACTTAAGGTGAGCTATTACCAGCAGGAGAGCGGGGGGTGGAGGGGACGGACCTTTTGTAGTGATAATCAAGGTGGGCCATTTCCAGCAGTTGACAAGAACATCTGAGGAACAGTGGGGGGGTGGAGGGGGGGAAATAAACGTGGGGAAATAGTTTTACTTTGTGTAATGACACATCTACTCCCAGTCTCTATTCAAGCCTAAGTTAATTGTATCCAGTTTGCAAATTAATTCCAATTCAGCAGTCTCTCGTTGGAGTCTGTTTTTGAAGTTTTTTTGTTGAAGAATTGCAACTTTTAGGTCTGTAATCAAGTGACCAAAGAGATTGAAGTGTTCTCCGACTGGTTTTTGAATATTATAATTCTTGACGTCTGATTTGTGTCCTGCTGAAGTGAAGAAACAGATTGACAGAGCCAGAAGAGTACCCAGAAGTCACCTACTTCAGGACAGGGCCAACAAAGAAAATAACAGAACGCCACTAGCCATCACCTTCAGCCCCCAACTAAAACCTTTCCAACGCATTATCAAGGATCTACAACCTATCCTGAAGGATGACCCATCACTCTCACAGATCTTGGGAGACAGGCCAGTCCTTGCTTACAGACAGCCCCCAAAACTGAAGCAAATACTCACCAGCAACCACACAACAGAACCACTAACCCAGGAACCTATCCTTGCAACAAAGCCCATTTCCAACTATGTCCACATATCTATTCAGGGGACACCATCATAGAGCCTAATCACATCGGCCACACTATCAGAGGCTCGTTCACCTGCACATCCACCAATGTGATATATGCCATCATGTGCCAGCAATGCCCCTCTGCCATGTACATTGGTCAAACTGGACAGTCTCTACGTAAAAGAATAAATGGACACAAATCAGATGTCAAGAATTATAACATTCATAAACCAGTCGGAGAACACTTCAATCTCTCTAGTCACTCAATTACAGACCTAAAGGTCGCAATATTACAACAAAAAGACTTCAAAAACAGACTCCAACGAGAGACTGCTGAATTGGAATTAATTTGCAAATTGGATACAATTAACTTAGGCTTGAATAGAGACTGGGAGTGGATGAGTCATTACACAAAGTAAAACTATTTCCCCATGTTTATTCCCCCCCTTCGCCCCCCCACTGTTCCTCAGATGTTCTTGTCAACTGCTGGAAATGGCCCACCTTGATTATCACTACAAAAGGTCCCCTTCCCACCCCCCTGCTGGTAATAGCTCACTTTAAGTGATCACTCTCTTGTTACAGTGTGTATGGTAACACCCATTGTTTCATGTTCTCTATGTATATAAATCTCCCCACTGTATTTTCCACTGAATGCATCTGATGAAGTGAGCTGTAGCTCACGAAAGCTTATGCTCAAATAAATTTGTTAGTCTCTAAGGTGCCACAAATACTCCTTTTCTTTTTCCTAATCAAGATGTTATGGAAAAGGGGACTTGTCAAAGAAACCTGATATTTTTTCTGAAATCACAAATTTGGCTGATAAAGGATAACCGTGCTGACATAATATACTTAGAATTCTAGGAGGCATTTGATTTAGTCCTGCATGACATTCTGATAAAAAAAATTAACATTATACAAAGTCAGTTTAGGCCATATTAATTGCATTAAGAACTGGCTCACTGACAGATCTCAGGAAGTAGTTGTAAACTGGGACTCACAGATTTTGAGACCAGTGGGACCATTAGATCACCTAGTTTGACCTTTTGTTTAACACAGACCATGGAATTTTACCCAGGTAACCCTGTACTGAACCGAATAATTTGTGTCTGACTAAAGCATATTTTCCTGAAAGACATCCAATTCTTGATCTGAAGACTTCAAGAGTTGGAAAATCCAGCACTTCCTGTGGTAGCTGTTTGTTCTTGTAGTTCACTGTTAAAATGTTTTGCCTTATTTCTGATCTGAATCCATCTGGCTTCAGCTTTCAGCTAGTGGTTCTTATTACACCTTTCTCCACTAGGCTGAAAAGCTTTTACATCCAGTATTTTCTTCCTTTGAAGATACTTGTAAACTGTCACCAAGTCATCTGTAACCCTAAGAGAACCCCAATGCCAGAGGGCAAGGTACCACCTGGTGTGTAGCAGTGAGTCTCAGCTGGCCTGACCAGGTCACTGCTTCCTAGGCACCTTCTAAATAAATAATATGGCAACAGTGTGTTGTAATACATCATTGGAGAACTAGTAACTCAAAAATCATTAATATTCTTGTGTGATGGATGTATGGTTAACCTGCAAAGAATTACACAGATGTGCTGGAAATATGTGACTAAAATGTGTCTAAATCAGGCATGTTAAGAAAAGCTGATACACATTTTTTCTTAGACAAAAGATTGTGAATTCCCCCTCTGCTGAGCAAGCCCTGGACAATGGAGATACATCAGCATGTAAACAAAGCAGTTGGGGAAAGATTTCACTTGCACTGCAAAATTGCAGCAAGGAACATCACATGGGAACTCACAGGGGTGGGGTGGGGCAGAAACCTTGATCAAGATGGCATTGCCCCCCCGGGAGGAGAGAAGAGACAAACCTCAGGGGACCTTCCTGGCTCTTGACATCAGGACACTGAAATTTGGGGACTATATGTAACTGGGAAAAAGACTTTGGGTTATCCGTCACCCGAGGCAAAGAAATGAAGTGCTTTGAGCTCTCTGTTGGATCTTGGCTAAAGCCTGGCCAGCCTGCTAGAAGAATGACTGGTGAGAAAACTACTTTCAACAAAAGACTCTAGTTTATTAAGTCTATTTTTACTTTTGTTTGTAACCATTTCTATACCTAGTCCTCTTCTACATGGTATCATGTAAATCTGTGTTCTGTTGTTAAACTCATTTTACTTTTACTACAAACCAACTCAGACCTGTGTACTGAAGTGGACGGTGTGTCAATTGCAGTTAAGCTAACCAGCTGCTACATACTGTCTCTTTAAAGAAGCAGCAAATTTGATAAGGTTTTGAGAGTGTTACAGTTTTGAGAGGTTGAACACTGCAGAAAAATGTTTTTGGGAAGACTGTGGAGCTAGAAGGGTTATAGAGGGCCCCCAGCAAAAATATCCAGGCAGTGCAAGCCAGAGTGAGACCTTCATCCTTGTATGCTAGCTGTTGGTGTCACAGCTGTGAGCCACAGCAGCATAGCATATAAGGCACCCGAAGATGCAAGGCAGGTGTTGAATGAACCCCTTTCTGGCATGGATTGCTCCCAAAAACATCACATCATCTCTCAGTTTTCTTCTGAGTAAGTTAAACAGATAGAGTTTGTTAAGTCTTGCACTGTAAGGCATTTTTTCTAGCCCTCAAGTCATTTTTGTGGCTCTTCTCTACATCCTCTTCTGGTGTCAACGCTCTAAAAAGTATGCTGGAAAAAGTTAACTGTCTGCAGTATTCTAGTATCTGTCTCACCAATACCATATACAGAGATAAAAATCATCTCTCTATTCACTGTTTATATATCAATGAATGCATTAAGCTACTTTGCCACTGCATTGCTACTCTGAAACCTGCATTGCACTGGGAGCTCATGTTGAGTTGTTTTTCCACTATGACCCCTAAATCCTTTTCAGTCACTGCTTTCCAGGATATAGTCCCACATTCTGTAGGTACGGTGTACATTCATTGTTACTAGGTGGAGGACCTTGCATTTGGCTGTATTAAAATTCATTTTGTTTGAATGGACCCAGATTGATAAGCAATCCAGATGGCTCCTGAATGACTATCTTGTCCTCATTTGTCGCGGTAAATCTTTGTGTCAATTTTTCTTTAAATCACTAATGAGTTTTTATTTACTTCTAGACCCTTCATAAAAATACTGAATAGCATGAAGCCTTGAACTCTGTGGAATCCCACTAGAAAAAACGCACATTCAGTGATGATTCAACTTTCACAACTACTTTGAGATTTATCAGTTCTTAATCCATTTAACGTGTTTTATTGATATTAGATAGTGCTAATTTTGGGAATAGACTGTGGCAGGGGTGGCTAAACGCGGCTCTTTTACAGTTAAAGTGCGCCTCGCGGAGCCCCCCATGGTGGGGCGGGAGACTCAAGACTTCTGCCCAGCAGTAGGATGGTGGGACTAGGGGCTTCTGCTCAGCAGGGAGAGGGGTCTAGGGGCTTCAACCCCACAGGAGGCTCCTGCTGGGGCTCAGGACTTCAGCCCCACTCTTGCTGAAGCCCCTAGCCCCCACCCTGCCACAGGGCAGAAGCTCTGAGCCTTGGCAAGCGCACCAGGCTCTTGAACTTCTGAAGATTATCATATGCGGCTCGGAGGGTCAGTAAATTTGGCCACTCCTGGACTATGGGGTCCACGGGGATGTGTTTTTGGCCCAATACTATTCAATGTCTATCTGTGATTTTGTATTTTCTCCAATATCATTATTGATAAAGTTTGCAGAGGACACAAAAAAATTGATGGAATAGAAAAATAACGATGGGGACACATCAGTTATGTAGGCCGAACTGGATCACTTGGTAAGGTGGGCTCATTTGAGCAAGGTGTCTTAACTATGTAGCTGACATCTTGAACAAGTTTGAGACCCTGCTAGAGTACACTGATGCTGAATCCACCTGGACAGACTTCAGATTGCAGATAACTGATGCTTCTACGACCATCAGTCACCGTGCCTCAGTGGGTCACAGCTGAGATTGTCCTGAATGCCAGATTCAGGACAAACTGCTGAAAAATATGGCAGAACCCCCTACCGCACCACCCTGCTGCGGGGCAGAGATCCTGAGCTTCCCCCCAGTCTGGTAGGTGCAGAATGGGGGGAATTGGGGGGGAGGGGAGGGCCTTGAACTGCACTTTAATGGTAAAAGAGCTGCATGTGGCTCATGAGCCATAGTTTGGCCACCCCTGGTCTAATCTCAAGAGATCAGCCATTTAGCCAGGTCAATATATAACTCAGATCTTACAAATAATCATGCTAATTCCAATCCTTCAGTGACTAAAAACTAAAGGTTTAATAATAAAAAGAAAAAAAATAGACTTAACAATGGTTAACAGGTCATATACATACAAAAAATTACAAAGTCCTTATATCAGGTTTGTAGCAATGATAGTATAGACTGCTGGCTTGTAAAGTCTCTCTGGTAATTTCCAAAAGATTGGGAGGGCCTCATTCCATATTTCAGTATGCTCCTTTTTGTTGTCAATCCATAGTCCAGAGAATCAGGGCAGGAAAGAGACAAAATGGAGATCTCAGGGGTCTTTTATATCCTCGGTTATATGCCTGGACACGTACACGCTATATTGATGACATCTTCATCATCTGGACCCATGGAAAAGAAGCCCTCGAGGAATTCCACCATGTTTTCAACAATTTCCATCCCACCATCAACCTCAGCCTGGTCCAGTCCACACAAGAGATCCACTTCCTGGACACTACAGTGCTAATAAACAATGGTCACATAAACACCACCCTATACCGGAAACCTACTGACCGCTATTCCTGCCTACATGCCTCCAGCTTTCACCCTGACCGCACCACACGATCCATTGTCTACAGCCAAGCTCTGCGATACAACCGCATTTGCTCCAATCCCTCAGACAGAGACAAACACCTACAAGATCTCTATCAAGCATTCTTACAACTACAATACCCACCTGCGGAAGTGAAGAAACAGATTGATAGAGCCAGAAGAGTTCCCAGAAGTCACCTACTACAGGACAGGCCTAACAAAGAAAATAACAGAACGCCACTAGCCGTCACCTTCAGCCCCCAACTAAAACCCCTCCAACGCATTATTAAGGATCTACAACCTATCCTGAAGGATGACCCAACACTCTCACAAATCTTGGGAGACAGGCCAGTCCTTGCCTACAGACAGTCCCCCAACCTGAAGCAAATACTCACCAGCAACCACATACCACACAACAGAACCACTAACCCAGGAACCTATAATTGCAACAAAGCCCGTTGCCAACTGTGCCCACATATCTATTCAGGGGACACCATCACAGGGCCTAATAACATCAGCCACACTATCAGAGGCTCGTTCACCTGCACATCCACCAATGTGATAGATGCCATCATGTGCCAGCAATGCCCCTCTGCCATATACATTGGTCAAACTGGACAGTCTCTACGTAAAAGAATAAATGGACACAAATCAGATGTCAAGAACTATAACATTCATAAACCAGTCGGAGAACACTTCAATCTCTCTGGTCACTCGGTTTCTAATCTCAAAGTGACTATCCTTCAACAAAAAAACTTCAAAAATAGACTCCAACGAAAGACTGCTGAATTGGAATTCATTTGCAAATTGGATACAATTAACTTAGGCTTGAATAGAGACTGGGAGTGGCTAAGTCATTATGCAAGGTAACCTATTTCCCCTTGTTTTTCCTACCCCCGCCCCCCCGGACGTTCTTGTTAAACCCTGGATTTGTGCTGGAAATGGCCCACCTTGATTATCTTACACATTGTAAGGAGAGTGATCACTTTAGATAAGCTATTACCAGCAGGAGAGTGGGGTGGGGGGAGAGAAAACCTTTTGTAGTGATAAACACCCATTTTTTCATGGTTTGTGTGTATAAAAAGATCTTCTGTACTTTCCACAGTATGCATCCGATGAAGTGAGCTGTAGCTCACGAAAGCTTATGCTCAAATAAATTGGTTAGTCTGTAAGGTGCCACAAGTACTCCTTTTCTTTTTGCGTATACAGACTAACACCACTGTAACTCCGAAATCTTTTCCTTTGGTTCACCACTAGATGGCTCATAGGGCTTCTTCTCTCTAGAAATGTAGCCACAGGCTTACACTTATAAGACAGAGGACTGAATCGTGAAAAGCAGCTTAGGCTGCAAAGGACTAGGATCACAGTAGATAGTCCATTGAACATGAGCTCCCAGTACAATGCTGTAGTTAAAAGGGCAAACATGATCCTAGGATGCAGGGGACTGTCAAGTAGGACCAGGGAGGTGGTATTACCTCTGTATATAGCATTAATTAGACCATTATTGGAACACTGCATCCAGTTCTAGGGTCCACACTTCCAAAAAGGATGCTGACAAATTGGGAAGGATTCAGAAAAGAGTTACAAGAATTAACCAAGGTTTGGAAAGTGTGCCTTAATTGTGAGAGACTCAAACTCAATCTATTTAATTTATCCAAGAGAAGGTAAATCGGTGACTTGATCATTGTCTACATTTATCTCGGAGGGTGGGGGAGGGGGGAGAGATTTCTGATAGCAGAGGTCTCTTCAATCTAGCAAACAAAGGCCTAATGAGAGCTAGTGTCTGGAAGCTGACAAATTCAGATTAGAAATAAAGGCACATCTAAAAAAAATACAGTGAGGATAATTTACCATTGGGACTTACACAAGGATACTTGAAAATCTTTAAGTCAAGACTGAGTCTCATTTTGAAAAAGACATGCTTTGTTTTAACCAGAAATTATAAGTTTGATGCAGAAAATAAGTGAGTTTCTATGATCTGTTATACAGGAGGTCAGACTAGTTGATCATAATGATCCTTTCTGATCCTAATCTATTACAGTAGCCCACGGTTTTTGGTTAGACCAAAGAACCAGGTAAAGTTTAAGACGTGTCTATGTTCAGAGAACTGCATGCTGACCTGACAGACCGAGACTCTCCAGATTTTTGAATCTCTGTACTACATTAGGATCACCAGATGACGCTAAGTGCGGGAGGGTGTGAATTTGCAGAACCCTCATCTCTGGGCTTCATTATTTTCACCTCTTCAACACCGCACCCACATCACACCCACCTATGCCCTATCTCCCATCCATTCAAAACATAGCCACTAAAACCATCAGCCTCTCCCACTTTAACTACATCAGGTTCAAGATTTTTGTCCTATTCTTCAAAACCCTTCCCTTCATCACATCACCTAGGGACCATTGCCATCTGAAGATAGCCAGATAGCTCCAGCCACTCCTTTCTACCCTCCACACACCTCCTGCCCCAGTGGCTGGAGTGGCTCAAGAGCATGAGTACCAACCTCAGATCAGACTGTTACAAACCAGCGCACAAATGGCTAACTCATTGTGAGTTCTGTACTTAGATCTCACCAACCCAGCATTAAGTGTGAACTCCTTAAGCACTATAACAGCCTTAACATGGTGTCAGACAGTCCCCTTGGATACTCTGTCTATCTTACCACCAAGGCAAGCCTGCCTTTGTGATAGATGGTCCCTTACACCAAAAATCACAACAATATTCAGGTTCCTCTCAATTTCAAAGGACGAGTCTTGTACCTCAGATCTGTCACCACAGACAACACTTGTCGCCAATCCTATATTAAACTACAGTAATTCCTCACTTAACGTTGTAGTTATGTTCCTGAAAAATGCTACTTTAAGCGAAACGATGTTAAGCGAATCCCATTTCCCCATAAGAATTAATGTAAATAGTGGGGGGTTAGGTTCCAGGGAAATTTTTTTTGCCAGACAAAAGACTATACTATATATATATATATATATATATATATATAAATAAAATACACACACACAGAATACAAGTTTTAAACAAAGAATTTAATACTGTACACAGCAATGATGATTGTGAAGCTTAGTTGAGATAAAAAGAAAAGGAGTACTTGTGGCACCTTAGAGACTAACCAATTTATTTGAGCATGAGCTTTCGTGAGCTACAGCTCACTTCATCAGCTACAGCTCACTACATCTGATGAAGTGAGCTGTAGCTCACGAAAGCTCATGCTCAAATAAATTGGTTAGTCTCTAAGGTGTCACAAGTACTCCTTTTCTTTTTGCGAATACAGACTAACACGGCTGTTCCTCTGAAACCTGTCATTAGTTGAGATAGTGGAGTCAGAGGGTGGGATATTTCCTGGGGAATGCCTTACTGCTAAATGATGAACTAGCACTCAGCTGAGCTCTCAACGGTTAACACATAGTTGTTAATGTAGCCTCACACTCTACAAGGCAGCAGGAATGGAGGGAGGAGACACAGCATGCCAGAGAGAGACAGAGACAGTGTGTGTGTGTGTGTGTGTGTGTGAGTGAGACACACACACACACAGGAGGGGCAGAGGATGCTGAATGCTCCGAGGTCAGACCCAGGAAGGTGGAAGTTGTGAGAGCTGTGTGTCCTGAAGACAGTCTGCTCACAGAGAGGAGACTTCACCAGAGTCCTGACTGGCTTTGTGGGGAGCAGTTCCAGAGCATCGCCCAGAGACTCCATGACACCTCAAGAAGTCATTAAGTCCAGCCCCTTGCACTGAGGCAGGACCATGTAAACCTAGGCCATCCCTGACAAAGGTTTGTCCAATCTGTTCTTAAAAACCTTAAAAAATGACATGGATTCCACCGCCTCCCTTGGAAGCCTGTTCCAGATCTTAACTATCCTTATCATTAGAAAGCTTTTCCTAATATCTAACCTAAATCTCCCTTGAAGCAATAGGCTTAATCTGCAGCTTTTCCTACCTTCAGTGGACACAGAGAACAACTGATCACAGTCCTCTTTATATAACAGACCTTTACATATTTGAATGCTCTTTTCTCAAAACTAAACATGCCCAGTTTTTTTTCCCCTTATGGGAGGCACAAGTAGTGATTAGGGCACAGATCCACAAGGATAATGAGGCACAAACGTCCCAGTTTTGGCTCCATGGAAATCCCCAAGACTCCTGCCAAACTTGGTGGGCACCTACATTTTAGAGGTACAGTAAAAGCTCCCTAGGCACCTATGTTTTGCCCTCTCAGCATGCACACTGCTACCTCACTCTAGGCACTCAGTGAGAGCCACAGAGCAAGGGAAGATGGGTTTTGGGGCCCTACAATCAAGTAAGGGGTAAAAGATTTGAATAGGGCATCTCCCACCTCTCAGGAGAATCCTCTGACCACTGACCTATGGAATATTTTGAGGTGGGGCTCCCTCCCTCCAGCTCTCCAGTTGAAGCTGTTCCACTGTGGATAAATAATGAAAGGGCAACTGGAGCAGGAGGACTGGACCAGAGAGTCAATCCTTCTCACTCTGGTCCAATGACTATTCCACTGTGGATAAACGCCTACAGTCATTTCTCCTGCCCCCAGCACAGCTCTCCCTCTTCCCCGACAACAAAGTGCAGCAGCAGAGCACATGGTCCTCCTGCCCCTACACACACACACACACGATCTCCCCGCACCCCACAGGACAGCGCAGGACTCTGCCTCCCTCCTCCGACACAAAGAATACGGGGGGGGGCACAGCCGTGTCCCCCCCATGCAACGGGACAGCGCACGGCCCTCCCGACCCGGTACAGCGGGGGAGCGGACCTACCGCCAGCCCTCACAGGCTCTCACACATCGGCGGGACAGCGGCACAGCCCCGCGTGCTCTCCGGGCACAGATTACGTCGCCCGCGGCTCCAAGGGAGGGAAGCTGACCCCGGAGGAACCCGGCGCCCCATTACCTGCGCTCGCTGGGCCTCAGTCAGCAACAGGCCTCCCTGCCAGAGCCGCCCCGCCCCGCATTCAAACGGCCGCCGCCGCGCGAGCCCAGGGAGAGGGGGGGAGGGCAGGGCACAGCACAGCACGTCCTCCCTCCCACCCACCCACCAGCATTCAAACGGCCAACGCCGCGCGAGCCCAGGGAGAGGGGGCGAGGGCAGGGCACAGCACAGCACGTCCTCCCTCCCACCCACCAGCATTCAAACGGCCAACGCCGCGCGAGCCCGGGGAGAGGGGGGGAGGGCAGAGCATAGCACCACCCCACCCCTCCCCCCCGCTCACGCCCCCAGCATTCAAACGGCCGCCGCCGCGCGAGCCCAGGGAGAGGGGGGGAGGGCAGAGCATAGCACCACCCCACCCCTCCCCCCCGCTCACGCCCCCAGCATTCAAACGGCCGCCGCCGCGCGAGCCCAGGGAGAGGGCGGGCAGAGTAGAGCAGAGCACGTCCTCCCTCCCACCCACCAGCATTCAAACGGCCGCCGCGAGCCTGGGGAGTGGGCACAGCACCTCTTCCTCCTCCTCCTCCTGCGCGGGGAGAGAGTGCAGCGCCCAACCGGTCCGGACCAGGCCGGGCTGGTGGGCGCTTCCCACCTAGTCCTCGGCTTGGGCCCGCGAACGGCGAGTCCGAGCCTGGGATGACTGGGGGCCAGGCCGGAGGGGACCGGGCGGCAAATAGAGCTGAGGGCGGAGCTAACGGGGGCGGGCGGCGAGTCTGAGGCAAGCGGGGAGGCGCGGCCGGGGGCCGGGCGGTGGCAAGAGGCGAGCTCGGGGCGGGTCTGAGGACCCGTTTTGCGGTAAGGGGACTGGGGAGCCGCCCTGGTTTGTCCTTGCAGTATTTGTTCTCTCTGTCCCTCCACCCCACGGAAAGGCTAGGAAGGACCCATCCGGCGCAGAGGCCGGGAGAGTGGAGGGCTCGGCTCAGGGGAGCAGCAGGCGAACAGGGTGGTCAGCACGCCGAGGGGAAAGGAGGTGCGAGAGAGTCGCCGGGGAAAAAGCCGGGGGAAGGGGTGCAGTATCTGAGCTAAATCGTTCAGGCATGAGAGAGAGAGAGAGAGAGAGCGCACAGCTTCAAGATGAAAGAATAAAGTGAAAGATTTTTAAAAATGAGTCTGAGGGAAAGAGACGAAAGGAAAGCAGCAGCCAGGAGGACAGTGGGTGGCGCCTGGAACGTACAATTGAAACAATTTGTTGAGGATAAGCTATAGCTATACAGGAACTTATCCTTGCAACAAAGCCCGTTGCCAATTGTGCCCACATATCTATTCAGGGGACACCATCACAGGGCCTAATCACATCAGCCACACTATCAGAGGCTCGTTCACCTGCACATCCACCAATGTGATAGATGCCATCATGTGCCAGCAATGCCCCTCTGCCATGTACATTGGTCAAACTGGACAGTCTCTACGTAAAAGAATAAATGGACACAAATCAGATGTCAAGAATTATAACATTCATAAACCAGTCGGAGAACACTTCAATCTCTCTGGTCACGCAATCACAGACATGAAGGTCGCTATCTTAAAACAAAAAAACTTCAAATCCAGACTCCAGCGAGAAACTGCTGAATTGGAATTCATTTGCAAATTGGATACTATTAATTTAGGCTTAAATAGAGACTGGGAGTGGCTAAGTCATTATGCAAGGTAGCCTGTTTCCTCTTGTTTTTTCCTAACCCCCCCCCCAGATGTTCTGGTTTAACTTGGATTTAAACTTGGAGAGTGGTCAGTTTAGATGAGCTATTACCAGCAGGAGAGTGAGTTTGTGTGTGTATGGGGGTATGTATGGGGGGGATGTGAGAAAACCTGGATCTATGCAGGAAATAGCCCGACTTGATTATGTAAAGAGTTGTCACTTTGGATGGGCTAGCACCAGCAGGAGAGTGAATTTGTGTGGGGGGGGTGGAGGGTGAGAAAACCTGGATTTGTGCTGGAAATGGCCCACCTGTTGATCACTTTAGATAAGCTATTACCAGCAGGACAGTGGGGTGGGAGGAGGTATTGTTTCATATTCTCTGTGTATATATAAAGTCTGCTGCAGTTTCCACGGTATGCATCTGATGAAGTGAGCTGTAGCTCACGAAAGCTCATGCTCAAATAAATTGGTTAGTCTCTAAGGTGCCACAAGTACTCCTTTTCTTTTTGCGAATACAGACTAACACGGCTGTTACTCTGAAAGCTATACAGGTGTAAGCACTTCCATACTGGCATAAATACATATACAGGAGGGAAGAGGGGGGTATTTATAGGGCTGTTGATTAATGGCAGTACTTGCACAGTAAAAGATAAACAAAAGAAATAGTATTTTTCAATTCACCTCATACAAGTACCTCAGTGCAATCTCTGTGTGGTGAAAGTGCAATTTACAAATGTAGATTTTTTTTTTGTTACATAACCACTCAAAAACAAAACCATGTAAAACTTCAGAACCTAGGAGTCCACTCAGTCCTACTTCTTTCAGCCAATCACTAAGACAAACAAGTTTTGTTTACATTCACAGGAGATAATGCTGTTCTCTTCTTAATTACAATGTCACCAGAAAGTGAGAACAGGCATTTGCATGGCACTTTTGTAGCCAGCATTGTGAGGTATTTACATGCCAGATATGCTAAAGATTAGTATGCCCCTTCATGCTTTGGCCACCATTCCAGAGGACATGCTTCCATGCTGATGATGCTTGTTAAAAAAATAATGCCTTAATTAAATTTGTGACTGAACCATAGATGCCAACTCCGTGGGTGCTCCGGGGCTGGAGCACCCACCGGGAAAAATTAGTGGGTGCTCTGCACCCACTGGCTGCCAAGCTTCCCCCTCCTTGACTTTTCTCCCTGCTCACCGAGCATGCCGTGTCCCCCGCTCCTCCCCGCCCAGCACTTCCCGATCCCCCGCTTAACAGCTGTTTGGCTGCTCTTAGGACTTTTCTCAGAGGAGCAGGCGGAGAAGAGGCGGGGCAGGGACTTGGGGAAGGGAGTGGAATAGGGGCAGGAAGGGGGTGGGAAAAGGTGGGGTGAGGACTTTGGGGAAGGGGTGGAATGGGGGTGGAGCGAGGGCAGTGCAGGGGCAAGGCCAGGGGTAGCGTGGGGGTTGAGCACCCACCGGGCAAAGGGGAAGTCGGCACCTATGGACTGAACTTTTTTGGGGAGAATTGTATGTCCCCTGCCCTGTTTTACCCGCATTCTGCCATATATTTCATGTTATAGCAGTCTCGGATGATGACCCAGCGTATGTTCATTTTAAGAACACTTTCACTGCAGATTTGACAAAACACAAAGAAGGTACCAATGTGAGATTTTGAAAGATAGTTACAGCACTCGACCCAAGGTTTAAGAATCTGAGGCGTCTTCCAAACTCTGAGAGGAATGAGGTGTGGAGCATGCTTTCAAAAGTCTTAAAAGAGCAACACTCTGATGAGGAAACTACATAAACCCAACCACCAAAAAAGAAAATCAACCTTCTGCTGATGGCATCTGACTCAGATAATGAAAATGAACATGCATCAGTCCTCACTGCTTTGGATTGTTATCAAGCAGAACCTGTCATCAGGATGGATACATGTCCCCTGGAATGGTGGTTGAAGCATGAAGGGACATATGAATCTTTAGCACATCTGGCACGTAAATATCTTGTGATGCCGGCTACAACAGTGCCATGAGAAAGCCTGTTCTCATTTTCAGGGGACATTGTAAATAAGAAGCGGGCAGCATTATCTCCTGCAAATGTGAACAAATTTGTTTGTCTGAGTGATTGGTTTAACAAGAAGTAGGACTGAGTGGACTTGCAGTCTCTAAAGCTTTACATTGTTTTATTTTTCAATTATTATCTTTTGGTTTTTTTGTACATAATTCTACATCTGTAAATTCAACTTTCATGATAAAGAGATTGCACTACAGTACTTGTATTAGGTGAATTGAAAAATACTATTTCTTTTGTTTTTTTTACAGTGCTGCTGGTGGGTGCAGAGCATCCACTCATTTTTCCCCATGGGTGCTCCAGCCCTAGAGCACCCACAGAGTCATAGAATCATAGAATATCAGGGTTGGAAGGGATCTCAGGAGGTCATCTAGTCCAACCCCCTGCTCAAAGCATGACCAATCCCCAACTAAATTGGCTCCTATGGCCTAGCCGTTTTCAAGGTTTTTTTTTAGATATACAGGAACTTCATGTGACTACTCATTTTGGATAGGCTTTTAACATATGACAGAATTGAAGCGGGGTGTGGGGAATGATTTGTTTAATTTTCTTGAAGTTGGGTTTAGGACTGTTCTGTACACTTTATGCCACTACAATTGTGCCCAACACTAAAGTGTTAGACTGCTTAATTATCAGTTTCTAAAACACTATATTTAAAGCAGTACAAAAACTGTGTAAATAAACTCATAGCTCTAAATAATCTGGGGAGCACTGCCCTAGAGCGAAGGAATGAGACAGTGATGTTACAGTTGCAGTAAGAGGCTCTGAAACATAAACCCTTGTATCAGAGGCCTGGTCTGAGGCCCAAAGCCTGAACCAAAGTACTTCCAGGCATTGCTAAGCAAAGCTGGGCTGTGAGCCAGAGGCAGGCCCTAATTGCAGAACTTGGCAAGAAAAGG
The DNA here is from genome assembly GCF_965140235.1 of Caretta caretta. Classification (NCBI taxonomy): domain Eukaryota; kingdom Metazoa; phylum Chordata; order Testudines; family Cheloniidae; genus Caretta; species Caretta caretta. The sequence goes on from NC_134210.1 coordinate 89,573, forward strand.
GCTCCTAGAAAGCACACGCTAATGATATAAGTAGTAATAAGAGGAACGTGTGCCAAGATGGACATCCCAATACGAGGACACTTCACAGAGATAACAAGGAACAGCCAGATGCACCCCAAAGACAGGGTCAAAAGGACAGCATGATGGACAGATCTGTTTGTTTGAACCAACATGATCAAAGGAGGAGACAGCACCCTAATGGGTCAAGGGGCTGTACCTCAATACATCAGTAGGGATGAGTAATCTGTTCTGCAACTGTATAAAAATAGGTCTCGGAGTGCATATCTTTGTCCAGCCTAGGGGGCAGTGGAGTGTCCCGCCACTGACTGAGCTGTGTCCATTGCCAGGGGGCACATATTCGTAGTATGTCCTGTAGAGTCTATAGGAAACTATTACTGTGCTTCGTTTGACAATAAACCTGGTTGGGTGCCTTCGTACCTTACTAGAGTCTGTGGTCTTTGGGGGTTCTCTCAGGGTCTGCTGTGTCAGCTATCTGTGCAGAGCTGAGGCAGCACACAGAGGGAACACGCACGCAGCCGACTGTTATCATCATCGAACAAGAGCAGAGCACCACATTGGTAGCTACCAACAACAGCAGTCACAATCACTTGCCTTTTCACACACTAGTCTTCCCCCTTGCTGGCTCAGCAGCAGTTCTGCAGAAAAGGACCTGGGCTTTACAGTGGATGAGAGGCTGGGTATGAGTCAGCAGTGTGCCCTTGTTGCCAAGAAGGCTAACGGCATATTGGGCTGCATTAGTAGGAGGACTGAAAGCAGTTTGAGGGAAGTGATTATTCCCCTCTATTCGGCACCGGTGAGACCACATCTGGAGTATTGCGTCCAGTTTTGGGGCCCCCACTACAGAAAGGATGTGAAACAAATTGGAGAGAGTCCAGCGAAGGGCAACAAAAATGATTAAGGGGCTGGGGCACATGACTTATGAGGACAGGCTGAGGGAACTGGGCTTCTTTAGTCTGCAGAAGAGAAGAGTGAGGGGAGATTTGATTGTAGCCTTCAACTACCTGAAGGGGGGTTCCAAAGAGGATGGAGCTTGGCTGTTCTCAGTGGTGGCAGATGACAGAACAAGGAGCAATGGTCTCAAGTTGCAGTGAGGGAGGTCTAGGTTGGTTATTAGGAAACATTATTTCACTAGGAGCCTGATGAAGCACTGGAATGGGTTATCTAGGGAGGGTGAGGAATCTCCATCCTTAGAGGTTTTTAAGGCCCGGCTTGACAGCCCTGGCTGGGATGATTTAGTTGGGGTTGCTCCTGTTTTGAGCAGGGGGTTGGACTAGATGACCTCCTGAGGTCTCTTCCAACCGTAATCTTCTAAGATTATGTTCTGAATATGTAGAAATTAACATTCTTGCACTCTGGCACAAGGTGTTTTGTAAAAAGAAAAGGAGTACTTGTGTCACCTTAGAGACTAACCAATTTATTTGAGCATGAGCTTTCCTGAGCTACAGCTCACTTCATCGGATGTAGCTCACGAAAGCTCATGCTCAAATAAATTGGTTAGTCTCTAAGGTGCCACAAGTACTCCTTTTCTTTTTGCAAAGACAGACTAACACGGCTGTTACTCTGCAAGGTGTTTTGTGTTTCCTTGTGTGAGTGTAGACACAGAAGCCATGCTTTCTCTGTGGGGATGGCTCATGTTGAAGAAATACAAAGTATACTTCCAAGGCAGACCGTGACCCATCTGTCAAGGGTAGAGGGATTTTTTTAAACTAGTTTTACCTGCAGCTCCGCTGGTGTTGGTGTGTCCGGGGATCGTTGGCTCAGGTAGCACCATGAGTTGCTTAACTTCTCTGTCTTTATGAACAACGTGAATTGCCTGGTAATGCCGTTTGCTGAGATCCCTCCTATGAGGGCAGCCCGTGCTGCAGAGGGGATATTCTCGGGGTCTAGCCCCATTCTGTGAAGGTCCTGGTTTGAGCTGGACCCCAGACTCCACTGCCCTGTGGCCAGGTGGCTGGGAGTCACTCCTCAGACAGGAAGCTGGAGTCTGTAGGAAGGAGAAAGGGAGCGCGCCGGGGGAGTGGGCTGAGGCGGGACTGCCCGACCCAGGGCGGGGCTGGGGGCCCAGGAAGGGAGGAGAGGGGGAGGGACCGACGGACTCGCTGGGTCGGGGCGAGTCTTGAAGGCTCACGGGCGGAAGCTGTCTTGCGGCCGCCGGTTCTTGGTGGGGGTCGGGCTCGGAGCCAAGCCTTGCTGGGATGGTGCCTACTGAGGAGCCGGGGCCGCTGGCCTGCGACGGGGCCGATGACCTGGCTGCCCTGGCGGAGCTGGACGAGGCGAGGCTGCTGCAGAATCTGAGCGGCCGCTTCCTGCAGCAGCGGGTCTATGTGAGGGGGGAGCCGGGGGCAGTGCTGGGGGGTAACCGGGGCCGAGGGGGTTCTGCTGTAGGGCCTCCCCTCGTTGGGAAATGACTGGAGGGTGGGAGAAGGGCCCGAGGGACCCCGCGGGACACCGGGTGGGGCCCACGGGACGCTGGAAGCGTGTAAGGGACGGCTGAGGGACACCGGGGGGCAGGAGACCCCCGCAGGACACCGGGTTGGTGTGAGGAAGGGCTTAGGGACTCCAGGGACGGGGGAGCAGGGGACCCCACGGGACACTGAGGGTATGGTGTGGGGGGCGGGAGACCCCGCGGGTCACTGGGGGTGTGTGCAGTGGGGCAAGGGACCCCACGGGACACCAGGGGCATGTAGGCAGTGCTTAATTGGTGCTGCCAGGACTGAGCCCTGGCACCCCATGCTTGCAGCCTCAGTTATGCAAGTAAAAAAATTGCTTGAGCCCTGGCATCTAATTGTTTGAGCCCCGGGGTACCTCTTTCATTACAAATTAAGTATTGCCTCTGGTAGTGGAGGGAGACCCTGTTGGACACTGGGGATGTGTTGGATGGGAGACCCCTTGGGACATGGTTTCCTCACCATGCCTCAGTAGTGTAGTGCCCTTGGTCCATGGGGCACTGTGCAATGCTTGCTTACCTGGTTGGTGGGAATTTTCCTTTTACATCAGACATATATTGGGGACATTCTGATTGCGATGAACCCGTTCCAGAGCCTTCCACTCTACGAGAAACCAGTAAGTGTCCCCTCATTCCAGTGTATGGTGTGAGTAGCGTGAGTGTGTGGTGTCTTGTGCTGGTGTGGCCCTGGTGGGGAAGAGGTGCAGGTGGCCCTTCCCGGGGGGGGGGCAGACCAGGGGAACAGAGTTGTGCACTTTGCTCTTGATGTTTGAATCCCATTACTCTCCTGTGAAGTTTATATTGTTACCCATAAGGAATGTGGCTAGTTGGGCTTTTGTGGGAGGCTTTTCTATGTACTTTGAAGTCCCTGTTTTTTTCAAAATGTAGTAAGTCTCATACAGATTTTGTCAGCTGTGTTTTGATTTCTCTCTGTCACCCATGGCTCTTTGTGCTTCATTCTGTTTGAAACAAAATATTTTAGACAGTTTTAAATCTACAAAGTACTCATTGAACTGAGTATCCAGTAATAAAAAACAATCCTGCTTGCAGCAGCCTTCACGTCATACCCACTGTTTACACCCTACCCTCGCCCTCCTCCCCACAAATGCTCAAGAACAGAGATGACCTTTGCAATAAGCCAGAAGGTTCTAAGCAGGGCAGTGGCAGGGGGTTCTGGGGCACATTGTTTTTGGAAATCTTCATCTGACATGTGGTGTATTGTTTGATTGGCTCTATCAAACCGTGGAAAATGTAATCTAAGCTTCTCCCTCCCTTGTCGCAGTGGCTAGCTGAGGTGAGGAGGGGAGAATTTACCCTCTGTCCCTCTAACTGTTCTGGCATTTCACTTTAATTGAACTTTCCTCCTGCTCCCAGGTGTCAGAGAAATATCAGAACCATGACAAGGGTACCCTACCCCCCCACATCTTTGCCATTGCTGACAGAGCATACCAGGCCATGCTGGGACATCTGGCAACAGGACCTCAGAACCAGTGTATCGTCATCAGGTAAGAGAAAACAATTCAAAATATTTGTAGGGCTCCATATTGTGGGACAGTACAGTCTTGTCAGACCTGCATCACTGACAGGGAGAGCAGACAAGATGGAACTATCAACTTTGCACCTTCCGGTCTGTGGCCAATGCCCTCATTAAGCTGGTGTTTAAAGAAGGGGCAATGAAGACCAAAGGCCTCTTCCTGGAATCCATTTAAGTGCTTATTATGGTGGTTAAAGCAGAACCTCTGTGTTCTCTTCCCACATACCCACCCTTCACCCTTCTCATTCACTTCCTAAGAGTTGACTACAGGGGCAGTGAGTTCAGAGTCACAGAAGATTAGAGTTGGAAGAGACCTCAGGAGGTCATTTAGTCCAACGCCCTGCTCAAAGCAGGACCTATCCCCAATTTTTGCCCCGGATCTCTAAATGGCCCCCTCAAGGATTGAACTCTCAATCCTGGGTTTAGCAGGCCAATGCTCAAACCAATGAGCTATGCCTTCCCCCAAAGCCAGGGCTTTGTCAAGCCAGGCCTGAAAAACCTGTAAAGATGGAGGTTCCACCCCTCCCCCCCAGTAACCCATTCCAGTGCTTCACCCTCCTAGTGAAATAGTTTTTCATAATATCCAACCTAAACTTCCACCACTGCAACTTGAGACCATTGCTCCTTGTTCTGTCATGTGCCACCACTGAAAATAGCCAAGCTCCATTCTCTTTGGAACCCCACTTCAGATAGTTGAAGGCTGCTATCAAATCCCCCCTCACTCTTCTCTTCTGCAGACTAAATAAGCCAAGTTCCCGCAGCCTGTCCTTATACGTCATGTGCCCCAGCCCCCTAATCATTTTTATTGCCCTCTGTTGGACTCTCTCCAATTTGTCCACATCCTTTCTGTAGTGGGGGGCCCAAAACTGGATGCAGTACTTCAGATGTGGCCTCACCAGTGCCAAATAGAGGGGAATAATCACTTCCCTTGATCTGCTGGCAATGCAGCCCAGTATGCTGTTAGCCTTCTTGGTAACAAGGACACACTGTTGACTCATATCCAGCTTCCTGTCCACTGTAATCCCCAGGTCCTTTTCTGCAGAACTGCTGCTTGCTTTGCTAGTTGGTCCCCAGCCTGTAGCAGTGCATGGGATTCTTCCATCCTCAGTGCAGGACTCTGCACTTGTCCTTCTTGAACCTCATCAGATTTCTTTTAGCCGAATCCTCCAATTTGTCTAGGTCACTCTGGACTCTATCCCTACCCTCCAGCATATCTACCTCTCCCCCCAGCTTAGTGTCACCCGCAAACTTGCTGAGGGTGCAATCCCTTCCATCCTCCAGATCATTAATGAAGATGTTGAACAAAATCGGCCCCAGGACAGACCCCTGGGGCACTCTGCTTGGTGCCGGCTGCCAACTAGACATCGAGCCATTGGTCACTACCCATTGAGCCTGACGATCTAGCCATCTTTCTATCCACCTTATAGTCCATTCATCCAATCCATACTTTTTTAACTTGCTGGCAAGAATACTGTGGGAGACCGTATCAAAAGTTTTGCTAAAATCAAGATATATCACGTCCACTGCTTTCCCCATATCCACAGAGTCAGCAGTATGATAAACTGCTTGGCAAGAGATGGGTGATATTCTACAGCATCATCGCTAGGCTCTACAGCCAACACTGAGGATATAGGCTTTTTATTGCTATTTCTTTTATTGCAGTACATGCTATGATTGTCTTAAAAGTGCTGAATGCCTAGACAGAACGCCCCATTGAGATGAGTGGGGCAGGTGAGATCTCTCCTTTTGTTTGTAGCTGTCTCTGCAGTGGCATACAGAGTCAGGTATCAGGCTCACCTTTGGAATGTTCTTCATGGCCAGTGGCACGAGACATTTAATCTGTTTTCCAGTAACAGGTTAAATTTTGCAAAAGTTGAAGGGAGACCCAGTATGATGATGGCCTGGCTTCTGGCCAGATGTGTCTTATTGAACAATGCTCACAAGGAGAGGACATGACAGGGAAAGAATATATGTGTCTGGGGCAGATGTGCTTTTGGGATCACAGATCATTTGGGAAATAAATATTATCAGGCTCCGAGTTAGGGAATGGATGGCTGCTCTTGGAGTAAGGGAAAGAATTAGAGAGAGTCTAATTCCTCTCTGTGCCTGAACAATTAGGTACATCAGTGGTGAGAAATACTAGTAGGAAACTCACCCTTTCTTTCCAGACAAGGACCTGGCTATGGTGATCTGCTTGTTGTCACCTTCAGATTGGATAACTGTAACTCGCTATATCTGTAGAAGCAATGCAGAGAAGGAAGTAATGTGCAAAATCCAGCTCTCTGCCTTCTCAAGGGATGGGCTGCTGCAAATACTTTACACCTGTGCTCTAATCCCTCAGCTGTTTCCCAGTCTTCTTCCATTGCTTGTTTGAGGTTCTGATATTCAATGACCTAGTGGTTCAGGACCCAGCTTAATTTGCAAACACGTCTCCATCCACAACCTATTCGAGGGCACTTGTTTTTCTGGAGCAATACAGCTGCCAAAGCCCATGGTGAAGTGCATGAGAGATGGAAGTAAATATTTTTGGGTGAGGAAGTTAAGTGTGGAGATTGAGCTAACTGGGAGTCTGACCCACTGTGAGGTTTGCTGTAGGTTCCGCCTCTTTGGGAAAAGCAGCTCCTACAGTAGCTAGTATAATGAGGATTAAAAATCTTATTCCCAAAGTTGAGGCTCCTATAACCACAGAGTCAAGGAAGGAAGAAGAGCAGAAACCACCCCCTCATCCCCAGCCCCGAGCCCTTCAGAGACCTGGCTATGGAGATCTTATTGACCTGGGGTGTTCTAGACACTACAGCAGTGGGCAGTATAACATAGATAGATACTTATAAACAGAGTGAATTTGCTGTGGAACCCTGACATGATAAACAGGAGACCCCATGATGTCATAATTAGACTTCGTGGAACTGTACAGCGCAGTAGAGGGAACCAGCTGGAGGCGAAAGCCCCTGGGGCACGGCTGAGGGGACATAGCTGCTGACTGAGGGCCCAGCTCTGCAGTCAGCAGCGCAGAAGTAAGGGTGGCAATACCATATCATGCCCATCCTTCGCGCCGGTGCTTGCGGGGGCTGTGCCTTCAGAGCTTGGCTCCTGGCCAGCAGCCACCACTCTCCAGCTGCCCAGCTCTGAAGGCAGCGCTGCCGCCAGCAGCAGTGCAGAAGTAAGGTTAGCAGTACTGCAGCCCCCCCCGCACAATAACCTTGTGACCCCCCCCCCCCCCCACACACACAGTTTTTTTGGGTAAGGACTCCTACAGTTACAACACCATGAAATTTCAGATTTAAATGGCTGAAATAATGAAATTTATGATTTTTAAAATCCTATGGCCGTGAAATTGACCAAAATGGATGGTGAATTTGGTAGGGCCCTAATCATATCATATATATATCAGGTTATTAACTATCTTCTCTGCTGCTACAACAGGAAGTTCATGGTTTGTGTTATCTGCAAACAGCAAAGGCAATAACTGAGGACACTTAGTGTGAGCAAAGATCTGGGGGAGGAGGAAGGGAAGGCACCCTTGTTACACATAGCTAAGGCTATGTTTTAGTCACGGGTATTTTTAGTAAAAGTCATGGACAGGTCACGGGCAATAAAGGTCACGGTCCTGGTCTCGGACTGCTGCTCCAAGGCAGTGCTGGGGACCAGCTGCCTGGGGTTGCCAGAGCAGTGGCAGGTGCGTCTGGCCCCGGGGCTTCCCCAGCTGCCGGTGTGGTTCTGGGGTCAGCTGCACCAGTGCTGCAGAATTCACGGAGGTCACAGAAAGTCACAGAATCCGTGACTTCCATGACCTCCGTGAATGATTTGCAGCCTTACACATAGCCTCAATACTAGATGCTACTTTGATGGGCTATGTTTTATTCCATTGCTTCTGGGCACACAGAATGTCACAAAGATGAGAGATCCCATCTTGAACTGACCAGGAAATAGCATGGCCTCTGTGATCTGTACGTTCCTCACTGCCCAGATTAGTCACTGCAACTCACTCTGCTGGGTCCGAATGAAGTCTCTCTCAGAGACTTCAGCTGGCGCATTGTGTAACAGCCATCTCCTAAGTAACAAAGGTAGATATGATCACATTGCCCTGTTCTCTGGATTCCACTGTCTCCATTCCTGCTGGTGTCAGAGCTAAATTAAATCCTCACCCTAATATGCTTTGCGCTAGGACCTGGCCAACTGGGAGATAGCCTCAGGTAGCTGTATTCAGCGTGCACAATACAGGGGACAGAGTTATCTCCGCAGCAGGATCTGGTGATGGAACTCCACTGCTCTCTGGCAGGTTGAGACCTACAGAGCCTTTCCTCAGCCATGGCGCCCATTAAAACCAAAAACTAACCAGCTGCCCCAACCCTGTGACCTGGGGGAGGGCAGGCATTACATAGTTCCTGACTTCAAGAGCTTACATTCTGTCTTTTTATTCTATGTTTGTGTGATACCCAGCATAGTGGGGCCCTGATCCATGACTGGGGCTCCTAGATAATGCCACAATATAAATAATAATAGGAAGCTAAATGCCCTTAGTCTCTTTGTAGCTGTTCAGTGCTTAAGTGCATAGATGATGGGTGCCTTAGAAATACCATAAAGAGAAGAAAAGGAGTACTTGTGGCACCTTAGAGACTAACCAATTTATTTGAGCATGAGCTTTCGTGAGCTACAGCTCACTTCATCAGATGTTTACCGTGGAGTAAACATCTGATGAAGTGAGCTGTAGCTCACGAAAGCTCATGCTCAAATAAATTGGTTAGTCTCTAAGGTGCCACAAGTACTCCTTTTCTTTTTGCGAATACAGACTAACACGGCTGTTCCTCTGAAACCTGTCATAAAGAGAAGGTGGTTTTAGTGATTACTGTGTAGGGCCACGAGCATCCAATGGAAGTCTGGGTGGGTCATACTCCCTTTTGGGAACTGGTGTCTCTCTGTAACCGAATAACAGCAGTCTGGGACTTTTCCTCCTTGCTGAGTGTCAAACTGGCACACTATCCCCTTCCCCCTCATACCAGAGCAACATTCAACCACCTGGCTGTGCGTTGACCCTAGATTCCTGTCCAGCCTGGTGCATGTCAAACCAAGATGATCTCCCTTTCTCCTTTGCTGCTGTCCTATGTCTTGTTTAGAGAGAGGAGTTCAGGTCACCAGCCCCCCGCCACCTGAATCCTAGGAGTCTGCTTGTCCCAGCACTCCATTAGACTGTACATCACCCCTCCACTCCACCCTGTAGCCACAGAGAGCTGCAGAGCAGAAGCCACACCTGGGACATAAAGTGCAGTGCCCAGGTGTGTAAACCGTCCTGCCCTTTGGAGTATGTGCACTATTTCCTGCTTCTGCTCTGTGACTCACAGATCTTCACACAGGGTGAAGTATTAGTGCACATATGCTGTCATGGGATCACAGCCCAATTAAGGACATGGAAGCAGTGGGACAAGTTCTGCTTGTAAGGGTTGGGAGGGGAGGGAATGCCTTGTATATGTGAAGGATTCAGTGAGACAGGTGCCTTTCAAGGTCATTCCTCCCTCTTTGCCCAGAGCTGGGGATACTAAGAAATTCCTTTTGGCCCCATTGCTTAAGGGACTGCCCAATGGGTCAAGTTCACAGATAGGTGGGAGACAATGTTAATGTGGGTAAGACCCCTCCATCCCCAGGGTCAAGAAAGAATCTCAAGTGGAGGGTGTTAAATTGCAACACTGGGTGCGGAGGCTTACTAGGGGATCAGTGCCCTATAGAACCTGTTGCCATGGGGAGTGGGGTGGGTCACGGTGGTGCTAATGTGGAAACTGCCAGTAGGAGGCACCTGGAGCTGTGCAGTAGTGTTGGTACATGGCGGGTGTTGGTTCAGAGAAAGAGAAGATGCGCTGAGGCATAAGGGGAATAGCATCTGAGTCCTAGTGGTGGTAGAGTTTCCTGTCCTCACCCTCTGCTCTTTTTTGACAGTGGAGAGAGTGGTGCAGGGAAAACCGAGAGTGTAAAGCTACTGCTGCAACACATCATGCACCTGTGCAAGGGTAACTCACAGCTGGAGCAGCAGATACTGCAGGTGAGTCATTGAAATAGAATGCAGGGGGACAGACGGAGGGGTGGCCACAGAGCAACTCACGGTTGGCTTAGGGGGTTCTACAGATGAGTCATTGGGAGTGGAAAAAGCACAGAGTAAATGAAATCTTAGCAACGGTATAAATCCAATACTAGATTGTCAGTTATGATGTAGACAAGACACGGGTTCATTAAATATTTGGCAAGAAGCAGGAATATAGAAATTATTTCAGTAATCAGTATATTCCATCAGTAATTAGGGAGGATGTTAAACAGCATCTTTTCAAGTTAAAGATTTCTAAATCAGCAGGACCAGATAAGTTGTATCTAAGAATGTTAAAAGAATCAGCTAAGGAGTTCTTTGAACCATTAATGTTGTTTTTTTATTAAATCTTGGAACACTGGGGAACAGTCTAGTCCAATGGACTAGAAAATATCCAGTGTAGTGCCAATATTTAAAAAGAATAAACAGTATGTCCCTGGTCATAGGCTGGTTAGCCTGATGTTGATCCCAGTCAAAATCATGGAAAGGCTGGTATGGGATGCAGTTAGTAAAGATGCTGTAGCTAAGAGAGCAAATATGATCCTTGAATGTATGTGAAGGGGAATATAAAGTAGAAACAGTGAGGTGGCATTGCTTCTGTATACAGCATTAATGAAACCCTTACTGGAATAGTTTGTTCAGTTCTGGTGTCACTCCTCCAAAAGGTTTCAGAGTAGCTGCCGTGTTAGTCTGTATTCGCAAAAAGAAAAGGAGTACTAGCAGCACCTTAGAGACTAACCAATTTATTTGAGCATAAGCTTTCGTGAGCTACAGTTCACTTCATCGGATGCATTCCGATGCATTCCACTAGTACTCCTTTTCTTTTTACTCCTCCAAAAGGATGCTGACAAATTGGAAAGGGTTCAGAAGGGAGCTACAAGAATGATTCAAGGCCAGGAAAACCTGTCTTACAGTGAGAAACTAAAGAAACTCAGTCTATTTAGTTTATCTAAGAGAGAGTAAATAGCTAACTTGATCATTGCCTATGTTTACCTACCTGGGGGAAAAGAGATTTCAGATAGCAGAGGTCTCTTTAATCTAGCAAACAAAGGGATAACAAGATTCAGTGTCTGGAAGCTGAAGCTAAACAAATTCAGACTGGAAATAAAGTACACATATTTAACAGTGATGGTAATTAACCATTGGAACAACTAACATAAGGATGTGGTGTATTCTTCATCACTTGAAGTACAGTATTTTAATTCAAGACTAGATAACTTTTTAAAGGAGGTGCTATAGCTCAACCAGAAGTTAGGGGCTTGATAGAGTGATTACTGGGTGAGTTTCTCTGGCCTCTTATGGAGGAGGCCAAATTAGAGGATCATAATGGTCCCTTCTGGCTTTAAAATCTATGAATTGCAGCAGGAGTATTGGAACCTGCAGGAGGTTGGGGGCACAGGGCAACCTGTAGTGGAGCAGTGGATTTGCAGATTATCATGTGGATGGGCCCTTCCATCCCCAGTCATTAGTAGCCAAGTTTATCAGATTCTTTTCTGAGTCCTATAACTCAGTCATTCTGCCCCATATTAATTTCTCTCTCTGCTGTGAACTTCCCCCTGTGTGTCTGTCTTTCTGTCATTGAGTTCCCCAGACCTGCACACAGTATCCCATGTAGGCCTATCCATGAGAGGGATCCCTCTCAACCCCCATTGCTTGGTGGAAGTGGGAGGCTTCTGGGATTGAGGGGCTGAGGGCAGAATCCCAAGGGTTCTCTCTAGGACCTGACAAACTGTCCTTTCCTTGCTCCAGGATGTGGTGCCTTTGCTTATACAGTCCATGGTTGCATTGGATTATTTTGTCACTGTGTGCATTTCCAGCCTGATTTGAGTGACTCAAATCTTTTTTTTTTTTTTTCCCCTATGGCTCCTCAAGAGGCCATGAGGCTGTTTCACATGATACCTCTGATACCTTCTGCAACCTAGCTGGGCCATTGTAGGTGGGAGGGGATGTTAAGGGTTCCCTGTTGCTTATACCTCCCCATCAACTCTGTACATTTCCCTTCCAGGTGAACCCATTGCTCGAAGCCTTTGGCAATGCACAAACTGTGATGAATGACAACAGCAGCCGCTTTGGAAAATACATGCAGCTGAGGTTCCAAAGGAGTACAGGTGAGACCCAGGACTAGGTCTCTGGGTGTGTGGAACCCATCATCTGTGTGGTGATTTCTTTCCTTCTGCCCCTTCCCCATGTAGTGAGGGGCGCCAAGCTGAGCGAGTATCTGCTAGAGAAGTCTCGTGTCGTGCAACAAGATGCTGGAGAGAGGAATTTCCATGTCTTCTACTATATGTTTGCTGGGCTCACTGCAGAGGAAAAGGAGATGTATGGATTGCTAGATCCCTCATTGTACAGGTACGCGAGTGGCAGGTCCTACTCTGGCTTCTCAGTGGAGTGCAGGTCAGAATAATGTGCTCCTACAGCCCCATATGGGAAGGAGTGGAGGAAGAGGATTTGTCCTGGTGTGAGAGTTGAGTAATGAGAGGAGAGCAAAGGGTTGGGGGATTGTCATGGAAGGCTGCAGCTGGGCTCTGAACATAGATGTAGTGTGGCCTAATGGATGGGACGCTGGTCTGGGACTCAGGAGACTTGGGTTCTGTTCCTGGCTCTGCCAGTGACCTGGGGAAATCACTCCCCTCTCTGTACCTCTGCTTCCCCCCACCCTATGTCTGCGCTGTCTCTTTGGGGCAGGGACTGACTCACTGAGACTGCCCTGCAGAGTGCTCTCATATGAGACATGTGTGATGTACTCAGGGTATAATCTGAACTGATGAACAGCTGTGTCCCCTCAGCTTTCCTACATGGGGTGCCTTTTACAGTGAGAGCTACCACGCCTGGTCTGTTCACACAGCTTCCAGCATGTAAATTATTCCTAGTTATATTGTATGAGTGCTGTAGCCAGCTACTCTTGAATTACACTACAGAGTAACACCAGCAAACTCCAAGTCCCAGACTTGCCGTAGAGATGTATGCCTTGTACTGCCCAGCTCTCTTCGGGACAACACAAGCTCATATGAAGTTCATCATTTTATTAATACAAAATGATATGTGCAAATCCTGTTATCCCAAATGGAGTTTCCCAAACACTTCAATTCAAAGACACAGGTTTAGATAAAACAATAAAACAAGTTTATTAATTTTAAAAGGATAGATTTTAAGTGAATACAACTAATGAGGCATAAAAGTCAGAATTGGTTACAATAAAAATAAAAGTAAAACACAACTAATGCCTAACAACAAACTTGAGTGAATTCAAAGCAAGGTCTCTCTCACCACATGTTTCAGCAGTCTTAATGGCTGAACTTCTTTCGGTCAGGATCCCTCCCCCTTCTTTTGTTTGTCAGGTATTGTGGATGCTGTGGGCAGAGAGAAAGGGAAGAACGATGTGGGGCTTCTGCCATCCATTGTTATAGTTCTTTGCCTTTTTTGAGACAAAAAGTCTTTGTGGACGGAAACCCCAAGCTGTTACTTTTTAAGATCTAGATTTTTTGCTCATGTCATTGTGTGCATGGCCCATGTATAGCCATTTAGCAGGTGATGGCCCATTTGGCCTGTTTACACCTGGCTGAGGCGTCAGTTTATCTTTTCATAGAATCCTAGGACTGGAAGGGACCTCGAGAAGTCATCTAGTCTAGTCCCCTGCAGTCATGGAAGGACTAAGTATTTTGTCTCTGAGGAACTGGTTTGGCTGCTTCCCAGATCAGAATATGTCTTAGTAACACCATACAGTGGAATTTTATAACTTTATCAGCACAATATTGACCAGTGAGTTACGAGTTTTCAAATGATACCTCACAAGGCATATTCGTACAAAGGTTATTATAATAGCATGCATGGGCTGAATACAGGGGTGCAGAGCATCATAGTATGTAGACTGTACCCTAATACAAATAATATCAGTTGACTCACTTGTCTCCCCAGGTACATAAGCGGCTGGTTTAGGGCAGAGGATGTGGCTGAGTCCTGGAAGCACAAGTACTGGGAGGTGCGTAATGCCCTAGACATGGTGGGCTTCCAGGAACAGGTGAGTACAGTGGGCACTCTGTCATCATCTCCACCCCCTCTGCTCAGTTAGCCCATTTGACCCACTTCTACTTCCCTCCTTCAGTTTGTTGTGCTGTTCACAGGCTAACAGATTCAGTGCAGAGCTCCCTTCCCCCCCCCCCCCGCCACATACCTGACCTTCCTCGCCCTCCACCACTGCAGGAAGTTTGAAGTTCCACTGGAAGAGGGCTGCTTATTGCTCATCATGTGTATGTACATGCCCACATACATCTGTGGGTACCAACCCCAAGCCATCTCTGTTGTGTATTTTAGGAGCAGGTGGACATGCAGGCAATCCTGGCTGGAGTCCTGTCTCTGGGCAATGTGACCTTCCAGTCCCAGGAGAACAATGGGGCCGTGAGAGTGAGTGAAGCCTCCAGGGGGTGGCTGAAGGCTTCAGCGGTGAGTCGAGTGAGAGGCTCAGAGGAGTGAGACAAGATTGTGCTCCCACTGGGGACCCGTGTGGGGTTTGGGGAATATTTATATTAGGAATGGTCTTTAAATCCATGTATGAAGGGTAGATGAGGGCCACTGCGGGGGTCCTTCCATTCTTTGGGTGCTGCTTATGCTACACACCTGACTGACGCAGCAGAGGGGACTCCTATCACTGATTCTAAAGACGCTACAAAAGAATTAGGAGTTGTCCCAGGAATGCACCAGATTGCCCTAGTGACTGGTATCTTCAAGCCCTCTTCTCTCCCACCATGCACCTTATGTGGGTTTTAACTACCAGCAGGTTACTCAGTTCAAAGCCAGGTTCAGAATTGGAGGAGAAGATGGGCTGGGGCTACAGACCAATTCTTTTCTATCTCAGCCCCTCACATCCTGGCAGCATCCAAATCCAGCTTTCTCCATATTGTATCGAAAACCTGATCCGTCTTCTCTCTCCTCAAAGCTAAAACACTTGGTCAGACCCTGATCTCTCCTGTGTCAATTACTACAACCTTTTTCTCCCTGGCCTGACACCCACATCACTCTTCTCCCCAATTTTGTCAAAACACAGGTACTAGACTTTTTCTCACCTGTTGATCTGACAGCACCACTCCTCCCACAGGCCCTCCTGCACACTGCATCAGATCTGGCCTTGGTGGGGTGCAGTTTCCTGTAATCTGAGCTTGACTATTGAAGTTCTCACTAAGAATAATGTTCCCTGGCTTGAAAAAGCTCCAGCTCATCCAAAATGCAGCAGCTCATCTGCTTAACAGGCTGCTGTGCGCCACCCCCTCCTCTGCCACCTCAATGCCCTACTCTCAACAGTGGCTTCCTATTGAGTAAATCCAATTCTAGGTCTCTATTTTGATTTCAAAGCCCCACCATGGGATCGGCCCCAGCTCCCTGACATGTAGCCTTTTCTTTTTAGTTAAAGTAATTTTAGTGACATTAGATGTATTCAGCTTTGGTAGCTACATTCTCAAGTTCAACAGTTACCTCTGCCACTTGTTTCATATCTAGCGTTCATAAGAACACATGAAAATCAAGGAAAGTAGCACATGCAATTACAGAGTAAGGTCTAATGTCTTTTATCAATGTTATTCAAGTTACTGGCACAGTTATGAATATCACAGCATGTATAAATTGTAGCTGCAGTCATACTCCCATCCTCCTAGATAGTGTTAGGGTCTGATGGGTGTTTTATGGAGTGATCATCCGTAGAGGGATGGTTCCTGGAGGAGTTTTTCTATAGGAAGCTCAATTTTTCCAATCTGGGCACCTTCTTTCTATAATGTGATTTTGCCTATACCTACATTGTGTGCATGTGCATGAAAGTGTCAACCGTCTTTTCCGTTTGGTTTGGTTTGGTGTTTCTATAGGTTGTGTATAGTTCCTTTTATTCTCATTATCATTGATGCACAACCTCTATCCTGTGGTTAAGGCACGTGTTAAACAAAAATGTGCTTCTAGAGCATTTTTGTGATCTAAAATTAATCTTTTGGCCAATATTTTTCAATTTCATCTCTTGGTACATCTTTCCCTATAATCTTATGGCATTGGGTTATTTTTTGGTTACGTACTGATGTCAGTATTTTTTATTTCTAAGGCCTAAAATATCTAAGCTAAAATCTTACAGGCCTCAGCCTATAGGCTTTACATTTCAGCCTTCCTTACTTAGATACCTAATACATATTTATCCCTTCTAACTACTAATCAATCTTATACTTTTATAATCCTATCACTTAAGTTTGGTTAGGATACAATAATTATATATAACATGTCATGTTTGTTAATTATAACATGACAAAATAAATAATATCAAATCATTGGCTACAGAGAGATTCCCCCTCTCCTCAACTTTTCACAGTGACTGCATGCCACTGGAACCATGAAGCTGCCCCTCTGCAGGGGAGGCTTGTGATTGCAGGAGATGGAACCGTCACAGGAGCTGGGTTCTGACTCTGGAATTCACTGCCTGGTGAAATCAGAATGAGCACTAACCTCATTGTATTTGGAGCTAAGTAAAAGCCACACCTCTGCACCCAGGCTCAGTCTGCTCTTGCCAGCAGCGCAGGAATAGAAATTTCCGTGCTGTAGCTTTCTACTTTTGGAGAGCACTCTGGTTCTATGGTAACCAGGAGCCATAGGATCATGTTTTAAATGTCTCTTCCTCCCCTTCAAGGATGGGCAGAGCTCTGACACAGATTTCAGCTCAGGCAATTAATAATGTGTTATGTAAATAATTGGAGGTAAGTGCTGGGAAGGTGTATGTGGGGGGTTGGGAAGGCAGCAGCCCAAGAGGGCTGTTTGTGCGTGAGAGCGAGTGAGCAAGCTGGTCTTAAGGAGAGTGGTGGCTGCAGAGTTTGTGGCTTGATGCCCACAATGTCTTATTATTATTTACGTTACGATAACGTCAAGAGGCCCCAGTCAGGATATGACCCCATTATACTGGGTGGCGCACAAAGGTGGGGACACATAGCCACTGCACTATGGAACCAGGGATTGAAACTGACTATTCTCTTTGGTCCCTTCTCTCCCAGGGTCAATTTGGAGTCCAGGAAGAAGAACTATTGAAATGCCTCATTTGTAAAGTGTCCGTAACCCGGGGAGAGCAGATTCAGCGTTTCCACACCCAGCAGCAGGCTGAGGGTAAGGAGCAGGGGAGGTAAATCAGAAAAATTATCTGGAAGAGCCCTTCTAGGCACATCTGTCTTATCTGTGACCTTAGAGCCTGGTATTGTCCCAACAGTGTATGTAAACTCTCTGGAGCAGGGATTATGTCTCCCTATGTGTTTGTGCAGCCCCCCTTGTAATGGGCCCTAATCCTGAGAGGGGCCTGTGATGAGTTCCCCCTGAGGTGCCACCTGGAGCTGGGATACCACTGAGCCTCCCTGACCCACCAGTCTGGGCTCCCTCTCACACTGTACTGCTGTGACAAGCTGCAAAGCCATCCAGGCTTCAGCTTGCACTTTCACCAACATACATACAGGTAGGGACACACCCACCTGCAGTTTCAGGCAGGTGCTTTGACCAGCCCCTGCATAGGAAGGCGACAGCTAGGGTAACAACCAGCTTCTCAGGCATGCACCCCTTCTGGAGTATAAACCCAAAATTATACCATCTTGCACTGCACAGGGAACTGTTCAGTGTAAGCTCATAAAATTCACCCCATCCATCAATGTGGAGAGGAATATGCAATAGCCTTCTACCCCTGAGTTATGTTTCCCACACACTGGTTTAGATAAAGCAAAAATAAGTTTATTAACTAAAAAAGAGAGATTATAAATGATAGCAAACAGATCAAAGCAGTTTACCTAGCAAATAAACAAAAAGTGCAAACTAAACTTAATACTGGCAGTCCTCGACTTTACGATGTTCAAGTTACAACGAATGGCACTTACGACATTTATAAATTATCATTGTGTTTTGACTTTATGATATCAGTTTCGACTTTACAATACTCGATCTGATATTGTTCCTATGGGAAATTCGAGTTACAATGTTTTCGACGTAAGACGCGACTTTCAGGAACCAATTGTGTCGTAAGTCCGAGGACTGCATGTATGCTAAATAGATTGGATATGAATAACAGATTCTCACCCCAAGTGATAATATGAGCAGGCTGCAGATTCTTAAGGGGCAAGCTGCACTTGCTTGCAGCTTGGAATCCCCAGGTGTTCCATTCACAGGCTAAAAATTCCTTTAACCTGGGTTCAGCACTTCCCCCAGTTCAGTCTTTGTTCCTCCGGAGTCTTTGTGTGGGGAGCGAAGAATCCCTGGTGATGTCACTCCCTGCCTTAAATAGCTTTTGTATATGGCAGGAATGTTTTGTTTCAAACCTTAGTTCCCAGATTGGTCAGTGGAAAAACACTGACATCCCAAAATGGAATCTAGAAACATGTGGTCACATCATATGTCTTTGTAGAATCATAGCAGCCATTGCTCGGAGGCTGTCTGTAGCATCCGTAGGACAGCAGAAAAAGCCGATCACAGGAAGAGAATGGCCCTGTTCAAACATTAGAGCCAAAGCAAGATGTCTGCTGCATTGGTCATCCCCACATTTGTCATACTCACAATGCAGATACTAAAAAGCCCTTTAACTGCATTTAAAACCAGATGGGAAAGAGCACAGGAGTATTATTCTGTTGGCCTGCATCCTAAGGCTGGAAGTGGTTATAAAACATGAGCCTCCTCCAGCCTTGTCAGACCACTTCCACATCCAGGCAGAAACGAGAGTTTTCCCCATTGTGAAGAAAAAATAAACTATTTGTATAGCGCTCCTTGAAAATTTGGATCTCACCAAACTACTATACTGACAGAAAACTCCACCTACCTGAGACACCAAGGGGTAGAGAGATCAGTGAGGCACTACTGTGGCCATAGATACCCCAGCACCAAAACCATCTCCCCACCACCCACATGGATCACTGTGGCTCTCCAAGAACCTGCAACAGGAAAAGTAGGAAGGAAGGAAACTTGAGCATCAGCGCTGGAAGTAGCATGATAGAAGCAGGCTGAGACAAAAGAAAGGGATCCTACAAACCCATGCTGGTGCCATGAAGGGACAGAAAGAGACTGCCTCTCTTCTGCCATATGGACAGCAAAGTCACACCACACAGAAGCCTTCTGGACTTGAAATTGCTTTAACTCAAACAGCCCCACATCCCATCACTTCACACTGTGGAGATTTCTTATTCCATAGAGTTTACCTGCCCCAGGGATGGCTTCGCAGACCTCCAAAAACAGCCAGCTAAGAGCAGCTAAGAAATTCATGCTCCCAGCCCACTCCTATATTGTCATGGAGGCACTGATGGCATCAGGGCCACCCCTGAGACTCTGCCTCTGCCCTCCCCTGCAGTTGAGAGACTAGAGAGCACCTGGGACACCGACTGGTAGAGACTGTCAGCTGTCATCTTCTAGTGAAAGGAACCTAGTGCGCCCCACACACCCCAACACCTAGCAGTCTGACCTGCATCAAGAAACAGTCATTCAGCTCAAGAGACTTCCCAGCCCAGTGTCTGACCTCCCTTTGGTAAGCCAGCTCAGAGAGAAAATAGCAAAATCTAGTCTCCAATACCACCTGCAGGTGTCCTGAGTCTGTCAGTCAGGATTGAGGCCAGGGCCTGGCACAGAGCCAGCACTTGTTGCCTCCCATGGATGCCCTCCTCTTGCCTTTAGTCAAGGGGAGCCCATCCAGGGATGAAAGGAAAGGGAAGTCCTGAAATGGCTTAGATCTAGCCTAGGGGGTTGTCCTGGACAACTGTCCCCCACAAAGCACTCAGCTTTGGGGCATCATACTCAGCTCTACCATGATATTCAAGATTGGTATAATGTTTTAGGGAGAGCTGAGGAGACAGTCAAAGCTACAGTGTCAGCAGCACATGGACTGCACCCAGCTCTCCATCTTCTGTATGTCCGACACAGCCAGCACCAGCTCCCTGTGTCTTGACTAAGATCAGCAGCTAGATGATGGGGAGCCCAGTACGTAAAACCAGCCATACTGGGTCAGGCCAATGGTCCTTGCCCAGTATCCAGTCTTCTCACTCTGACTGTGGCCTGTGCCAAGTGCTTCAGAGGGAATGAACAGAACAGGGCAATCATCAAATGATCCATCCCTTGTTGTCCAGTCCCAGCTTCTGGCAGTCAGAGGCTAGGGATACCCAGAGTATGGGTTTGCATCCCTGGTGTTGATTTAGCAGGTCTGGGGAAGACACGTAAATTGTCTTCACCTGCTAAGTAAATTACGTAACTGAAGTAGCGTAACTTAGATCAACTTACAGTGTTAGTGTAGACAAGCCCTGAAAGTCCAAGTACACTGTATCCACTGGCACACCCTCGTCCACATG
Source organism: Caretta caretta (assembly GCF_965140235.1). Taxonomy (NCBI): domain Eukaryota; kingdom Metazoa; phylum Chordata; order Testudines; family Cheloniidae; genus Caretta; species Caretta caretta. The sequence continues at coordinate 109,960 of NC_134210.1, forward strand.
TTTGTTTGACCTCCTCAAACAATTCTAAATGATTGGTGAGGTATAATTTCCCTTTTCAAAAGCTGTGTTGGCTCTTCCCCAACAAATTGAGTTCATCTATGTGTCTGATAATTTTGTTCTTTACTGTAGTTTCAACCAATTTGCCTGGTACTGAAATTGGGTTTACTTGCCTGTAATTGCCATGATCACTTCTAGAGCCTTTTAAAAAAAATTAGTGTCACATTAGCTATCCTCCAGTCATCCTATACAGAAACTGAGTTAAGCAATAGAAAAGGAGTACTTGTGGCACCTTAGAGACTAACCAATTTATTTGAGCATAAGCTTTTGTGAGCTACAGCTCACGAAAGCTTATGCTTAAATAAATTGGTTAGTCTCTAAGGTGCCACAAGTACTCATTTTCTTTTTGCGAATACAGACTAACACGGCTGTTACTCTGAAACCTGTAGTTAAGCGATAGGTTACTTACTACACTGCAATTTCATATTTGAGTTCCTTCAGAACTCTTGGGTGAATACCATCTGGTTCTGGTGACATTACTGTTTAATTTATCAATTTGTTCCAAAACCTCCTCTACTGACACCTCAATCTGGGACAGTTCCTCAGATTTGTCCCCTGAAAAGAATGGATCAGATGTGGGATTCTCCCTCAATCTCTTTGCAGTAAAGACTGATGCAAAGAATTCATTTAGCATCTCTGCAATGGCCTTATCTTCCTTGAGCGTGCTTTTTTTTTTTTTTTTTTGTACCTTAGTTGTCCAGTGGCCCCACTGATTGTTTGGCAGGCTTTCTGCTTCTGAGTATACTTAAAAAAAAATCGCTGTTTGTTTTTGAGTCTTTTGCTAGTTGCTCTTCAAAAAAATTTTTTTGGCCTGCCTAATTATACTTTTACTTGACTTGCCAGAGTGTATGCTCCTTTCTATTGTCCTCAGTAGGATTTGACTTCCAATTTCTAACGGGAAGCCCTTTTGCCTCTAGCATATTCTTATCTTTATTGTTTAACAATGAAGTGGTAACACTTTTTTGGTCCTCTTGCTAAGTTTTTTAAATTGGGGTATACATTTAATTGAGCCTCTATGAAAGTGCTTTTAAAAGTTTCTATGCAGCTTGCAGGCATTTCATTTTTGAGACTCCTCCTTTTAATTTCCATTTAACTAGCTTCCTTATTTTTATGTAGTTCTCCTTTCTGAAGCTAAATGCTACCATGGTGGGTTTCTTTGGTATTCTCTCTCTCCTTCCTTCTCCTCACCCCCCAGGATGTTAAATTTAATTATGTTATGGTCGCTATTACTGAGCAGTTCAAGTATATTGACTTCTTGGGCCAGATCCTGTGCTCCACTTAGGACTAAATCAAGAATTTCCTCTCCCCTTGTGGGTTCCAGGACTAGCTGCTCCAAGGAAGAGTCATTTAAGGTGTCTAGAAACTTTATCTCTGTATCTCAGTCTGAGGTGACATATACTTAATTGATTATGGGGATAGTTGAAATCCCCTATTATTATGATTGAGTTTTCTACTTCTATAGTCTCTCTCATCTCCTGGAACATTTCACAGTTCTCATCACCATTCTGGTCAGGTGGTCGGTAGTGTATTCTTACCCAGGCAAGAACGGAGGTGATGTAGGTGGGAAGGGGGATGTGCTTCAAAGAACTTGAGCCGTCTGTAACATAATTCACTATCCAGCACGTCTGCCCTCAGGCTAAGCCCCAGCCTAAGGGTGATAAACTCACTTCCATCTGCAACTGATCAGAGCTTTATCATATGCAGGCTCAGATGTTGCAGTTCATTATATCTGAGAAGACACATCAGTCCCTGAGGGAGATTCAGTTGGTACAAAACTCAATACAAACACATCACCTCTATCTCTGTACTGGCTTCCCCCATAAGCCCTCCATGGGATCAGCCCTGGTTCCCTGAGAGACATCCCTGTCTTTGCAGCAGGACCTCCCATAGGTATGGTCCACCAAAATAGTTAACCCCCCTCAGTCTGGGAGGGCTTGTGAATGCAGGAGACCGAGCTGCCAAAGGTCCCAGACCTAGAATATGAAACTCTGCCATAGGAGAGGAGATCATCGGCCTCATCATATTTTGAACTAAAACTCATCACATTGACATAACTTCCCCAATGTGCTACATGCACACACAGCAAAACCATCCCCCTTGCTCATTCCCATATACACAAACCATTTTTTGTTACCCAGGGTTCTTTCAACCCAAAGCTCTTGGTAACTTTTACTCTGTGCAAGGTAAAAGTCAGGAAATAAATCAGGGGAGACACAGCCGTCTGACCGATAGATGGCGGCACAAACAGGACAACATGAGTGCTTTCATTTAAAGCTAAACTTTACTTAGTCTCATGCACTTACACACGTCGGCAACAGGTTATTAAAAAAACACCCCCAACCCTCGATAATTACCAAAGCTGTGTGTGGCTCTCGAGTGGCACAGTGGCAGCCCGTCTGCCGGTGGGGAACACAAGATGCATCCAGAGGGAGAGTTCAGTCCCAAAGAATCCCACTACCTCAAACTTTTCCCCCTTATTTATGCATTAGTAATAGAATGACATGTCCCTTAAAAAAAATTTGTTCAGCAAGCAGTTCCAATGGGCAAGCAAGAGGCTCCTTCTGATCATTGATCCCAGGTGTGGGTTTTTCCAGAGTTTGCAGCCTTGAGGCCCCAATAGATGTTCTTGGGGCACATCCTGCTCTTCTAAAATGCATGCATCAGCAACTTCAACACAATTCTTATTAGGAAGGCTGCGGGGTCAAGCTGCCCTTTCTGTGGCACTCAAAATCCCCTCCCCTCCTGCCTTGGTCAAGCTGAGTTTGCTACATGGCCACTTTACGGCCTGCTGACTTGGCTGCTTTTAGCAATAAGCCGTAGTGGTTTCAGGCACTTTACTGGTTTGCTGACATCTCCCTGTACATTAGCGCCTACTTTCAGCTCTTGCAACTTGCTCCCTCTTCTAGACCAAAAGCAGGATAGATACCAAGGTTCACAGATCCATGTGTTGCAGATACCCCTCTAAGTTGAGTGCTTGCTCAACTCTCTCTCCAGAAATGGGAATTTCTGAGATGCTTGATGGCTTTTGCTTAAAAGCAACTTGTTTGTTTAATAGAGTAAAAAGATGATTTACAAACAAAACAGATGTCTCTCCTGGCAAGATTTAATCTTTTATATATGCTTACTAGCCAGATGGTCTATCTTCAGTTACCTCTTAGACAGCAAGTTTTCTCCCTCTCTTTCTGTTAAGTTTTAGTCCATCATGCTGTGTTTGTGTGTGGCAGACAGACATAATCAGTCAGCCCTTAAGAAGCTGGCCCCTGTTTTGTCTCTGGGATCATTAACAGATTCCCTGGGGATTGTATTCCCTCCCACCTAAACTGGTTTCCTTGGTCTGCTGGAGCTTCCAGCTGGGTCTCTGAGTGCAGTATAATTGTTATTTGCACTCATAAGTGTGTTGCACCATCACCAATGAGGAAGTAGTTAATTTTCCTCCTACTGCTAAGGAGTCCAGACACCCTGTGGAGCTTCAGAATACCCTTAGAACAGGGGTGGGCAAACTTTTTGGCCTGAGAGCCACAACTGGGTATGGAAATTGTATGGTGGGCCATGAATGCTCACAAAATTGGGATTGGGGTTCAGGACGGGGTGAGGGCTCTGGATGGGGGTGCGGGCTCTGGGGTGGGACCAGAAATGAGGAGTTCAGGGTGTGGGAGGGGGCTCCAGGCTGTGGCAGGGGGTTGGAGTATGGGGAGGGGGGCCCCCGACTGGAGCTGCAGGCTCTGGGGTGGGGCTGGGGTTGAGGGGTTTGCAGTGCAGGAGGGGACTCCGGGCTGGGACCGAGGGGTTCGGAGGGCGGGAGAGGGTCAGGGCTGGGGGTTGGGGCATGGGAGGAGATCGGGGTGCAGGCTCCAGGTGGCGCTTAACAGAAGCAGCTGCATATCCTCCCTCTGCCTCCCACACAGAGGCGCAGCCAGGTGGCTCTGTGCACTGCCTCATCCACAGGCGCCGCCCCTGCAACTCCCATTGGCCATGGTTCCCAGCCAATGGGAGCTGCAGGGTCGGTGCTTGGGGCGGGGGCTGTACGTGGAGCCCCCTGGCTGCCCCTAAACATAGGAGCCATAGGGGAGACATGCCGCTGCTTCTGGGAGCTGCGGCACACACATGTGGAGCAGCCCCCGACCTTGCTCCCTGCCTGGAGCACGGGAGCTCAAGAGTCGGATTAAATCATCTGGTAGGCCGAATGTGGCCCGTGGGACGTAGTTTGTCCACCCCTGTCTTAGAACATAGGACAGAAAAATCAGATTTTAGCTACAGATCAAAATATACAATGAATACAGGGATATGTGGTTATTGTCACAAACTCTATAAACTTATCAATTCTTTCTCGTCTTGGGAAGAGGGAGAGAAATACTATTATTGTTTTGATTAATAACAGACTATTCCATTGATAGGGAATGCAGAGGGCTTGTCCACATGACTATTTAGTGTGTGGCAAGCTGGAGTGTAAACCTACAGCACTGTAGCCTGCCATGCACCATCTGGCTGTGTGGACCCTGCTACGGAGCACTAACTAATAGTGCACTTTGACCTCCTGCTGTTTGAAACAGCAATAGCAAAAGCAGGTGAGAGGTCAAGTGGGGGGATAAGGTTGAAAAATTATACTTTGAGCCTGTGTATTCATTATTTAAATAAGGGTGTTTGATAAGTCTTTCGATTAGAATGGCACATGTGTGTCTATGGAGTTCAGACCTGACTAAATGTTTACATCTTTCAATGCACAGGCACATTCTGAATTGGGCATACTTCTATAGGGAAGTCCATAGGACATCTGCAGGTGCTAGTTAAGTTCTCATGCGTTAAAAGTTAAGCATTTGTTTGCAAAAAGAAAAGGAGTACTTGTGGCACCTTAGACACTAACCAATTTATTTGAGCGTAAGCTTTCGTGAGCTACAGCTCACTTCATCGGATACATACTGTGGAAAATACAGAAGATGTTTGTTTTTATACACACAAACCATGAAAAAATGGGTGATTATCACTACAAAAGGTTTTCTCGCCCCCACCCCACTCTACTGCTGGTAATAGCTTATGTAAAGTGATCACTCTCCTTACAATTTGTATGATAATCAAGGTGGGCCATTTCCAAAACAAATCCAGGGTTTAACAAGAACGTCTGAGGATCAGTGGGGGGGCGGGCGGTAGGAAAAAACAAGGAGAAATAGGTTACCTTGCATAATGACTTAGCCACTCCCAGTCTCTATTCAAGCATAAGTTAATGGTATCCAATTTGCAAATGAATTCCAATTCAGCAGTCTCTCGTTGGAGTCTATTTTTGAAGTTTTTTTGTTGAAGGATAGTCACTTTGAGATCAGAAATCGAGTGACCAGAGAGATTGAAGTGTTCTCCAACTGGTTTATGAATGTTATAATTCTTGACATCTTTGTGTCCATTTATTCTTTTACGTAGAGACTGTCCAGTTTGACCAACGTACATGGCAAAGGGGCATTGCTGGCACATGATGGCATATATCACATTGGTGGATGTGCAGGTGAACGAGCCTCTGATAGTGTGGCTGATGTGATTAGGCCCTGTGATGGTGTCCCCTAAATAGATATGTGGGCACAGTTGGCAACGGGCTTTGTTGTAAGGATAGGTTCCTGGGTTAGTGGTTCTGTTGTGTGGTATGTGGTTGCTGGTGAGTATTCGCTTCAGGTTGGGGGGCTGTCTGTAGGCAAGGACTGGCCTGTCTCCCAAGATTTGTGAGAGTGTTGGGTCGTCCTTCAGGATAGGTTGTAGATCCTTGATAATGCGTTGGAGGGGTTTTAGTTGGGGGCTGAAGGTGACGGCTAGTGGCGTTCTGTTATTTTCTTTGTTAGGCCTGTCCTGTAGTAGGTGACGTCTGGGAACTCTTCTGGCTCTATCAATCTGTTTCTTTACTTCTGCAGGTGGGTATTGTAGTTGTAAGAATGCTTGATGGAGATCTTGTCGGTGTTTGTCTCTGTCTGAGGGGTTGGAGCAAATGTGGTTGTATCGCAGAGCTTGGCTGTAGACAATGGATCGTGTGGTGTGGTCAGGGTGAATGCTGGAGGCATGTAGGTAGGAATAGCGGTCAGTAGGTTTCTGGTATAGGGTGGTGTTTATGTGACCATCGTTTATTAGCACTGTAGTGTCCAGGAAGTGGATCTCTTGTGTGGACTGGACCAGGCTGAGGTTGATGGTGGGATGGAAATTGTTGAAATCGTGGTGGAATTCCTCAAGGGCTTCTTTTCCATGGGTCCAGATCATAGAATCATAGAATATAAGGGTTGGAAGGGACCCCAGAAGGTCATCTAGTCCAACCCCCTGCTCGAAGCAGGACCAATTCCCAGTTAAATCATCCCAGCCAGGGCTTTGTCAAGCCTGACCTTAAAAACCTCTAAGGAAGGAGATTCTACCACCTCCCTAGAGATTCCAGTGTTTCACCACCCTCTTAGTGAAAAAGTTTTTCCTAATATCCGATCTAAACCTCCCCCACTGCAACTTGAGACCATTACTCCTCGTTCTGTCATCTGCTACCATTGAGAACAGTCTAGAGCCATCCTCTTTGGAACCCCCTTTCAGGTAGTTGAAAGCAGCTATCAAATCCCCCCTCATTCTTCTCTTCTGCAGGCTAAACAATCCCAGCTCCCTCAGCCTCTCCTCATAACTCATGTGTTCCAGACCCCTAATCATTTTTGGCACCTTAGAGACTAACCAATTTATTTGAGCATGAGCTTTCGTGACCTACAGCTCTAACACGGCTGTTACTCTGAAACCTAATCATTTTTGTTGCCCTTCGCTGGACTCTCTCCAATTTATCCACATCCTTCTTGAAGTGTGGGGCCCAAAACTAGACACAGTACTCCAGATGAGGCCTCACCAATGTCGAATAGAGGGGAACGATCACGTCCCTCGATCTGCTCGCTATGCCCCTACTTATACATCCCAAAATGCCATTGGCCTTCTTGGCAACAAGGGCACACTGCTGACTCATATCCAGCTTCTCGTCCACTGTCACCCCTAGGTCCTTTTCCGCAGAACTGCTGCCTAGCCATTCGGTCCCTAGTCTGTAGCTGTGCATTGGGTTCTTCCGTCCTAAGTGCAGGACCCTGCACTTATCCTTATTGAACCTCATCAGATTTCTTTTGGCCCAATCCTCCAATTTGTCTAGGTCCTTCTGTATCCTATCCCTCCCCTCCAACGTATCTACCACTCCTCCCAGTTTAGTATCATCTGCAAATTTGCTGAGAGTGCAATCCATACCATCCTCCAGATCATTTATGAAGATATTGAACAAAACCGGCCCCAGGACCGACCCTTGGGGCACTCCACTTGATACCGGCTGCCAACTAGACATGGAACCATTGATAACTACCCGTTGAGCCCGACAATCTAGCCAGCTTTCTACCCACCTTATAGTGCATTCTTCCAGCCCATACTTCCTTAACTTGCTGACAAAGAATACTGTGGGAGACCGTGTCAAAAGCTTTGCTAAAGTCAAGAAACAATACATCCACTGCTTTCCCTTCATCCACAGAACCAGTAATCTCATCATAAAAGGCGATTAGATTAGTCAGGCATGACTAATGATGATGAAGATGTCATCAATATAGCGCAAGTAGAGTAGGGGCGTTAGGGGACGAGAGCTGAGGAAGCGTTGTTCTAAGTCAGCCATAAAAATGTTGGCATACTGTGGGGCCATGAGGGTACCCATAGCAGTGCCGCTGATTTGAAGGTATACATTGTCCCCAAATGTAAAATAGTTATGGGTAAGGACAAAGTCACAAAGTTCAGCCACCAGGTTAGCCGTGACATTATCGGGGATAGTGTTCTTGACGGCTTGTAGTCCATCTTTGTGTGGAATGTTGGTGTAGAGGGCTTCTACATCCATAGTGGCCAGGATGGTGTTATCAGGAAAATCACTGATGGATTGTAGTTTCCTCAGGAAGTCAGTGGTGTCTCGAAGGTAGCTGGGAGGGCTGGTAGCCTAGGGCCTGAGAAGGGAGTCTACATAGCCAGACAATCCTGCTTTCAGGGTGCCAATGCCTGAAATGATGGGGCGCCCAGGATTTCCAGGTTTATGGATCTTGGGTAGTAGATAGAATATCCCAGGTCGGGGTTCCAGGGGTGTGTCTGTGGGGATTTGTTCTTGTGCTTTTTCAGGGAGTTTCTTGAGCAAATGCTGTAGTTGCTTTTGGTAACTCTCAGTTGGATCAGAGGGTAATGGCTTGTAGAAAGTGGTGTTGGAGAGCTGCCGAGCAGCCTCTTGTTCATGTTCCGATATATTCATGATGACAACAGCACCTCCTTTGTCAGCCTTTTTGATTATGATGTCAGAGTTGTTTCTGAGTCTGTGGATGGCATTGTGTTCTGCACGGCTGAGGTTGTGGGGCAAGTGATGCTGCTTTTCCACAATTTCAGCCCGTGCACGTTGGTGGAAGCACTCTATGTAGAAGTCCAGTCTGCTGTCTCGACCTTCAGGAGGAGTCCACCTAGAATCCTTCTTTTTGTAGTGTTGGTAGGGAGGTCTCTGTGGATTAGTATGTTGTTCAGAGGTGTGTTGGAAATATTCCTTGAGTCGGAGACGTCGAAAATAGGATTCTAGGTCACCACAGAACTGTATCATGTTCGTGGGGGTGGAGGGGCAGAAGGAGAGGCCCAGCAGAAGCAGCTGTCCTAAGAGTATAGTTGGATAGGTTAACAATATTGCTGGGTGGGTTGAGGGAACCATTGCTGTGGCCCCTTGTGGCATGTAGTAGTTTACAAAGTTTAGTGTCCTTTTTCTTTTGTAGAGAAGCAAAGTGTGTGTTGTAAATGGCTTGTCTAGTTTTAGTAAAGTCCAGCCACAAGGAAGTTTGTGTGGAAGGTTGGTATTTTATGAGAGTATCCATTTTTGAGAGCTCATTCTTTATCTTTCCCTGTTTGCTGTAGAGGATGTTGATCAGGTGGTTCCGCATGGCCCCACAGTATGCCAACATAAGTGATGCTGCTTTTCCACAATTTCAGCCCATGCACGTCGGTGGAAGCCCTCTATGTAGAAGTCCAGTCTGCTGTCTCGATCTTCAGGAGGAGTCCACCTAGAATCCTTCTTTTTGTAGCGTTGGTAGGGAGGTCTCTGTGGATTAGTATGTTGTTAAGAGGTGTGTTGGAAATATTCCTTGAGTCGGAGATGTCAAGACCTCCCTACCAGCACTACGAAAAGAAGGATTCTAGGTGGACTCCTCCTGAAGGTCGAGACAGCAGACTGGACTTCTACATAGAGTGCTTCCACCAACGTGCACGGGCTGAAATTGTGGAAAAGCAGCATCACTTGCCCCACAACCTCAGCCGTGCAGAACACAATGCCATCCACAGACTCAGAAACAACTCTGACCTCATAATCAAAAAGGCTGACAAAGGGGGTGCTGTTGTCATCATGAATAGGTCGGAATATGAACAAGAGGTTGCTCGGCAGCTGTCCAGCACCACTTTCTACAAGCCATTACCCTCTGATCCCACTGAGAGTTACCAAAAGCAACTACAGCATTTGCTCAAGAAACTCCCTGAAAAAGCACAAGAACAAATCCCCACAGACACACCCCTGGAACCCCGACCTGGGATATTCTATCTACTACCCAAGATCCATAAACCTGGAAATCCTGAGCGCCCCATCATTTCAGGCATTGGCTCCCTGACTGCAGGATTGTCTGGCTATGTAGACTCCCTCCTCAGGCCCTACGCTACCAGCCCTCCCAGCTACCTTCAAGACACCACTGACTTCCTGAGGAAACTACAATCCATCGGTGATCTTCCTGATAACACCATCCTGGCCACTATGGATGTAGAAGCCCTCTACACCAACATTCCACACAAAGATGGACTACAAGCCGTCAAGAACACTGTCCCCGATAATGTCAAAGCTAACCTGGTGGCTGAACTTTGTGACTTTGTCCTTACCCATAACTATTTTACATTTGGGGACAATGTATACCTTCAAATCAGCGGCACTGCTATGGGTACCCTCATGGCCCCACAGTATGCCAACATTTTTATGGCTGACTTAGAACAACGCTTTCTCAGCTCTCGTCCCCTAACGCCTCTACTCTACTTGCGCTATACTGATGACATCTTCTTCATCTGGACCCATGGAAAAGAAGCCCTTGAGGAATTTCACCATGATTTCAACAATCTCCATCCCACCATCAACCTCAGCCTGGTCCAGTCCACACAAGAAATCCACTTCCTGGACACTACAGTGCTAATAAACGATGGTCACATAAACACCACCCTATACCGGAAACCTACTGACGCTATTCCTACCTACATGCCTCCAGCTTTCACCCTGACCACATCACACGATCCATTGTCTACAGCCAAGCTCTGTGATACAACTGCATTTGCTCCAACCCCTCAGACAGAGACAAACACCTACAAGATCTCCATCAAGCATTCTTACAACTACAATACCCACCTGCGGAAGTGAAGAAACAGATTGATAGAGCCAGAAGAGTTCCCGGAAGTCACCTACTACAGGAGAGGCCTAACAAAGAAAATAACAGAACGCCACTAGCCGTCACCTTCAGCCCCCAACTAAAACCCCTCCAACGCATTATCAAGGATCTACAACCTATCCTGAAGGACGACCCAACACTCTCACAAATCTTGGGAGACAGGCCAGTCCTTGCCTACAGACAGCCCCCCAACCTGAAGCGAATACTCACCAGCAACCACATACCACACAACAGAACCACTAACCCAGGAACCTATCCTTGCAACAAAGCCCGTTGCCAACTGTGCCCACATATCTATTCAGGGGACACCATCACAGGGCCTAATCACATCAGCCACACTATCAGAGGCTCGTTCACCTGCACATCCACCAATGTGACATATGCCATCATGTGCCAGCAATGCCCCTCTGCCATGTACATTGGTCAAACTGGACAGTCTCTACGTAAAAGAATAAATGGACACAAATCAGATGTCAAGAATTCCAGTTGGAGAACACTTCAATCTCTCTGGTCACTCGATTTCTGATCTCAAAGTGACTATCCTTCAACAAAAAACTTCAAAAATAGACTCCAACGAGAGACTGCTGAATTGGAATTCATTTGCAAATTGGATACCATTAACTTATGCTTGAATAGAGACTGGGAGTGGCTAAGTCATTATGCAAGGTAACCTATTTCCCCTTGTTTTTTCCTACCGCCCGCCCCCCCACTGTTCCTCAGACGTTCTTGTTAAACCCTGGATTTGTGTTGGAAATGGCCCACCTTGATTATCATACAAATTGTAAGGAGAGTGATCACTTTACATAAGCTATTACCAGCAGGAGAGTGGGGTGGGGGGAGAGAAAACCTTTTGTAGTGATAATCACCCATTTTTTCATGGTTTGTGTGTATAAAAACAAACATCTTCTGTATTTTCCACAGTATGTATCCGATGAAGTGAGCTGTAGCTCACGAAAGCTTATGCTCAAATAAATTGGATAGTCTGTAAGGTGCCACAAGTACTCCTTATCTTTTTGTCTTCCCAAGGAATCTTAAGGGTGGGTAGGGGTCAAAATCCATCTTGTAATGGATAGCTAGTTACAGTCTCAACAGAGCTTCATAATCTACTCCAGACAGAGCATTAATCACATGTAGGGGGAGGTGCAGAGAAATAGCCCAGGCCCCACATTCCCTATTTAGCATGTGCAACGGTACCCAGTCCTCCCTCTGGAGCCATTAGTTCTTTTGGGCCCCCAGGTGGAGGAGGGTCCCACCCCAAGGACCTCTTGGTGGCCTAGGGAGAAGCTCAGAAGTTCTTCGAGGGGAAGGATCACCTGTGGCTAGGTGACCATCTTTCTTTATTGTCTGGCTGTGCAGATGCCCGGGACTCCATTGCTAAGGTGGTATATGGCCGCGTGTTTGGTTGGATTGTCCGCAAAATCAATGAACTGCTGGCTGAGAATGTGGATCCTGAGGTGGAGCTGAGGGAGATTGGTGAGTCCCAACTATTTTGCTCCTGTCAGCCCCCTGAATGCACATGCTACAGTCAAAGGGGCAAAGCACCATGGGGGTGGAGGTGTCTCTAGGACTGAATACAGGGTTGTAATTCCCAGGAGATGGTAGCCTTGGGGAAGATTATTTTCACAGTGTCTCTGGAGGACACAGTCAGAAGAGGAACCTGGCTGCACAGATGTAATTCTGGGGAAGAATGCAGTCTTTGCAATGGGGCAGAGCTTGTGCTGGGGTTTGGATTGTTGCTGGGAGTCTCACTAGAGTTCACTGGGATTTAGTTCTAGTGTTCTCTGTGAGGTGGGTCTCTGTGGGGTGGAGGGAGCTGGGGTGTAGCTGGCTGCAGGGATGGGATTGGTGTGAGGGGAATGAGACGCAGTGCAGGGGTGTCATGGCAGCCTGTGGAAGAAGCATTATGCGGGGGGGGGGAGGGTCTCACAAGGCCAAGTCTCTGAGGGGATGAGAGCTTGGTGTGAAGGCAAGGGGCTCAGGGAGGGGAGTATTTAGCTGCCAAAGTTGGGGGCTTAGTTTAAGGAGTATTCAGCCACCCCATAGGTGAGTCTACAGGGGTCTATGTTGAGGCTCATCTCCCTCCTTCTAGGGATCCTGGATATCTTTGGGTTTGAGAACTTTGTGGTGAATCGTTTTGAGCAGCTCTGCATAAACTTGGCCAATGAGCAGCTGCAGCACTTCTTCAATTATGTGAGTTCCAGGTGTGACGTTTTCTGGCCTGGCAGGGTGCTCCGCAGGGCGTTGGGAGAGCCATGGGAGGGCAGAGTGGTGACCTCTCCTTGTACGGTAGGGCCCCCATGGGGCTGGGGGAGCCCAGAGTGGTGATCCTGGAGCAGAGGCCTCCTCATGCATAGGGGTTACCATTGGATGGTGGGCCTGGCACAGAGGGATTGCTCACAGCAGTGATCTTGTCTTGGGGAGGTTTGAAGCTGTGACTCTGCCTTGCATGTAGAGTGTTGAGGGGAAGGATGCATGACTTGGCTGAAGGCTGTTGGTGCTGCTGGGAGCTCCAATTTTACTCTCTTCTGTGTCTCAGCATATTTTCCAACTGGAGCAGGCCGCATACCAGGAGGAAGGGCTGCCCTGGGAGGAAATTACATTCAACAATAACAAACCCATTTTGGTGAGTGACCTAGAGCTGGGTGTGGGAGAGACCCCTCTAGCCCTAGGCAGAGGCCCGAGGGAGGGAGGGAGGAAGTGCTGTATCCAGTGTTGGGAGGGTTAGGATCTTGGGAAAAGTTCTTTTGAAGGTGGGGGCAGAGAGTGTAGTGAGCAGATGGAGGGGAGATGGCCTCTCAGGAGAGGATGGACTGCCTTCACTCCCTGTTAGGTAAGGGGCTCATCTCTTTTCCTTCTCCTGCTGCAGGACCTGTTCCTGGCCAAGCCGCTGGGGCTGCTGTCTCTCCTGGATGAGCAGAGCACGTTCCCTCAGGTATGGCAATTGTGACTAGAGTGGTACAGGGACAAGCTGTGGATCAGAGAAGATGTTGTGGGGGTTGGTGCAACAGATGTCTGAGGAGAATCATAGAAGATTAGGGTTGGAAGAGACCTCAGGAGGTCATTTAGTCCACCCCCCTGCTCAAAGCAGGACCAACCCTGTGTTGTAATTGAAATCCAATATATTTGAAAATGTCAAAAAATATCCAAAAATATTTAGTACATTTCAGTTGGTAGTCTATTGTTTAACAGTGCGATTAAAACTGCTGTTAATCGCGATTAATTTTTTTAATTGCAATTAATTTTTTTTTAGTTAATTGCATGAGTTAACTGCCATTAATCAACAGCCCTAATAAAAAATGTACCAGGAAATTCCATATAAACACTCAAAAACCAGGAAATGGCCAACGTTAAGTTTTTCGGTATAACCTTAACATGTGTCCTGTTTGTGCATATGCATTACATTAGTCTTTAGTTATATGATCAGGTACTGTTATATATGTATGACCAGTATCTCATCCAGTAAACAAGGCAGGGTGCACTCATTCAGCAGAGGTGATAAAAAAAAATTATAAATAATTATACTTAAACATTATTTAAAAACAAGTATTTCATTTTTATAAGGAAAACCAACTCATTCTTCAAGAGCTTGATTGTACATGCATTCATAGAATCATAGAATATCAGGGTTGGAAGGGACCTCAGGAGGTCATCTAGTCCAACCCCCTGCTCAAAGCAGGACCAATCCCCAACTAAATCATCCCAGCCAGGGCTTTCTCAAGCCTAACCTTAAAAATATCTAAGGAAGGAGATTCCACCACCTCCCTAGGTAACGCATTCCAGTGTTTCACCACCCTCCTAGTGAAAAAGTTTTTCCTAATATCCAACCTAAACCTCCCCCACTGCAACTTGAGACCATTACTCCTTGTTCTGTCATCAGCTACCACTGAGAACAGTCTAGAGCCCTCCTCTTTGGAACCCCCTTTCAGGGAGTTGAAAGCAGCTGTCAAATCCCCCCTCATTCTTCTCTTCCACAGACTAAACAATCCCAGTTCCCTCAGCCTCTCCTCATAAGTCATGTGTTCCAGTCCCCTAATCATTTTTGTTGCCTTCCGCTGGACTCTTTCCAATTTTTCCACATCCTTCTTGTAGTGTGGGGCCCAGAACTGGACACAGTACTCCAGATGAGGCCTCACCAATGTCGAATAGAGGGGAACAATCACGTCCCTCGATCTGCTGGCAATGCCCCTACATATATATCCTAAAATGCCATTGGCCTTCTTGGCAACAAGGGCACACTGTTGACTCATATCCAGCTTCTCGTCCACTGTCACCCCTAGGTCCTTTTCCGCAGAACTGCTGCCGAGCCATTCGGTCCCTAGTCTGTAGCAGTGCATGGGATTCTTCCGTCCTAAGTGCAGGACTCTGCACTTGTCCTTGTTGAACCTCATCAGATTTCTTTAGGCCCAATCCTCTAATTTGTCTAGGTCCCTCTGTATCCTATCCCTACTCTCCAGCGTATCTACCTCTCCTCTCAGTTTAGTGTCATCTGCAACTTCCTGAGGGTGCAATCCACACCATCCTCCAGATCATTTATGAAGATATTGAACAAAACCGACCCTTGGGGCACTCCACTTGATACTGGCTGCCAACTAGACATGGAGCCATTGATCACTACCCGTTGAGCCTGACAATCTAGCCAACTTTCTATCCACCTTATAGTCCACATTCCACGTGCTGAGACCAGAAGCTTCTCACAAGCAGTGTCCATTGGCTTATACATGCACCTACCTAGCGTCATACTCCCTTCCGAGGATATAAAAGGTGGCACCAGCCATCTACCACTCCAATTCCTCCCCGTCCTTGGCCTGAGATGGAGTGAGCTGTATCTGTAGCCAGTTGAGATTTGGCTAATTATTTGATTTTGTGTGTATTGTTATTTATATATAAGTGTATGTGTATTTATTTATATTTAGGTAACTGTTGCCTACAGTAGAAAGTAAGTGCAAAGGGGGATCATTTTCAGGACTTAACTCCGCCACTCATCTCCCTCTTGAAGAACTGATTCCTAACATGCCCAGGTCGCCTGGATTTAAAAACTGTGTGGTCTGTCTCCGACTGCTTCTTATGAAGGAAGACCACGACACCTGCCTCTGCTCCTCGGACAGACTCTCATTACTTCTAACTGTGGTATCTGCTGCTTGTTATTGCATAGGATGATGCAATCCAGAGACCGCTGGCTTAAAATGTTTCTAATGGACAGGCCCATGAGGGTAGACTGGGACTCAGGCTTGTGGTACCTTCTGTACACCAGCTGCAGGAGTTCAAGAGTGCTCCATCAAGCTTAGTGTTGATTGGCTCCAAAGCTCCTTCTCTGAAATAGTTTTCAAAGGACAGTGGTAAGAAGCACTAGGGAAAGAGTGAGGAAGGGAGATTGAAGCATTCCCTTAAAGAGAAGAGGAATAAATCTCCTTCTAAGTCATCTTCAGAGAAGAGCCTGTCCTCCCCATCTCATGAGACTCCCTGCCATGGCATGGGCATATCCAGCGCTCATAAGAACTGCGATCCTGGCTCTGTAACATTTAAGTCAGAGGGCCTGGCACCACCAACCAGCACCAATTCTGCTGGAGAAGAGCTCCCCATAGTACAGAATCATTCCATACTGACTGAATGGATGCCGATGGGACCAACGGCCATTGTATGGAGAGATGAATGCTCTTTGATTCAGAGTGCAACTTCAAAATGGCTGATATTGGCACAGAGCATGGCACCTCTGGTACCAACGAGAGAGAGGATGACAACAAATCCTCCATCAATGGCACTGATTCCACATACAGTGCCAAGCAATTTCACTGTCTGTACAGAACCAGAATCCCCGCATCTTTAGGGGCAGCCTAAGTGGATAGCTCAGTGGTTTGAGCATTGGCCTGCTAAACCCAGGGTTGTGAGTTCAATCCTTGAGGGGGCCATTCAGGGATCTGGGGCAAAAATTGGGGATTGGTCCTGCTTTGAGCAGGGAGGTTGGACTAGATGACCTCCTGAGGTCCCTTCCAACCCTGATATTCTAAGATTCTATGAACCAAGACTTGAGTCAGCACAGGCTACCATGTGGTTTCCTTCACCAGTACTGTCTATGAGTCAAGCTAGATCACACTCCTCTCCGGTATTGATGGCACTGTCATTTGATTCAGAGGACTCATACCCATCTTCTGAATCCATTTCCAGTGGGACTGTCACCAGAATACCTGCAGAAACCTCGCTCACAAGAAGTGAGCCCAGATAGTGTCTAAGCTGTTGTGAGCATTGCTACTTTCTCTCACTTAGGAACTGTCAAACACAGGGTATGTCACAGAGTGACTGGCCCTTTTATGAGGAAGCAGGGTCCAGTGCATCTGGACCAAAGGCTTAAGGAGGCTTCTGAGCCCCATAAACAGGGAGACACATGCAGGTGGTTGTTGGTGGATTCCTGTAGATGCTGCAGGGAGTGAGATGGCTCCTGCAGGGCCTTGAATCAACCTGTGGAGAACGCCAAACTCCAGGCAAGAGGCATTTGGGAAGAAGACAGGCCCTTAGGGAGGAGGGGCTGGGACCAGCTGAAACTGGGATAAAGACTACTTAAGTTTGAGTTTTACACAATGTAAGGAGAGTTGTCACTTTGGATAAGCTATTACCAGCAGGAGAGTGAGTTTGTGTGTGGGGGTGGGGGGTGAGAGAACCTGGATTTGTGTTGGAAATGGCCCACCTTGATTATCATACACATTGTAAGGAGAGTGGTCACTTTAGATAAGCTATTACCAGCAGGAGGGTGGGGTGGGAGGAGGTATTTTTTCATGCTTTGTGTGTATATAAGATCTTCTACACTTTCCACAGTATGCATCTGATGAAGTGAGCTGTAGCTCACGAAAGCTTATGCTCAAATAAATTGGTTAGTCTCTAAGGTGCCACAAGTTCTCCT
This sequence comes from Caretta caretta, assembly GCF_965140235.1. NCBI lineage: Eukaryota > Metazoa > Chordata > Testudines > Cheloniidae > Caretta > Caretta caretta. Next base: position 127,360 of record NC_134210.1, read on the forward strand.
TTTCTTTTGAAAGACTTTATGCAGGACTTAATAAATTGGACTCCATAAGGACATTAAGTGACTAGATCTCTTCAGGAGATAATTGTATTGATCACTGAGCTTCATTTAGGATTCTAAATTAGCAAGCACTCCTGACAAAATATGACTTTACAAAAACAACGTGGAGTCCGGTGGCAACTTGAAGACTAATGGATTTATTTGGGCATAAGCTTTCGTGGGTAAAAATCTCCACTTCCTCAGATGCATGGAGTGAAAATTACAGATACAGGCATAGTCATACTGGCACATGAAGAGAAGGGAGTTACCTTACAAGGGGACAACCAGGGCTGACAAGGCCAATTCAGTCAGGGGGGATGTGGTCCACTCTCAATAACTGATGAGGAGGTGTCAATACCAAGAGAGGGAAAATTGCTTTTGTAGTGAGCCAGCCACTCCCAGTCCCTGGTCAAGTCCAAATTAATGGTGTTAAGTTTGAAAATGAATCGTAGCTCAGCAGTTTCTCTTTGAAGTCTGTTTCTGAAGTTTTGTTGTTGAAGGATGGCTACTTTTAAATCTGTTGTTGAATGTCCAGGGAGATTGAAGTGTTCTCCAACTGGCTTTTGTATGTTACCATTCCTGATGTCTGATTTGTGTCCATTTATTCTGTTACATAGTTACTGTTCAGTTTGGCCAGTGTACTTTGCAGAGGGGCATTGCTGGCACATGATGGCATATATCACATTAGTAGATGTGCAGGTGAATGAGCCCCTGATGGTGTGGCTGATGTGGTTGGGTCCTATGATGGTGTCACTAGAGTAGATATGGGGACAGAGTAGGGAATGGGGTTTGCTACAGGGATTGGTTCCTGGGTTAATGTTTCTGTGGTGTGGTGTGTAGTTGCTGGTGAGTATTTGCTTCAGGTTGGGGGGCTGTCCATAAGCAAGGACTGGCCTGCCTCCCAGGGTCTGTGAGAGTGAGGGATCGTTTTCCAGGATAAGTTGTAGATTATTGATGATGTGCTGGAGAGGTTTTAGCTGGGGGCTGTACGTGATGGCCAGTGGTGTTCTGTTGTTTTCCTTGTTGGGCCTGTCCTGTAGTAGGTGACTTCTGGGTATCCGTCTCACTCTGTCAATCTGTTTCCTCACTTCCCCAGGTGGGTATTGTAGTTTTAAGAATGCTTGATAAAGATCCTGTAGGTGTTTGTCTCTGTCTGAGGGACTGGAGCAAATGCGGTTGTATCTTAGGGCTTGACTGTAGACAATGGATTGTGTGATGTGTCCTGGATGGAAGCTGGAGGCATGTAGGTAAGTATAGCGGTCAGAAGGTTTACAGTATAGGGTGGTGTTTATGTGACCATCACTTATTTGCACTGTAGTGTCCAGGAAGTGGATTTCTTGTGTGGACTGGTCCAGGCTGAGGTTCTCCACTGGTAAGGTAATTCCCTTCTCTTCATGTGCCAATATATCTGTGCCTGTATCTGTAATTTTCACTCCACTCTGAAGAAGTGGGGTTTTTTACCCACAAAAGCTTATGCCCAAATAAATCTGTTAGTCTGTAAGGTGCCACTGGACTCCTCGTTTTTGTGGGTACAGACTAACATGGCTACCCCTGTGATAGTTAGTGAATTTACAGGACATATTCCCCCAGGACTGCAGACAACAGTTTTAGTCTGTAATTGACAAAGGACAGTTGCAGGCTAGGTCATCATTCCAAACAGCTCTGCATGGGGCAGGCACCGCCTCTTGCTTTCTGGCAACTGCTGTTGCCATGAAATGGTCATCATGGCTCCATTCATTGGGTTTTCTGAAAAGTGCAGGCAATGGTTGAAGTTCTACCATTTGAAAGCCACCTGTTCAGTGAGCGGACAGATGAGTCACTGTACACGCTTAACGGCTCTAGAACCACACTTTGTTCCCTCAACATAAATAATCTGGCACCAAAGAGGAAATATACTAGGGCTCAATCCTGCCACAGGCAAAAACCCACCCCTCTGTCATCCTTTTATCATTAGCATGCAGATGATGTGACAAAGGGTGCAAAAGCAAAAACCAAATGCACCATTGTCATTTTCATCCCAGTCAGCACCATCATCAAAGCAAACATTTTGACAGTTCTGTTGTATTAATTTCAAAGATCAAAAGCGTTCAAGGTGATTTCACTGTCTAACATGAAAACAGTGATACAAAGAAGTCCAGGTTTTTTTCCTACATAGACCTTACTTTACTCGATTTCTTGGCAAACACCCAAAACATTGATTCTAAAGCTGAAAGTTTTAATCAAACACAAGAAAGAACAAGGAATTAAAACAAGCATTTATATTGTAACTGAAATTCAGCAAAACAAACTTAATCAAAACCTTTAAAGTCTCTCTTCTTTTGGAGGAAAAATATCAGTCTCTTATTTTCAAAATAACCTTTCTTTGAAAAGGAAAGGGTTAATTTTACTTTCAGTCCTGGTGTGCAAAGGGTAGTTAAGTCTTCTGTTTCCAACAGACAGGCTGACACAAGGTGGAGGAGAGAGAGGATAGAAAAGGTGGGGGGGAAATGATTTTTCTTGGTGTTCTTGGCACACTGGGTCTGGTCAGTCATGAATGGATGCTTTGGCTGGCAGATCAACCACAGCACCTGTTGCTTGGACCCTGGTTCACTTTCTGGTCAGGGATATTATCTGTTTGGGTCTCTTCTCCATGGGCAGGGCTATGGTCATCTCATGTCTCTATGCTGATGCAATGCAGTTGATTTCAGGATCTGATGAAAAGCAGAGAGAAAGATATAGGTTAAGAGAAAGTAACACAACAGGGAAGGGAGGCAAAAAAAATCTTAAGTGTTTCTGTGATGCTGGCAATTAGGTATCCCAACATATGGGCAGAGGACTGGATGTTCTGATGATTTTCAGCACTCTCAGGTGAGAATAAAGTTCCTTAAACAAGAGCAAGGCTAGCCAGCCTTCCTCTTGGAAGAAAGTCTCTCTTTTAGTCTAGTCTGCTTCTATCTTGGGGTTAGGGAAAACGAGTCAAGACAAGATGAGCTGGGGAGGAGGTGACCAGCCCTCTGTGGAGAAAGAAGTGGTTCGGGACTATTTAGAAAAGCTGGACGAGCACAAGTCCATGGGGCCGGATCCACTGCATCCGAGAGTGCTAAAGGAGTTGGCGGATGTGATTGCAGAGCCATTGGCTATTATCTTTGAAAACTCATGGCGATTGGGGGAAGTCCCGGACGACTGGAAAAAGGCTAATGTAGTGCCCATCTTTAAAAAAGGGAAGAAGGAGGATCCTGGGAACTACAGGCCAGTCAGCCTCACCTCAGTCCCTGGAAAAATCATGGAGCAGGTCCTCAAGGAATCAATTCTAAAGCACTTAGAGGAGAGGAAAGTAATCAGGAACAGTCAGCATGGATTCACCAAGGGCAAGTCATGCCTGACTAATGTAATTGCCTCCTATGATGAGATAACTGGCTCTGTGGATGAGGGGAAAGCAGTGGACGTGTTGTTCCTTGACTTTAGCAAAGCTTTTGACACGGTCTCCCACAGTATTCTTGCCAGCAAGTTAAAGAAGTATGGACTGGATGGATGCACTACAAGGTGGGTGGAAAGTTGGCTAGATTGTCGGGCTCAACGGGTAGTGATCAGTGGCTCCATGTCTAGTTGGCAGCCGGTATCAAGTGGAGTGCCCCAAGGGTCAGTCCTGGGGCCGGTGTTGTTCAATATCTTCATTAATGATCTGGAGGATGGTGTGGATTGCACCCTCAGCAAGTTTGCAAATGACACTAAACTGGGAGGAGAGGTAGATACGCTGGAGGGTAGGAATAGGATACAGAGGGCCTTAGACAAATTAGAGGATTGGGCCAAAAGAAATCTGATGGGGTTCAACAAGGACAAGTGCAGAGTCCTGCACTTAGGACGGCAGAACCCAATGCACCGCTACAGACTAGGGACCGAATGGCTCGGCAGCAGTTTGGCGGAAAAGGACCTAGGGGTTACAGTGGACGAGAAGCTGGATATGAGTCAACAGTGTGCCCTTGTTGCCAAGAAGACCAATGGCATTTTGGGATGTATATGTAGGGCCATTGCCAGCATATCGGGGGACGTGATCGTTCCCCTCTATTCAACATTGGTGAGGCCTCATCTGGAGTACTGTGTCCAGTTTTGGGCCCCACACTACAAGAAGGATGTGGAAAAATTGGAAAGAGTCCAGTGGAGGGCAACAAAAATGATTAGGGGTCTGGAACACATGACTTATGAGGAGAGGCTGAGGGAACTGGGATTGTTTAGTCTGCAGAAGAGAAGAATGAGGGGGGATTTGATAGCTGCTTTCAACTCCCTGAAAGGGGGTTCCAAAGAGGATGGCTCTAGGCTGTTCTCAGTGGTAGCTGATGACAGAACAAGGAGTAATGGTCTCAAGTTGCAGTGGGGGAGGTTTAGGCTGGATATCAGGAAAAACTTTTTCACTAGGAGGGTGGTGAAACACTGGAATGCGTTACCTAGGGAGGTGGTGGAATCTCCTTCTTTAGATATTTTTAAGGTTAGGCTTGAGAGAGCCCTGGCTGGGATGATTTAGTTGGGGATTGGTCCTGCTTTGAGCAGGGGGTTGGACTAGATGACCTCCTGAGGTCCCTTCCAACCCTGATATTCTATGATACAAGGTGAGACGGGAGATGAGAGAGATGATTCCGATTTTTTTTCAGTCTCTTTTTAAGAAACCCTAACAGGGGAACAGTGGACAGTACAGTTCATTCCGCTCGTTAATTTGTTCACTAGTTAGGCCTAATATCAGTCACACCAATTCTGGTCTATTAGCTTCTGGTTCCATTTCTTCTGTTTCTACCAAGCATAATTTCAACAGTTCTTGGATTATATCAGCATGGCCTTTGAATCATATCATTTTCTGATTGAACTAATCCAGCTTCTTTGTCTGGGTCTCTTGCACTTGTTTTCAATATTGGTTTATTGAAAAAAGAAAAGGAGTACTTGTGGCACCTTAGAGACTAACCAATTTATTTGAGCATGAGCTTTCGTTCCAATGAAGTGAGCTGTAGCTCACGAAAGCTCATGCTCAAATAAATTGGTTAGTCTCTAAGGTGCCACAAGTCCTCCTTTTCTTTTTGCGAATACAGACTAACACGGCTGTTACTCTGAAACTGGTTTATTGAAAATAACTCAACCTATTTTTCACGTAGGCAATTTCCAAGTTGGCAAAAAATACAGGTTATTGTAACATTTTATGAACTTTCACTCACTTCTTACATTTGATCTTACGATAAGGGAACATTTTGTAGGTCAGACAGTCACAACAGGACCCTTGAGACCTGCAGACCAATTAATCCATCAAATCCAACATTCCTTTCTGGTCTTTCTACCTCCATTTGGAGGTTGCCTCACCCGAAGTGGGAATCCATAACAATGGACAAATTGGTGTTGGAAATAATCTCTTCAGGATCCCCTATGCAATTTTGTTCTATCCCTATCCTCCACCGAGCTACCCTATCCTTTTTCAGGAACCCTTCTCACAAGAGGATGCTCACTGAAGAGGTGGAATCCCTCCTCCAACTAGGAGCCAAAGAACCAGTACATCCTCAGCACATAGGGAAGGGTTTCTACTAAAAGATATTTCCTCATCCCCAAAAAGAAAGGTGGATGGAGGCCTTTTCTGCACCTCACACTACTGAACACTTACATTAGATGTCTGAGATTATAGTCACTTTATCCCCGGTAATCCAATCTCTGGATTAAGACTATTGGGTAACAGCACTCAACCTCAAGGACACTTTTATTTTCATTTACACATTCACTTGGAATACAGAATGTTCCTGCGGTTCATCAATATGAACCACTGCCAATAGAGTGCTCCCATTCAGCCTTTTCATAGAATCATAGAATATCAGGGATGGAAGGGACCTCAGGAGGTCATCTAGTCCAACCCCCTGCTCAAAGCAGGACCAATCCCCAACTAAATCATCCCAGCCAGGGCTTTCTCAAGCCTGACCTTAAAAACCTCTAAGGAAGGAGGTTCCACCACCTCCCTAGGTAACTCATTCCAGTGTTTCACCACCCTCCTAGTAAAAAAGCTTTTCCTAATATCCAACCTAAACCTCCCCCACTGCAACTTGAGACCATTACTCCTTGTTCTGTCATCAGCTACCACTGAGAACAGCCTAGAGCCATCCTCTTTGGAACCCCCTTTCAGGGAGTTGAAAGCAGCTATCAAATCCCCCCTCATTCTTCTCTTCTGAAGACTAAACATCCCCAGTTCCCTCAGCCTCTCCTCATAAGTCATGTGTTCCAGTCCCCTAATCATTTTTGTTGCCTTCCGCTGGACTCTTTCCAATTTTTCCACATCCTTCTTGTAGTGTGGGGCCCAAAACTGGACACAGTACTCCAGATGAGGCCTCACCAATGTCGAATAGAGGGGAACGATCACGTCCCTAGATCTGCTGGCAAAGGCCCTACTTATACATCCCAAAATGCCATTGGCCTTCTTGGCAACAAGGGCACACTGTTGACTCCTACCCAGCTTCTCGTCCACTGTAACCCCTAGGTCCTTTTCCGCCAAACTGCTGCCGAGCCATTCGGTCCCTAGTCTGTAGCGGTGCATGGGATTCTTCCGTCCTAAGTGCAGCACTCTGCACTTGTCCTTGTTGAACCTCATCAGATTTCTTTTGGCCCAATCCTCCAATTTGTTAGGTCCCTCTGTATCCTATCTCCACCCTCCAGCGTATCTACCACTCCTCCCAGTTTAGTGTCATTTGCAAACTTGCTGAGGGTGCAATCCACACCATCCTCCAGATCATTTATGAAGATATTGAACAAAACCGACCCTTGGGGCACTCCACTTGATACCGGCTGCCAACTAGACATGGAGCCATTGATCACTACCCATTGAGCCCGACAATCTAGCCAGCTTTCTATCCACCTTATAGTCCATTCATCCAGCCCATACTTCTTTAACTTGCTGGCAAGAATACTGTGGGAGACTGTGTCAAAAGCTTTGCTAAAGTCAAGGAACAACACGTCCACTGCTTTCCCTTCGTCCACAGAGCCAGTTATCTCATCATAGAAGGCAATTAGATTAGTCTAGGGAGGTGGTGGAATCTCCTTCCTTAGAAGTTTTTTAAGGTCAGGCTTGACAAAGCCCTGGCTGGGATGATTTAATTGGGTATGGGTCCTGCTTTTGAGCAGGGGGTTGGACTAGATGACCTCCTGACGTCCCTTCCAACCCTGATATTCTATGATTCTAGTCAGGCATGACTTGCCCTTGGTGAATCCATGCTGACTGTTCCTGATCACTTTCCTCTCCTCTAAGTGCTTCAGAATTGATTCCTTGAGGACCTGCTCCATGATTTTTCCAGGGACTGAGGTGAGGCTGACTGGCCTGTAGTTCCCAGGATCCTCCTTCTTCCCTTTTTTAAAGATGGGCACTACATTAGCCTTTTTCCAGTCATCTGGGACCTCCCCCGATCACCATGAGTTTTCAAAGATAATGGCCAATGGCTCTGCAATCACATCCACCAACTCCTTTAGCACTCTCGGATGCAGCGGATCCGGCCCCATGGACTTGTGCTCATCCAGCTTTTCTAAATAGTCCCGAACCACTTCTTTCTCCACAGAGGGCTGGTCACCTCCTTTTGATTGCAACAAGAGTATTTACAAAGGTTCTGGCTGTAGTGGCAACCCATCTACAACGTCAAGGTGTATCAATATTTCCTTACTTTGACTGGTTAATCAAAAGTTGAACATAACAGTTAGTGCAAGAGTCCACGTGCACCCTGAGGCTCTTATTCCAACATCTCAGCCTAAACACAGAAAAGGCCACTTTAACCCTATGGACTTTAGAATTATTGTGGCAAGATTGGAGCTCACCACAGAGTGAACATACTGTCTTCTCGAGAGATTCCAAATTACACACAGCTTGATCTATCACCTGCAGCAACCCCTCAGACATGTGCAATTTTGCCTTGTTTGCTTGGGACACATGGCATCATTCACACATGTAACCCTGTTTGTGAGACTCATCTACATTGCATTCAGGCATGGCTCAAGCAGGCGTACGCACCAGGCCAACACAGTCTAGACATGTTGATCATGGTACGTTGGTGAAATCTCCACTCACTGAACTGGTGGAAGGAGAGACAGAACATTTGTATGGGAATCCTATTAACCCCCTTCTTTTCCAGTAAAAAAAAAAGTGACATTTCTGTTGGGATGAGAAGCCCATATAAAGGGCCGTGTAGCTCAGGGCACTTTGTCCCCATTGAGACACATTATCAACATGCTAGAGCTGAAAGTTGTGTATGAATCATGAAAACGCTGCTTGCTTCTGATCTAGAATCAGCACATGCAGATTGTCAGACAATATGAAAGCTGTCTGCTATATCAACAAGTTGGGCAAAGCAAGATCCTCTCACTTGAGCACAGAAGTGACAACCTCTGGAACTGGCTCATTCACCATCACCTCGCACTGTCTGCGGTTCACGTACGGGGGAACAAACCATGTTAGCTGACAGGCTTAGCAGGCATTTTTCTGGGGACCATGAGTGGGAACTACAAGACCAGGTGACACAGAATATATTCTTTCATTGGGGTCTTCTGTTCAGGGATCTGTCTCCATCAAGCGAAAACAGGGATTGTCAGAGATACTGTTCCAGGGATGCTTGAGGCCCAAATTCAACCAGAGATGCCTTCCTGCTTAAATGATTGGATCATCTGATATACACATTTCTTCCAATTCCCCAGCTGCTGAAAGTGCTGGTAAAGGTCAGGCAAGGCAAGGCAAAAGTCATCCTGGTGATACCAATATGGTCAAGGCAATTCTGGTTCCCTGTGTTACTCCAACTGTCCACTCATTCTCACCTCTGCATCCCATTGTCAGCTGACCTACTTACTCGGGACAGAAGCATGCCGTCCCAGCCCAGCATTTCTGTACCTATCAGTAGAGCTGGGACTTGAGAGATAGTGGAGAATGTCAAAAAATATCAGTGTAGATGCTAAGCGTACAAAGTGAACAAACCAGACGCAAAGAAATATCATTTTCACGGATAATCCTATAGCATCTTGCCTGATACTTGAAGTAACAGCAAGTGAAACATTTCCTTACCGAAGAGTGATACATTTTTATGCTGATTTCCATTTACTTTTGGCATTATTCGATTACATTCCCCAAATCTTTGAAGCTAGCTCCCTGTGAAGTCATGTTGGCTGCTGCTGCTCTTTGCATTTTTTCCCCAAAGGAATTACACCCTGAGCACTTTAAGGAGTTTTAGTATTCTCCAGCTGACCTGGTAGATTTTTATCCTTCCTCACAATGTACCAAGCCTATTAGATTTTTTTATTTTATTTTATTTATTTATTTTTTAATTCCCCCAAATTTGCTTTAGGTTTTGATCATACAGATAGCCCACTTGATTTCAATGGGACCACTCGTGTGTAAAGTTAAATATGTGTATAAGTGTTTGCAGAATCAAATATGTGTATAAGTGTCTTTGCCTCTTTCGTTATGCCATTTAGAGTTCAAAGATCTGTAAGTCAGAGAGGAACATTAGACCATAGAATCATAGAAGATTAGGGTTGGAAGAGACCTCAGGAGGTCATCTAGTCCAACCCCACGCTCAAAGCAGAACCAACCCCAACAAAATCAACCCAGGAGTCAAGCCAGGCCCTAAAAACCTCTAAGAATGAAGATTCCACCATTCATATAGTTTCACTTTGGAATATTGTAGCTGTACCTGGGATATGGCATCATCTCTGTGCAACACATAATAGACAAACTGAAAGGACCTGCTGCATAACACAGGCCACAGAATTTCACCCAGTAACTCCTTCACTGAGCCCAGTAACCTGTGACTGAGATTGTGTGAATCTCTTCCTAAAAGATCCATTAAATCTTGATTTAAAGACTTCAATTGACGGAGAATCCGACACATCTCTTTGTTCAAATGTGGGTGGATGCCAATCTGGGAAGCTAGTGGGTGGATTTACAGTATGGGCATTTGCAGAAAGGCTAAGTAGCTGTTGGTAGAGGGAGTTGCTGCATAGACAAGAATTCTCTTCATCACTGTCTCAGCTTTTAGGGTGGCTTTTATTGTATTTGTATTGTATTGAAATGTGTTTCTAGTCAGTTGTAGATCCCTGCCCAGTGTCTTGGTGGGAATGGAGATGCTGTATAAATAATTACTATTAATTTCTCATTTTGTGGGATTTTACTATGAAATCTCTTGTGTTGCAGGCGACTGATAAAACCTTTGTGGATAAACTGAACAGCACCTTCAAGGGGAACTCACACTTCCAGCCATGTAGGGGCCGTGTGCTAGGGTTCAGCATCATTCACTATGCAGGGAAGGTAAGTACTTTTTAGGGTACAAAATGGCACTCTGTCTCATGTGGGTGAAAGAGATGGTGTGTGATCCAGGGCCCATGGGGGTATGGGTGGGAGAGATGTGCTCCTGGGGGGCCACTTCTTAAGTGAGGTTGGGCTCTCTAGAAGGTATCCTATTTAACATAGTTATCAATGACCTGGAAGAAAACATAAAATTATTGCTGATAAAGTCTTCAGATGAACCAAAAATTGGGGGCGTAGTAATTAACGAAGAGGACAGGTCACTGATTCAGGGTGATCTCAGTCTCTTGGTAAACTGGGGGCAGGTAAACAGTATGAGTTTTAATATAGCTAAATATAAATGTATACATCTAGGAAGAAAGAATGTAGGCCATACTTAGCCCTTGTCTACACTACAAAGTTTTGTCGGCAAAAGTTATGCCACTTTAAAACCGCTGTTGCGTGTCCACACTAGCTCCTGATGTCAGGAGAGTGCATCCTTGCTAACAGCTCTTGCATTGACACAAAGAGCAATGCACCTGTAGCTATCCCACTGTGCAATTGCCTGCAGGGTGCTTTGGGAACGGTTTGCAATGCCTCATGGGACAGGTACGGCATCACATGATGCAGGTTCTTCTTCGAGTGGTGTCCCTGTGGGTGCTCCACTCTAGATGTCAGTGCATCCCTGTGCTGGAGATTTTTCGCAGCAGTACTCAGTCGGGAGAAGGGCGTGCACAGGAGCTGTCTCGTGCAGCTGTTGGCGCCTCCTGTAGTGCGTGCACCCCTGACCGTCACCTCAGTTCCTTCTCAACTGACCTTGGCTGCAGATTGAGCTCCGCGGCAGTACTCTCTTTGATACATTCTGGGGGGGGGGAATTACAAGTTACATAGGAACTTCTTATTAATCTATACTTAGTTGCATAGTTTCATTAGTATTAGTCTGTATATAGAAAAGGAGCACTTGTGGCACCTTAGAGACTAACAAATTTATTTGAGCATAAGCTTTCATGAGCTACAGCTCACTTCATCGGATGCATTCAGTGGAAAATACAGTGGGGAGATTTGTATACACAGAGAACATGAAACAATGGGTGTTACCATACAGACTGTAACAAGAGTGATCAGGAAAGGTGAGCTATTACCAGCAGGAAGGGGGTGAGGGAAGAGGCGGGGGAACCTTTTGTAGAGATAATCAAGGTGGGCCATTTCCACCACTTTACAAGAACAGTAGGAGGGGAAATAAACAAGGGGAAATAGTTTTACTTTGTGTAATGACACATCCACTCCCAGTCTTTATTCAAGCCTAAGTTAATTGTATCCAGTTTGCAAATTAATTCCAATTCAGCAGTCTCTCGTTGGAGTCTGATTTTGAAGTTTTTTTGTTGAAGAATTGCCACTTTTAGGTCTGTAAGCAAGTGACCAAAGAGACTGAAGTGTTCTCCGACTGGTTTTTTAATGTTATAATTCTTGACATTTGATTTGTGTCCATTTATTCTTTTACGTAGAGACTGTCCAGTTTGGCCAATGTACATGATGGCATATATCATACTGATAGATGTGCAGGTGAACGAGCCTCTGATAGTGTGGCTGATGTGATTAGGCCCTATGATGGTGTCCCCTGAATAGATATGTGGACACAGTTGGCAACGGGCTTTGTTGCAAAGATAGGTTCCTGGGTTAGTGTTTCTGTTGTGTGGTGTGTGGTTGCTGGTGAGTATTTGCTTCAGGTTGGGGGGCTGTCTGTAAGCAAGGACTGGCCTGTCTCCCAAGATCTGTGAGAGTGATGGGTCATCCTTCAGGATAGGTTGTAGATCCTTGATGATGCGTTGGAGAGGTTTTAGTTGGGGGCTGAAGGTGATGGCTAGTGGTGTTCTGTTATTTTCTTTGTTGGGCCTGTCCTGTAGTAGGTAACTTCTGGGTTCCTCAGTTCTCGTCCTCAGTTCTCGTCCCCTAATCTACTTGATGAAGATGTCATCAATGTAGCGCAAGTAGATTAGGGGACGAGAACTGAGGAAGCGTTGTTCTAAGTCAGCCATAAAAATGTTGGCATACTGTGGGGCCATGACGGTACCCATAGCAGTGCCACTGATGTGAAGGTATACATTGTCCCCAAATGTGAAATAGTTATGGGTGAGGACAAAGTCACAAAGTTCAGCCACCAGGTTTGCCGTGACATTATCGGGGATACTGTTCCTGACGGCTTGTAGTCCATCTTTGTGTGGAATGTTGGTGTAGAGGGCTTCTACATCCATAGTGGCCAGGATGGTGTTTTCAGGAAGATCACCGATGGATTGTAGTTTCCTCAGGAAGTCAGTGGTGTCTCAAAGATAGCTGGGAGTGCTGGTAGCGTAGGGCCTAAGGAGGGAGTCTACATAGCCAGACAATCCTGCTGTCAGACTGACAGAGCCAGAAGAGAACCCAGAAGTTACCTACTACAGGACAGGCCCAACAAAGAAAATAACAGAACACCACTAGCCATCACCTTCAGCCCCCAACTAAAACCTCTCCAACGCATCATCAAGGATCTACAACCTATCCTGAAGGATGACCCATCACTCTCACAGATCTTGGGAGACAGGCCAGTCCTTGCTTACAGACAGCCCCCCAACCTGAAGCAAATACTCACCAGCAACCACACAACAGAAACACTAACCCAGGAACCTATCCTTGCAACAAAGCCCGTTGCCAACTGTGTCCACATATCTATTCAGGGGACACCATCATAGGGCCTAATCACATCAGCCACACTATCAGAGGCTCGTTCACCTGCACATCTATCAGTGTGATATATGCCATCATGTACATTGGCCAGACTGGACAGTCTCTACGTAAAAGAATAAATGGACACAAATCAAATGTCAAGAATTATAACATTAAAAAACCAGTCGGAGAACACTTCAGTCTCTTTGGTCACTTGCTTACAGACCTAAAAGTGGCAATTCTTCAACAAAAAAACTTCAAAAACAGACTCCAACGAGAGACTGCTGAATTGGAATTAATTTGCAAACTGGATACAATTAACTTAAGCTTGAATAAAGACTGGGAGTGGATGTGTCATTACACAAAGTAAAACTATTTCCCCTTGTTTATTTCCCCTCTTACTGTTCTTGTAAAGTGGTGGAAATGGCCCACCTTGATTATCACTACAAAAGGTTCCCCCGCCTCTTCCCCCCGCCCCCACCGCTCTCCTCCTGGTAATAGCTCACCTTTCCTGATCACTCTTGTTACAGTCTGTATGGTAACACCCATTGTTTCATGTTCTCTGTGTATATAAATCACCCCACTGTATTTTCCACTGAATACATCCAATGAAGTGAGCTGTAACCCACGAAAGCTTATGCTCAAATAAATTTGTTAGTCTCTAAGGTGCCACAAGTACTCCTTTTCTTTTTACAGATACAGACTACACGGCTGCTACTCTGAAACCAGTCTGTATATAGTTACATAGTTTTGTTAGTTCCTCTTACAGGTTTTTCTTCTTCAACAACAACAACAAATTCTTTACTTAGTTGTCCGTTTAGGAATAGCTCTACGGTTTACCACTTCAATTAACTCCCACCCTCATCTATTGAGCAGGGGAGAGGCTTAACTGAAGTCATGCTGGGCTCAACAGGGTTTAAAAAATGTGACTCCTGCCATGAACCGATGCCGGTCTCTGACAGCCACGCATCCTGCATACAGTGTCTGGGATAAACTCATATCTCCCAGAAATGCATACACTGCAGCAATTTGAAGTCAAGAGCAAGACTTAATAGGGATCTCCATTTGAAAATGCTTCTGGTGGAGAAATCCCTCCAACCGCTGCAAGAGACGTTCTCCGGGGAGTCTCATAAACCGAGATTCCTAAGCTACGATAAGGTTCCGACTTCCAAAACTATCAGGAGACGAGCCTCGACCTCTCCAAGGAACTCTCACAAAAAGAGAGCTTCTCCAGCAAGGTCTTTACCCTCTGTGCTCCACTCATCCAGAAAGAGCACTTATAAGGCACTGGGCTCCTCCAGCACCATCTGTCAGCGGACCTCTGCCAAGCCCCAAAATGCAGCACCGGAGTTGAGACGTCAAGTCTCCTCCATGGCACTGACTATCCCAGTGTGGCATGCAACACAGGCAGCGGCAATGCAATCAATGCTGCCACCACTGGCACCAGCTCCAGACTTGATGTCGGCTAACAAACTGAATCCGGCACTGGTCAGGGCTCAAATGGTCGACTGCAACCCCGAGGCGGGACCAATGCAACTGCTACATCATACTGACATAGCAGTTTCTTCTGCACCACAGTCACCACTGCTCAAAACCGAACACTCCCCGAGTTACATAGCGTGGTACTATCCTTCATCTCCTGCACCGATCTCCATGCATAGTGGTGAGGAAGGAGACGTGCAGGACAACCGCTTCTCTGTGTTCATCCCCATCACAGATGAGACCTACATGGAACACTATGAAGCCTAAGACTCATCGCTCCAAGCATTCACAGCCCTGCTATGCGCAGCACTGGCCTTACCCATTACCACCTTGTGACATTATTGACTTGAACTGGGACCGTATAGAACATTGTTGCAACCAAGGTCCTGTAGTGGCACCAAATCTTGTATAAAGGGGGTCAAATAAGGTGTCTAAGATGAGGTTATGGTTTGCTGGTTAGGATTATGCTATCTGTTTGCATGTATCATTTTGTATTTAAAGATATAAGTATTGGCTCTATACTGTCTGTATTCCAAACTTATGCTATGCTTCTGGGTGACACCCCAGACAAGTTGGTGTCAGCTCTGCCTAGCCTGTTTGATGGCCCATTAAGGACCATCAGCTATACAAGTGACCCAATGAGAGAAGGCAGACATGCCTCGTGACTCAGCAAGGTATGCAGGGACCTGCCGATGGACAGAACTCTGAGGGTTTTCCAGGCCATGTGATGGACAGCTTGTCCTTGGGACAAAGAAAGAAAGACCACATGGCAAGAGAGTATAAAAAGCTGCTGCAGCTCCTCCAGCTGGTCTTCAATCCTGCTTCTTACCTCTGGAGGGGCTTTGCTACACTGAAGCTTTGAACCAAGGACTGAATGACCCATCCCAGCTGCGGATGTACTCCAGAGACTTGATTTGAACCTGCACTTTATTCCATCACTGCTGCAAGCTCGAACCAAGAACTTTGCCATTCCTGTATGTAATTGATTCCATTTAACCAATTCTAGCTCTCATCTCTATCTTTTTCCTTTTATGAATAAACCTTTAGATTTTAGATTCTAAAGGATTGGCAACAGCGTGATTTGTGGGTAAGGTCTGATTTATATATTGACCTGGGTTTGGGGCTTGGCCCTTTGGGATCGAGGGAACCTCTTTTTTTAACCATTCATCCCCATAAGGAGTGGCACTGGTGGTGATACTGGGAAACTGGAGTGTCTAAGGGAATTGCTTGTGTGACTTGTGGTTAGCCAGTGCTGTAAAACCAAAGTCTTCTCTGTTTGGCTGGTTTGGTTTGCCTTGATGGGCATAGAAACCCCAGCCTTGGGCTGTAACTGCCCTGCTTTAAGCAATTTGTCCTGAATTGGCACTCTCAGTTGGGTCCCGCCAGAACCAGCCTTGTTACACACCTTACCCCATATAATGGCCACAAGGGGGGTCTGTCATAAATATAAAGGGAAAGGTAACCACCTTTCTGTATACAGTGCTATAAAATCCCTCCTGGCCAGAGGCAAAACCCTTTCACCTGTAAAGGATTAAGAAGCTAAGATAACCTTGCTGGCACCTGACTAAAATGACCAATGAGGAGACAAGATACTTTCAAAGCTGGAGGGGGAGAAACAAAGGGTCTGTCTGTCTGTTTGATGCTTTTGCCGGGAACAGATCAGGAATGCAGTCTCAGAAACTCTGTTAAGTTAGTAAGTAATCTAGCTAGAAATGCGTTAGATTTCCTTTTGTTTATTGGCTGGTAAAATACACTGTGCTGAATGGAGTGTATATTCCTGTTTTTGTGTCTTTTTGTAGCTTAAGGTTTTGCCTAGAGGGATTCTCTATGTTTTGAATCTGTAAGGTATTTACCATCCTGATTTTACAGAGGTGATTTTTTTATCTTTTCTTTAATTAAGATTCTTCTTTTAAGAACCTGATTGATTTTTCATTGTTCTTAAGATCCAAGGGTTTGGGTCTGTGTTCACCTATGCAAATTGGTGAGGATTTTTATCAAGCCTTCCCCAGGAAAGGGGGTGTAGGGCTTGGGGGGATATTGATTCACCAAGGGAAGGTCATGCCTGACTAATCTAATCGCCTTCCTTGATGAGATTACTGGTTCTGTGGATGAAGGGAAAGCAGTGGACGTATTGTTTCTTGACTTTAGCAAAGCTTTTGACACGGTTTCCCACAGTATTCTTGTCAGCAAGTTAAGGAAGTATGGGCTGGATGAATGCACTATAAGGTGGGTAGAAAGCTGGCTAGATTGTCGGGCTCAACGGGTAGTGATCAATGGCTCCATGTCTAGTTGGCAGCCGGTATCAAGTGGAGTGCCCCAAGGGTCGGTGCTGGGGCCGGTTTTGTTCAATGTCTTCATAAATGATCTGGAGGATGGTGTGGATTGCACTCTCAGCAAATTTGCGGATGATACTAAACTAGGAGGAGTGGTAGATACGGTGGCAGGTAGGGATAGGATACAGAGGGACCTAGACAAATTGGAGGATTGGGCCAAAAGAAATCTGATGAGGTTCAACAAGGATAAGTGCAAGGTCCTGCACTTAGGACGGAAGAACCCAATGCACCGCTACAAACTAGGGACCGAATGGCTAGGCAGCAGTTCTGCGGAAAAGGACCTAGGGGTTACAGTGGACGAGAAGCTGGATATGAGTCAACAGTGTGCCCTTGTTGCCAAGAAGGCCAATGGCATTTTGGGATGTATATGTAGGGGCATTGCCAGCAGATCGAGGGACGTGATCGTTCCCCTCTATTCGACATTGGTGAGGCCTCATCTGGAATACTGTGTCCAGTTTTGGGCCCCACACTACAAGAAGGATGTGGATAAATTGGAGAGAGTCCAGCGAAGGGCAACAAAAATGATTAGGGGTCTGGAACACATGACTTATGAGGAGAGGCTGAGGGAACTGGGATTGTTTAGTCTTCAGAAGAGAAGAATGAGGGGGAATTTGATAGCTGCTTTCAACTACCTGAGAGGTGGTTCCAAAGAGGATGGTTCTAGACTATTCTCAGTGGTAGAAGATGACAGGACAAGGATTAATGGTCTCAAGTTGCAGTGCGGGAGGTTTAGGTCGGATATTAGGAAAAACTTTTTCCCTAGGAGGGTGGTGAAACACTGGAATGCGTTACCTAGGGAGGTGGTAGAATCTCCTTCCTTAGAAGTTTTTAAGGTCAGGCTTGAGAAAGCCCTGGCTGGGATGATTTAGTTGGGGATTGGTCCTGCTTTGAGCAGGGGGTTAGACTAGATGACCTCCTGAGGTCCCTTCCAACCCTGATATTCTATGATTCTATGATTTTGTGGGAAGACGTCTCCAAGTGGGCTCTTTCCCTGTTCTTTGTTTAACACGCTTGGTAGTGGCAGCATAGGGTTCAAGGACAAGGCAAATTTGTACCTTGGGGACGTTTTTAACCTTAGCTGGTAAGAATAAGCTTAGGGGGTCTTTCATGCAGGTCCCCACATCTGTATCCTAGAGTTCAGAGTGAGGAAGGAACCTTGACAGGGTCCTTGGGCCACATACCAGAACTCATATTCTGATCCCCCTTCGCGAACCAGAAGAGGATTCAGAGTACACCCATCATTACCACATAGAGAAACCTCTGACCCCCCTGAGACGGAAATAGAAGAGGAAGAGATACTATCACAGGCAGACCTGGATGATTCACCACCTGCCCTACACTCATCTTTCACACCAAATGAAGCTGTGACGCCATCTACCCCTACGACACCAGATGACCTGAAACAGTTCCAAGAACTCTTCAAAAGAGTAGCAAACAGCCAAGAAATTGCCTTACATGAGGTGCAGAAGAAACAAGATAAATTGTTAATCTTACAGGTGGCATCATTGACCAAGGTCGTCCTCCCCATGGATGAGGCTATAATGGAGCCTGCGGAGGTAATATGGCAAACACCAGCATCTGCACCACTCATCAACAAAACGGCTGACAGGAAATACTTTGTTCCAGCCAAAGGCATGGAATTTTTGTTTTCACACCCTCAAGCCCTTTCTCTGGTAGTAGAGGCTGCCAATCAGCGCAGTAAATAGCCTCATTTCTGCTCCACGCCACAAGATAAAGAACACAAGAGGCTGGACCTCTTTGGGTGGAAAGTTTACTCGTCAGCCACCCTTCTGCTTAGACTTGCCAACTATTCTGCTCTACTAGCAAATTACGACTACTCTAACTATAGTAAAATACAAGCGCTCATGGAGGACCTCCCCAAGCATAAACGTCCTCAACTCGATGCCATTGTCAATGAGGGTCAGTTAATAGCCCGCACAGCGCCACAAGCCTCAATGGATGTAGTGGACACAGCTGCCCGAACAACTGCAACAACTGTGGTTATGAGAAGAGCATCATGGTTGCCAGCTTCAGGAATTCCGAAAGAACTACAGCTAAAAGAGGAGGAACTCCACTTCGATAGGGATAAACTATTCTCGTCTCAAACAGACGATGTCCTTCATACCGTGAAGGACTCCGGAGCGACGCAGAGTATACTAGGCATACACCCACCGCCTGACAAATGTCCACACTTTACACCACACCAGAGGCCATGAGACGCCTTCTTTAACCGTCAACAACCACGATACTTTGCTGAGAACAGACGCAAACAACGAGCTCAGACACTACAAGCTCCGCAGAACCAGGCCTCGTCCAACTGTCCATCTACATCTAAGCCACAATTTTGAAGTATTGGTAGAGGGTATGCATGACCTCTCCACACCTCTACCGCAAACAAATACCCCATCCCACAACTTTGGTCACTGCCTATGCCCATTTCACTATTCCTGGGCTGCGATAACCACAGATCAATGGTGGTTATCACATTCCAGTGTTTCACCACCCTCCTAGTGAAAAAGTTTTTCCTAATATCCAACCTAAATCTCCCCCACTGTAACTTGAGACCATTACTCCTTGTTCTGTCATCTGCCACCACTGAGAACAGTCTAGAGCCATCCTCTTTGGAACCCCATTTCAGGTAGTTGAAAGCAGCTATCAAATCCCCCCTCATTCTTCTCTTCTGCAGGCTAAATATCCCCAGTTCCCTCAGCCTCTCCTCATAAGTCATGTGTTCCAGTCCCCTAATCATTTTTGTTGCCCTCCGCTGGACTCTTTCCAATTTTTCCACATCCTTCTTGTAGTGTAGGGCCCAAAACTGGACACAGTATTCCAGATGAGGCCTCACCAATGTCAAATAGAGGGGAACGATCACGTCCCTCGATCTGCTGGCAATGCCCCTACTTATACATCCCAAAATGCCATTGGCCTTCTTGGCAACAAGGGCACACTGTTGACTCATATTCAACTTCTCGTCCACTGTAACCCCTAGGTCCTTTTCTGCAGGACTGCTGCCGAGCCATTCGGTCCCTAGTCTGTAGCGGTGCATGGGATTCTTCCGTCCTAAGTGCAGGACTCTGCACTTGTCCTTGTTGAACCTCATCAGATTTCTTTTGGCCCAATCCTCCAATTTTTCTAGGTCCCTCGGTATCCTATCCTATCCCTACCCTACAGCGTATCTACCACTCCTCCCAGTTTAGTGTCATCTGCAAACTTGCTGAGGGTGTAATCCACACCATCCTCCAGATCATTTATGAAGATATTGAACAAAAACGGCCCCAGGACCGACCCCTGGGGCACTCCACTTGATACCGGCTGCCAACTAGACATGGAGCCGTTGAGCCCGACAATCTAGCCAGCTTTCTACCCACCTTATAGTGCATTCATCCAGCCCATACTTCTTTAACTTGCTGACAAGAATACTGTGGGAGACCGTGTCAAAAGCTTTGCTAAAGTCAAGGAACAATACGTCCACTGCTTTCCCTTCATCCACAGAGCCAGTTATCTCGTCATAGAAGGCAATTAGATTAGTCAGGCATGACTTGCCCTTGGTGAATCCATGCTGACTGTTCCTGATCACTTTCCTCTCCTCTAAGTGGTTCAGAATTGATTCCTTGAGGACCTGCTCCATGATTTTTCCAGGGACTGAGGTGAGGCTGACTGGCCTGTAGTTCCCAGGATCCTCCTTCTTCCCTTTTTTAAAGATGGGCACTACATTAGCCTTTTTCCAGTCGTCCGGGACTTCCCCCAATCGCCATGAGTTTTCAAAGATAATGGCCAATGGCTCTGCAATCACATCCGCCAACTCCTTTAGCACTCTCGGATGCAACGGATCCGGCTCCATGGACTTGTGCTCATCCAGCTTTTCTAAATAGTCCCGAACCACTTCTTTCTCCACAGACGGCTGGTCACCACCTCCCCATGCTGTGCTGCCCAGTGCAGCAGTCTGGGAGCTGACCTTGTTCATGAAGACAGAGGCAAAAAAAGCATTGAGTACATTAGCTTTTTCCACATCCTCTGTCACTAGGTTGCCTCCCTCATTCAGTAAGGGGCCCACACTTTCCTTGACTTTCTTCTTGTTGCTAACATACCTGAAGAAACTCTTCTTGTTACTTTTAACATCTCTTGCTAGCTGCAATTCCAGGTGTGATTTGGCCTTCCTAATTTCACTCCTGCAAGCCTGAGATATATATTTATACTCATCCCTGGTCATTTGTCCAATCTTCCGCTTCTTGTAAGCTTCTTTTTTGTATTTAAGAGCAGCAAGGATTTCAATGTTAAGCCAAGCTGGTCGCCTGCCATATTTACTATTCTTTCTACGCATGGGGATGGTTTGTCTCTGTAACCTCAATAAGGATTCTTTAAAATACAGCCAGCTCTCCTGGACTCCTTTCCCCGTCATGTTATTCTCCCAGGGGATCTTGCCCATCAGTTCCTTGAGGGAGTCAAAGTCTGTTTTTCTGAAGTCCAGGGTCTGTATTCTGCTGCTCTCCTTTCTTCCATGTGTCAGGATCCTGAACTCGACCATTTCATGGTCACTGCCTCCCAGGTTCCCATCCACTTTTGCTTCCCCTATTAATTCTTCCCGGTTTGTGAGCAGCAGGTCAAGAAGAGCTCTGCCCCTAGTTGGTTCTTCCAGCACTTGCACCAGGAAATTGTCCCCTACACTTTCCAAAAACTTCCTGGATTGCCTGTGCACCGCTGTATTGCTATCCCAGCAGATATCAGAGTGATTGAAGTGTCCCATGAGAACCAGGGCCTGCGATCTAGTAACTTCTGCGAGTTGCTGGAAGAAAGCCACAATAGACCTGTCTCACCAGCTAGGTCGATAGATAAACTAAAAGAAATCCTCCCTGGAACCAGCTCAGCACTTGAGCTTTATTGGAGCCGACTTAGACTCCATACAAGCTAAGGCAATATTACCAAACCTCAGGTTCACGACATTGACCAATCTTATTTCCACAGTGACCATCAGCCCACAAGCTTCAGTGAGGACCTGCCTTCAGATTCTGGGACATAGGGCAGCTACGACTTTCATAGTAAAGTATACCAGACTCCATTTGCGCTGTCTGCAGCACTGGTTGAGCATAGTCTGTGCACCCAGCAAACACTCTCTCAACAGATGTGTGACACTACCACCAAGGGTTATCCTCTCCCTACAATGGTGGACACAACCAGGCAATGTATGCTCAGGGATTCCCTTTCAACAAGACCCCCCCCCCCGTCTGTGACTATTACAACAGACGCCTCCCTGATAGGTCCGGGCGCACACTTGGGTCACCACAATGTACAAGGCAAGTGGTTTGCGACGGAAACCTCACTACATATCAATGTCCCTTAACTCCACGTGGGTACACAGTGCATGCCACCACTTCCTCCCACTTATATGGCAGACTTCAATCTCTATTGTCACCGACAATGCGGCATGCATGTTTTACATCAATTGCCAAGGGGGAGCCAGGTCTCACTCGCTATGCATAGAAGCCATGAAACTTGTGGAACTTGTGCATCCGCAACAATATAAACATCACAGCGTCATACCTACCGGGATGCCAAAACACTACTGCCGACAACTTCAGCAGGCACTTCTCACAGGAACATGAGTGGGAAATTCATGTCAGAGTTCTCAGCACGATATTCCAAAAATGGGGCCACCCAGTGATCGACCTGTTCGCCTCAGCGACAAACTACAAATGTCCACTCTTTTACTCCAGGGCCAGCCTGGCACCGGGATTGTTAGGGGATGCCTTCCTCATCCTGTGGAATGCATCACTCATGTATGTCTTCCTGCTGATACCAATGATCCCATGGGTCATCCGCAAGATACGAATCAACAGAGCATACATCATTCTCATTGTCCCCACATGGCCCAGACAGACTTGGTTTCCGTACCTGTCATGCCTAGCAGTCTGTGCCCCGCAACCGCTGCCCTTATAGATGGACCTCCTGTCCCAGAACAAGGGCCTGATGCTCCATCCAGACTCAGCAAAGCTCTATCTCAAAGGTGGCTCCTGTGTGGTTCCAACATGGAGAATTGAACTGCTCGGAGAAAGTAAAACAGGTATTACTAAATAGCCGTCACCTCACCACTAGGAATACTTACCACCACAAGTGGAGAAGATTCTCCCTTTGGTGCCAGCAAAAACAGCTGGACGTGACTAAGGCGCCTCTAGCTATGATCCTAGACTACCTACTAGAACTGAAGGAAACGGGGTTAGCCATAAGTTCTGTTAAAGTACACCTGGCTGCCATCACGGCCTCCATGAGCGATAGAAGGGGCTTCAATATTCGCTCACCCGATTACACAATGCTTTCTTGCAGATCTACAGAACATGCACCCAGAAGTATGCCAACCTATGCCACCATGGGATCTCAATCTTGTGCTCAAATGTCTCACAAGACCACCCTTCGAACCTCTAGCAATCTGCTCGCTCTTACATATGTCAATGAATGCCACTAGGAATGCAACCATCACGTCTGCAAGACATGTCAGCGAAATAGGAGTGTTGATGGCTGTACCACCGTACACTGTATTTACCAAAGACAAAATCATGTTACGTCCTCACCCAAAATTCTTGCCCAAAGTGACTACACATTTTCATATTAACCAAACGATACACTTACCTGTCTTCTATCCCAAGCCACATAAGGATTCTCAAGAAGCAACGTTACACACGCTAGATGTCAGATGGGCTGTAGCCTTCAACTTGGACAGAACTAAACCATTTCACAAGTCACCAAGACTGTTTGTCTCTACAGCAGAATGCTCCAAAGGTTCTACAGTATCGACCCAGAGACTCTCCAAATGAGTCTCTTCCAGAATTCAAACTTGCTACCACCTACAGAACAAAGAATGCCCTGTGGGCATCAGATCCCACTCAACACAAGCCATGGCAACATCAATCGCATTCTTGAACAATGTCCCCTTAATAGATGTTTGTAGAGCTGCAACCTGGACATTGGAGCACACTTTTGCAAAGCATTACGCTATCACCCAAGGCCTTATCTCAGTTTCTATCGTTGGCCTCACAGTGCTCTCATCACACACTTATACGTAACTCCAAACCCCTGCCATCCCTAGGGGGATACTGCTCTACAAGCACCTAGAGTGGAGCACCCACAGGGACATCGCTCAAAGAAGAAGTTACTCACCTTGTGAAGTACCGATGGTTCTTAGAGATGTGTGTCCCCGTGGGTGCTCCACTGCCCACCCTCCTCCCTTCTACTTCAGAGTTCACACAGCCGAGCTCTGTGGTGGGGAGGGGACGGTTGGGGGTGTGTGCGCTACAGGAGGCACCAATGGCTGCACGAGACAGCTCCTGTGCGCGCCCTTCCCCCGACCGAGTACTGCGGCGAAAAATCTCCGATCTCTGGCGCAGAGACGCACCAACACCTAGAGTGGCGCACCCACAGGGACACACATCTCGAAGAACCGTCGTTACTGCACAAGGTGAGTCACTTCTTTCTCAATCCCATCGTTTCAGGGGCATCCTAGTAAACTGTCAGCTGCTTTTTCAACTGAAGTGTGTGGGGGGAGTAAGAGAAGAGTGGTGTACATGTGGTGGGAGAGACAGCAGGCTGACCGACCTATCCTGAGGCAGCCCCCAGCTCTGCTCGGCACAGCAGTCTCTCCGGAAGCAGTCTGCTTTGCCTGCCTGCCTATGGTTCCGTGATTCCCTCTGAGTTCTCCCACAGCCTCCTCAGCTGCCAGGAGCAGAATCCTGAGAAGCTCTGTGAGCTCTCCATGCTGAGGAATGTCAAAGCAGCACAGCAGTGTGTGTCCTGTGTCCTGTCCCCCCACAACCCCTGACCTCAGCTCCCCGCAGCAGCAGTCTGTCTGCAGCTGTGTTCCTAGTGCAGGGCAGAAAAAGAGCATTCCACGTTAATGATTTGCTCTTTGTTCCCCAAAACGAAGCACAGCTGTTACTTCCCGGAGCTTTGAAAAGGGAGGGACGCATGCCTGCAGGGCAGCAGAGATCAAAACAGTGAGCAGAGCTGTCATGGCAGGCATTGTGGGATACTGGTGGAAGCCAGTTATGTCAACAAAACAAACAACAGTGTCTACACTGGCACTTTGTCACTTAAACTTTTGCCACAAAAAGCCTTATGCCTCTTGATGAGGTGGTTTTATTTTGTCAGTAAAACAGCAGAGTTTTTTCACCAAAAGTAGCTTTGTAGTTTGTACACCACCCCTGTTTTGTCAGCAAAAGGCAGCTTTTGCTGACAAAACTTTGTAGTGTAGATAAGGCCTTAGAGTCCCATATCCTGTGTACTGGGAAGCAGTGACTTTGAAAAAGATTTGAGAGAAATGGTGGATAATCAGTTGAACTCAAACTCCTAATGTGACGCTGTGGCCAAAAGAGCTAGTGTGATCCTGGGATGCATGAACAAGAGAATCTCAGGTTATTTTACTTCTGTCTTTGGCACTGGTGTGATGGCTGCTGGAATCCTGTGTCCAGTTCTGGTTTCCATAATTCAAGAAGGATGTGGATAAATTGGAGAGGATTCAGAAAAGAGCCATGAGAATGATTAAAGGATTTAGAAACCCTGCCTTATAATGATAGACTCAAGGAACTCAATCTATTTAGCTTAACAAAGAGAAGATTAGGGTGTGACTTGATTAGAGTCTAAATACCCACTTGGGGAACAAATATTTAATAATGAGATCTTCAGACTAGCAGAGAAAGGTGTAAGATGATCTAGTGGCTGGAAGTTGAAGTTAGACAAATTCAGACTGGAAATGAGGCATGAATTTTTAACAGTAAGAGTAATTAATCACTGGAACAATTTACCAAGGGTTCTGGTGGATTTTCCATCACTGACCATTTTTAAATCAAGATTGGATGATTTTCTAAAAGATCTGCTCTAGGAATTATTTTGGGGAAGTTCCATGTCCTCTGCTACACAGATCAGACTAGATGATCACAGTGGTCCCTTCTGGCTTTAGAATCTATGAATCTGTGGGAGGTGTGACGGGGTTGGGCCAGATGGCTACAGAACTATTTCACATTTGGGGACAATGTATACCTTCAGATCAGCGGCACTGCTATGGGTACCCGCATGGCCCCACAGTATGCCAACATTTTTATGGCTGATTTAGAACAACGCTTCCTCAGCTCTCGTCCCCTAAAGCCCCTACTCTACTTGCGCTATATTGATGACATCTTCATCATCTGGACCCATGGAAAAGAAGCCCTTGAGGAATTCCACCATGATTTCAACAATTTCCATCCCACCACCAACCTCAGCCTGGTCCAGTCCACACAAGAGATCCACTTCCTGGACACTACAGTGCTAATAAACAATGGCCACATAAACACCACCCTATACTGGAAACCTACTGACCGCTATTCCTACCTGCATGCCTCCAGCTTTCACCCTGACCACACCACACAATCCATCATCTACAGCCAAGCTCTGCGATACAACCGCATTTGCTCCAACCCCTCAGACAGAGACAAACACCTACAAGATCTCTGTCAAGCTTTCTTACAACTACAATACCCACCTGCAGAAGTAAAGAAACAGATTGATAGAGCCAGAAGAGTTCCCAGAAGTTACCTACTACAGGACAGGCCTAACAAAGAAAATAACAGAACGCCACTAGCCGTCACCTTCAGCCCCCAACTAAAACCCCTCCAATGCATTATTAAGGATCTACAACCTATCCTAAAGGATGACCCTACACTCTCACAAGTCTTGGGAGACAGGCCAGTCCTTGCCTACAGACAGCCCCGCAACCTGAAGCAAATACTCACCAACAACCACATACTACACAACAGAACCACTAACCCAGGAACTTATCCTTGCAACAAAGCCCGTTGCCAATTGTGCCCACATATCTATTCAGGGGACACCATCACAGGGCCTAATAACATCAGCCACACTATCAGAGGCTCGTTCACCTGCACATCCACCAATGTGATATATGCCATCATGTGCCAGCAATGCCCCTCTGCCATGTACATTGGTCAAACTGGACAGTCTCTACGTAAAAGAATAAATGGACACAAATCAGATGTCAAGAATTATAACATTCATAAACCAGTCGGAGAACACTTCAATCTCTCTGGTCACGCAATCACAGACATGAAGGTCGCTATCTTAAAACAAAAAAACTTCAAATCCAGACTCCAGCGAGAAACTGCTGAATTGGAATTCATTTGCAAATTGGATACTATTAATTTAGGCTTAAATAGAGACTGGGAGTGGCTAAGTCATTATGCAAGGTAGCCTGTTTCCTCTTGTTTTTTCCTAACCCCCCCCTCCCCCAGATGTTCTGGTTTAACTTGGATTTAAACTTGGAGAGTGGTCAGTTTAGATGAGCTATTACCAGCAGGAGAGTGAGTTTGTGTGTGTATGGGGGTGGGGGGGATGTGAGAAAACCTGGATTTGTGCAGGAAATAGCCCGACTTGATTATGTAAAGAGTTGTCACTTTGGATGGGCTAGCACCAGCAGGAGAGTGAATTTGTGTGGGGGGGTGGAGGGTGAGAAAACCTGGATTTGTGCTGGAAATGGCCCAACTTGATGATCACTTTAGATAAGCTATTACCAGCAGGACAGTGGGGTGGGAGGAGGTATTGTTTCATATTCTCTGTGTGTATATAAAGTCTGCTGCAGTTTCCACGGTATGCATCTGATGAAGTGAGCTGTAGCTCACGAAAGCTCATGCTCAAATAAATTGGTTAGTCTCTAAGGTGCCACAAGTACTCCTTTTCTTTTTGCAAATACAGACTAACACGGCTGTTACTCTGAAAGAAGGCAAATATGTTAGCCCCAGGTTAAGGAGATCCCTTTTCCCTCGGTAAGGTAACAGGGAAGGTTCCAAACCAATCAGGAACTTTCTGGAAACAATTAAGGCAGACAGGCTGATTAGAACACCTACAATCAATTAAGAAACTGCTAGAATCAATTAAGGCAGGCTAATCAGGGCACCTGGGTTTAAAAAGGAGCTCGCTTCAGTTTGTAGTGTGTGTGTGTAAGGAGCTGGGAGCAAGAGGCACTAGGAGCTGAGAGTGAGAATGCGTACTGTTGGAGGACTGAGGAGTACAAGCATTATCAGACACCAGGAGGAAGGTCCTATGGTGAGGATAAAGAAGGTTTTGGGAGGAGGCCATGGGGAAGTATCCCAATAAGTTGTAGCTGTTGCACAGCTGTTCCAGGAGGCTCTCTAGACAGCTGCATTCCACAGGGCCCTGGGCTGGAACCCAGAGTAGAGGGCAGGCCCGGGTTCCCCCCAAGCCTCCCAACTCCTGGTCAGACACAGGAGAAGTTGACCTGGACTGTGGGTTCACGAAAACGGTGAAACTGAGGGCTGCCGCAAATCTCCAAGGTGAGCAAATCCGCCAATAAGCGCAAGACCCACCAAGGTAGAAGAGGAACTTGGTCAGAGAGGGCACATAGTCCCTGGGGAAGGTGGGGCTTCCCCTGGAAACTGTGGATTTTCTCAGTATTTGCAATGTACCCATCACCATGGTATAACAGAACCCCATTTATCCGAGCCTTCATTATCCAGCTCTTCGTATTAACCAAACAACCAGCGCGCACACAGGATAGCATACATGAACTGTTACTTCTAGAAAAGAGCAGAAATGATAAACTCAAGCAACTGCAAAATAATAGTGTTGCTGTTGTTGCAACTTAAAATGATTATTCTGCATTTTTAAAAACTGGTACTCTTTACTGGAAGTAGCTGTTCAGATACACTGAAAATAAAAAAGGAGTGTGTGTTTTAATGCTTCTCTGGGAGGGGTCAGATAGTATAAAAGCAACTCCACATCTTAAATAATGGATAGAAAGCTCTTTGCCCATTCTCCGGATTATCTGAATTTTTGATTATTCGATCTGGACCCGGTCCCAATTAGATTGGATAATTGGGGTTCTGCTGTATGTGAGGTCCTGTCTCAAGCTATTGCTTTGCTGATTTCCTTCTAAGATATACTCTGCATTCTTTGTAGGGCATTGGTGGAGAAACCTAGTGGCCTTATGTCCAGGAGCCCGGAATACCAGAATCACTGCTGTATTACCAAACATTAACAAACCCAGTGGGAGCAGCTAGGTGCTTAGCATTTTGAAAATTGGGCCATTTATTTCAAAGCTTAAATATAGACTGAGGAGCCTAATTTAGGACAGATGAACATATCATAGAATCATAGAATATAAGGGTTGGAAGGGACCCCAGAAGGTCATCTAGTCCAACCCCCTGCTCAAAGCAGGACCAATTCCCAGTTAAATCATCCCAGCCAGGGCTTTGTCAAGCCTGACCTTAAAAACCTCTAAGGAAGGAGATTCTACCACCTCCCTAGGTAACGCATTCCAGTGTTTCACCACCCTCATAGTGAAAAAGTTTTTCCTAATATCCAATCTAAACCTCCCCCACTGCAGCTTGAGACCATTACTCCTCGTTCTGTCATCTGATACCATTGAGAACAGTCTAGAGCCATCCTCTTTGGAACCCCCTTTCAGGTAGTTGAAAACAGCTATCAAATCCCCCCTCATTCTTCTCTTCTGCAGACTAAACAATCCCAGCTCCCTCAGCCTCTGCTCATAAGTCATGTGTTCCAGACCCCTAATCATTTTTGTTGCCCTTCGCTGGACTCTCTCCAATTTATCCACATCCTTCTTGAAGTGTGGGGCCCAAAACTGGACACAGTACTCCAGATGAGGCCTCACCAATGTTGAATAGAGGGGAACGATCACGTCCCTCGATCTGCTCGCTATGCCCCTACTTATACATCCCAAAATGCCATTGGCCTTCTTGGCAACAAGGCCTTGGCAACAATATACTTCCCCTGGATTGATAATCTTGGCCATAATTTATTAAACAGCTCATTTACATGGAAGTGAATTTTGTAACAAGGGAAGACACAGTTCAGTTACTAATGTTCTGTGATTTAATACTTTGATTCAGTATTTGTTCAGGGGGTTACCCTCTAAGACATTCATTATTAAAATACTTAACATCTAGTTAAAGGAAAAGAGAGAATGGGAGGCTGAAGGTAGGAAATGAGGGGAGTGGGAGAATGGAGGAAAGAGAGCACAGTGGAAAGGATAACAACCTAATGGAACGAGGGGGAGAGAAAGGAAGTTACAGATAGAAAGAAAATGGAATAAAATGAGAAAGGAAGGCAAAGCAAGAAAAAATAAATATCTTCGGGTTATTCTGCCAGCCGTGCACCATCATTGTAGTGTCTGGGTATTATAATTTGTATTTCATTCCTGGTGTTTAGTCAAAATGCATCCATGGGAAGAGGATACAAAATTCATACAAATGTAAATGCAAAATGGTTGTTGTGTTGGACTCTTGCGAGATGAATTTATTTTAATTGAGGTGATTTAAATCACCAAGTGGAAAGCCTCTATTTTAGTGTTTTTCAAAATTTTTGTGCTAGTGACCCCATTTGGACTTAAAATAAAATCGTGACCTCCCCACTAGAAAAAATTGCAACCCCCCTACCTTCAGCATCACCATCTGGGAGCTCATGACTGGGGCTCTGGGTCCCCTGCCACCTGTGGGGCCCCCAGCTGGGACTCTGGGCCCCCCGTGGGACTTTCTTCCCTGGCGACCCCATCAAAATGGAGTCATGACCCACTTTGGGGTCACAGCCCACAGTTTGAGACCCACTGTTCTATTTGATTCATCAATTTCAATCAGCTTTTTTATTTGTACTTCAGTTACTTTCTAAAGAAAAGTTAATTCTCATTTGCTGATATAACAATTAAAATATGTTGATTTACAACTAAATAGAGCCTTTACTCTAGACTTGGTACATCTTTTTGCTACTTAAGAGAATACACTGTTTATTTAAGCAATTATAATGCTTAATATTTTCAGATTCTTATTAATTGTACATTTTAGTATGTTAGAAAATAGTGAATGAGATGTTGCTTATTTACTAGATAATTTACTTTTTGCTCATGATTTATGTCAAGCTGCATCTGTGGGAGCTGGAATTTAAATACCAAACATCTTATGAAATTTATTTGTATTAAACAAAGCCACCTTAAATATTTTGGATACATAAACTTCTCTTATGAAAACATCTTTTATATTTACAACTAAATTATAATAAGTTTAGGCCTTAACATATTTTGTATTAAATTCAGATTTTATTCTAAACAGGTAATTTTTAAAAAGAAAAACTTACTATAATTTAAATAACAATTAAAAAAAAATCCAACGTAAATATTAAAAAATTTATGTTTAAAAAAAAATCATTGATTTTTATCTGTCCTGGACTTTTGCGTGCTGCCAGCGTGGCTCTTGGTGCCATACACTTTGGTAGGGTGACCAGACAGCAAGTGTGAAAAATTTGGACAGGGGTGGGGGGTAATAGGAGCCGACATAAGAAAAAGACCCAAAAATTGGGACATCTGGTCACCCTACACTTTGGGTTCCACTGTGCTTGGGTTGGGTTGGCAAATTGCTTCCCTTGCTCTGCTTCTCTCCCTAGGTTCAGTATGCTTCCAGTGGCTTCCTAGAGAAGAACAGAGACACTTTGCCAGCAAATATCCGGGGTCTCTTCATCAACAGTGTCACCCCACTACTGAGTGTGCTGTTCACAGGTTAGTCCCCCTGTTGCCGTGGGTGCCCGGTGGGTAGTGTCACCAGTGATCCCTGAGTTCATGGACTGTGCTTAGGGGAGAGAATCAATCAGATTAGAATCCAGTAAACAAACACTGCTGTAAGAGCTGTGCACTGGCCAGGAGGCCGTGCCTGTGACACAGACATCTGCTTAATATTGGACCGTGTCCCCTTCAGTTGCATCCCCTTCACAGTTCCTCCAGCCCAAGGTGTCTGTCTTAGACTGATTTCAGAGTAGCAGCCGTGTTAGTCTGTATCCGCAAAAAGAAAAGGAGTATTTGTGGCACCTGAGAGACTGAGCTTATGCTCAAATAAATTTGTTAGTCTCTAAGGTGCCACAAGTCCTCCTTTTCTTTTTGTCTTAGACTGAGTAACTGAATGTTTGCGCACCACACTGATCACAGCTACCCAGATGCAAAGTATTATCCCAGCCCTCCCATGGCAAAAGCATAAGTGCAGCAGCCACGCTTGTGCTGCCCTTAGTGCACCGTCTCACTCCTGCTCTGCCAGGGCCTACAGTTCCAGAAGGGTTTTGTGGAGGCTACAGCATCAGTGCTCCTAGGTAAGCAGGCTTCCCTCTCATGGTCTGGGAGCCATGACTAAATCTGTCAGCAAACTATAGAGCCTGCTGAGCAGTTAGGCCCCAGTTTATTGGAGGGGGAGGATAAAAGCAAATCCACCCCTGACACATTACTCCTGAGGGAATTCTGCAATAAAAAATTAAAAATTCTGTGCACAATATTTTAAAATGCTGCAAAATTCTGCATATTTTATTTGTCAAAATAACACAATATAATCACACCAGTTTCAATTATTTTTGGTCATTTATTTCAAAATACCTGTCAACAAGTATCTCTGTAACAATACAGATAACAACAAAGATTCAGGAAATGTTTTTTGTCAAATAAATTCCTTACTAGGCATTTTAATACAGAACTCTGAGTAATAATTCATTTAAATGACCGTACAGAACCGTATTTCCCACACCCCTCAGAAGCAGTGCAAAGGCTTGGGGGTGTCAGAGGCAATGGAGGAGTTGAGGGACAGGGAAGTAAATTGCTGGGAAGGAGCCTGGGTGTGAACTTGGAGGGTTGTTGGGTATGGGTGGGGAAAGTATGGAACAAGTTTTTTGGGGGGTCAGGGAGGGATTGTTAAGGAGCTTCCTCGATGGAGACCCTGGCTGACCTCTAGCCTTTCTCGTCAGGCATATCTTCCCCTGTTCCCATGTGTTCTTGCACCCCCTGCCCACATGTGTCCCTCCACCCACACTCATACACCCACTGCCCCTATCCCCATGTGGCCCTGCACCCCTCCCCCAGTCCCTTTGTGTTCCTGTACCCCCTCCCCCTGTCTGGATGTGTGTCTGGGCCTCCACCCAGCCACCCCCCTGTTCCCATGTGGCTCTGTACCCCCTCCCCCATCACCATGTGTCTCTGTATGCCCACCCAGCCACTCCCCTATCCCCCTTCCCCCTGTCCCCATGTGTCTCTGTACACCCACTCAGCCACCCTCTGTAGCTCTGCACCCCCTCCCCCATCACCATGTGGCCCTGCACCTCCACTCCCATTCAGCCCCTTTCCCAGTCTGTCCTCCCCCACTAGACCTTATGAGCCCCTGTCTGACCCCCACCACATCCCACGCTGTCTGTCTCCCCTTAGCCCCGTCTCCTGACCTGGCCTGACAGGCACAGCAACCCTAAGTGTCCTGTCGTGGGCAAAAGGCAGAACTGCAGCAACATTTCAGCAGAAGCTTTTTTCTGTGCAAAAAAATAAAAATGTGTGGCTCATTAATTACACATGCACGCAGTAGCGCAGCATTCCCCCAGGAGTAACACATACTCATGGTAGTGGAAGCATCCCTCAAAGGCTATCCTGTAGATGGTGGAAGTGTCTCCCAGGGTCTGGCTACTTGGAGGTCTTGTTTAGCTCTGAAATAAAGGAGGCAGTCTTTTCATTTCTCCTGCACAGGTAATGCCCACCTCAGCCCCAAGACCTGGCATGACCTGTTCTTTGTAAAAGCTGCTTGTAGTCAG
This sequence comes from Caretta caretta, assembly GCF_965140235.1. Classification (NCBI taxonomy): domain Eukaryota; kingdom Metazoa; phylum Chordata; order Testudines; family Cheloniidae; genus Caretta; species Caretta caretta. The sequence goes on from NC_134210.1 coordinate 160,774, forward strand.
ATGCTCCTCTCTCCAAGTGGCAACACATGATTAATGCGCACCTTTCAGCTAAAGGCTAATGTTTATCTTTTCAGTATCAAGGGCTGTGTGGTGTCTGTAAAGGAAATGTGGCCTTGGCCACTTTGTCATTTTCATTATGGCTGGAAAGCTGGACAAGTTATATCAATTCCAAGAATCAGCCATTTCTTCACCCTCTTGCCCTAGATCAAATAGCCCACCTCCCTGGGGCCAGTGCAGGATTGTCCCCTATTATACATTCACTAGTGTTAATTTTCAAAGAGAAGCAATGGGGCTTCCATTTCCCTGGAGACACTGTTTCTTCCATGAAGGCCATATCCCCTTTTGCATCTTACTCTAGGGGAGCTTTTCCTGATTTCCAACCTGTATCTAATGTTAATTAACATTAGGGCTGTCAATTAATTGCAGGTTTCAGAGTAACAGCCGTGTTAGTCTGTATTCGCAAAAAGAAAAGGAGTACTTGTGGCACCTTAGAGACTAACCAATTTATTTGAGCATGAGCTTTCGTGAGCTACAGCTCACTTCATCGGATGCATACTGTGGAAACTGCAGAAGACATTATATATCGCAGTTAATTCCCGTAATTAACTCAAAAAATTAATTGCGATAAAAAAAGATTAATTGCAGTTTTAATCACACTGTTAAACAGTAGACTACCAAATGAAATTTATTACATTTTTTGGGTGTTTGTCTACATTTTCAAATATATTGATTTAAATTATAACACAGAATACAAAGTGTACAGTGCTCACTTTATATTATTTTATTACAAATATTTGCACTGTAAAAATGATAAAAGAAATAGTATTTTTCAATTCATCTCATACAAGTATTGTAATACAATCTCTCTTTTGTGAAAATGCAACTTACAAATGCAGATTTTTTTTGTTATATAATTGCACTCAAAAACAAAACAATGTAAAACTTTAGTGCCTACAAGTCTCCTCAGTCCTACTTCTTGTTCAGCCAATCGCTAAGACAAACAAGTTTGTTTATATTTACAGGAGATATTGCTTCCCTCTTCTTATTTACAATGTCACCTGAAAGTGAGAACAGGCGTTCGCATGGCACTTTTGTAGCCGGCATTACAAGGTATTTACTTGCCAGATTTGGCCACCATTCCAGAGGACATGCTTCCATGCTGATGACGCTTTTTTAAAAAAATAATGTGTTAATTAAATTTTGACTGAACTCCTTGGGGGAGAATAGTATGTCTCCTGCTCTGTTTTACCCACATTCTGCCATATATTTCATGTTATAGGAGTCTCAGATGATGACCCAGCACATTTTCATTTTCAGAACACTTTCACTGTAGATTTGACAAAATGCAAAGAAGGTACCAATGTGAGATTTCAAAAGATAGCTACAGCACTCGACCCAAGGGTTAAGAATCTGAAATGCCTTCCAAACTCTGAGAGGGATGAGGTGTAGAGCATGCTTTCAAAAGTCTTAAAAGAGCAACACTCGGATGAGAGAAACCACAGAACCCAAACCACCAAAAAAGAAAATCAACCTTCTGCTGGTGTGATCTGACTCAGATGATGAAAGTGAACATGCATCGGTCTGCACTGTTTTGGATCATTATCGAGCAGAACCCGTCATCAGCATGGACTCATGTCCTCTGGAATTGTGAAGCATGAAGGGACATATGAATCGTTAGTGCATCTGGCATGTAAAGATTTTGTGACGCCGGCTACAACAGTGCCATGCGAATGCCTGTTCTCACTTTCAGGTGACATTGTAAATAAGAAGAGGGAAGCAATAGCTTCTGCAAATGTACACAAACTTGTTTGTCTGAGTGACTGGCTGAACAAGAAGTAGGACTGAGTGGACTTGCAGGCTCTAAAGTTTTACATTGTTTTATTTTTGAATGCAGTTTTTGTACATAATTCTACATTTGTAAGTTCAACTTTCATGATAAAGAGATTGCAGCCGGTGTCAAGTGGAGTGCCCCAGGGGTCGGTCCTGGGGCCGGTTTTGTTTAATATCTTCATAAATGATCTGAAGGATGGTGTGGATTGCACTCTCAGCAAATTTGCGGATGATACTAAACTAGGAGGAGTGGTAGATACGCTGGAGGGCAGGGATAGGATACAGAGGGAACTAGAAAAATTGGAGGATTGGGCCAAAAGAAATCTGATGAGGTTCAATAAGGATAAGTGCAGGGTCCTGCACTTAGGACGGAAGAACCCAATGCACCGCTACAGACTAGGGACCGAATGGCTAGGCAGCAGTTCTGCGGAAAAGGACCTAGGGGTGACAGTGGACGAGAAGCTGGATATGAGTCAGCAGTGTGCCCTTGCTGCCAAGAAGGCCAATGGCATTTTGGGATGTATAAGTAGGGGCATAGCGAGCAGAACGAGGGACGTGATCCTTCCCCTCTATTCGACATTGGTGAGGCCTCATCTGGAGTACTGTGTCCAGTTTTGGGCCCCACACTACAAGAAGGATGTGGATAAATTGGAGAGAGTCCAGCGAAGGGCAACAAAAATGATTAGGGGTCTGGAACACATGACTTATGAGGAGAGGCTGAGGGAACTGGGATTGTTTAGTCTGCAGAAGAGAAGAATGAGGGGGGATTTGATAGCTGCTTTCAAAAAGTAGTTGAAAGCACACCTGAGAGGTGGTTCCAGAGAGGATGGTTCTAGACTATTCTCAGTGGCAGAAGAGGACAGAACGAGGAGTAATGGTCTCAAGTTGCAGTGGGGGAGGTTTAGGTTGGATATTAGGAAAAACTTTTTCACTAAGAGGGTGGTGAAACACTGGAATGCCTTACCTAGGGAGGTGGTAGAATCTCCTTCCTTAGAAGTTTTTAAGGTCAGGCTTGAGAAAGCCCTGGCTGGGATGATTTAATTGGGGATTGGTCCTGCTTTGTGCAGGGGGTTGGACTAGATGACCTCCTGAGGTCCCTTCCAACCCTGATATTCTATGATTCTATTACAGTACTTGTATGAGGTGAATTGGAAAAATACTATTTCATTTTTTTACAGCACAAATATTTGTAATAAAAATAAATATAAAGTGAGTACTGTGTTCTGTGTTGTAATTGAAATCAATATATTTGAAAATGTAGAAAACATCCAAAATATTTACATAAATGGTATTATACTATTGTTTAACAGTGCAATTAATCGTGATTAATTTTTTTGTCACTTCACAGCCCTAATTAACATTATTTGTAGCACCCTCATCCTTGCTAGTTGATTCTGAGGAGTTGCCCTTTATAATTTTTCTCCCCCTTCTTGGTGTTTATGCCTTCATGTATTTGTGAAGAGTTTTCCCTTCCCTCCCTTACTGTCTCTTAGTGAAAGAATGGAATAATCTGGCTCTTTCCACTCTGATTAGTGCCATGGCTCTTCTTTGAACTCTCTTCAGTTTGTCTATTATGTGGTTCACAAAGATGACTCCATGTCCCAGGCACAGCTGCAGTATTCCAAAGTCAGACTATTCTGCCTTGCTTTGTGATATGGCAGTCCATGCAGTTGTATGTGCAGCCCAAAACTGTAGAATCATAGAATATCAGGGTTGGAAGGGACCCCTGAAGGTCATCTAGTCCAACCCCCTGCTCGAAGCAGGACCAATTCCCAGTTAAATCATCCCAGCCAGGGCTTTGTCAAGCCTGACCTTAAAAACCTCTAAGGAAGGAGATTCTACCACCTCCCTAGGTAATGCATTCCAGTGTTTCACCACCCTCCTAGTGAAGAAGTTTTTCCTAATATCCAACCTAAACATCCCCCACTACAACTTGAGACCATTACTCCTCGTTCTGTCTTCTGCTACCATTGAGAACAGTCTAGAACCATCCTCTCATGTACTGACATCATGGTTCAGGGTTATCTTTAAACAAAGCCTTGGTTTTACTCTGTTACTTGGCAAACACCCAAAAGCATTCATTCAAATTAAGTTTAATTAGGCACAGGAAAAAACAGGAAATTAAAACAGGCATTTCTATTGAAACTGTTGTTGAGTGATTATGCAAAACAAACTTAGTCAGACCTTATCAATGTCTTTCTCCTTTTGTAGTCAAAATATTAGAATCTCTTATTTTCAGAGCAAATTTTCTATGATGAACAGGAGAAGGTTAAAAGAAAAGGAGTACTTGTGGCACCTTAGAGACTAACCAATTTATTTGAGCATGAGCTTTCGTGAGCTACAGCTCACTTCATCAGATGTATACCGTGGAAACTGCAGCAGACTTTATATACACACAGAGAATATGAAACAATACCTCCTCCTTTTTACTCTCGGTCCTGATGTGAAAGATATTCACTCATCCTGTTCTTAACAAACAGACAGCCACAAAGGTGGAGGAGAGACCGGATAGAAAAGATGGGTGAAATATGGCTTTTGATTATGTTTTTGGAATACTGTACTGCTGGTTAGTTATCAGTGGATGCTTTGGCTGGCATGTCGACCATGACACCTGTTGCTTGGGCCCTGGTTAGTTATGTTTTGGTCAGTGCTGTCATCTGGTTGGATCCTTTCTCCTTAAACAACACAGGTTTGGATGATCACAGGATAATTGATTTCAGGATTGAATGAAAAGCCAAGAGAGTGAGATAGGATAAAAGGAAAGAAACAGTGAACATAAGAATGGCCCTTCTGGGTCAGACCAGAGGTCCATCTAGCCCCGTATCCTGTCTTCCAACAGGGGCCAGTGCCAGGTGCCCCAGAGGGAATGAACAGAACAGGGAATCATCAAGTGATCCATCCCCTTGTTGCTCATTCCTAGCTTCTGGCAAACGGAGGCTACGGACATCATTCCTGCCCATCCTGGCTAATAGTCATTGATGGACCTATTCTCCATGAATTTATCTTGTTCTTTTCTGAACGCTGTTATGGCCTTGGCCATCACAACATCCTCTGGCAAGCAGTTCCACAGGTTGACTGTGTGTTGTGTGAAGAAATACTTCCTTTTATTTGTTTTAAACCTGCTGCCTATTAATTTCATTTGGTGACTCCTAGTTCTTGTGTTATGAGAAGTAGTAAACAACACTTCCTTATCTACTTTCTCTACACCAGTCATGATTTTATAGACCTCAATCATATCTCTCCTTAGCCGTCTCTTTTCCAAGCTGAAAAGTCCCAGTCTTCTTAATCGCTCCTGATACGGAAGCCGTTCCATACCCCTAATCATTTTTGTTGCCCTTTTCTGAAACTTTTCCAATTCCAATGTATCTTTTTTTGAGATGGGGCGACCACATTTGCACACAGTATTCAAGATGTGGGCTTACCATGGATTTATATAGAGGCAACATGATATTTTCTGTCCTATTATCTATCCCTTTCTTAATTATTCCCAGCATTCTTTTAGGTTTTTTGACTTCTGCTGCACATTGAGTGGATGTTTTCAGAGAAGTATCCACAGTTACTTCAAGATCTTTCTTGAGTGGTAACAGCTAATTTAGACTCATCATTTTATATGTATAATTGGGATTATGCTTTCCAATGTGCATTACTTTGCATTTATCAACATTAAATTTCATCTGCCATTTTGTTGCCCAGTCACCCAGTTTTGAGAGATCCTTTTGTAGCTCTTTGCAGTCTGCCTGGGTCTTAACTATCTTTAGTAATTTTATATCATCTGCAAATTTTGCCACTTCACTGTTTACCCCTTTTTCCAGATCATTTATGAATATGTTGAATAGGACAGGTCCCAAAACAGACACCTGGTGGATACGACTATTTACCTCTCTCCATTCTGAAAACTGACCATTTATACCTGCCCTTTGTTTCCTATCTTTTAACCAGTTACCAATCCATGAGAGCACCTTCCTTCTTATCCTGTGGCAGCTTACTTTGCATAAGAGCCTTTGGTGAAGGACCTTGTCAAAGGCTTTCTGAAAATCTGAGTATGCTATATCCACTGGATCCCCTTGGTCCACATGATTGTTGACCCCCTCAAAGATTTCTCTAATGATACCTCAATTTGGAACAGTTCCTCAGATCTGTCACCTAAAAAGAATGGCTCAGGTTTGGGAATCTCCCTCACATCCTCAGCCGTGAAGACCTATGCAAAGAATTCATTTAGTTTCTCCGCAATGGCTTTATCGTCCTTGAGTGCTCCTTTAGCACCTCAGTGTCCAGTGGGGCATAAAATAACACCATAAGGGTAGAGAATACAATATAGTGCTTTTGTAATGCTGCTAATCATATATCCCCACTGGTGGGCTGAGGACTGGATGACATGATAATGCAATGAGACAAGGTGGGTGAGGTAATATGTTTTATTGGACCAACATGTGTTGGTGAGAGAGAACAGCTTTTGAGTTGCACAGAGCTCTTCTTCAGGTCTCTTAGTGACACAAGTAGGTCCAGTAAAAGATATTATATTATCTCCCTTGTGTTTTTAATATCCTGGGACCGACACAGCTACGACCACATTGTGTATGATAATGCGATGACTTTTAGTACTCACAGGCGAAAACAAAGTTCCTTAAACAGGAGCAAGGCCAGCCGGTCTTTCTCTCAGGAAGAAAGTCCTTCAGATGAGTTGCAGTGCTGACAGGAAGGGGGATGAACTTTGGGTATGTCTACACTACGAAATTAAGTCAAATTTATAGAAGTCAATTTTTTAGGAAGCGATTTTATAGAGTCGATTGTGTGTGTCTCCACTAAGCACGTTAAGTCGGCGGAGTGCGTCCACAGTACCGTGGCTAGCCTCGACTTTCAGAGCGTTGCACTGTGGATAGCTATCCCACAGTTCTTGCAGTCTCTGCCGCCCATTGGAATTCTGGGTTAAGCTCCCAATGCCTGATGGGGCAAAAACATTGTTGCGGGTGGTTTTGGGTACATGTCGTCAGTTGCCCCTTCCTCCGTGAAAGCAATGGCAGACAATCGTTTTGCGCCTTTTTTCCATGCAGGTGCCATACTGCTTTCAGCAGACGGTGCAGTAGGATTGCTAACGGTCATCATCAAACCACTGCTTTCGCTGCAACTCTGCTCTCCTGCTTTTGTCTCGATAGTGAATTTCTCCATGTTGGCAGTCATGGGCTCCCGCTTCCGCTGCAATTCTGCTCTCATGAATCCACCTCGCAGGTCCTCTCGTTGTTCTCTATAAATATCTATTCTCTTGGCATCTGTCATCAGCCACTGCTTCCGCTACAACTCTGCTGTCCTGCAGACACCATACCACGGCAAGCATGGAGCCCACTCATCACCGTGGCAGTTATGAACATTGTAAACACCTTGCACATTATCATGCAGTATATGCAGAACCAGAACCTGCAAAAGCAGGCGAGGAGGCGACGGCAGCGTGGTGATGAGAGTGATGAGGACATGGACACAGATTTCTCTCGAAGTACAGGCCCTGGCAATTTGGTCATCCTGATGGCAATGGGGCAGGCTCATGCTGTGGAACGCTGATTCTGGGCCTGGGAAACAAGCACAGACTGGTGGGATGGCATAGTTTTGCAGGCCTGGGATGATTCCCCTGCCCTGAAGCGCAGGAATACCAAGATGAGAGCAGCCCTCACAGTTCACAAGCAAGTGGTGATAGCCCTCTGTAAGCTTGCAGTGCCAGACGGCTACCAGTCAGTCAGGAATCCATTTGGAGTGGGCAAATCTACTGTGGGGGCTGCTGTGATCCAAGTAGCCAACGCAATCGCTGAGCTGCTGCTATCAAGGGTAGTGACTTTGAGAAATGTGCAGGTCATAGTGGATGGCTTTTGCTGCAATGGGATTCCCCAACTGTGATGGGGCAATAGACGGAACACATATCCCTATCTTGGGACCGGACCACCTTGGCAGCCAGTACATAAACCGAAAGGGGTACTTTTCCATGGTGCTGCAAGCACTGGTGGAGCACAAGGGACATTTCACCAACATCAACGTGGGATGGCTGGGAAAGGTACATGACACTCGCATCTTCAGGAACTCTGGTCGGTATGAATAGCTGCAGGAAGGGACTTACTTTCCAGACCAGAAAATAACCGCTGGGGATGTTGAAATGCCTATATTTATCCTTGGGGACCCAGCCTACCCCTTAATGCCATGGCTTATGAAGCCATGCACAGGCACCCTGGACAGTAGTCAGGAGCTGTTCAACTATAGGCTGAGCAAGTGCAGAATGGTGGTAGGTTTCAGAGTAGCAGCCATGTTAGTCTGTATTCGCAAAAAGAAAAGGAGTACTTGTGGCACCTTAGAGACTAACAAATTTATTTGAGCATAAGCTTTCGTGAGCTACAGCTCACTTGATTGGATGCATTCAGTGGAAAATACAGTGGGGAGATTTATATACATAGAGAACATGAAACAATGGGTGTTACCATACATACTGTAATCAGAGTGATCACTATGGTAACACCCATTGTTTCATGTTCTCTATGTATATAAATCTCCCCACTGTATTTTCCACTGAATGCATCCAATGAAGTGAGCTATAGCTCATGAAAGCTTATGCTCAAATGGAATGGTGGTAGAATTTGCATTTGGATGTTTAAAAGTGCGCTGGCGCAGTTTACTGACTCAGGTAGACCTCACTGAAACCAATATTCCCATTGTTATTACTTCTTCCTGTGTGCTCCGCAATATCTGTGAGAGTAAGCGGGAGACGTTTATGGTGGGGTGGGAGGTTGAGGTAAATTGCCTGGCCACTGATCACGCGCAGCCAGACACCAGTGTGGTTAGAAGAGGACAGCAGGGCGCGCTGCACATCAGACAAGCTTTGAAAACCAGTTCCATGACTGGCCAGGCTATGGCGTGACAGTTGTGTTTGTTTCTCCTTGATGAAAACCTGCCCCCTTGGTTCGCTCTACTTCCCTGTAAGCCAACCGACCTCCCCCCTTCGATCACCATTTGCAGAGGCAGTAAAGTCATTGTTGTTTCAAATTCATGCATTCTTTATTAATTCGTCACACAATTAGGGGGATAACTGCCAAGGTAGCCCGGGAGGGGTGGGGGAGGAGGGAAGGACAAGGCCACACTGCACTTCAAAACTTATTGAATGCCAGCCTTCTGTTGCTTGGGAAGTCCTCTGGGGTGGAGTGGTTGGGTGCCCGGAGTACACCTCTTTCCCCCACGTTCTTGGGCGTCTGGGTGAGGAGGCTATGGAACTTGGGGAGGAGGGTGGTTGGTTATACAGGGGCTGCAGTGGCAGTCTGTGCTCCTGCTGCCTTTCCTACAGCTCAACCGTACCCTAGAGCATATCAGTTTGATCTTCCAGTAGCCTCAACATTGCAGCCTGCCTCCTTTCATCACACTGCCACCGCCTATCATCTTGATCCCGCCACCTCTCCTCTGCTCCCACCACCTCTCCTCTCGCGCGTCCCTCCTGCCCTCGCGTTCATTTTGTGCTTTTCTGGACTCTGACATTGCTTGCCTCCACACATTCTGCTGAGCCCTTTCAGTGCGGGAGGACTGCATGAGCTCAGAAAACATTTAATCATGAGTGCGGTTTTATTCGCCGCCTTATCTGCGCTAGCCTCTGAGACGGAGATGCTAGTCGCAACGTTGAAACATTTGCAGTTGCGGGAGGAAAAAAGGGAGAGTAGTATTTAAAAAGACACATTTTAGAGAACAATAGGTAGATTCTTTCACGGTGAACCAAGCTGTTAATATTATATTGCACATGTGCTTTCGGTACAAAGGTCATTCCCCCCATCCCCCAAATCTCTGGGATGATCGCTTCACCCCTCCCTACACCCCGTGGCTAACAGCGGGGATGATTTCTTTTCAGCCACAGGCAAACAGCCCAGCAGGAATGGCCACCTCTGAATGTCCCCTTAATAAAATTCCCCTATTTCAACCAGGTGACCATGTATGATATCACTCTCCTGAGGATAACACAGAGAGATAAAGAATGGATGTTGCTTGAATGCCAGCAAACACCGGGACCATACGCTGCCATGCTTTGTTTTGCAATGATTCCAGACTATGTGCTACTGGCCTGGCGTCGTAAAGTGTCCTACCATGGAGGACGCAATAAGGCTGCCCTCCCCAGAAACCTTTTGCAAAGGCTTTGGGAGTACCTCCAGGAGAGCTTCATTGAGATGTCCCTGGAGGATTTCCGCTGCAGCCACAGACACGTTAACAGACTTTTCCAGTAGTTGTACTGGCCACAAATGCATCCCAAGTCTTCAGGGCAAATTAATCATTAAATATGCTTGCTTTTAAACCATGTATTATATTTACAAAGCTACACTCACTAGAGGTGCCTTCTCCACCTTCAAGGTCCGGGAGCCCACCTTGGGAAGGTTGGAAGGGTATTGGCTCCAGGGTGATAAATAGTTGCTGGCTGTCGGGAAGGACGGTTTCATCCTCCTTTTCATCTTCATCTTCCTCGTCCCCAAAATCCTCATCCCTGTTGTGTGAGACTCCCCCCTTGCGGAAGCCCACGTACAGGGGTGGGGTAGTGGTAGGGGAACCACCTAGAATTGCCTGCAATCAGAAGCGGCATATCTGTGGGTCTGACCCGGAGCGGCCGTTTGTTTCTTTGGATTTTTGGTAGGCTTGGCTGAGCTCCTTAAGTTTCACACAGTACTGCTGCGGGTCCTTGTTATAGCCTCTGTCCTTCATGCCCTTGGAGATTTTTTTCAAATATTTTGGCATTTCATCTTTTGGAACGGAGTTCTGAAAGCATGAATTCGTCTCCCCATACAGCGATCAGATCCAGTATCTTCCATTTGGTCCATGCTGGAGCTCTTTTGCGATTCTGGAACTGCATGGTCACCTGTGCTGATGAGCTCTGCATGGTCACCTCCGCTGATGACCTCGCCATGCTGGCCAAACAGGAAATGAAATTCAAAAGCTCCCGGTGCTTGTCCTGTGTACCTGGCTAGTGCATCTGAGTTGAAAGTGCTGCCAGAGCGGTCACAAAGGAGCATTCTAGGATAGCTCCCGGAGCCCAATACCGTCGAATTGCATCCACACTACCCCAAATTCGACCTGGCGATGTTGATTTCAGCGCTAATCCCCTCGTCGGGGAGGAGTACAGAAATCGATTGCAAGAGCCCTTTAAGTCGGCAAAAATGGCTTTGTCATGTGGACGGGTGCAGGGTTAAATCGATCTGACACTGCTAAATTCGACCTAAACTCGTAGTGTAGACCAGGACTATGATGCAAAGGGCGACGAGAGAAGAGAAGGAGAGCTGAATTGAAGATTTTTTCCCAAAAGTTTATTTAAGAAGCCCAAGGGTTGCATAGTTTATCCCCCTCATTATTTTGTTCACCAATTAGGCATACTATCCATAACACCAGTTTTGATCTATTAATTTCTGGTTCCACGCCTTCCGTTTCTCCAAGCATAGTTTCAACAGTCCTTGGATTATATCAACATGGCCTTTTTGGGTTAGACTAATCCAGCTTCTTTGGTTCTCTGCCACTTGTTTCTACATTCAGTGTTGTAAACAATTTGACCTATTTTTTATGGTTATCGTAACATTTTAGGAACTTTCACTCATTTCTTAGTTTTGAGCTTACAATTGAGGTACATTTTGTAGGCCCAATAGTCACAAAACAATCCTCCTTTTGGGAAGCAAATTCTTTCAGTATGTTCACCTTATACAGAAGGTGTGCTTCATATATATGCATTTCAGCTAGTAGTATTTATAGTTACAAGTTAGAAAACTATTTACGTGTTATGAACATCCAGCCCACCAGTTTGTAACAGTTCTTTAACTTGTTTTGTTCTGTACTTTTCTCATCTCTGTTTTGCATGCTAAATTCCGAACCAGTTGGGCATAGGAGGTACACCCCAACTTGCGCTAGGATATGCTGTTCATGTATTTTGGCTTCGACAGACTTCCTATTTTCTAATGCCAAAGATCACTTCAACTTTGCAAAGTGCTGTGGGATATTTGACATGGGTGAACGGAATTGCAGGGACTTTCCAACATGCATGCGCGTGCTTGCATGCACACACACACACAATATCTATATTATATAGGGCTGCCAATTAATCGCAGTTAACTCACGCAATTAACTCAAAAAAATTAATTGTGATAAAACATTAATCTCAATTAATCGCAGTTAAACAATAGAATACCAACCAAAATTTATTAAATATTTTTGGTGTTTTTCTACATTTGCAAATATCTATTTCAATTACAACACAATACAAAGTGTACAGTGCTCACTTTATATTTTATGTCTTGTTCAGCTCCTCCAGCTACCTGTTGGCATTTAGCAAATTAAATAAATAACCTGGGTCTCAGCATTTTTCTGTCCTTGATGGGATTTCCAACTCTTTCCAGTGTAGCTCTATGGGCAAATGTCATTAACATCTTGTTTGCTTACCTCTTCCAAATTGTTAATGAAAATGTGAAATAAGACTGAACCTCATCCCCCCAGCTCATTTCTATGTTGTTTATCTTTGTCCTGTGTTTATGGTCTTTCGGCCAGTCTTCAGTTCAGGTGCCAATGTTGTATCCATGTTGTGCGAGACTGTATCACATCCTTCACTAAATTCAATGCTATTTTATCTGTTTTTAACCTCATCCTGAAATTATTTAAATAACTTACCTGGTATGACTCTTTATAAGCCTCCCATGCTGACTGTTGCTCATAGTTGAGTTGTCTTCGTGATATTCAGTGTTGTGTGGGTTCAGGGGTTTTTTGTTTTTGTTTATACTGTTAACATTCCCATTATTCTGATAGGGATAAAAGTTGCAGGGTAGTAGTAATTGTCAGGATCCCTCTTCTTACTTTTTTTTTTTTTAAATTGGCACTATTTCTGCTTTTCTCCTTTCTTCTCACACCTCCCCAGTTGTCCCTGACTCTTTCAAAGATGGTGGCCGGTTGTTCAGTAAATTGATAAGCAATTTCCCTCAGTGCCCCAGATGCTACTTCCTAGATCTGTTTTATGTACCTGCACGTTTTCCAAGTGTTCCTTTCCTGCTCTTAAGCTCATTGTTTTACCAGGGTTTCGTTCATTTGTATTCAGCATGTGAAGCTTAAACTTTTTTCTGGGGAAGAGGGTTTACCAGGACAAGCTTTCTGCACCTGTGGGGAGGTTTCCGTGTCTGCTGATGGTTTCACCTGGTTTGAGGGATGGGGCTGCAGAACTCAGTGTTACCTTTTTCTTTATCCAGCCACAGTCTCCAGAACAGGGACTTTGATGCCTCACATTAAAGCCAAGGTAAGAACCATGGGGTCCCCAGGACAACCAATAACTGGGTCCTGGTGGCATGATTGTCCCATCTGGGATGTCTACAATTAAGGTGGGGGAGAGAATGAGGACAGGCAGCCCTGCACGTTGGAATCTGTCTCTGCTCCTATAGCTCTTCCTCCTTTTGTGGTAGTGGGCTTTCCCTCTTGTCTCCCTCGCACATGCATACTCACCTTTTCCTCCTTTGAAATCCATTCTCTTGTCCTTTTCCCAGCACCCTATGGGCTTGATCTTCAGATAGAGACAGGGCTCCGGGCTGGGAGCTCAGGGGAATGATGTTGGAGTATGTGATATACATGTTTAGGTCTGGTTTCAGGTCTTGCCAGGAACAGACAATAACTTCAACAACACACGGAAGCAATCAGTGGGTGCTCAATTCCGGGTAAAGTACTGTTGTTTTGCTATGCTTATTTAGTAACATGCAAGGAAATGCCGAAATGGTCCCCAGGAACCCGAACATAGTCAATAGAGCTCCTGGCACATGGAGAAAGGACTTTTCTGAGCTATAAGTGCAGGCTGTAGTGAGGGGAAAATCTTGGCTTGTGCTGCTGAGAGGGAGCTCCCACTGCCAGAGCCCTGGCTGGCACTGCTGATGGAGTTTTCACCAACAGGACCATGGATCCAGGAGGGTCTGGTTATTCTTCGTTTGCAGTGTTGTTGTAGCTGTGTTGGTCCCAGGATATTAGCGAGAAAAGGTGGATGAGATCATGGGTGGTGGGAAAACCCTGGGCTTGGGGAGACTAGCCCCCAGCCCTGCCCCTTCTGCCCAAGGCCCTGCCCCCTTCCACACCCACCGGAGCCCAGCCCCCACTATGGCCGCTGGCCCCTGCCCAGCACCACCTCCCCGCCACACACACACAGGCTGCTAGCTCCTGCCCCAGGCTAGCGCCCCCAGAGCACCAAAGAGCTGGGCCGCGTGGCACCAGCCTCCCCGGGCCATGCCACCCAGCCTGACCCCCATGGTTAGCATGCCTTGGCCACACCAACCAGCCCAACACCCAGCTGACCGGCATCCCCTCCCCTGAAGGCGCCCCCCAGCCGAGCTGTGAGCACTGGGCGGGTGGGCGGTGTGGCCGGAGCAGCCCTGGTCCCAGCGGCCCCAGCACAAAGGGAACAGCCTTACAGCAGGCAGGATGGGGCCTGGGCAGTACTGGGTTTACCATGGCCCCGGGCCCAGGCTCCAAAGTGGCCCCGGCCAAGCCCACACTGCTTGGGCTGCAAGGCCCCACCAGCTCTTCTCTGCCCACCATGCTCCCCTGCGGGGGGCAGAAGCTTGGTCCTGCCGGCTGCTGGGGCTCATGTTGCAGGGCAGGCTCCGCCCCACCCACCGGCAGCCAAGCTCCCCCCTCCCCCGCCTCTTCTCCCAAGCGTGCCGTGTTCCCACCCCTCCCACTTCCAGCATTTCCCCTGCCACCGAACAGCTGTTTGCCGGCGCTCCTGGAGGGAGGGGGAGAAGTGGGGTTGCAGCGCATTCGGGGGAGGAGGCGGAGAAGAGGCAGGGGCAGGGCCTTGGGAAGGGGGTGGAATTGGGGCAGGGCTGAGCAAAGGTGGGGCCCTGCACTCCCCCGACACATACCCCCTCTAGCCCCCTGCCATGAGCTGCTCAGAGCAGGGGGCTGGGAAAACCCCCACGACCCCAACCAACACCCTCAGCCCCCTGCCCTGACTCCTACACCCCTTCACACTTCCCTAGCCCCGTGCCCTGACTCCTGCACCCCCCATATACCCAGCCCCCAATGCCCTCACTCCTGCACCCCCCCCCACATCCCCATCCCCACCCTGAGCCCCAAACAGGAGCTCCTGCAACACCCCCCCACACACACTTTCCCACCTGCACCCGTCGCACCAAACAGGAGCTGCCCCAGGTAAGCGCTTCTCATCCCAACCTCCTGCCCCAACCCTGAGCCCCCTCCTGCATCCTAACTCCTGGCCAGACCCTGCACCCCAGCCCGCTCCTGCACCCTAATTCCCTCCCAGACCCTGCATCCCCAGCCTTGACTCCTGCACCCCTCTCTCACACCCCCAGCCCCCTCCCCACCCTGACTCCCACACCCCTCCCCACATCCCCACCTGCACCCCTCGCACCAAATGGGAGCTGCCCCAGGTCAGCACTCCACACCCCAACCCTGAGCCCCCTCCCTCACCCTAACTCCCTCCCAGACCCTGCACCCCCAGCCCTGAGCCCCCTCCCGCACCCTAAGTCCTGGCCAGACCCCGCACCCCGACATTTTTTTATAAAGCATTCTTATCCAAAGAGCTTTACAATAGTTAGCTAACAGTACAAACAATATTTGGAAAGATCATTGTGGTTTGCCGAGACCCCCAACGATTTTCAAGTGGTCTTTGGAAAAATGAGTTAGATGACGAGAACAATCAAGGTACCTCACTTCATTTTCATTTACTTGCTATTACTTATAGGAGGAGGATGAAGAAAAAAAGAATGAAAAACGAGGGTGGGGGGGGGATAAGAGCAAATGTTCTTTTTCTTGGCTGGGTCCCAAGAAGGGGCCCCAAAAATGAAGCTGAGCACAGGGCTCCACTAACTCTAAATCCGCCACTGGGGCTGACCTTTCCCGCACAGCTCCCTACGCCGCAGCCAGGGGCTGACTCCCCACTCCTCAAGCTCTGCATGCCATTGCCAGGACAGGGGCTGACCCCTCCCTCGCCCCAGCTCCCTGCACAAGTGACAGGAGCTGGAGCTGACACCCTCTCCGCACTGCTGCTGGGGGCTGGGGCTGGCCCCTAACCCCCACAAGCTCCATTCTGGCTGGGGTTGGGGCTGGGGTTGACCCCCTGACACCACACGTCGCCACCCCCCACATGCATGTTCCTCCACGCCCTGCTGGGGGGGGCACCGGACTTTTTTTGTAAACTGGGCATTTGTTCATTGCTCTCGCCAACTAATTAGTTGGCGAGAGCAAATGGGATAAATGTCCATTTTTGTCAAAAAAGACAAGAAGGCCAGGACAGAGCTTAAAAAGGGAACTGTCCCTGCCAAATGGGGATGTATGGTCACCCTATCTCCAGACAAGTGGGTCCTGAGGGAGTCTGGCCAGGGCAGGGGCAGACCCTGGCCTGGCTTATCGCGCCACTCCTGAGAGGCTGGAGTGATTTCCCCAGCCTGGCACTGAACCGGCCCCGGATGCGCTGCCAGCTCAGCCTGGCAGATGCCGCCACCTTCCAGCAGGGCCGGTGAGTGTGGCCAGGGGGCAGGGTGTGAAGGAGTGGGTCTCTGGAGGTGTCGGGGGGGCGGGGACTGCTGGCCAGTGGAGGGCCCATTGGGGGGACGGTGGGGGAGGTCTGTGTGTTGGGATGCTGGGCAGTGTGGGGTCTGAGTGGGGGGCTGTGTAGTTGTAGTGGTGGGCTATGGGGAAGTGCATTGGGCAGCAGTGGTGCGGCTGTGTGTGGGGGGTGCTGGGCAGGGGTGGTAGTGTGCAGGCCGCTGTGCATTTGTGATGGAGGGTCTATGTGGGGGGCCGCTGGGCATAGCAGTTCCGGGGGACGCTGGGCATAGGGAGTCGGAGACTGTGTGGCGTGGCATGGGCCCACCCCTGAGGGGAAGGGCCACGCTGGCAGCACAGGGCTGGGCGGGCCAGTGTGCATCTGGCAACTTCCGGTTTGTATACAGTGCACTTGCACTGGGCTGGGTGGAGCAGGGCCAGCCCCACCATGCTATGCCCCATTGCCCCTGACTAGCCTCTCACTCTGGGGACCGACCTCCCCACGCCATGCTCCTTTGCCCCCATGGGGCCCCACAAATATGTTTGGCACATGGCCCACAAAGGTTAATCTGGCCCTGGTCCTGGAGGTGGAGCATGGGCAGGGACGTGTCAGACTTTTTGTGAAGGTACAGTCTTCCCATGCCTATGATGCCAGCCACCCATGGTTGAGGTAATGTTATTGATATTAGTATTTGTTGGCGAAAGAAGCAAGCTTTCAGTTTCAAGCTGACACAGAAGCAATGTACTCAGAGTGTCACAGCTAACTACAAGTTGGTACAGATAAGGAGTTCACATGTTGCAAAAGGCCATTCAGAATGAAGTGGCCAGTTGACACCTCTATAGTCCTAGAACAAAGGAGGGTGAGTGGGTTACAGATTGTTGTAATGAGCCAAAAATCAGGAAATTATTTGGCATTTGCTGACCTGTGTCACCGCCTCCTGCTAGCATTCACTATCCGTGCTGATGGAGCGAATGTACTCTGCTAACCCACACTTTGTGCGCTGCATCAAACCGAACAGCCAGAAGGAGCCGGGCGTGGTTGACAGCCAAGTGGTGCTGGAGCAGGTGAGTGAGGGGCTCAGCATCCCTTCAACCAGGTCCTGTTAGGAACCAGACCTGTGACAGAGCAGGGGGCTGGATACAGCTGGGACTGTGCAGGACAAACCCCATTGTGAGGGTGGGGTTTGAAGACTGAATGGCTTGAATGAATACTGAAAGCTTATTCTTTCAGCAGGAGGGGCAATGACGGGGGCAGGGAGCAGAGAAGGCATAGCTCTTTCTCCACTTAAACTCTGAGTGTTTAGGGTTCTTCTTCACACTCCAGGACTCTGGCACCAAAATTCATACTCCAGCCCTCCCTCTACCACTTTTCCTAATTACAGCAGGATCTGCCTCCCAGGGCACTAGCACTAGAGATCCCACTCCCAGCCCCCTAGTAAGATGCACAGTTGGCTGCATGCTGTTGCTGGGATTCAAGATCCCAACCTCAGATGGTACTTTCCCGACTGAGGTGATAGCTCTCTTCTGAGGAGAACTGTCTTTCGGGTCAGTAAAATCCCATGGGAAGCAAGTCTAAGGGGAAAAACAATGGAAGACAGTTGGCAGTTTTTCAAAGAGACATTAAGGGCACAAGAACAAACTATCCCACTGCATAGGAAAGATAGGAAGTATGGCAAGAGACCACTCTGGCTTAACCAGGAGATCTTCAATTATCTAAAACACAAAAAAGAGTCCTACAAAAAGTAGAAAATCTGTCACATTACAAAGGATGAATATAAACAAATAACACAAGTATGTAGGGACAAAATTAGAAAAGCCAAGGCACAAAACGAGATCAAACTAGCTAGGGACATAAAAGGAAACAAGAAAACATTCTACAAATATATTAGAAGCAAGAGGAAGACCAAGGACAGAGTAGGCCCGTTACTCAATGAGGGGGGAAAGACAATAACAGAAAATGTGGAAATGGCAGAGATGCTTAATGACTTCTTTGTTTCGGTTTTCACCAAGAAGGTTGGTGGCCGTTTGACGTTTAACATAGTGAATGCCAGTGAAAATGAGGAAGGATCAGAGTCTAAAATAGGGAAAGAACAAGTCAAAAATTACTTAGACAAGTTATATGTCTTCAAATCACCAGGGCCTGATGAAATGCATCCTAGAATACTCAAAGAGCTGACTGAGGAGATATCTGAGCCATTAGCAATTATCTTTGAAAAGTCATGGAAGACAGGAGACATTCCAGAAGACTGGAAAAGGGCAAATCTAGTGCCCATCTATAAAAAGGGAAATAAGAACAACCCAGGGAATTAAAGACCAGTCAGCTTAACTTCTGTACCCGGAAAGATAATGGAGCAAATTAATTAAGTAATCAATTTGCAAACATCTAGAAATAATAAGGTGATAAGTAACAGCATGGATTTGTCAAGAACAAATCGTGTCAAACCAACCTGATAGCTTTCTTTGACAGGGTAACAAGCTTTGTGGATGGGGGGAAGCGATAGATATGGTATATCTTGACTTTAGTAAGGGTTTTGATACTGTCTCGCATGACTTTCTCATAAACAAACTAGGGAATTGCAATCTAGATGGAGCTACTATAAGGTGGGTGAATAACTGGTTGGAAAATCATTCCCAGAGTGTAGTTATCAGTGGTTCACAGTCATGCTGAAAGGGCATAACGAGTGGGGTCCCACAGGGATCAGTTCTGGGTTCGGTTCTGTTCAATATCTTCATCAGTGAGTTAGATAATAGCATACAGAGTACACTTATAAAGTTTGTGGATGATACCAAGCTGGGAGGGTTTGCAAGTGCTTTGGAGGATAGGATGAAAATTCAAAATGATCTGGACAAACTGGAGAAATGGTCTGAAGTAAATAGGATGAAATTCAAAAAGGACAAATGCAAAGTACTCCACTTAGGAAGGAACAATCAGATGCACACATACAAAATGGGAAATGACTGTCTAGGAAGGAGTTCTGCAGAAAGGGATCTGGGGGTCATAGTGGATCACAGGCTAAATGAGTCAACAGTGGAACACTTGCAAAAAAAGCAAACCTCATTCTGGGATGTCTTAGCAGGAGTGATGTAAGTAAGACACAAGAAGTAATTCTTCCGCTCTACTCCACGCTGATTAGGCCTCAGCTGGAGTCTTGTGTCCAGTTCTGGGCACCACATTTCAGGAAAGATGTGGACAAATTTGGAGAAAGTCCAGAGAAGAGCAACAAAAATGATGAAAGGTCTAGAAAACATGACCTATGAAGGAAGATTGAAAATATTGGGTTTGTTTAGTCTGGAGAAGAGAAGACTGAGGGAGGAAACGATAACAGTTTTCAAGCACATAAAAGGTTGTTACAAGGTGGAGGGAGAAAAATTTTTCTCATTAACCTCTGAGGATAAGACAAGAAGCAATGAGCTTAAATTGCAGTATGGGCGGTTTAGGTTTCACATTAGGGAAAACTTCCTAACAGTCAGGGTGATTAAACACTGGAATAAATTGCCTACTGAGGTGGTGGAAGCTCCATCATTGGAGGTTTTTAAGAATAGGTTGGACAGACACCTGTCAGGGATGGTCTAGATAATGCTTGGTCCTCCCATGAGTGCAGGGGACCGGACTAGATGACCTCCCGAGGTCCCTTCCAGTCCTACGATTCTATAAAACAAAATGGCCCTTAGCTCTGCTCAAGGGGTGCTCTGTTTTACCTGCTCATATGATGAGAACAGAGTCGCCCAGAACTAAGACTTTTAAGGCTAAAATAAGATCACACATGTTCTATGGGGCCAAAAACAATGAGGAGTCCTTATGGCACCTTAGACACTAACAAATTTATTTGGGCATAAGCTTTAGTGGGTTAGAACCCACTTCATCAGCTGCGTGGAGTGGAAAATACAGTAGCAGGTATAAATACACAGCACATGAAAAGATGGAGATGCCTTACCAAGGGACTATTCAAGGGACACCATCATAGGACCTAACCACATCAGCCACACCATCAGGGGCTCATTCACCTGCACGTCTACCTATGTGATATATATATGCCATTATGTGCCAGCAATGCCTCTCTGCCCTGTACATTGGCCAAACCGAACAGTCTCTACGCAAAAGAATAAATGGACACAAATCTGACATCAGGAATTATAACATTCAAAAACCAGTCGGAGAGCACTTCAATCTCCCTGGACACTCAATAACAGACCTAAAAGTGGCAAATCTTCAACAAAAAAACTTCAAAAAGACTCCAACGTGAAACTGCAGAACTGGAATTAATTTGCAAACTGGACACCATCAAATTAGGCCTGAATAAAGACTGGGAGTTGTTGGGTCATTACAAAACCTAATTTCCCCCATACTAATTTCCCCCTACTGTTACTTACACCTTCTTGTCAACTGTTTGAAATGGGCCATGCTCATTACCACTACAAAAGTGATTTTTCCTCCCTTGGTATCCCACTGTTAATTGAATTGTCTTGTTAGACTGACCTCCTACTTGGTAAGGCAACTCCATCTTTTCATGTGCTGTGTATTTATACCTGCTCCTGTATTTTCCACTCCATGCATCTGATGAAGTGGGTTCTAGCCCACAAAAGCTTATGCACAAATAAATTTGTTAGTCTCTAAGGTGCCACAAGGACTCCTCGTTGTTTTTGCTGATACAGACTAACACGGCTACCACTCTGAAACCTGTCACCATATGGGGCCAGAGTTTGGCATAGGGCCATATTTCGGCCTTAGGGATTGTTCAAAATAATTTTCTGAGGAGACTTTCACTTTTTATATGCTGAGGTGGGTGTTCTTTCTTAAGTAGTAGAGCCTGTACTGCTTTTCTTAAATTTTGGTCTAAGATCTGTGCTCTTCCAGATTATAGATGGCCCTGTCTTTGCCTTCAGGAGCTGGAGGAACAACCTGTGTACTCCTTATTTCCATGGTATAAGACCTTTCAATTTATTATAGATAGGTTGGGTTTCTCTCTTAGTGTTGATATCTTTTAATCAACATAATCAACTAGTCAAACAGACAATGACAGATACTGTGAAGAAGATCTGGCTATGATTCATGATTCTAAGTTTGCCTTTTGGTTTTCTACTTTGAAGACAACTTATGTTTTTATAAAACCCATATTTATGTAAGGCAGATACTCAGTTAAGATTCAAAACCATAGAAACTGCTGTCCCATAAGGCAAACAAAGAAAAGTTCCTTCACATCTTATCTTTTCCCCATGTAAATCTGGAGAGTTGGAACACCTACCTCAGTACCTTTTGGACTGTAGAATTTTCCAGCTGCTGAAAGAATGCTCGTTTTTACCTCTTTTGTCTCAAAAAGAAATTTTGTCACCATCCCAAAAGATAATACTTAGCTTTTTCCTCAGTCCAGAGTAGTAATCAAATCAGTGGTTTTGAATTTTTCTTATTAGCCACATTATTAAAAAGCCACATGTATTAGCCACAATTCAATAGCCTATTAGCCACATGTGGCTAGTGGCGAACATATTGGACACTGCTGAATTACATCATTGATGAAGATATTGAACATAACCAGACCCAGAACCGATCCCTGCAGGACCCCACTTGATGTGCCTTTCCAGCTTGACTGTGAACCACTGATAACTACTCTCTGGGAACAGTTTTCCAACCAGTTATGCACCTATCTTATAGTAGCTCCATCTAGCTTATAGTTCCCTAGTTTGTTTATGAGAAGGGCATGTGAAACAGTATCAAAAGCCTGGCTAAAGTCAAGATATACCACATCTACTGCTTTCCCCCCCATCCACAAAGCTTGTTACCCTGTCAAGGAAAGCAATTAGGTTGGTTTGACACAATTTGTTCTTGACAAATCCATGCTGACTGTTACTTATTACCTTACTATCTTAAGACCACAAGAACAGCCATACTGGGTCAGACCAAAGGACTATCTAGCCCAGTATCCTGTCTTCCAACAGTGGCCAATGCCAGGTGCCCCAGAGGGAATGAACAGAACATGTAATCACCAAGTGATCCAACCCTGTCGCCCATTACAAATCTGGAATAAATTTTCCCTGCCACATCTATCAGACTACTAGGTCTGTAAGAAGCAGGATTCTTTCTATTCCCTTTTAAAAAATAAAATAGGAACTACAGTACTGGACTTCCAGTTAGACGGAATCAATCAAGTATGATTAACAACTGTATATAATTTAGCCAAGACCACCAATTAAGATTCTCCTGAAAAATTTCAGCAGGGAGAAAAATCTTCCCCTGAAGCTTTTTTCTGTTGTTGGACTAAAATAAATTACTATACTTCACTGTCCGTTACTGGAGACCAGAGTGGTAAATCAGACCGAGGATTCCTCATTGCATCAACTATAGTAAAATTAGATTTAAAAAAGCTGGTTTGGGTGAATCATTAAAGACCTGGCCAAAATATACTATCCAGGTGTCATCATTAATATAGGGTTCCTCAACTGAAGTGTCTCTACCAGTGCCTGAGGCTACCATCTCATAAAACATGGAAGAATTTTTAGCTCTAGCTCAGGGATCAGCAACCTTTGGCATGCGGCCCGTCAGGGAAATCTGCTGGCGGGCCAGGACGGTTTGTTTGCCTGCACCGTCTGCAGGTTCAGCCAATTGCAGCTCCCACTGGCCGCTGTTCGCCATTCCAAGCCAATGGGGGCTGCGGGAAGCGGCACGGGCAAGGGCCATATCAATTTGCTCATCCAGACATGCCAACAATGACTCAGAATAAAATGGGGAGTTTATAGAGGGAAAATAACATTTAATACTAAAATTTGGTGATCAAGAAAAAAAATTGAATACAGCCTGAATGCCCTAACACTTTAAGAACATAAGAATGGCCATACTGCGTCAGACCAAAGGTCCATCCAGCCCAGTATCCTGTCTGCCGACAGTGGCCAATGCCAGGTGCCCCAGAGGTAGTGAACCTAACAGGTAACGATCAAGTGATCTCTCTCCTGCCATCCATCTCCACCCTCTGACAAACAGAGGCTAGGGACACCATTCCTTACCCATCCTGGCTAATAGCCATTAATGGACTTAACCTCCATGAACTTATCTAGTTCTCTTTTAAACCCTGTTATAGTCCTAGCCTTCACAACCTCCTCAGGCAAGGAGTTCCCCAGGTTGACTGTGTGCTGTGTGAAGAAGAACTTCCTTTTATTTGTTTTAAACCTGCTGCCCATTAATTTAATTTGGTGGCCCCTAGTTCTTATGGGAACAAGTAAATAACTTTTCTTTATTCACTTTCTCCGCACCACTCATGATTTTATAAACCTCTATCATGTCCACCCCTTAGTCTCCTCTTTTCCAAGCTGAAAAGTCCTAGTCTCTTTAATCTCTCCTCATATGGGACCCGTTCCAAACCCCTAATCATTTTAGTTGCCCTTCTCTGAATCTTTCCTAATGCCAGTATGTCTTTTTTGAGATGAGGAGACCACATATGTATGCAGTTATTCAAGATGTGAGTGCACCATGGATTTATATAAGGGCAATAAGATATTGTCCGTTTTATTCTCTATCCCTTTTTTAATGATTCCTAACATCCTGTTTGCTTTTTTGACTGCCGCTGCACACTGCATGGATGTCTTCAAAGAACTATCCACGATAACTCCAAGATCTCTTTCCTGATTAGTTGTAGCTAAATTATCCCCCATCATATTGTATGTATAGTTGGGGTTATTTTTTCCAATGTGCATTACTTTACATTTATCCACTGTGACAAAGTTCCTCCTCTGCCTTGGTGGGTCCTGCGCTTATTGGCGGATTTCCTCGCCTCAGAGGTTCACGGCAGCCCTCAGTTTGACCACTTTCGTGGCTCAAACCTGCCCTTCACTCAGTTAGCCTCATCACTGGCCAGCATGGGGAAAAGAAGAAGAACAATCCTTGCAGTCTCTGCTGATCCACCTAGTGGATCAGGGAACAGGCCAGAGACCTTCCCCTTTGGTGGAACTCACAGTCCAGTTCAACTCCTCCAGTATCAAGTAGGGAGGTATGGGGGGAACCCGGGCCCCCCCTCTACTCTGGTTTCCAGCCCAGGGTCCTGTGGATTGCAGCTGTCTACAGTGACTCCTGTAACAGCTGCGTGACAGCTACAACTCCCTGGGCTGCTTCCCCATGGTCTCGTCCCAACACCTTCTTTATTCTCACCACAAGCCCTTCCTCCTGAAGTCTGATAATGCTTGTACTTCTCAGTCTTCCAGTAGTATGCCTTCTCACTCTCAGCTTCTTGAGCCTCTTGCTCCCAGCTCCTCGCACGCACATCACAAACTGAAGTGAGCTCCTTTTTAAACCCAGGTACCCTGATTAGCCTGCCTTAATTGATTCTAGCAGCTTCTTGATTGGCTGCAGGTGTTCTAATCAGCCTGTCTACCTTAATTGTTTCCAGAAAATTCCTGATTGTTCTGGAACCGTCCCTGTTACCTTACCCAGGGAAAAGGGACCTACTTAACCTGGGGCTAATATATCTGCCTTCTATCACTCTCCTGTAGCCATCCGGCCTGACCTGTCACACCACATTAAATTTCATTTGCCATTTTGTTGCCCAATCACTTAGTTTTGTGAGATCTTTTTGAAGTTCTTCACAGTCTGCTTTGGTCTTAACTATCTTGAGCAGTTTAGTATCGTCTGCAAACTTTGCCACCTCACTGTTTACCCCTTTCTCCAGATCATTTATGAATAAGTTGAATAGGATTGTCCTATGACTGACCCTTGGGAACACCACTAGTTACCCCTCTCCATTCTGAAAATTTACCATTTATTCCTACCCTTTGTTCCCTGTCTTTTAACCAGTTCTCAATCCATGAAGGGATCTTCCCTCTTATCCCATGACAACTTAATTTACATAAGAGCCTTTGGTGAGTTTAGTAAGGCTTTTGACATAATCCCATGTAATATTCTTCTAAAAAAACCTAGGGAAATGGGTCTAGATAAAACTACTATAAGGTGGGTTCACAAGTGGTTGAAAGACTACACTCAGAGTGGTTATCAATAGTTCAATCAAACTGGGAGGATGTCTCAAGTGGGGTTCCATGGGAGTCAGTCCTGGGTCTGGTACTAGTCAATATTTTCATTAATGACTTGGATAATAGGAGAGTAAGCTTCTAAAATTTGTGGATGACACCAAGCTGGGAGGGGTTGCAAGAACTTTCAAGGACAGGATTAGAATTCCAAGTGACTTTGACAACCTGGAGAATAAGCCTGAAAGAAACACGATGAAATTCAATAAAGACAAGTGCAAAGTACTATATATCATGTTTACTGCTTACCCCTGTATCCACTAGGCTGGTAACCCTGCCAAAGAAGGAAATTAGGTTGGTTTGGCATGATATGTGTTTGAAAAATCCATTCTGGTTATTCCTTATAACACCTTTTTATAACTCAACGTCCTGACAAATTGTTTAATACTTTTTTTCAGTATCTTTCCAGGTATTGAAGTTAGGCCAACTGGTCTGTAATTCCTTGGGTCCTCTCTGTTTCCATTTTTAAAGATAGGTGCTATGTTTGCCCTTCTCTGGACCTCAGCCATTCTCCAGGAGTTCCTGAAGATAATTTCTCATGTTCCAAGATTGCTTCTGCTAGTTCCTTAAGTACCTTAGGATGAATTTCATCAGGCCTTGCTGACCTCATTACCTTTGACTTGTCTAAATATTCATTAGCCTCTTCTTTCCCTGTTTTGGCTTGCAATCCTTCCCCTTATTGTTAATATTAATTGTGTGGAGCGTCTGGTCACCGTTAACCTGTTTAGTGAAGACTGAAGCAATATAGGGATTGAACGCATCAGTCTTCTTGATGTCCTATTTTTATTAGCTCTCCTTCCTGGGTAAGTAGAGAACCTACACTTTCCTTCATCTTTCTCTTGTTCCTAATGTATTTAAAGAACCTCTTCTTATTGCATTTGATGTCCTTTGCTAGGTATAACTCATTTGGTGATTTAGCCTTTCTGATTTTTTCCTATATGCTTACGCTATTATTTTGTTCTCCTCCTTAGCAGTTCATCCATGTTTCTGCTTTTTGTAGGATGCTTTTTTTATTTTTAGGTCATTCATTCAAGGTCTCCTGATGGAGCCATCTTGGTTTCTTCCTATTCTTCCTATTTTTCACATTGGGATAGTTTGCAGTTGTGTCTTTAATATTGTCTCCTTGAGAAAATGCCAGCTCTCCTGATCTCCTATATCCCTTAGATTTTCTTCCCATGGACCTTACCCTACCACTTTTCTGAATTTGTTGATGTCTGCTTTTTTGAAGTCTATTGTCCTTATTCAGCTGCTCTCACTTCTTCCTTTCTTTCAAATCATGAAATCTATGATTTCATGTTCACTTTCCCCCAGTTGCGTTCCACCTTCAAATTCACAGTCAGTTCCTCCCTGCTGGTCAAAATGAAGTATAAAAAGGCTGACCCACCTGGTTATTTTCTCCACTTTCTGAAACAAATTTGTCCCAAATACATTCCAAGAACTTATTGGAAATGTTGTTTTGCTGTATGACTTTTCCAACAGATGTCTCTAGATCAACCAGAAGTTATTGGTCTGGTTACAGGAATATCTGCATGAACTTCTTTGACCTATGCTGTGCCGGAGGCCAGACTTAGACGATCATAATCGTCCCTTCTGGCCGTAAAATCTGTTAACCTCTTTTTGAACCTTATTGTGCTCTCACCTCAGCTCAGGTACAATGGATTGCTGGAAACCATCCGGATTCGGCGAAACGGCTTTTCCTGGAGACCCTGTTTTGAGGAATTTGCAGAAAGGTTTGTTAAAATCATGAAATGTTGTTTGATGAAGATCGGTAGGGAAGTGATTCCAATAATGGGGTGAGGGAAATGCCATTCTGATCAACAGTGAGTGAAACGACCTGATTAAAAAGTGTGAAAAGGACCTAAGACTGTGGGTATGGTATGTGTGGTGCAGGAGGAGGAAGTGGACGGGTACTGATTTGCAGTCATCCTTGCTGTAATAGGGACACTGGATCAGCTCAGGGCATCAGAGATTTATCTCTCCCTTGTTGTTAAATTTGGTTTGTTTCTGACAGATACCGAATTCTCCTAATTAAACCAGATGTCCCACTCACACAGGAAAGGTAAGAACCTTCCTCTCTGCTCCCTGTAGTCATGAGTAAAGAACAACACAGGAAATTTCTGAAGAGCAAAATTTGCTAAATCAACTTGATTGCTGTTGTGAAGGAATTGCAAACTGAATAGGTGAAGGGAGTAGCGTGGGAAGGGATCTTGCGATGAAGGGATTATAAGTACCTAGACATAGTGATTTGGAGTTTGGTAAAAGCATTTGATACAGTTATGTATGGAACCTTTCTCCCTCAAATAATTCACATTGGCTTGGATAGGAACTCTGTCACATAGAGGAGAAAGAAAAAGGAGTACTTGTGGCACCTTAGAGACTAACCAATTTATTTGAGCATGAGCTTTCGTGAGCTACAGCTCACTTCATCGGATGCATACTGTGGAGAGTGAGTTTGTGGGTGGCGGGGGGGAGGGTGAGAAAACCTGGATTTGTGCTGGAAATGGCCCAGCTTGATTATCATACACATTGTAAGGAGAATGATCACTTTAGATAAGCTATTACCAGCAGGAGAGTGGGGTGGGAGGAGGTATTGTTTCATGGTCTCTGTGTATATAATGTCTTCTGCAGTTTCCACAGTATGCATCCGATGAAGTGAGCTGTAGCTCACGAAAGCTTATGCTCAAATAAATTGGTTAGTCTCTAAGGTGCCACAATTACTCTTTTTTTCCTTTTGCGAATACAGACTAACACGGCTGTTACTCTGAAACATAGAGGAGAGACACCCGGCTGAAGGAGGAAACTGATAATGGGGCAGTGTCCAGCTCTGGTCGGTCTCCCTCCCCCCTCCCCCCCCCCCCCCCAGTTCTTTATTGATGATCTGGTTTGTGGGTATGTGTGCTGCCTTCTTGCTTCCTACTCTCTATACTCAGTGGTCCAGTTCCTGTGTTTGTGCATGTATAACATTGGGTGTGTGCATCTACTCAGTGTCTGCTGCTAGTTATCTGCCATTCAGACTGTTATGTTTTGTTCAGACTTAACTGGTTCATGGCTATTACATGTTTTGTTTGACAACTTACCTGCGAGTCTTCCTTCATTTTTATTTTTTTTATTTTTTGCTGTTTTGGGATTGTCATTCTGGGGTGCATCTATGCATAACATTATGGCAATGAGTGCTTCTATTGTGTAACCCATGCTGCCTGTACATCCTTCTGTTGTTGAATGGTGATACTTTATTCAGAATTTCTGGAACTGTGTGCAGATCATGCAACTCTCCCATGCTGCTAGATTACCCCGGATGCAGAACTGCTTAGGTTGTTATCGCATTGATATTTATGATGGACTCCTGGAGCCCAAGTCCTCTTTTGATGCAGCTGTGCAGCATCTCAGTGAGTATTTTGACACTGGAGATTCTGTTCTGTTAAAGAGGAAAACAATTTTTTGAAGCTCATCAGCAGCCTAATGAAACCATATGTGAATTTATTTATGGTGGTTGACCCAGGACTGTGATTTTTGGGGATGTTATGATGATCATGCTCTTGGATATTTTTGTGGTTGGCATAGCCAATGACCACCTTGGTGAATGGTTACTGGTGCAAGATGCTAGAACCCTAACTTTTGATTCTGCAGTTACCAAGAGCAAGGCATATGAGGACTCAGGCTGAAAGAGGTTCTGTGTCTCAGACTGCTGCTACCTTTGTGTCTGTGCTTAAACTATTAGCTGCTCATTGTACTTCCATCACCCAGAGTCAAACGACACTACATATTCCTGCTCCACAGCCTCAGCAGTGAAGATTGTCTGTGTGGTAGTACAGATCACTTGGCCAATTTTTTTGCCTGCTTGGCTAGAACTGCTGAGTGCTGGGCTTGCAGAGAGAAAGGACATTTTAAGTTAGTGTGCCATTGTACACTGGTTCATGACAAGTGCAGGACAAGTGCAGAGTCCTAAACTTAGGAAAGAAGAATTCCATGCACCGCTACAGGCCTGGGACCAACTGGCTAAGCAGCAGTTCTGCAGAAAAGGACCTGGGGATTACAGTGGATGAGAAGCTGGATATGAATCAGCAGGGTGCCCTCGTTGCCAAGAAGGCCAATGGCATTTTGGGCTGTATTAGTAGAAGCATTGCCAACAGATCGAGGGAAGTGATTATTCCCCTCTATTCGGTACTGGTGAGGCCACATCTGAAGTATTGCATCCAGTTTTGTTCCTCCCACTACAGAAAGGATGTGGAGAAATTGGAGAGAGTCCAGCGGAGAGCTACGAAAATGATTTGGGGGCTGGGGCACATGACTTACAAGGAGAGGCTGAGGGAACTCGTGTTGTTTAGTCTGCCGAAGAGAAGAATGAGGGGGGATTTGATAGCAGCCTTCAACTACCTGAAAGGAGGTTCCAAAGAGGATGGAGCTAGGCTGTTCTCAGTGGTGGCAGATGACAGAACAAGAAGTAATGGTCTCAAGTTGCAGTGGGGGAGGTCTAGTTTGGATATTAGGAAACACTATTTCACTAGAAGGGTGGTGAAGCACTGGAATGGGTTACCTAGGGAGGTGGTGGAATCTCCATCCTTAGGGGTTTTTAAGGCCTGGCTTGACAAAGCCTTGGCTGGGATGATTTAGTTGGTGTTGGTCCTGCTTTGAGCAGGGGATTGGACTAGATGACCTCCTGAGGTCTCTTCCAACCCTAATATTCTATGACAAGAAGAGGCCTGAAGTGCATATTGTCTAGGGAAGTCATGGAAGCTCTTTCACTGGAGGTTTTCAAAACAAGGCTGGGTAGCCAACTATCTTGGATGGCTTAGGCACAACAGATCCTGCATCTTGGCACGGGGTTAGACAAGATGATCCTTTCTGACCCTGTGGTTCTATGATTCTGTATTGGGAACGTGAAGCCACATGAGACCACCTTGTTGCCTTGAATACAATACAGGGACTCCAATGTTGCCTTTAATACAATCTTCTCATGTGGAAAGGCACTGGAACTGATCTCTCATATCATAGAAATTAATGGTACACTGCTGAGGTGCCTGGTGGATACAGGTGCTGCAGTTAACATTCTCCCTTTTGGGTCAGTTCATAATCTGGACATTTGCCCAACCACAGTGGTTATAAAAGCCTGGAATTTGTATTTGCAGACAGTGGGTGAAACTGTGTGTTCTGTGCTCTACAAAGGCATAGCCTTGACTGCAAAGTTTTATCTTGTTAAAGACGATGCTGTGAATGTTGTTCCATTATTGTCCTACGATTTGTGCTTACAATTTGGTATCATGCATGAGCTCTCACAGGATATCTCAGGTGTGGTTATGTCAGCTAGATTAGAAGGGGATACCCAATGTATCCTTCAGAGACACCATGATTTGTTTAACAATGACAGTGTTCCATCCATGGGCTATGCATACTCTTTGCTGTTGGATTTGAACACCAAATTATAGGATGTACCTCCTATACTTGTTGTCAAGATCTGAGCAGAACTGCAATGCATGAAAACTGATTATATCATTTGGGAGGTGAAAGGGCCTATGGATTGAAGCTTATCCACAGTGATAGTATACCAGAAGAATGGTGATATTCAATTTCACAGACTTTAGGGCTCTTAATAAATATGAGAAATGTGAGCAGTTTCAGTTGCCAATCTTCAAAGAGGTGACCTGTTGGGTCAGTGGATCCCAGATTTTCTCTGTGTTGGATTACTGATCTGGTTATTGGAAAATACCTGTGTCTGGAAGTTTGCTTTCAGCATGCCATTAGGGAGGTACTGCTATCAATGACTCCCTTTTGGTTTAGTCTCTGCTCCTTGAAGTATTTGAGAGTGGTCTCTCAGCTCTTTGGTAATATCCAGCGTGCCTGGTGCTATTTGGAAGACATTCTTGTCTTTGATAAGACCCTTCCTGAGCATAATGCTTATCTGGACCAGGTGCTAACCCGACTCCAACAAGCTGGCATAAAGTTGAATGTGGCCAGCTGCAGTTTTGTGAAAGATGCTGTAAAGTTTCTGTGGCATTCTCTGTCAGCTGATGGTGTGAAACTGACATCTGAATGGCTACAAGCTGTAGCTTCGCTACCGAAACATACAGATTGTAGCGGTTTACGTTCATTCCTTGGCCTAGTAAAAGAAGTAGGTGGCCGTGTTCTGCCCAATTTTAGTACCCTTGCCAAGCTGCTGAGAGATCTAATCAAGGGACGGTTAGTTTGGACTAAAGAGACAAAACAGATCTCTTTCTCATTTTGATCCAAGGAAGCCCATAGTGATTCAAATTGATGTATGCAATCAGGGTCTGGGCACAGTTCTGTTCTAGGTGGGATGGCCAGTTATATACTAATCCCGTACTCTCACCGTGACAGAAGCAAAGTATTCCCAGATTGAGCTAGAGTTCTTGGTGATGGTTTTTGCTATTGTACGCTTCAAAGTCTATTTACTGGGAAAACATTTTACTTTAGAAACTGATTTGCCTATTTTGGGCCTCTGTCATAAGGCTGTTGATATGCTGAACATGAGGCTGCAGCAGTGGGTTATCGGTTGCAGCAATATGACTGGTTTTCATTTGGTACAAAGATCTAATTTACTTACTGATACTCTTTCAAGAAATTCTGATGGGTTGGCACCCTCGTGTGCAGAAATGGCAAGGTACGTGTTATGCTTTTTGCTGAACAGCTTGCCAGTTGACTTAAGGCAGACTGCTGCTCTTCAAGATGCTGAACTGTGCAAGGTGATACATGCTGTACAAACGGGTTGGATAGACCCAGTTCTTAAGAGAATTTTGTCTATATTCTACAAAATTTTGTTCTGAGCTCACAGTGAAAACATGTGCTACTCAACATATCTTATGCAGAGGAGCACGGATGATCATCCCAGCCTCATTCGACATGCAGTCCTGGATGTGACTCATGAAGGACATTTGGGAGTTATGAAGACGAAGGTGATTCTGTGTAGTTATGCTTGGTGGCTAGGGCTGCACTCAGACATTGAGCATCATGCGAAGGCATATTCAGCCTTCACAGTGCATAGAACTTACTGCTCCTCCAGCCCCTTTGATAATCGTAGCCATAGATAGACCATGGCAGAGAATTGCAGTGGATATTCCTGGCCCCTTGATTGCAGTGCATGGCTACGTGCTATTGAGTGTTATAGGCTGTTACTCACATTACTTCTTTGCATTCATAATTTCACAAGGCTCCTCAAAGAAACTCATCTCTTGCTTAACCACTTTGTGATGTTTGGCCTACCAGAGAGCCTTCTTTCAGAAAATGGGACTGTGGCGGGTTCCCCTGGAGTGCTACCTGGAACTGGGGTACCACTGAGCCTCCCTGACCCACCAGCCTGGGCTCCCTTTACACTGTATTGCTGTGACCAGCCTGCCAAGGCCTCTCCCAGGCTCCAGCACACATACAGGTAGGGACACACCCGGCTGCAGAACATACAAATGCTCTGCATGGGGAGGCTACAGCTAAAGAACAGCCCAGCTACTCAATTACACTGCAGAGCGGGGAGTGCAAGCCCAAAATTATACCATCTTGCACTGTACAGAGATCTGTACAGTATACGCTCATGAAATTTGTCTCCTCCCTCAGTGTGGAGAAAGATATGCAACAGCCTTCTGCCCAAGTTATGATTCCCACACACTGGTTTTAGACAAAGCAAAAATAAGTTTATTAACTGCAAAAGATAGATAGATTTTAAGTGATTATAAGGGATAGCAAACAGATCAACGCAGATAACCTAGTAAATCTCTCCTTCCTTAGAGGTTTTTAAGGTCAGGCTTGACAAAGCCCTGGCTGGGATGATTTAACTGGGATTTGGTCCTGCTTCGAGCAGGGGGTTGGACTAGATGACCTTCTGGGGTCCCTTCCAACCCTTAAATTCTATGATTCTATGATTCTAAATAAACAAAACCCTAAACTGAGCTTAACATACTAGATAGGTAGGATATGATTTAGCAAATTCTCACACTCGATGATTCAAGCAGGCTGCAGAGATTCTTAAGGGGCCACCCACACTTGCTTACAGCTTAAAAACCCCAGGTGTTCCTTTCACAGGCTAAAACTCCCCTTTAGCTTGGGTCCAGCACTTCCCCACAGTTCAGTCCTTGTTCCTCAGGTGTTTTTCAGGAGTCGCCTTTGGGTGGGGAGTCAGTGAAGAACATGAATTTGGCAATT
This sequence comes from Caretta caretta, assembly GCF_965140235.1. Lineage (NCBI taxonomy): Eukaryota > Metazoa > Chordata > Testudines > Cheloniidae > Caretta > Caretta caretta. The sequence continues at coordinate 194,266 of NC_134210.1, forward strand.
AATTGATCTTTAAATATTCATGGTAAATAGGCCCAATGGCCTGTGATGGGATGTTAGATGGGATGGGATCTGAGTTACCCAGGAAAGAATTTTCTGTAGTATCTGGCTGGTGAATCTTGCCCATATGCTCAGGGTTTAGCTGATCACCATATTTGGGGTCGGGAAGGAATTTTCCTCCAGGGCAGATTGGAAGAGGCCCTGGAGGTTTTTCGCCTTCCTCTGTAGCATGGGACATGGGTCACTTGCTGGAGGATTCTCTGCTCCTTGAAGTCTTTAAACCACAATTTGAGGACTTCAATAGCTCAGACATAGGTGAGAGGTTTTTCGCAGGAGTGGGTGGGTGAGATTCTGTGGCCTGCATTGTGCAGGAGCTCAGACTAGATGATCATAATGGTCCCTTCTGACCTTAATATCTATGAATCTGTGAAGAGCCACGATGATGTTACTCACCTGCCTTAACTAGCTTTTGCATATGGCAGGAACCCTTTGTCTCCAAGCTTCGTTCCCATGCCAATCAGTGGAAAAACACTGGTATTCCAAGATGGAGTCCAGTACCAGGTGACCTGGTCACATGACCGTGTAGGGTCCTAGCAGCCACGAATCTGCCTTTGTCTTCACGAACAAGGTCAGCTCCCAGACTACTGCACTGGGCAGCACAGCATGGGGAGGAGGTGACCAGCCCTCTGTGGAGAAAGAAGTGGTTCGGTACTATTTAGAAAAGCTGGACGAGCACAAGTCCATGGGGCTAGATGCGCTGCATCCGAGAGTGCTAAAGGAATTGGCAGATGTGATTGCAGAGCTATTGGCCATTATCTTTGAAAACTCATGGAGATTGGGGGAGGTCCCGGACGATTGGAAAAAGGCTCATGTAGTGCCCATCTTTAAAAAAGGGAAGGAGGAGGATTCGGGAACTACAGGCAGTCAGCCTCACCTCAGTCCCTGGAAAAATCATGGAGCAGGTCCTCAAGGAATCAGTTCTGAAGCACTTAGAGGAGAGGAAAGTAATCAGGAACAGTCAGCATGGATTCACCAAGGGCAAGTCATGCCTGACTAATCTAATTGCCTTCTATGACGAGATAACTCGTTCTGTGGATGAGGGGAAAGCAGTGGACGTGTTATTCCTTGACTTTAACAAAGCTTTTGATATGGTCTCCCACAGTATTCTTGCCAGCAAGTTAAAGAAGTATGGGCTGGATGAATGGACTATAAGGTGGATAGTAAGCTGGCTAGATCGTCGGGCTCAACGGGTAGTGATCAATGGCTCCATGTCTAGTTGGCAGCCGGTATCAAGCGTAGTGCCCCAAAGGTCGGTCCTGGGGCCGGTTTTGTTCAATATCTTCATAAATGACCTGGAGGATGGCGTGGATTGCACCCTCTGCAAGTCTGCAGATGACATTAAACTGGGAGGAGAGGTAGATATGCTGGAGAGTAGGGATAGGATACAGAGGGACCTAGACAAATTTAAGCATTAGGCCAAAAGAAATCGGAAGAGGTTCAGGACAAGTGCAGAGTCCTGCACTTAGGACGGAAGAATCCCATGCACCGCTACAGACTAGGGACCGAATGGCTAGGCAGCAGTTCTGCAGAAAAGGACCTAGGGGTTACAGTGCATGAGAAGCTGGATATGAGTCAACAGTGTGCCCTTGTTGCCAAGAAGGCCAATGGCATTTTGGGATGTATAAGTAGGGGCATTGCCAGCAGATCGAGGGACGTGATCATTCCCCTCTATTCGACATTGGTGAGGCCTCATCTGGAGTACTGTGTCCAGTTTTGGGCCCCGCACTACAAGAAGGATGTGGAAAAATTGGAAAGCGTCCAGCGGAGGGCAACAAAAATGATTAGAGGGCTGGAACTCATGACTTATGAGGAGAGGCTGAGGGAACTGGGATTGTTTAGTCTGCAGAAGAGAAGAATGAGGGGGGATTTGATAGCTGCTTTCAACTCCCTGAAAGGGGGTTCCAAAGAGGATGGATCTAGACTGTTCTCAGTGGTAGCAGATGACAGAACAAGGAGTAATGGTTTCAAGTTGCAGTGGGGGAGGTTTAGATTGGATATTAGGAAAAACTTTTTCACTAGGAGGGTGGTGAAGCACTGGAATGGGTTACCTAGGGAGGTGGTGGAATCTCCTTCCTTAGAAGTTTTTAAGGTCAGGCTTGAGTAAGCCCTGTCTGGGATGATTTAGATGGGGATTGGTCCTGCTTTGAGCAGGGGGTTGGACTAGATGACCTCCTGAGGTCCCTTCCAACCCTGATATTCTATGATTCTATGAGTCAGAGCCTGTTTACAGCATCCTCTGGAAGGCTCCGGGGTGGGAGATAAGCTTTTCCTAAGGCCTATTGTTCTCCCTAATGGTTCATTAACTTGAATGGGCCCTTCCCAGCCAGCCATCTAGACTGATTGCATTCTGCCTAGTAGGTGTTCCCCATTTGTAAACACATTTGTAATAGTTACATAGACAACGTTCCTAACTTCAGATACAAAAATGATACATGTATACAAATAGGATAATCTTATTCAGTAAATCAGAACCTTTCCAGTGATATCTGACATGATCTATCTTGCATAAAATACATTATGGTTATGTCATAATCATATAATTATAATATTACCGTGAAGAATATGGGGTGCAGTGTCACAGGGACTTGTTTTGTATCAAGAGAGTTTTGAAGGCTTTCTGATGAGTATTGGTCCAGTACATTTATAAATCTGCTGAGTACCATCCCCAAGGAAATGGGATAGTGGAGAGACTGCAGGGAACTGGGAAGAAGCCTGTAGCTTGCATACTGGAGGAATACTGAGATACATCCTTCCCTATTGGTCCTGCTTTGAGCAGGGGGTTGGACTAGATGACCTTCTGGGGTCCCTTCCAACCCTGATATTCTATGATTCTATGATTCTATTACATTGAGTGATGATTTATGATATTCAGAGTACACATCATGAAAGTACTGGAGAAACCCCATTCTATCAGTTCTTCAGCTGACCTATGAGGACCATTTGTCTATGCTAACAGGAAAGATTCATCCCACCCCTTTGCCATCCCCAAAGCTGACTGATGTGAATAGGAAATATGTGAGTTTCAACAGGTGTATCCATGCAAGACTCCATGAGTTCTTTCCTGGACAAACAGTGTATGTTAGACTTGGGTCTGGAAGAGTTTTCAATACTAGTGGTGTGATCTTCTGGGCTGCAGGGTACAGAACATGGTGAGTGCATTTACTACAGATAGAACATGTTCTTAACCGGCAAGATATTCTGCCTAGTGAAAGGGGAACAGAGAGGGAAGAGGACACTCTTTCTGTGTATGATGGGATCATGGGCAGTTGGGAATTGGCACCACAGTAACAGTATCCACCTCCTGAGCTGAATTAGAGGTATAATTTACAGCTCTGGGATTACCTGGTGCCTCTAGCAAAGTACTACTGAACTTTTGGGGAGAAGAGAAGGAAATTATGATGTGGTGTGTATGTTGCCTTCTTGCTTCCTCTCCCTGTTCTTTTCCTAGTTCCTGCTCCTTGAACTCAGTGATCGGAGGTGTGTGTGTAGTTATTTAGGGTCTGCTGCTACTTATCTCCCTTTCAGACTGTCATGTTTTGTTCAGACAGTTGCTGACTTAACCTTTCATGTTTATTACATTTTGATTGACAACTTGCTTGTGTGTCATGCTTTGGGGTGGGGTTTTGTTTTTTTGTTTTTTGGTGTTTTGGGATTGCCATTCTGGGGTGCTTTTGAATCTCATATCTCGGAAAAGGAGTATGCTTTTATTGATTATAATGTTTATATTAAGTGCCCCAAAGTGTCTTGGATATCTCCCAGGTTAGAGAGAGAATGTAGTCCCTGCCCTAAGAGCTTAAAGTCAAAACAAGCAAAACATACCACGGATGTGGGGAGGGGAAGTGGCACCCATCAGGGTCTCTTGATGGGATGTCCTCCCATAATTTTTTTGATGTAAACCAACCCTTTCCGTTTACTCTATCCTTGCTGTCCTAGTGCCTGATCCTGCCTGCTGCCCCTTGGGAAACAGACCCTTCTCCCATCCTGCCTGCCCCACCAGATAAAACCATGGCTCATTGCAAAGGTGTGAAACACTCAGCTAGTCGGAGCCCTCTTATTCAGTTTGGGGCAAGGGGAGACCAGGAAATGAGCACCTCCCTATCATGGAGTCTGGGAGCAAGTGGCTCCTCCACCCCTTGTGTAATCTGTTAATGAAACATACAGATAATACTAAATTGAGAGGAATTGCAAACTCCAGTGAGGATAGAGATGATACAAAGGCTCTAGAGGGAGATGGGCAGGTAATACAGCATGTTTCCACCTAGAAACATGTACATTACTGCATGTGAGAGAGAAGTAACCTGAAAGATAGATGTTTACACAGCAGGCACTGGCTGGGAGAGACTGAGGAGAGGTACATATTCATTAATGATCTGGAAAAGCGGATGAACAGTGAAGTGGCAAAGTTTGCAGCTGATCCAAAATTACTCAAAGTAGTTAAGTCCAAAGCTGACTGCAATGAGTTACAGAGGAATCGCATAAAAGTTGGTGATTGGACAACAAAATGGCAGATGAAATTCAACATTGATAAGTGCAAAGTAATCTACATTGGAAAAAATAATCCCAACTATACTTACACAATGTTGGATTTAAAATTAGCTGTTACCACTGAAGAAAGAGATCTTGGAGTCACTGTGGATAGTTCTCAGAAAACGTCTGCTCTATGTGAAGCAGCAGTGGTCAAAATGATTAACAGTATGTTAGGAACTATTAGGAAAGGGATAGAAAATATCCTAATGCCTCTACATAAATCCATGGTGTGTCCACACCTGTCATATTGTGTCCAGTTCTGGTTGCACCATCTTGAAAATGTTCAGAGAAGGGCAACAAAGATTATCAAGGATATGGAGCAGCTTCCATAAAAGGAGAGACTAAAAGATTAGATCTTTCAGCGTAGAAAAGAGACGACTAAGGGGGGTGACGGTAGAGGTCTATAAAGTCATGAATGAGTGGAAAAAATGACTAGAAAAGGGTTATTTACCCTTTAACACAATACAAAAAACAGGGGTCATCAATGAAATTAATAGGGCGCAGGTTTAATACAAACAAGAGGAAGTACTCTTTCACACAGTGCATGGTTAACCTGTGGAACTCATTGTCGTGGAATGTTATGATGACCAAAAGTATAACTGGGTTAAAAAAAAGAACTGGATAAGTTCATGGGGGTTAGGTCCCTGAAATGCTATATTAGACAAGATGATCAGGGGTGCAGCCCCATGCTCAGAGCGACCTCTCACTACTAGAAGCTGGGAGTGGAATGTAGGGGTGGATCACTCCATAAATTACGTGTTCTGTACACTCCCCATGAAGCTTTGGTATGGGCCAGATACCAGGTAAGCTGGACCCTGGTCTGAACCAGTATGGAACCAACTCTTACACCTTGAACGTAAGTTTGCCCTGCAAAATGGCAGCAAGGAGCATCTATGTGACTTTAGTGCCTTATCTGGAGTAATCCATTCAGATACAAATGTATGAAGAGTGTAAATGCCACAGAGGGAGAGAAATTATTTAAGGGGGCTCAAGGAGTGTAACTAGGGGTAGTTAGATGAAACTGAGGGTTTGTACACACTAATGCTTACTTCAGTATAACTTAAGTTGCTCAAGGGTGTGGAAAAGCCACCCCCCGAATGATGTAAGTTATACCGATCAATGGCATGGACTGTCTACACTAGCACGCTACAACCGTGCAGTGCATCGCGATTCTAGTGTCGACTAGCCCTTTGATAGTTGTGCTCTACCCAGGTTCATGTTCTGCACTTATCCACTGGGATTTGAGCACTTCCCAGAACTAGGAAGGAAAAAACTTCTGACAATAAGATCTTTATCTGTGGGAATCACCCTCCTGAGGCAAAGGCTGGATTCATGTTTGCTAACAAGCCCCACCATAACCCCTGCACCAGCTGTGATTCTGTGAGATCTACCATTTGGGAGCCAGCTTTCACAAGGGGTGCAATGAAGTACAAAGAGTTGCCTGTCTCTGGCTACACTAAGTGGAAGGGGACTTTTTACTAATTTTTTTTCTCCTCCTTTCTTAGCTGCTTGGAGATTTTGCAGAGTACAGAGCTGAAAGACTGGAGATGTGGGTAGGTGTGGACTGCTGCACATGGGTCTGGGCTGAGCATGATGGCTCTGTGCTGTACTGTGTGCATGTGTGGAGTGGGGACTAGCTCTCTGCAATAACTGGCACCTTTTATGTACGATGGGCCCGTTCTAGTGATGGGATGGGGTCTGGAATGAGTCCTATATCTTACTATTGCCTTTGCATTCTCTCCCATCCCCACAGGAAGTCCCGCCTCTTTTTTAAGTACTGGCACCAGGAACTGCTGGCAAAGAGCATGGACCGCTTGGAAAAGGCAGCAATAATCATCCAGAAGAGTGAGTATTGGGACAGGAGGGTCTCTTCCCACCCAGAGTGCATATCAAGGCTGGGAGCAGAGGCGGAAGTCCTTCCCCAACCTCTCTCTCATCACAGAAGGTCCTTCGATAGCATTCCAGGGCATTGGAGACAGAAAAACATGATAAGGCTCCATTGCTAAGGCACCTCAAACCCTTTGTGTTCGTGGTGTGAACAACAAATGCTCAGAGCCTTCAATAAGCAGGAAGGCAGTCTGAGTGTGGACAGGAAGGGGCATATGAGGGAGAGCTGAGCAGGTGCAAGCTAGCTGGTCTCGCTGTAAAGTGGATGTCCAGGGAAGTGGTTAATGAGCTTATAATGATGGGATGAATTGTAAGAAGTCATAGGAAGCTGGAGAGAAGCACCAGCAGAAGGGGAGACTAGCAAATGTCATTATCTTCTTAGGGAAGGACAGCAGTGTATGATCCAGGTGCTCACTGCCCTACTAGCCTGGCTTCTGTCCCTGGCAGAACAATGGGATCGTGAGCAATAGGTGTGCTGGTGAGAGACATGGTACAGCTTTCTCTGTGCACAGTCTCTCTGGTATGACTCTGTATTGGGCACACAGGCACTACAGGATGCTGCTCCTGCCCTGTCCTTGTGCCTTGTTGTTTCAGCGGAGTCTCTGCTCTAACTGTAGCTTCTCTCTGAGCAGCTTACAAGAGATTCTGCTGTAGGAAGAGTTACCAGGAGCTGGTGGCTGAGCTCAGAGCCCGGGAGAAGCACCTACAGGAGGAAGCGGAGAGAGAGAGCAACAGGCAACTGGAACTGGAGTCCCAGGCCCAGAGTAAGTCACTGACACCTCCTCATTCCATCAATATCTCTGTGCCCCAAATGCCTGGCTGCTCACTTAGTGGCTGTTTCCAGCCACTACAGACCCTACCGGGTCTGACTGCCTTATTCCCTAGCTGTAGCTGAGCCCTCAGGCCACACTCTCTTCCATGCCACACCTGAGCTGTGGGTAGTTAGAGGGGGTAATACACCTGCCTCTGTGAAACTCTCCTCCAGCATTTGCCTCAGGACAGGCCCTCTCTTCACTTGGAAATGGAGGCACTTTCCCATAGAGGCTGGGAACTGAGCTGTGAAATCCCACATGCCTTGGGCTGGGAATATGAAAGGCACCCTGGCCTGACCCAGCCTCTTCTGCTCATGTAGCATGGGATGGCTTCATGCCATCTCCCACTCCGAGCTGGCTTTTCTTCCCTAGAGCGTGGAGCAGGAAGTGTCAGCAAAGCACATACCCCACCCCATCTCACTCCTTTCCATGCTCCATAGCAAGGCTCAGGTGGGATGGGAAAGTTCCAAGCTCCATGGATTAATGTTCCTGGGAGTGCTTTGTCTTGCAGCTGCCATGGTGCCTGCTGGAGAGGCAGAACCTTCCCCATGGTACCCTTGGGTGTGACGGTATGTGCCCACATGCTCCATTCCTGGGTAGGATGAATCATTCCCTGGGGGTTCCTAATGCCTTTTATTCCCTCCTCTCACCAGTTGCCTCACCAGTCCCTGTGCCACGGAGGAGACGTCCTCAGCCCCTCCCCAGGTCTCAGCCTGGAGCTGATTCTCTGACACAGCCACCAGTACCACGCCCTCGCAGCAAACTCACAGAGGTAATAATGTTGGCTTTGCCTAGGGTCAGATATCCAGGGACGTCCCAACATGTGATCTTGGGGGAGCCCTCCCATCTGCGGATCCCGTACATGTGATCCAGGGAGAACCACACTCCTCATCCATGTAACCAGGAAGAAAGGGGAGTTCATGCCCAGTATTGTGAGTTTAAATAAACCAAACCTGGTAGAACCTTGGGCAGGGCCTGGTCTTGGGAGAACTGGAAGTGGAAGGTGGATGAGGTTCCTGTCTGGTCTCCCCTTGGGCACAGACTTGAGTGAGGTAATCTGTGATATCTTCAAAGGAGCATACTGTAGGTGTCCCCCACCTCTTGCTCCTGCCTCCACTGTTGATTTTCAATAAGTGTTGGGGCACAGCAGAAGTTCCAGGAGACTGGAAGAAGCTAGTGTTGTGCCAGTTTGTAAAAAGACAGAAATGGGATGACACAAATGATCATAGGCCTGTCAGTCTGGACAAGATAATGAAGTAGCTGAGACAGGACTCGACTAATAAAGAATTAAAGGAGGGTAATGTAATTAGTGCAAATCAACATGGGTTTATGGAAAATAGATCCTGTCAAACTAACCTGGTATCTTCTTAGATGAGATTACAAGTTTGGTTGATAAAGGTACTAGCGTTGATGTAATACATGTAAATTTCTGCAGTGTGTTTGACTTGGTATTTCACAACATTTTGATTTAAAAAACTAGAAGGATATAAAATTAACATGGCACACATTAAATAGGTTAAAAACTGGCTAAATGATAGGTCTCAAAATGTAATGGTAAACAGGGAATCATCATCAAGTGGGTGTGTTTCCAGTGGAGTCCCGCAGGGATCAGTCCTTGGCCCTCCGCTATTTAAAACTTTTATCAGTGACCTGGAAAACGACATAAAATCATCACTGATAAAGTTTGGAGATGACCCAAAAATTGGAGGAGTGGTAAATAGCGAGGACGAGTGCTAGTCCTGGTGCAAGTGCTAGAGGAGCCAACTAGGGGGGGCGCTTTTCTTGACCTGCTGCTCACAAACCGGGAAGAATTAGTGGGGGAAGCAAAAGTGGATGGGAACCTGGGAGGCAGTGACCATGAGATGGTTGAGTTCAGGATCCTGACACAGGGAAGAAGGGAAAGCAGCAGGATACGGACCCTGGACTTCAGGAAAGCAGACTTCGACTCCCTCAGGGAACTGATGGGTAGGATCCCCTGGGGGGCTAACATGAAGGGGAAAGGAGTCGAGGAGAGCTGGCTGTATTTCAAGGAATCCCTGTTGAGGTTACAGGGACAAACCATCCCGATGTGTCGAAAGAATAGTAAATATGGCAGGCGACCAGCTTGGCTTAACGGTGAAATCCTAGCGGATCTTAAGCATAAAAAAGAAGCTTACAAGAAGTGGAAGGTTGGACATATGACCAGGGAAGAGTATAAAAATATTGCTCGGGCATGTAGGAATGAAATCAGGAGGGCCAAATCGCACCTGGAGCTGCAGCTAGCGAGAGATGTTAAGAGTAACAAGAAAGGTTTCTTCAGGTATGTTGGCAACAAGAAGAAAGCCAAGGAAAGTGTGGGATGATGAATGAGGGAGGCAACCTAGTTACAGAGGATGTGGAAAAAGCTAATGTACTCAATGCTTTTTTTGCCTCTGTCTTCACTAACAAGGTCAGCTCCCAGACTGCTGCACTGGGCATCACAACATGGGGAATAGATGGCCAGCCCTCTGTGGAGAAAGAGGTGGTTAGGGACTATTTAGAAAAGCTGGACGTGCACAAGTCCATGGGGCCGGACGAGTTGCATCCGAGAGTGCTAAAGGAACTGGCGGCTGTGATTGCAGAGCCATTGGCCATTATCTTTGAAAACTCGTGGCGAATGGGGGAAGTCCCGGATGACTGGAAAAAGGCTAATGTAGTGCCAATCTTTAAAAAAGGGAAGAAGGAGGATCCTGGGAACTACAGGCCAGTCAGCCTCACTTCAGTCCCCGGAAAAATCATGGAGCAGGTCCTCAAAGAATCAATCCTGAAGCACTTAGAGGAGAGGAAAGTGATCAGGAACAGTCAGCATGGATTCACCAAGGGAAGGTCATGCCTGAGTAATCTAATCGCCTTCTATGATGAGATTACTGGTTCTGTGGATGAAGGGAAAGCAGTGGATGTATTGTTTCTTGACATTAGCAAAGCTTTTGACACGGTCTCCCACAGTATTCTTATCAGCAAGTTAAAGAAGTACGGGCTCGATGAATGCACTATAAGGTGGGTAGAAAGTTGGCTAGATTGTCGGGCTCAACGGGTAGTGATCAATGGCTCCGTGTCTAGTTGGCAGCCGGTGTCAAGTGGAGTACCCCAGGGGTCGGTCCTGGGGCCGGTTTTGTTCAATATCTTCATAAATGATCTGGAGGATGGTGTGGATTGCACTCTCAGCAAATTTGCGGATGATACTAAACTGGGAGGAGTGGTAGATACGCTGGAGGGCAGGGATAGGATACAGAGGGACCTAGACAAATTGGAGGATTGGGCCAAAAGAAATCTGATGAGGTTCAATAAGGATAAGTGCAGGGTCCTGCACTTAGGACGGAAGAACCCAATGCACAGCTACAGACTAGGGACCGAATGGCTAGGCAGCAGTTCTGCGGAAAAGGACCTAGGGGTGACAGTGGACGAGAAGCTGGATATGAGTCAGCAGTGTGCCCTTGTTGCCAAGAAGGCCAATGGCATTTTGGGATGTATAAGTAGGGGCACAGCGAGCAGATCGAGGGACGTGATCCTTCCCCTCTATTCGACATTGGTGAGGCCTCATCTGGAGTACTGTGTCCAGTTTTGGGCCCCACACTTCAAGAAGGGTGTGGATAAATTGGAGAGAGTCCAGCGAAGGGCAAGAAAATGATAAGGGGTCTGGAACACATGACTTATGAGGAGAGGCTGAGGGAACTGGGATTGTTTAGTCTGCAGAAGAGAAGAATGAGGGGGGATTTGATAGCTGCTTTCAACTACCTGAGAGGTGGTTCCAGAGAGGATGGTTCTAGACTATTCTCAGTGGTAGAAGAGGACAGAACAAGGAGTAATGGTCTCAAGTTGCAGTGGGGGAGGTTTAGGTTGGATATTAGGAAAAACTTTTTCACTAGGAGGGTGGTGAAACACTGGAATGCGTTGCCTAGGGAGGTGGTGGAATCTCCTTCCTTAGAAGTTTTTAAGGTCAGGCTTGAGAAAGCCCTGACTGGGATGATTTAATTGGGGATTGGTCCTGCTTTTGAGCAGGGGGTTGGACTAGATGACTTCCTGAGGTCCCTTCCAACCCTGATATTCTATGACGACAGGTCACTGATTCAAAGTGTTCTGGATTGCTTGGTAAGCTGGATGCAAGCAAACAATATGTGTTTTAATACAGCTAAATGTAAATGTGTACATCTAGGAACAAAGAATGTAGACCATACTTACAGAATGGCAAGTAGTGACTCTGAAAAAGATTTGGGGTTTGTGGTGGATAATCAGTTGAACATGAACTCCCAGTGGCCAAATGCGCTGATGTAACGCTTGGATGCATAAACAGGGGACTCTCACGTAGGAGCAGAGAGGTTTATCTACCTTTCTATTTGGCACTGGTGCTACTGCTTCTGGGATCCTGTGGCCAGTTCTGGGTGCTCACCATTCAAAAAGGAGATTGATAAAGGGTTCAGAGAAGAGCCATGAGAACAGAAAACTCGCCTTATAGTGATAGGCTCAAGGAGGTCAACCTACTTAACTTAACACAGAGAAGGTGAAGGGTTGACTTGATTAGCCTAGAAGTATCTACACGGGGAACAAATATTTAATAATGGGCTCTTCAGTCTAGCAGACTGATCCAATGGCTGGAAGTTGAAGCTAGACCAGGGGTCAGCAACCTTTGGCATGTGGCCCATCAGAGTAATCCACTGGCGGGCCGCGAGACATTTTGTTTACGTTGACCGTCCACAGGCACGGCCTCCTGCAGCTCCCAGTGGCTACGGTTCGCTGTTCCTGGCCAATGGGAGCTGCAAGAAGCGATGCAGGCCCAGCTGCCACTTCCCACAGCTCCCATTGGCCGGGAACAGCGAACCGCAGCCACTGGGAGCTGCGGGGGTCCGTGCCTATGGACGATCAACATAAACAAAATGTCTTGCGGCCCGCCAGCGGATTACTCTGATGGGCCGCGTGCCAAAGGTTGCTGACCCCTGAGCTAGACAAATTCAGATGGAACTACGGTGCAAATTGTTAACAGTGAGAGTGCTTAACTATTGGAACAATCAGAGGTGAAAGTAAGCCGGTAGAGTGAGGTACGGCGTACCGGCAAGAGCCAGTACGCCATGCCGGACCCGACCGGCTTCCCCAGACTGGCAATTTAAAGGGCACAGGGCTCCCTGCAGTGGCTGGAGCCCCAGGCCCTTTAAATCACCTCCTGAGCCCCGCTGCCGGAGCCCTGGGGTAGCGGCGGCAAGACTCCGGCAGTGATTTAAAGGGCCAGGAGCTCTAGCCACTGTGGGGGGCCCCGGGCCCTTTAAAGTACCACCCGAGCCCTGCTGCCGGAGCCCTGGGGTAGCGGCGGCAGGTCTCTGGCGGTGATTTAAAGGGTCTGGAGCTCCACTGCGGTAGCAGCGGCTGGAGCCCTGGACCCTTTAAATCACCCCGGGGCTCCCAGCTGCCTCTGCAGCTGGTAGCTCTGGGGGTGATTTAAAGGCCTCAGGGCTCCCAGCCGCAGCTGGAGCTCCTGGGCCTTTAAATCTTGATTTTAAAGGGCCCTGGTATTTAAAGGCCCGGCCTCTTCCCATTGAGGCCATGCCCTCTGCTCAGGACTCTGGTGTACCGGTAAGTCCTTTAAGTTACTTTCACCCCTGGGAACAATATACGAAGGATTGTGGTGGATTCATCATCACTGACCATTTTTAAAATCAAAATTGGATGCTTATCTAAAAGTTATGCTCTATTAATTATTTTGGGAAAGGTATGTGGCCTGTGTTATACAGGAGCTCAGACTAGATGATCGCAGTAGTCCCTTCTGGCCTAGGAATCTATCAGTCTCACACCCACCTTCCTTTTTTCTCTCTCTTTCCTGTTTTCAGTCGACTCCCTTTGATAATTTTTTGCGCTCCACGCCCTGCCCTGTGGTGGGGACAGAGGGGCAGACAGGAGAAGAAGAAGAAATGAGGCAAATCAAGAGGGGAGCAACTCTCCGCTGGTTCAGAGAGACACAGGCCAGGAAGGTTATGCAGGATGATGGGGCCTTTCCTGGCTGGCTGCATGGGATGATCAGCAGGAGGTGAGGACCCTAGGGGCGTGCAGTTTACCAAGGGGGTTGAGCTCTGCAGGCAGAGGCTGGCATGTCCTTAGGGAGAGTGTGTATGTGAGTATGGGTTGAGGTCCCTGGAGATAGCATGGACTGTTTTCTCAGGGAGCTGGGAATAGGACACAGGGCCTTTCCGCTCAAGAGCACTGATTCCCATCCAGACCCATCAGGGAGACTGGCTGGTTTATGGAGCTAGGAGTGAGATACGGGGCCTTTTACTTCTAGATCACTAGTTCCAATCCAGGGTGGCAGCAGCTGAAGGTCTTTATCTGATTTTTATCCCAAAGATTGATGGAATGGTAAATGCTGAAGAGGACAGGGCAACCATGTAGATTTGAACTGCTTGGTAAACTGGGCCCATTTAGAATAAAAGTGTTTTAATTAGGGGTGTCAATTAATCGCAGTTAACTCATGCGATTAACTCAAAAAAATTAATTGTGATTGAAAAAATTAATTGCTGTTAATCGCACTGTTCAACAATAGAATAATAATTGAAATTTATTAAATATTTTTGGATGATTTTCTACATTTTTAAATATATCTATTTCAATTACAGCACAGAATACAAAATGTACAGTGCTCACTTTATATTATTTTTATTACAAATATTTGCACTATAAAAATAATATAAGAAATTATATTTTTCAGTTCATTTCATACAAGTACTGTAGTGCAATCTCTTTATCATGGAAGTGCCTCTTTCAAATGTAGGGGTTTTTGTTACATAACTGCACTGAAAAACAAAACAGTGTAAAACTTTAGAGCCTACAAGTCCACTCAGTCCTACTTCTCATTCAGCCAACCGCGAAGAGAAACAAGTTTGTTTACATTTATGGGAGATAATGCTGCCCACTTCCTAATTACAATGTCACCTAAAAGTGAGAACAGGCATTTGCATGGCATGGTTTGTAGCTGGCGTCGCAAGACAGTTACGTTCCAGATGCGCTGAAGATTCATATGCCCCTTCATGCTTCGTCCATCATTCCAGAGGACATGCTTCCATGCTAATGACGCTCATTAAAAAAATAATATGTTCATTAAATTTGAGACTGAATTCCTTGAGGGAGAATTGTATGTCTACTGCTCTGTTTTACCCGCATTCTGTCATGTTATTGTATTCATGTTATACACAGTATTCATGTTATAGCAGTCTCAGATGATGACCCAGCACAGGTTGTTCATTTTAAGAATACTTCCACTGCAAATTTGACACAATGCAAAGAAGATACAAATGTGAAATTTTTAAAGATAGCTACAGTCCTCGACCCAAGATTTAAGAATGTTAAGTGGCTTCCAAAATCTGAGAGGGATGAGTTGTGGAGCATGCTTTGACAAGTCTTAAAAGAGCAACACTCTGATGCAGAAACTACAGAACCCAAACCACCAAAAAGAAAATCAGCCTTCTGGTGGTGGCATCTGACTCAAATGATGAAAATGAACATGCATTGGTCCACACTGCTTTGGATCGTTATCGAGCAGAACCTGTCATCAGCATGGACGCATGTCCTCTGGAATGGTGGTTGAAGCAGCAAGGGACATATGAATCTTTAGCGCATCTGGCATGTAAATATCTTGCGAGGTCAGCTACAACAGTGCCATGCGAACACCTGTTCTCACTTTCAGGTGACATTGTAATTAAGCGACAGCATTATCTTCTGCAAATGTAAACAAACTTGTTTTTCTGAGCGACTGGCTGAACAAGTAGGACTGATGGCACTTGTAGGCTCTAAAGTTTTACATTGTTTTATTTTTGAATGCAGGGTATTTTTTGTACATAATTCTATATTTGTAAGTTCAACTTTCATGATAGAGATTGCACTACAGTACTTGTATTAGGTGAAGTTTAAAAATACTATTTATTTTGTTTGTTACAGTGCAAATGTTAGTAATAAAAAATAAATATAAAATGAGCACTGTACACTTTGAATTCTGTGTTGTAATTGATATAAATATATTTGAAAATGTTGAAAACATCCAAAAATATTTAAATAAATGATATTCTATTATTGTTTAACAGCGTGATTAATCACACGATTAATTGCAATTCATTTTTTTAATTGAACCAACCCTAGTTTTAATATAATTAAATGCAAAGTTATACATCTAGGATCAAGGAATGCAGGCAATACCTGCAGAATGAGGGACTGCGTCCTGGGAAGCAGTGACTCTGTAAAGGATTTAGAGGTCATAGCTGAACATGAACTCTCAATGTGACGCTGTGGCTAAAAGGGATCCTGGAATGTGTAGAGAAGGAGCAGGGAGGTGATTTTAACTCTGTATGTAGAGTTCAATATGGCAATACTGTTGTCACAGATCCATGGGATCTGTGCTACATCCCAGCCTTTAAGCAGTCCCTTTCAGTGTGCCAGACCCCCAAGGAGTCCCGCCCTTCCTTCAGGCTAGGCTCTGCAGCATCACTGCCTCCTAGACTGAGCCTCGGGGCTCTGAGCTCTTGTGTAACGTGGTGAGCTCTGTTCAGCAAACCCAACTGAAACAGAGTCCTGGTAACGACTTGGACACTCTTCTGGGACTAATGCGCACAAGCAAGTGCAGTGACACCCAAGTCTTTTCAAGACAGAGAAGGATGTATTAGTCAACTGGAACACAGCATTGGAAATCCTTTCATTAGCATAGAGAAATAAAGATTAAAACATTGTCCATTATGGTCAATCCAGAACAATCCAGCCATTTCAGGCTCTATCTCTCTGACTCCTTTGTCAGTCCAAGGAGAGAGTAACCAGTTTCCTCCAAAAGCCCACACTTTATTCCCTGGCCATCTTGTCTCAGAGACACTGTGGTTGAGATATCTTTTATTGGACCAACTTCTGTTGGTGAGAGAGACAAGCTTTCAAGCTACACAGAGCTCTTCCTCAGGTCTGGGAATGGTACTTACAGTGTGCCTGAAGTGAAGGGGGCAGGATGAGAGTGAGTGCTGGCTGCACCATAGAGGGAGTGTTACCAGGATGTGAAAAAGGGATGGGGGCTCCTGAACAGGGAAAGCTTGCGGGTTTATTGCTGACTCTCGGATTAAAATCTTTCCTCTCTGCTTTCAGGAAAGCTGAGAACTTGCTGATGGACAAGCCTCTGGGCTGCTTTCTGGTTCGAATCAGTCAGAGCAGGCCAGGCTACACCCTGTCATACAGGTAACGCATCCACTGCTTTTCTTCTACCAGGACTCTTGGTGTTGGGCTGCATGGGGCAATGCCAGCACAGTGCGTCCGCTTTCTCCGTGGACTGAGATAATGAGGCTGGTGCTTAGACACCCCTGACCTGGGTGCCCTAGACACACCCCAGAGGGACAGATGGGGACTCTGAGGCCTCCATAAAGAAGAGAGAGCCTCTGCCTTTTACTGAGGATTAGATTGATTCATGAACTATGTATAGTAGCCACAGGACATGAGCTGGAGGGGATGCTAGGTATGGGCACTGCGTGGGGAGCTGAGATGTTGGGCAGTTGATGTGGATGCTCCATCCATCCCCACATGCAGCTGTATGGGAGGTGGAGGATGGTGATTGTGAGAACTGCTTGAGGAAGTGCCATATTGGGTGGGAAAGGGATGCTGTTTCTGAGTCCTGCACTGGGGGGATCAGGCTGGAGGAGGTGCTGCCTGGAATGGGGACAGACTGGAGGAGGTTGGGATGTGTAGGCTAGGAACGTACTCAGAGGGGAGTGATGAAAAGGGGTCCTTTGCACAGGTACGTGCAAGCGAAAGTTCAGGGTAGTGATGCAGGGGCACAAGCCTGTAAGATAGAATGGGCTACTGAGTAGTCATCGATTCTAAGGCCAGAAGGGACCACTATGATCATCTAGTCTGATCTCCTAACACAGGCCAGCGAACTGCCCCAAAATAAAGCCTGTTTGAACTACAGCATATCTTTTAGAAAAACATCCAATCTTGATTTAAAAATTTTCAGTGATAGAGAATCCACCATGACCCCTGGTAAATTGGTCCAGTGATTAATTACCCTCACTATCAAAAATGTGCACCTTTGTTTCCAGTCTGAAATTGTCTAACTTCAGTTTCTAGCCATTTGATCTTGTACCTTTGTCAGTTAGGCTGAAGAGCCCTGTATTTTCAAATTTCTGTTCCCCATGTAGGTACTTATAAACTGTGATCAAGTCACCATTATCTTTCTCTGTGAGAAACTAAACAGGTTGAGCTCCTAGAGTCTATCACTATAAGGCATGTTTTCCAATCCTTTAATCATCCTCATGGCTTTTCTTTGAACCCTCTCTAATTTATCAATATCTTTCTTGAAATGAGGACATCAGAAATGGACACAGTATTTCCGTAGGGATACCACCAATGCCAAATATAGAGGTAATAAAACCTCTCTACTCCTGCTTGAAATTCCCCTGTTAATGCATCCAAGGGTCATGTTAACTCTTTTGTCCATAGCATCGCACAGGAAGCTCTTGTTCAGCTGATTATCCCCCACAATCCCCAAATCTTTTTCAGAGTCACTGCTTCCCAGGAGAGTCCCACATCTTGTATATGTGGCTTATGTTCTTTGTTCCTAGTGTATACATTTATATTTGGCCATATTGAAACACACATTGCTTGCATCCAGCTTACCAACCTATTCAGTATCGGTGACCAGCCCTTTTTATTATTTATATTTCCCCAAATTTTTGTGCCACCTGCAAACTTTATAAGTGATAATTTTGTTCCAGGTCATTGATACAAATGTTAAATGGTGTAGGGCCAAGAACCGTGTCAAGCTATCTCAATTGGCTCATGACCGCGCATGCCTGGCTCAGGGCAGACTGTCAAGAAGCAGGGCACAAACCCTAAATTGGTTGTATGTTCCATAATTAGATTTCACCAACCAAGTAACAAGAGTGAACTCCACAAGCTCTATAGCAGCCTTATCCTGGAGTCACAGACGGTCGCATTGGGCACTCCAGTCTATCTTGCCACCCAGGCAAGCTTGTCTTTGTGACAGATGGTCCCTTACACCAGAAATCACAACACTATTCAGATTACTCACAGTCCCAAAGGACCAGTCACTAACCCCAGGTCAATTGCACTGCAGGTTGCTCACCAAAGACCATGCTTGTAGCCAATTCTGTAATAAACAAACTAAAAATGTATTACCTAAGAATAGAAATGAGTTATTTACAAGGTTAAATAAAGCAGGTAACATACACACACAAGTGAGTTACAGTCTTAGATTTCAAAAGACAATGGAAACTTCTATAATAAGCAAACTCTGTATGTCCTTTAGGGCTAACTCATGCAAAACAGATGGAGGTCTTTTGCTTATGCTTAATGATTTTTGGACCTACAAGTACAGTAACTCCTTGCTTAACATTTTGCAGTTATGTTCCTGAAAAATGCTTCTTTAAGCGAAATGATGTTAAGCGAATCCAATTTCCCCATAAGAATCAATGTAAATTGGGGTGTGGGGAGGGTTAGGTTCCAGGGAAAAAAATTTCACTATACAAAAGATTTATTTATTTATACACACACACACACACACACACAAACACACAGAGAGAGTATAAGTTTTAAAGAAACAAGTTAATACTGTACACAGCAATGATGATTGTGAAGCTTGGTTGAGGTGGTGGAGTCAGCGGGTAGAAGAGGGTGGGACATTTCTCAGGGAATGCCTTGCTGCTAAATGATGAACTAGCACTCAGCTGAGCCCTCAAGAGTTAACACATAGTTGTTAATGTAGCCTCACGCTCTACAAGGCAGGACGAATGGAGGGAGGAGACACAATAGACACATAGCAGTGGCTGAAAACATTCCGTACGGAAACTGAACATGATGATGAACCCACGCTATCCCACTGGAGCACAACACTCCCTCCACTTTCCAAAGTGCCGGGGGGTGCATGTGTGTGTGAGACAGAGACGTGCAGTGTGTGTATGAGAGAGAGACAGAGACCTACACCGTGTGTGTGAGAGAGATGCGCATTGCCCCTTCAAGTACACTGACCCCACTCTAAGTACACTGCCTTTTTAAGTAGATTAGCAAATTGAGACAGCAGTTGCTGCCAGCAAGCTTCCTCCATCCTGAGCCCTGTCGTGTCCCTCCCCACCCACCGCCCCCCACTCTGTGGAGATGGGGTACAAGAGCAGGGGGGCAGGAGTGGGGGGAGGGAGACACCCTGACAGTAGCACCCCTCTTTGCCCCCCACCTCCTGCACAGTAAGCAGGAGCCTCCCGGGAGCAGCTCCAAGGCAGAGGGTAGGAGCAGCACATAGCAGTAGGGGGAGGGACACCTGAACTGCCTGGCAATTGGTAGCCTGCTGGGCGGCTGCCGCACAGGGAACTTAGGGGAGCGGGGAGCTGATGGGGGCTGCCAGTCCACCCTGGTTCCAAGCCCTCACCAGCTCGCTCCAAGGGGCTGCTCTTCCTGCAAGCAGTGGACAAAGCAGGCGGCTGCCAAACAACATTCTAAGGGAGCATTGCGCAACTTTAAATGAGCATGTTCTCTAATAGATCAGCAACGTAACAACGAAACATTAACCGGGACGACGTTAAGTGAGGAGTTACTCTATGTCTACACTGCAATTAGACACTGTCACTGGCCTGTGCCAGTGGACTAGGGTTTGCAGGGCTCAGGCTAAGGGTCTGTTTAATTGCGGTGTAGATGTTCGGGCTTGGGCTACAGCTCAACCTCTGGGGCTCTCAAGGTCCTTCAGCCTGACCCCAGCCTGAGCCCAGATGTCTACACCACAATTAAACAGACCCTTAGCCTGAGCCCAAGTCAGTGGGCATGGGCCAACCGTGGGTTTTAATTGCAGTGTAGACATACCCTGAGAGTCCAAGCAACAAAAAGAACCTAGCTGCTTCTTCGAGTGCTTGTTCATGTCAATTCCAATCGGGTGTGTGCGTGCTGCGTGCATGCCAGCCGGAAGATTTTTCCCTTAGCAGCGTCCATAGGGTTGGCCTGGACGCCCCCTTGAGTTGTTCCTTCATGGCGCCCAATATAGGGCCCTGCCGACCCGCCACCCCCTTGGTTCCTTCTTACCGCTGATGATGGCTAGCTGGAACAAACTGTTGCTCTTGCTTTGCAAGTGTGAGTTAGTCAGTTAGTTAATAGTTGATAGTTCTAGTAGCTCTTAAGTTTTCTTTTGGGGATCCCCCCCAACAACGCTTCCCCAGCTCCTGGGTATGCCCCAGTCCCCAGGGTTCAAGCTCTGCTGGCAATGCCCCAACTTATACATCCCAAAATGCCATTAGCCTTTGGGAAGTATGGGCTGGATGAATGGACTATAAGGTGGATAGAAAGCTGGCTAGATTGTCGGGCTCAACGGGTAGTGATCAATGGTTCCATGTCTAGTTGGCAGCCAGTATCAAGTGGAGTCCCGAAGGGTCAGTCCTGGGGCCAGTTTTGTTCAACATCTTTATAAATGATCTAGATGATGGGATTAATTGCACTCTCAGCAAGTTCGCAGATGACACAAAGCTTGGGGGGAGAGGTAGATACACTGGAGGGTAGGGATAGGATACAGAAGGACCTAGACAAATTGGAGGATTGGGCCAAAAGAAATCTGATGAGGTTCAATAAGGATAAGTGCAGGGTCCTGCACTTAGGACAGAAGAACCCAATGCACAGCTACAGACTAGGGACCGAATGGCTAGGCAGCAGTTCTGCAGAAAAGGACCTAGGGGTGACAGTGGACGAGAAGCTGGATATGAGTCAACAGTGTGCCCTTGTTGCCAAGAAGGCCAATGGCATTTTGGGATGCATAAGTAGGGGCATAGCGAGCAGATCGAGGGACGTGATCGTTCCCCTCTATTCGACATTGGTGAGGCCTCATCTGGAGTACTGTGTCCAGTTTTGGGCCCCACACTTCAAGAAGGATGTGGATAAATTGGAGAGAGTCCAGCGAAGGGCAACAAAAATGATTAGGGGTCTGGAACACATGAGTTATGAGGAGAGGCTGAGGGAGCTGGGATTGTTTAGCCTGCAGAAGAGAAGAATGAGGGGGGATTTGATAGCTGCTTTCAACTACCTGAAAGGGGGTTCCAAAGAGGATGGCTCTAGACTGTTCTCAATGGTATCAGATGACAGAACGAGGAGTAATGGTCTCAAGCTGCAGTGGGGGAGGTTTAGATTGGATATTAGGAAAAACTTTTTCACTAAGAGGGTGGTGAAACACTGGAATGCGTTACCTAGGGAGGTGGTAGAATCTCCTTCCTTAGAGGTTTTTAAGGTCAGGCTTGACAAAGCCCTGGCTGGGATGATTTAACTGGGAATTGGTCCTGCTTCGAGCAGGGGGTTGGACTAGATGACCTTCTGGGGTCCCTTCCAACCCTTATATTCTATGATTCTATGATTCTAACACATCCACCTCATCCACAGAACCAGTTATCTCATCATAGAAGGCAATTAGATTAGTCAGGCACTACATTAGCCTTTTTCCAGTCATCTGGGACCGCCCCCGATGGCCATGAGTTTTCAAAGATAACGGCCAATGGCTCTGCAATCACATCTGCCAACTCCTTTAGCACTCTCGGATGGAGCGCATCCGGCCCCATGGACTTGTGCTTGTCCAGCTTTCCTAAATAGTCCCAAACCACTTCTTTCTTCACAGAGGGGTGGTCACTTCCTCCCCAAGCTGTGCTGCCCAGTGCAGTAGTCTGGGAACTGACGTTGTTCGTGAAGACACAAGCAAAAAAAGCATTGAGTACATTAGCTTTTTCCACATCCTCTGTCACTAAGTTGCCTCCCTCATTCAGTAAGGGGCCCACACTTTCCTTGACTTTCTTCTTGTTGCTAACATACCTGAAGAAACCCTTCTTGTTACTCTTAACATCTCTTGCTAGCTGCAACTCCAGGTGTGATTTGGCCTTCCTGATTTCACTCCTGCATACCCGAGCAATATTTTTATACTCTTCCCTGGTCAATTGCAGAGCCATTGGCCATTATCTTTGAAAACTCATGGCGAACGGGGGAAGTCCCGGATGACTGGAAAAAGGCTAATGTAGTGCCAATCTTTAAAAAAGGGAAGAAGGAGGATCCTGGGAACTACAGGCCAGTCAGCCTCACCTCACTCCCCGGAAAAATCATGGAGCAGGTCTTCAAGGAATCAATCCTGAAGCACTTACATGAGAGGAAAGTGATCAGGAACAGTCAGCATGGATTCACCAAGGGAAGGTCATGCCTGACTAATCTAATCGCCTTCTATGATGAGATTACTGGTTCTGTGGATGAAGGGAAAGCAGTGGATGTATTGTTTCTTGACTTTAGCAAAGCTTTTGACACGGTCTCCCACAGTATTCTTGTCAGCAAGTTAAAGAAGTATGGGCTGGATGAATGCACTATAAGGTGGGTAGAAAGTTGGCTAGATTGTCGGGCTCAACGGGTAGTGATCAATGGCTCCATGTCTAGTTGGCAGCCGGTGTCAAGTGGAGTGCCCCAGGGGTCGGTCCTGGGGCCGGTTTTGTTCAATATCTTCATAAATGATCTGGAGAATGGTGTGGATTGCACTCTCAGCAAATTTGCGGATGATACTAAACTAGGAGGAGTGGTAGATACGCTGGAGGGCAGGGATAGGATACAGAGGGACCTAGACAAATTGGAGGATTGGGCCAAAAGAAATCTGATGAGGTTCAATAAGGATAAGTGCAGGGTCCTGCACTTGGGACGGAAGAACCCAATGCTCCGCTACAGACTAGGGACCGAATGGCTAGGCAGCAGTTCTGCGGAAAAGGACCTAGGGGTGACAGTGGATGAGAAGCTGGATATGAGTCAACAGTGTTCCCTTGTTGCCAAGAAGGCCAATGGCATTTTGGGATGTATAAGTAGGGGCATAGCGAGCAGATCGAGGGACGTGATCGTCCCCCTCTATTTGACATTGGTGAGGCCTCATCTGGAGTACAGTGTCCAGTTTTGTGCCCCACGCTACAAGAAGGGTGTAGATAAATTGGAGAGAGTCCAGCAAAGGGCAACAAAAATTATTAGGGTTCTGGAACACATGACTTATGAGGAGAGGCTGAGGGAACTGGGATTGTTTAGTCTGCAGAAGAGAAGAATGAGGGGGGATTTGATAGCTGCTTTCAACTACCTGAGAGGTGGTTCCAGAGAGGATGGTTCTAGACTATTCTCAGTGGTAGAAGAGGACAGGACAAGGAGTAATGGTCTCAAGTTGCAGTGGGGGAGGTTTAGGTTGGATATTAGGAAACACTATTTCACTAGGAGGGTGTTGAAACACTGGAATGCGTTACCTAGGGAGGTGGTAGAATTTCCTTCCTTAGAAGTTTTTAAGGTCAGGCTTGACAAAGCCCTGGCTGGGATGATTTAATTGGAGAATGGTCCTGCTTTGAGCAGGGGGTTGGACTAGATTACCTCCTGAGGTCCCTTCCAGCCCTGATATTCTATGATTCTATGATTTGTCCAATCTTCTACTTCTTGTAAGCTTCTTTTTTGTGTTTAAGATCAGCAAGGATTTCACTGTTAAACCAAGCTGGTCGCCTGCCATATTTACTATTCTTTCTACACATCGGGATGCTTTGTCCCTGTAACCTCAATAAGGATTCTTTAAAATACAGCCAGCTCTCCTCGACTCCTTTCCCCCTCATGTTATTCTCCCAGGGGATCCTGCCCATCAGTTCCCTGAGGGAGTCAGTCTGCTCTTCTGAAGTCCAGGGTCCGTATTCTGCTGCTTTCCTTTCTTCCTTGTGTCAGGATCCTGAACTCGACCATCTCATGGTCACTGCCACCCAGGTTCCCATCCACTTTTGCTTCCCCTATTAATTCTTCCCGGTTTGTGAGCAGCAGGTCAAGAAGAGCTCTGCCCCTAGTTGGTTCCTCCAGCACTTGCACCAGGAAATTGTCCCCTACACTTTCCAAAAACCTCCTGGATTGTCTGTGCACCGCTGTATTGCTCTCCCAGCAGATATCAGGATGATTGAAGTTGCCCATGAGAACCAGGGCGTGCGATCTCGTAGCTTCTGCAAGTTGCCGGAAGAAAGCCTCGTCCACCTCATCCCCCTGGTCCGGTGGTCTATAGCAGACTCCCACCACGACATCACCCTTGTTCCTCATGCTTTTAAACTTAATCCAGAGGCTCTCAGGTTTTTCTGCAGTTTCATACGTGAACTCTGAGCAGTCATACTGCTCCATTACATACAGTGCAACTCCCCCACCTTTTCTGGCCTCCCTGTCCTTCCTGAGCAGTTTATACCCATCCATGACAGTACTCCAGTCATGCGAGTTATCCCACCAAGTCTCTGTTATTCCAATCACATCATAATTCCCTCACTTTGCCATGACCTCCAGTTCTCCCTGCTTGTTTCCCAGGCTTTGTGCATTTGTATATAGGCACTTGAGATAACCCGCTGATCGCCCCTCATTCTCAGTATGAGGCAGGAGCCCTCCCCTCTCACATGCTCCTGCTCGTGCTTCCTCCCGGTATCCCGCTTCCCCACCTACCTCAGGGCTTTGGTCTCCTTCCCCCGGTGAACCTAGTTTAAAGCCCTCCTCACTAGGTTAGCCAGCCTGCTCGCGAAGATGCTCTTCCCTCTCTTCGTTAGGTGGAGCCCGTCTCTGCCTAGTACTCCTCCTTCTTGGAACACCATCCCATGGTCGAAGAATCCAAAGCCTTCTCTCCGACACCACCTGCGTAGCCATTCGTTGACTTCCACGATTCGATGATCCCTACTCCGGCCTTTTCCTTCCACGGGGAGGATGGACGAGAACACCACTTGTGCCTCATACTCCTTTATCCTCCTTCCCAGAGCCACGTAGTCCGCAGTGATCCGCTCAAGGTCATTCTTAGCAGTATCATTGGTGCCCACGTGGAAAAGCAGGAAGGGGTAGCGATCCGAGGGCTTGATGAGTCTCTGCAGTCTCTCCGTCACATCGTGAATCCTAGCTCCTGGCAAGCAGCAGACTTCTCGGTTTTCCCAGTCGGGGCGGCAGATAGATGACTCAGTCCCCCTGAGGAGAGAGAGTCCCCGACCACCACCACCCGCCTCCTTCTCTTGGGAGCGGTGGTCCTGGAACCCCCATCCCTAGGACAGTGCATCTCATGCCTTCCAATCGGCGGCGTCTCCTTCTGTTCCCTTCCCTCAGACATATCATCTAGTCCACTCTCCGCATTAGTACCTGTGGAGAGAACATGAAAACGGTTGCTTACCTGTATCTGCGTTGCTGGTACATGGATGCTCCCCTTTTTTCTTCTGGAGGTCACATGCTGCCAAATTTCTTCACCGGCCTTCTGTTCCTGCTGTGCAGCCTGCTCTGAATCTTCAGAACATTGTGTCCGTAGAAGCATATCCTGACGTCTGTCCAGGAAATCTTCAGTTTCCCTTATGCAATGCAGAGTCGATACTTGTTTCTCCAGACCTTGAACCTTCTCTTCCAATATGGAGACCAGCTTGCACTTTGTACAGACAAAGTCGTTTCTGTCCTGTGGAAGAAAGACAAACATGGCACATCCAGTGCAGGTCACAGCAGCTGAACGCTTCCCATCCATATTACCTTCCTTCTCCAGGCTTCCTCAGGAGTTGTAGTAACTACTCAGAGAAGCTGGCAGGATGTAAACCTCAGTGGGCTCTCCCCAGGCGAACTCCCAGGCAAACTCCCTGTTAGCCTCTCTGCTGTTCGCTGCTCAGCTGGTTCACAGCTGACTGGCTTTTTATAGCAGTCAGGCCCACTCAAGGCTCACCTGGAACAAAGCACTCCCAATTCACACTTTTCAAACAATCAATCAAGCACACGGTCAAACTTCATCACGGTCCAATGAATGCATCCGATGAAGTGAGCTGTAGCTCACGAAAGCTTATGCTCAAATAAATTTGTTAGTCTCTAAGGTGCCACAAGTCCTCCTTTTCTTTCTGTAGATGTAATATACTTAGACTTTTGTAAGGGTTTAACTTTGTACAGCATGATTATACCATACAATATCAATAGAGCACACACAAAATGAATTAAGAACGGCTAACTGATAGGTCTCAAAAAGTAGTTGTCAGTGCAAAATCATCCTCATATGGAGGGTGGGGGAAGTTTCTAATGGGGTTCCACAGGGATCAATTTCAGGCCTGACACTGTTCAATATTTTTATTCATGATCTCCGTGTAAATATTAACCCATGACTGATAGAACTGTGGATGACACACACATTGGCAGAGTGATAAATGGTAGTGACAGCAGTCTTGCAGAGTGACTTGGATCAGTTGGTAAGCTTGGCCCATTCAAACAAAATGTGTTCTAATGCAGCCAAATCCAAGGACCATACCTACAGAGTGGGGGATTGTGCCCTGGAAAGCGCTGACACTGAAGGATCTAGGGATCATAGTGAACAAGCAATGTGAGCTCCCAGTATGATGCTGTGGCCCAAAGGGCTAATGCCATTCTTGGGTGTATAAATAGGGGAGTAGTGAGTAGGAGTTGGGAGGTGATTTTACCTCTGTAGACAGCATTGCTGGGACTGATACTGGATACTGTGTCCAGTTCTGATGTACCGACTTAAAAAAGGAAGCTGACAAATTGGAAGGGGCACTGAAAAGAGCTACAAGAATGATTCAAGGTCTGGAAAACCTGCCCTCACTGAGAGACTAACGCAGCACAATCTATTTAGCTTAACCAAGAGAAGGCTATGAGGTGACTTGATCACAGTCTACAATTACCTAAATGGAGAAGTTTCAGAGGAACAGCCGTGTTAGTCTGTATTCGCAAAAAGAAAAGGAGTACTTGTGGCACCTTAGAGACTAACCAATTTATTTGAGCATGAGCTTTCGTGAGCTACAGCTCACTTCATCAGATGTTTACCGTGGAAACTGCAGCAGACTTTATATACACACAGAGAATATGAAACAATACCTCCTCCCACCCCACTGTCCTGCTGGTAATAGCTTATCTAAAGTGATCAACAGGTGGGCCATTTCCACCTGTTGATCACTTTAGATAAGCTATTACCAGCAGGACAGTGGGGTGGGAGGAGGTATTGTTTCATATTCTCTGTGTGTATATAAAGTCTGCTGCAGTTTCCACGGTAAACATCTGATGAAGTGAGCTGTAGCTCACGAAAGCTCATGCTCAAATAAATTGGTTAGTCTCTAAGGTGCCACAAGTACTCCTTTTCTTTTTTCTAAATGGAGAAGAGATCCTGATAATAGAGGGTGTCAAGCCGTCTAGAATAGCTCAGGAGTGTAAGTGCCAATGTTACCAACCAAGTAACAAGTTTGAACTCCTAAAGCACTAAACAG
The DNA here is from genome assembly GCF_965140235.1 of Caretta caretta. Lineage (NCBI taxonomy): Eukaryota > Metazoa > Chordata > Testudines > Cheloniidae > Caretta > Caretta caretta. The sequence goes on from NC_134210.1 coordinate 221,780, forward strand.
CCGTAACATGGAGTTACAGACAGTCCCCTTGGGCACTCCAGTCTCTTGCCACCCAGCAAGCTGGACTTAATGGTAGATGGTCCCTTACACCAAAACTCTCAACAATATTCAAGTTGCTCGCAGTCCCAAAGGACCAGTCACTTACGCCAGGTCAATTGTATCTCAGATCTCTTACCAAAGACAACACTTGTAGCCAAGTTTGTAATTAACTAAAGATTCATTAACTAGGAAAAAGAAATGAGAATTATTTACAAGGTTAAAGCAGGTAAACATACACATACTTTTTGAAATGTAGCACTGTCACTCATTTGTAATAGAGACACCTGTAATACACAAGCTCTATGTGTCCGTTATGGCTAACCCAAGCGAAGCAGCCGGCAGATCCCTTGCTTACGCTTACAAATATTGCTCTCTCCAAATGCCAAGCAGCACAGTGATGCAGTTCCTTCTTCACAGGCATTTTTATTCCTTCCCCCAGAGTTCAAGCTAATGGGATGAGATGATGCAGGTCCCCTCTTCGTGGGCGGGGGGGGCAGAGCAACCAACAGAGTCTTTGTCCTTTGATGTTTTACAATGCCTCATTTGGTTTCAGTGGGCCTTCTTGTGTGTAGGACCAACAGTTTACACTAATTAATGCTTCTTTTCTGTTTGGTGAGTCACATAATTACAGAGGTTTACAATGCAAACACTTAGTATAGCTTCATACCATGGGCTAAAGATGTTATAAGTGAGATCAATACATGCAGCATCCTACAAGTATTTCATCAAGTCTAAGCACTAAACGTATTTTTAGCAACTTAACATCCGTTTTAACAATGCTAACACACAGGTCAGCCAGACCGGTTTCTAGCTATGCTTTTGTCAGTGTTCAGTGAGGCCTAGGGGCCTTGGCATGAGCTGGCATCGGGTCTGCCAGCGGCACAGTGGGTTTTTCTATCTAGCAGACAAAGGGATAACATGATCCAATGCCTGGAAGCTAGATTCAGACTGGAAATAAGGTGCAGTTGTTTACCAGTGAAGATGATTAACTATTGTAACAACTTACCTAAGGATATGGCAGATCCTCCATCAGTTGGAATCTTTAAATTAAGAGGTTTCAGAGTAACAGCCGTGTTAGTCTGTATTCACAAAAAGAAAAGGAGTACTTGTGGCACCTTAGAGACTAACCAATTTATTTGAGCATAAGCTTTCGTGAGCTACAGCTCACTTCATCGGATGAATGAAGCTCACGAAAGCTTATGCTCAAATAAATTGGTTAGTCTCTAAGGTGCCACAAGTACTCCTTTTCTTTTTTTAAATTAAGACCCTCTCTCTTTTTAAAAGATTGTGCTGTCGCTCACCCAGAAGCTCTTTGCTGGATAGATGAATCACTGGGTGAGGCTCTTGGGCCTGTGTTATACAAGAGGTTAGACTAGATGATTATAACATAGTTCCATCTGCTCCCTTTGTTCCTGTTCTCATGCAGCGAAGCATCTTTGGTGGAAATCCCATGCCCAGGCTGACTTCATCAATTACAAATTCATTCTTTCCTCTTTCAGTTCCGCCATCTTCCTAGCTAAACAATTCTACGTTTCCAATTTAATTGAGTCCCATGCCCAAAATTCCAGCCATCTTTCCACCACTTTTAACTCATTCCTCAAACCCTCCCGTACTTGTGCCTCTGCTTCTCTCTCTGTTCAGGTTCTTGCCAATTTCTTCCAAAAGAAAACTGACCGAATACCACATGACTTTCTCTCTTACCTTGGCTCTCCTTTCTACACCTCTTTCTTCTTCCAAGTCTCAGATTTCCCTAGCTTACAGGTATGGTCTGAGACCTGTCAGTTAGCCAGTTTTTAATACATTTTGTGTGCCCTGTTGATTTTGTACCATTCTGTTTTTTTAAACAAAATGTTGTGTTACCATATCTCATGCTGGGAGTGCTACAGGGTTTCAGAGCTGTGGACTGTGAGTTGGGAGACCCGTATTCTGTTCCTGGCTCTGTCACCTCCCTGGTGTGACCTTGGGGAAGTCACTTTCCTTCTCTGTGCCACTGTTTCCCCTCCCTGCACTGGTTTATTTAGTATAAATCCAGGGCAGGGACCATCTCTCTCTAGTGTCTAAGCAGCACCCAGAGCTGTAGGGCCTTGATCTCAGCTGGGGCTTCTAGGCACATCTCTAATGCAGATGCTGCTGCTAAGAAAGGCCTAGAGAGGCTCTGGGCCCCAGAGCAGTGAGTCTGTCTGGTTCTGTAGGGGTGAGAGCCGCTGCAGGCATTACATGATTGAGATGCAGCCCAATGCACGCTATGTGATCCTGGGGGAGGACCGAGCTCACACCTCGCTCACCGCGCTGGTCCAATACCATCGAACTGTGGGAATCCAGCCCTTCATGGAGACGTTGACTGTGCCCTGTGAGCAGGTGGGTGTTGGGGACTCCAGTTGTGCCTTATGGGCAAAGGGTGGGTGCGGGGGCTCAGACTATTCCCTCTGAGCTAATGGAATTGTCCCGACGGTAATATTGCTTTGTGTTCCCATAGGAAATGTCCAGTACTTTACCAACTGGTCAGGCAGCCCAGACCCCTCCTACCTTTATTCACTCGGAAGCTCTAGCAGATAGGCCAGTGGTTCTCGATCCACGGCCCAGTCAGCACACAGCTGCGGCCCATGTGACATCCTCAAGGCCATATGGGTAGTAGATATATTGTGTGGCTGCGGCCCACACAATACACAGAAAGCTCCATATGCAGCCCACAATGGTAAATAGGTTGAGAACCAGCAACACAGGTTACTATTTTGGTGGGGGAGAGGAATGCTCCCATTGCATCCCTGGCCATCCCAGGGCAGCTCTACGAGCCAGGCATTATGTCCCTGCCCCCCAGTTACCATCCTGGGGAGTGCCTCTCACAGCTGCATTGCATCCCAAGCCCCTCATTGATGTTCTGGAGGCAGGGACACTCCCATAGCTGGGCACTCCTGGAGGTGTCCTGGGGACTCCTGCATCTGGGCATTTTACTTCTGGCTGCTGACTTGGAGACTCCTGCAGCTAACTGTGGATCTCTGTCTCTTCTGAATTCTGCCCTTTTTCCTTCAGAGAGGTGATGGGGACTCTGATTATGAGGAGCTGAAATTCCACACCCTGGCCCCATGGCCAGCAGATGGGGAGAAACAGCCTCAAAGGGAACAGGCTGGGCTTAATGGGGCACCTGTTGTCAGCCACATCCAGCATGCAGGAGCAACTGCTGTTCTCAAGCACATGCTGTTCAGGAAATCAAAGAAATGCCAAGAGCAGCAGCTGAGCCCAGACGAGGAGGGGGCGGAGCCAAGCCCATGTGAGGCTGGGGTGGCCAGACGGGCCATTCCTCGCCTCTACCCCTCCATACGGTTGGCAATGTGGGAAATCCAGCAGGTAAGAAGGCTGGCGGGTTCTGTCCATCCACCCTGTATCTGTTGGCCACCGAAGCAAACCCTGTCGGTCCAGAGTGTCTGTAGGTGAGTTAGAAGCTCTTTGCCTGGGGACCAAGTGGGGAAGAGGGCTCCCTACAAGTAGAAGGCAGTGTTCTCCTCCCTGTTGCAGGATTTCCAGGCTTCTCATTTTCCATGCCCTGTGGTTATGTGGTCTCTGGATCAAGGATGTATTCACTGGGAACTACAAGGTTTCAGGCTTCCTCACTCCTGGAGAGCAGATGGTGTGAGCGCCTCTGGGCATGAACAGCACAGGGCTCTGCAGGGCTTTGGTGGGGAGGTCCCCAGTGTGGGATGGCAGAGGGGGTTGTGTGTGTGTGTGTGTGTGTGATGAGGGGGGCTGACATTATGCCTCTGCTTTGCCCTGCAGTTTTCTTCCCACCCCTCAAATGGCTCCTATTCTGAGCTGCAACTGAAGCCCCAGCACTGAAGGCAGCGGGGCCCACAGCAAGAGTGACATGGTAAGAGCGGGGCCCCTGCAGCAGGACAGGTGGTAGATGCAGCTTCTCTAGGGAAGTCAGAGGAACAGAGGAGCCATTTCATCTCATTCCACCTGTGGCTGCTTGGAGAGTCTCCCTGGGCCAGCACCTGTACAGATTTTGGAGTGGAGGGTAAAATGGGAGAGCAGCTGCCAGCAGAAGCTAGGGGGGCTTCTGGGGGCCTGCACCACAGGGAGATCAGGGAAGGGGGGGAAAGCTGCATTTTCAGCTTAGGCTTTTGTTATTTCAGTGGCACTGGGGTGAGCAGAGTGCTTCAAAGGCAATAACTATGTCCTGCCCTGAGGAGCTCCGTCTGTTAAAGGCCACAACATATGACAACAGCTGGGCATGGGGAGCAGGAGAGAATGGGGGTTATGGCAAGTTAATCTGTGCTCTGCTTTATTCAGCTGCTTATACAGCTTGTGGGTCTGAGGGGGGACCCAGGAGCAGGTAGTGCCCGTGGGGAGACACTGAGCAGGTAGCACTGGGGGTGCAGCTGGGGTAGTGAGGAGAGAGAAAAGCAGGGGGCAGAGCTGTGCAGGTGAGGTGGAAAAGCTGGGACTTGATGTAGGAGGAAAGAGCAGCCAATGATGGGGTTTGAGCAAGGCTGACATAGTCTAAGCAGCAGGAGAGGAAGGGTATTGTAGCTGTAGTATGTGGGATGGATGAGAGAGAGCACTGGGGAGGCAGTGACCTCTGTTACAGGATGGCCAGACAGGAAGGCTGTTCCAGGGGTCAAGAGCTGCAGCAGAGTGGCAGGATTGGAGGGAGGCATAGAGGGAAATATCAGTGCTGGAGAAAAGGCAGGGTTCTGGAGGCAAAGCCTTTGAACAAGGACAGTGAGTGGCCACTGGCTCCTATAACGAATGCAAGTGTGTGGAGCTGAAATCCAGGGTTCCTGAGACTTCTGGGAGCTGGAGACTCAGAGGATAAAGACTGAATTAGCAGCAGCTCAGGCCAGTGTTCGCTGTCTCCACGGGGCACAGCTGGTTCTTGACGGGTGGTGGGGACAGGCTGCTCTGCTTGAGTGTCAGCCTATGATGGTAGCTGCAGTGCTGGGGGATTCATAGATCGTAAGGACAGAAGGGACTGTTAGATCATCTAGGCTGGCCTCCTGTACAGAAGAGGTCAGAGAATTTTAAGCAGCTACTCCTGTATTGGGCCCAATAACTTTGTTTGACTAATGCATATCTAATGGATGTACAGGCAGTGGGTGAGAGCCATGTCCCACCTGGCTGGTGAGAACCAGTGGAGAGGTGTTGATGTTGCTGTTGTGAATCATTGACAGTTATCTCCTAAGAGAAGGCAAGGAGCTGGCTTCTCTCAGCAAGTTAGACCCTGCTGTAGAAACCATCCCTTGGCATAGACAGTCTGCCCAACCATATCCCAAATCTCCCCTGTGGGGGCAAGATTGTTGAGGAGGTTGTGGTAAAGCATCTCCAGTAATATCTGGATTGTTCAGGTCTCTGACGCCCATCAGGTCAGCGTCAAGCTGGTGATGGATGAGCGTCAGGTGTCCGAGCTGATTCTATCTGCTGCCTGTGACACCACTGGCCACAAGGCTTTGCTGATCTGTCTGAAGCTCCTAGCAAGAGTTGTCAGGGTGTTCAAGGGGCTCTGCTCTCTTCTTTTGAGAGATTGTGGTGATTAGTATTGGGCAGGGGTCCTATCTTGTCACCCTGTGACATACCAGAGTACAATCCAGACCAGTGAATAGCTGTGTCACCTCTGCCCTGTAACCTGGGGTGCCCCTTACAGTACTTAGCCGCTATAACCTCCAGCATGGACTGCTCACAGCCTCCAGCATGTAAATCACTCTCAGCCACATCTATGTGTGCTCCAGCCAGCCAGACACACCTTGGCTCTTACCAGCCTTAAAGTCACCGCAGGGTGATTCCAACACACTCCCAGACCCAGATTTCCCCCCAGACACACATGTTCTGTCTTGCCCAGCCCTGTCCTGGACAGTACGAATATATTCAGTCTGTTATTCCTTTAAGGGAATAACATGCACACAACTTGCTATCCCAAATGGGGTTACCCAGACACTTCAACTTGAACACACTAGATTAGATAAAACAATAGAACAAGTTTATTTACTACAAAGAGAGATTTTAAGCGAGTGCAAGTAATAAGGCATAAAAATCAGAAGTGGTTGCAAGAAAAATAAATATAAAATGCTTACTGTCACCTAACTTAACAGTGCCTACATTAGATTCCCAGCAAAGTTCTCTCATCACATGCTTTCAATAGTCTTCCTAACCAAACTCTGCCGGTCTGGACCCCTCCCCCAGTCCAATGGCTGCATCCTTTGCCTCTTCAGGTACAGTGAATGTGATGGACAGGGAGAGAGAAGGTTGCCTTGGGGTGTTTGTCCCTCCTTTTTATGGTTCCAGTCCCCCTCTTGAAAAACATTTCCAGCTGAGAACCAGGAGCCAAAGAGTCTACGTGGAAGGACGTTCCTTGCTGTTTTTTTCACCTGTTTGAACTTCCTTTGTCTTCCCTTCCTGCTTCATGACTCTGCTTACAGTTTAAATGCATATTAAGCAAAGCCAACTTCTGTTTAGGCAGGGCTGTGAGGTTTGGAACATGTGTTAATAAAACCATACAGGGGAATCTTATAACTTCATAGACAGTGTTTCCACAAATATTTTACCAGCACAATACTGGCCAGCAAATTATGAGTTTTCAGATAATACTTTATGAAGCATACGTTTGACAGATGATATTACAATAGTGTTTAGGATGTGAATACAGGGGTATATTCGGTCCGACACCGCTATTGTTCAATATGTGTATGGGATCATCAGGGAGAGGTGAGGAAGTACATGTTGCAGCGACCTCAGGCTGAGGACTCCCAGCTCTGTATTTCCATCTCTCCCAGCCTCCGATGTAGGGGAGTGATTTACTCAGTGTCTCCAGGAAACTAGGTTATCGACCAGGGCAGTTGTCTGCAACTCAGCACAGGAGAGACTGAGATTACAAGGAAGGCAGCCAGAAGGAGTGGTAGAGAGTATGTTGGCTCCCAGATGAACAGGATCCCTCCATCACTGCCCAGGCTTGTAACCTGGGGTCTTTTTGGATCCCCAGTTGCTCTAGATTTTTAGCTGGCGGCAGCAGTTGAGCACTTGCCAAAGAGATTGCATCTGATTCCTTTGGGATACAGAGATCTCTCCAGGTATTTGTGATGTCAAGGTTGGATCATTGCAATGGGCTCTACATGGGGCTGCACCTTCAGTCCTCCAGAAACTGCAGCTACTTAAACAGTGTTCCCTACAGAGCACATTTCTGCCTGTGCTCCAGGGCCTGCACTGGTCCCAGTTGCCCTCCAGTTGCAGGTTTTTCATGGTTTAGGTCTCAAGAGGCACCTCTCTCCCCATGGACACTGCAGCAGCTGAGACCATGCACAATTCTGAAGCTAAACAGGAGGAGGTGGGGAGGAGCTCCTGGACTTTGGAACATTCTCCCTGTCCCCAAATCTTGAGTCTGGATTTGGTGATGTTCAGTCCATGGTATAAGACCCACCCACTCTTCTTGGCTTTTCTGTGTGTGTATTGGGCGGTGGAGATCTGTTGGCAACTGAGAGGCTCTTCAGGAGTTCTTGTGAAGATTTCAGATCTGTTGTTTATTGCTGTGCTTTGTGTCTTGCACCTGCAGTCAGATGTACTTGAAACAAAACTACCATGCAATCCGCATTCTGGGTACTTCACAGACCTTCGCTAGCTCACAGTGTGACAATCGCAGAGCCCTCCCTGCCTTCCCCACCTTCCCTTTACATTCTCCCCTGAGACTTGTTTCCCTGCCTCTCTTACAGACAAACCTGGCTCAGGCCCTGCCCTCCTCTGGTGCTGCAAGGCCCTGCATCACCTGGGAGAAGCACCTGGGGAGAAGGCAGCCTCTTCCACATGCACAGGGCTGGCTCTGTGCCCTATGGACAAGACACTGGGAGAGAAGAACTTTCTGCAGCTTTTTGTCATGCTCTGCCACTGGGGAGCTGCTGTACAGGCCAGTCTCTGATTCTGGGCAGGAGGAGTTGATGGCATGACCAAGAGCTGGGGTCCTTGTGCAAATCTGTATGGAAATCTTGATGGTGATTTTTCTGATACAGCTGGAGAATGAATGCCCTGTACTTCGTGTGTTTAGATATTTGGCTGTGAATGTCTTCTCCCTGTGTGCTGTCCCAGCTCTGTGCAGACAGCTGGCACAGCAGACCTCGAGCAAACCGCCCAATGACCACAAGATCTGTTAAGGTGCGAAGACACCTGGCCAAGTTTATTGTCAACAAAACATGGTAATAGCACCTGGCAGACTCTACGAGATACTAAGATGTGTATGCCCATGATAAGGGACGCAGTTCAGTGAATGGCGGGACTTTCCATTCCCCCCTCAGCTGGTCAAAGATACTCCCTCTGAGATACATCTTTATACCCCAATACAAACAAGTTAGTACTGCCTCTGACATGGTTACTGCCCCCTGATGTGGCTAGTTATCACCCATCACCTTGTACATGTTGGTCCAATCAAAACATCTCTATTACGTACTGACAGGTTTCAGAGTAGCAGCCGTGTTAGTCTGTATTTGCAAAAAGAAAAGGAGTACTTGTGGCACCTTAGAGACTAACAAATTTATTTGAGCATAAGCTTTCGTGACCTACAAGCTTGTAGCTCACGAAAGCTTATGCTCAAATAAATTTGTTAGTCTCTAAGGTGCCACAAGTCCTCCTTTTCCTATTACATACTGTCATCCTGACCTTATCTTTTTAGGAGGGGTGAGTTTGTTCCTGTTATCCTTGAGGAACGTTTTTGTACCATCCTTGATTATCAGAATGTTCTGGTACCACTTAATATCAGGATGTGTTTGTGTAAGTACTCTGTGCTTAGCGCTTCTTAGGAATGTGTATTTCTGCAATATCAGCCCTGTTCTGCCACATTCTATGAGCAGGTCCTCCCTCATACCAGGCCTCTAATACAAGGGCTTATGTCTCGGGCTTTCTTCCTACTACATTTTGGTTAACAAATCTGATCACTCAGGGTGTCTCACAGTATTCCTTTAGCTCACAATTAGAGTGCTGATTTTCAATCTCCCATTTTGAGTTTTCTCTGTGCTTTGGCAAGGTCACTGTGGGGGTTTGGACCCGTTGTTCTGGCAGGCCATGGATGTCTGGCGCTGGGGATAGGGAATTAAATTGATTTGTTCCTTTTGCCTTTCTAGCATCAAAACCAGAACTGAGACCCTCACAGAAACAGGAAGGGGCTGCTGCCTCCCCTAAGCCAAAGCCCTCACTTGGGCTACTCCCCCATCTCTGTGCTGGGTTCTAGCCCAGAACAGAGAAAATGAGGGACCTGTTCCTGTCCCCCATGCCTTGGTCTACATGGAGCAGTAACACTAAGTCTCCAGGCTGCACAATGGTGTCCCCTGACTCATGACACAGAGGAGCTAGTACTGCACTGTTTACATTTTCTGTCATTTAACACTTTGAGTGTAATGAGACTTTTTGGGACAGCTTCTCTGATGTTAGGTGGAAGCCATGACCATAGGCGCCAGCTCCGTGGGTGCTCCAGGGCTGCAGCACCCATGGGGAAAAATTAGTGGATGCTCTGCACCCACCAGCAGCCAAGCTCCCCGCCCCGCCTCACCACCTCCTCCTCCTCCCCTGAGCATGCCGCGTCCCTGCTCCTCCTCCTACTTCCCTACTTGCCGCTGACAAACAGCTGTAGCAAGCTCCAGGAGGGAGGGGGGAGGGGAACGTGGCACGCTCAGGAGAGGAGGCGGGGCCAGGGCGGGGATTTGGGGAAGGGGTTGGAATGGGCACGTGATTGGAATAACAGAGACTTGGTGGGATAACTCACATGACTGGAGTACTGTCATGGATGGTTATAAACTGTTCAGGAAGGACAGGCAGGGCAGAAAAGGTGGGGGAGTAGCACTGTATGTAAGGGAGCAGTATGACTTCTCAGAGCTCCGGTACGAAACTGTAGAAAAACCTGAGTGTCTCTGGATTAAGTTTAGAAGTGTGTGCAACAAGAGTGATGTAGTGGTGGGAGTCTGCTATAGACCACCGGACCAGGGGGATGAGGTAGATGAGGCTTTCTTCCGGCAGCTCACGGAAGCTACTAGATCGCATGCCCTGATTCTCATGGGTGACTTTAATTTTCCTGATATCTGCTGGGAGAGCAATACAGCGGTGCATAGACAATCCAGGAAGTTTTTGGAAAGCGTAGGGGACAATTTCCTGGCGCAAGTGCTAGAGGAGCCAACTAGGGGGGGCGCTTTTCTTGACCTGCTCCTCGCAAACTGGGTAGAATTAGTGGGGGAAGCAAAAGTGGATGGGAATCTGGGAGGCAGTGACCATGAATTGGTTGAGTTCAGGATCCTGATGCAGGGAAGAAAGGTAAGCAGCAGGATACGGACCCTGGACTTCAGGAAAGCAGACTTCGACTCCCTCAGGGAACGGATGGCCAGGATCCCCTGGGGGACTAACTTGAAGGGGAAAGGAGTCCAGGAGAGCTGGCTGTATTTCAAGGAATCCCTGTTGAGGTTACAGGGACAAACCATCCCGATGAGTCAAAAGAATAGTAAATATGGCAGGCGACCAGCTTGGCTTAATGGTGAAATCCGAGCGGATCTTAAACATAAAAAAGAAGCTTACAAGAAGTGGAAGGTTGGACATATGACCAGGGAAGAGTATAAAAATATTGCTCGGGCATGTAGGAATGATATCAGGAGAGCCATATCGCACCTGGAGCCGCAGCTAGCGAGAGATGTCAAGAGTAACAAGAAGGGTTTCTTCAGGTATGTTGGCAACAAGAAGAAAGCCAAGGAAAGTGTGGGCCCCTTACTGAATGAGGGAGGCAACCTAGTGACAGAGGATGTGGAAAAAGCTAATGTACTCAATGCTTCTTTTGCCTCTGTCTTCACTAACAAGGTCAGCTCCCAGACTGCTGCGCTGGGCATCACAAAATGGGGAAGAGACGGCCAGCCCTCTGTGGAGATAGAGGTGGTTAGGGACTATTTAGAAAAGCTGGACGTGCACAAGTCCATGGGGCCGGACGAGTTGCATCCGAGAGTGCTGAAGGAATTGGCGGCTGTGATTGCAGAGCCATTGGCCATTATCTTTGAAAACTCGTGGCGAACAGGGGAAGTCCCGGATGACTGGAAAAAGGCTAATGTAGTGCCAATCTTTAAAAAAGGGAAGAAGGAGGATCCTGGGAACTACAGGCCAGTCAGCCTCACCTCAGTCCCTGGAAAAATCATGGAGCAGGTCCTCAAAGAATCAATCCTGATGCACTTGCATGAGAGGAAAGTGATCAGGAACATTCAGCATGGATTCACCAAGGGAAGGTCATGCCTGACTAATCTAATCGCCTTTTATGATGAGATTACTGGTTCTGTGGATGAAGGGAAAGCAGTGGATGTATTGTTTCTTGACTTTAGCAAAGCTTTTGACACGGTCTCCCACAGTATTCTTGTCAGCAAGTTAAGGAAGTATGGGCTGGATGAATGCACTATAAGGTGGGTAGAAAGCTGGCTAGATTGTCGGGCTCAACGGGTAGTGATCAATGGCTCCATGTCTAGTTGGCAGCCGGTATCAAGTGGAGTGCCCCAAGGGTCGGTCCTGGGGCCGGTTTTGTTCAATATCTTCATAAATGATCTGGAGGATGGTGTGGATTGCACTCTCAGCAAATTTGCGGATGATACTAAACTGGGAGGAGTGGTAGATACGCTGGAGGGGAGGGATAGGATACAGAAGGACCTAGACAAATTGGAGGATTGGGCCAAAAGAAATCTGATGAGGTTCAATAAGGATAAGTGCAGGGTCCTGCACTTAGGATGGAAGAATCCAATGCACCGCTACAGACTAGGGACCGAATGGCTAGGCAGCAGTTCTGCGGAAAAGGACCTAGGGGTGACAGTGGACGAGAAGCTGGATATGAGTCAGCAGTGTGCCCTTGTTGCCAAGAAGGCCAATGGCATTTTGAGATGTATAAGTAGGGGCATAGCGAGCAGATCGAGGGACGTGATCGTTCCCCTCTATTCAACATTGGTGAGGCTTCATCTGGAATACTGTGTCCAGTTTTGGGCCCCACACTACAAGAAGGATGTGGATAAATTGGAGAGAGTCCAGCGAAGGGCAACAAAAATGATTCGGGGTCTAGAACACATGACTTATGAGGAGAGGCTGAGGGAGCTGGGATTGTTTAGCCTGCAGAAGAGAAGAATGAGGGGGGATTTGATAGCTGCTTTCAACTACCTGAAAGGGGGTTCCAAAGAGGATGGCTCTAGACTGTTCTCAATGGTAGCAGATGACAGAACGAGGAGTAATGGTCTCAAGTTGCAGTGGGGGAGGTTTAGATTGGATATTAGGAAAAACTTTTTCACTAAGAGGGTGGTGAAACACTGGAATGCGTTACCTAGGGAGGTGGTAGAATCTCCTTCCTTAGAGGTTTTTAAGGTCAGGCTTGACAAAGCCCTGGCTGGGATAATTTAACTGGGAATTGGTCCTGCTTTGAGCAGGGGGTTGGACTAGATGACCTTCTGGGGTCCCTTCCAACCCTGATATTCTATGATTCTATGGGGGCGGGAGGGGGCAGGGCAGGGGTGGAGTTGGGGTTGGGCTGGGGGCAGAGGAGGGGTCAAGCACCCACCGGTGCCAGTAGAAGTCGGCGCCTATGACCATGACATCTGTGTTCCTATGGTCTTCAGCCATTTCTCTGAGTCCTGGGTGTGGGCAAAGTGTTGTCCAAGAGTCTGCTTAGGGAGCAAGGAAATGGTTAATGATTGGTAACCAGGGCAGAGGTAATATTCACAGCCTCCTTTCAGTGCTAAGGCAACCGTAGTGCGACATTATCCTGCTGTCCTAGCCTGTTGCTTTGACTCTGGCTTCCCTCTCTGTGGATCCCTTCACTGGTGCACCCTTCTCTGTTGCTGCTTGTGTTCGCTGTCAGGGCCCTCCTGGTCAATCCTCATCCTCCCTGTCCTCTCTCATTCGCTATCAAGTTGTTGACACATGGGTGCATGATGCCAGCCTCCACTGCCCACCTGTTAAATATTCAAACGAGCACCTTTATGCTTTCTCCCATGTTGCCTCTCAAGATTGGGAGGCTCTCCCTATAAAAACCCTCAAAGCTACCTCATTATTCACCTTCAGATCCCTTCTTAAAACTCTCCTTTGCCGTGATGCCTAAAAAAACATGACCGTGATTAGGCTGTGATCTCAGTGGTCCTCTGGCCTATCATGTTGACCAATAATGTTTCATTGTTTCCTTGTACTCCCGTCAGTCTCTCTATCCATCTATAGTCTCTTGTCTGATACTTAGAACGTAAGAGCCTTGTTCCAGGGGCCTTCTGGTTTTTTTTTTTTTTTGTCCTTGTACAGCGCCTAGTACATTGAGGTCCTGGTCCATGACTAAGGCTCCAAGGTGCTACAGCCATCATCCCAAGCCATCAGTAACAATCACCAGCTCCTGCTACTTGACCTAGTGGTAGTTGATAAATTGTATAGTCAGTTACTTTAACTCACTTTGACTCATCATGAAATATATTCAGAAGACCAAAGAACCATTATCGGTCAGGTTTACTGCTAAAAACCAATAAGAATATACTATGGGGAAAAAAGAACCAATATGATACTGGTCTCTGGAAGCCATCTCATGCAGTGTTGTTACGTTCACCTTACACAGACGGTGCACTCCCAGAGTTATACGTTTCAGCTGATAGCATTTATAGGATGATTTTACATGTTACACATCTCTTTACATGTCACTAAAATGCACGCCATCAGTTCAACCCAGTTTCATCTTGTTGCTCTGTTCCTTCCCTTCTCTTTGTTTTGGATACTCCTATTCCAGGTACTGGTTTGTCAGTGTAACTACCTCTTGCTATGGTAAAATAATCATATGTCCTGATCCTGACAACTTTCATAACTATTTAAGCCAAAGCTTGCTTACTTACCAATGCAACGTGTTAGAAGACACTTAGCATAAGAGACCAGAATTATAGTAAAGATATCGGCCATCCAGGTGTGGGAAATCAATATTTCAAGATTCCCATCATGGATAAGGTCATTCAAGGTTTGATCTGCCTTGTGCATGTCGTGGCTAATATGAATAATGTGCATGTTTTCTGTCTAGTAATGATTTTAATTTAAACTGAGTGGATTAATTTACATGTTTAAAAAACTGGTTGTAAGTTTAAACTTCATCTTGGTATTGGGGATCACTTTGGATAATAAATTCATTTTGAAAAACTGGGATAGACAGTATCATAGTGTGTACCACAGTGCTATGTACATGAGAAATAAACCAGAAATTTGGAGTAGTGACATTATAATTGTGGCCTCCATATATAAATTCAGTTTAATTACTTACTACACACTACTGTCCATCCATGTTATAGGTCACCCTTTCTGCTTGTTGTGACCATCTGGAAAGCTTCATGAGGCAGGAGTGGCTAGCTTCTGTGTCCCATTGTACTGGCTTGAGCAATCGTGGCCACACACCTGATTTTGCAATGTTAAAAATGTTCCTGGCACAAAAAGCAGTGTGCAGTGCTCTTCAGGTTTGTATTGCTGTGTGATGCACCAGTAGTTGAGGTAGATGCTGTTGTTTCTTGTACATGCTGTCTTTCAGATAATCTTCCTGAATGGACAGTAGTTTATTTATTAAATATTTCTGTATCAGGAACCAGTATTGGTATACATGGAATCAGACACTGAGAAAGATTGTTTTGAATAACATGTGCCTTGATTAGAATGTTGTGTCACTGACCCCAGATTACCTGAGAACAGCCAGACTGAGTCAGACCAATGGTCCATCTAGCCCAGTATCCTGTCTTCCAGCAATGGCCAATGCCAGGTGCTTCAGAGGGAATGCACAGAACAGGCAATCATTGAGTGATCCATCCCCTGTCACTCCCAACATCTGACAGTCAGAGGCCTAGGGACACACAGAGCATGGGATTGCATCCCCTGACCATTTTGGCTAATAGCCACCGATGGACAGATCCTCCATGAATTTAGCTAATTCTTTTTTGAACCTTGCTTGTAGTTTTGACCTTCAAAACTTCCCCTGGCAACAAGTTCCACAGGTTGACTGTGCATTGTGTAAAGAAGTACTTACTTTTGTTTTATTTTAAAACTGCTGCCTATTAATTTCATTGGGTGACCCCTGGTTCTTGGGTTATGTAAAGGAGTAAATAATACTTTACTTTCTCCACAACATTTATGATTTTATAGATCTCTGTCATGTTCCCCCCGAAGTAGTCTCTTTTCCAGGCTGAAAAGTCCCAATCTCTTTAATCTCTCTTCATAATGGATTACAAATGGTACTAAAGGGGAACTACACTGAGGACAATACCATTTAGCTTTTTATTGCTAATAAGGTCAGGCAATTTCCTTTTTTTAATGTTGCCTAATGAGTTATGATAGTTAACACATAACTTCGATAATCAGTACAAATAATTTCTGTGAACCCAGTTTTCTTTTGCCTTCACATTATTTACTGCAATTAGTTCATTAATTTTTACTTCTTCTGGTGATGGTCCCTATGTAAATTCCACCTGTGGGATATGTGCACACATTATGCACTTGAGTTGAGGATTTTTTAGAAAGCAGTGTCCATTAATCTGCATGTGTGTCGTGGCTGTCCTCGTGCTCTGAACCAAGGGCATAAGGGACAGGGCAGACCAGTGCCTCTCCTGTTCCTTCTTACCACCACATGGTCTATGATAGAAATCTTTGGTGTCCTCAGCTCCTTCTCCTACTGTGTCATTTCTGTAAATATATTGTAATGTTATGAATTACACCTGATAGGTCACGCACAAGAATTGCTACGAATTATACCTGATAGGTCATGCACAGTTTGAGTCTAGGCTGAGGCACACGAACAAAGTTCACAACTGCAGAGTTTCCAGAGACACTAAGTTTATTACGCTCAAGCGTGGTGCCCCCCTGCTAGCCAGGAGGGGACCCCAAATGCAGGTTATACAGAGATTATATACCTTTTAGCAAAGCATGTTGCCCTCGTGCATCGGAAACCTTAGCCAATAGACAAACCTTTTTCTTATCTCCCACCTATCCCTGCTAGGTTCATTCCCCGTGCTAAACTGTTATCCCGTCTCCCCACCGTGGCCTTGAAGCAATGCATCAGTAACTTTTCTTGTCAGGATGGGAGGCCCACAGGAAAAAGGCCAGGAGGCAGGGAGTTAGGAACAGACAAAGAACGGAAACTGGGGAGTTGAGACAGGCCGGAGGCGGGGTGGGGGGTTCACAGGAATGCAGAATAGAAGGAACACTCCTTCTGGTGCATGATGTGCTTGCTTTTAGACAATGGTGGGCCCCAAACCAAAATGGAGTCACATATGCTAACTTTTCCTTAACAGTAAATAGTTCTTAGATCCTTTCCACCATTGATGAAGTTCACAGTCCAGTGGGACCTCAGTTTTGTTTTTCGACTCTCACCAGTCTTCCCTTTGATCCTCTAGCCATATGCTCTATGGCCCATTGTCTATGAAAGTGGCCTTTCTAATTGCCATAACATCAGCCAGAAGAGTCGGTGAGTTGGGAGCACTCATGGTAGACCTGTCATATACAAGAAGAAAAGGTCTTGCTATGCCCCCACCCAAAATTCATCCCTAAAGTATCAGTATTTTTTCCTAAGTCACATGCCTTGGATGAAGAGAAGTGGCTGCATTCTCTGGACATCTGAAGGGCACTGACCTTTAATCTACAAAGAACAAAAGTTATTAGCAAGACACCTAAATTATTTGTTTCCATAGAAGAGAGATCAAGAGGTCAAACTATATCTGAGTAGAGACTTTCAAAATGGATCTCTGGTTGTATTATCCTTTGCTACCAGCTAGCTCACATTTCCCACCCCTTCCCCGGAGGGATTAGGGCTCGTTCCACCAGAGCACAAGCAATCTCTGCCACATATCTGAGAGACATGCCTGTACTAGAAGTATGTAGGGCAGCCACCTGGAGATCCTTGCACTAAGCATCATGCTTTGGTCCAGTCTTCTGCTGCAGATCCAGCTGTGGGGAGAGTAGTATTTCAGTCAGCGACCACTTTTGTGTCCTCGCATCCACTTCCTGTTTGACTATTGTTTGTTAATCTCTTACATGTGGAATACACATAGGGACCACCACTCAAATAAAAAATGGAGGTTACTTACCTGTAACTGCATGTGCTTCAAGATGTGTGGTCCCTGTCTGTATTCCTCTGCTCACACTCCAGCCCCTCTGCTGAGGATTATCTGGATTTGTGGCAAGAGTAGGAATTGGAGAGGTGTCTGTCCACAGTGTCCCTTATATCATTGGTTCAGAGCTCAAGGAGAGCTACGGCGCCTGTGTGGACCCACAGACATGGCTTGCTAAAAATAAATTCTGAATCCAGGCCTGTGGTGCACATGCATATCCCATGTGTGGAATACAGAAAAGGACCATGCATCTCAAGGAACCTCCAGATACAGGTATGTAATCTCCATTTGTGTTTGATTAAACAGCTTTGCAATGGTCATGCATATAGTAGCTTATGTACTTGTTTTTCAGTAGCCAGGCCCTTATTCCCATGAACTATGGGTTCTGAATCTGTTTCTGCTGCCTGATGTTCACAATAGTTCATATTTTTTCATATTACCCCTGTTCCAAATAGGCATTCCAGCTTTTAATAATCCTGAAATGTAACCAATAATTCCATCCAGACTTTGGAGTCTCCTATTTTGAAAGATTCCAGATCGTGGGATGATCTCTTGCGTGGCTACTGGGTCATGTGCACGTTCCTGATAAGAAACTATTATACTAATTAATAAAGAAGCATACAGTAATGATACATTTGCTTTTACACAATAACCAAATTAAGCCATATTCCAATGAGAGAGATTTAGTACTACACATGTATGCATGAACTCACTCTGCTTAATAATATACAGTTTAAATAACAATTAGACCAGGTCCAGCTAGTGGTCTTTATAATGTCTCTTGTGATGGACTTGGACCAGAAGGATGGAAGAGAGTAGTGGAAGGCAGGTATATCAGCCTCAGAACGATATCCCTGTTCCCTGGATAGCCAAACAAAGGCTACTCCAGGCCAATCAAGACACCTGACGCCAATTAACCAGTTAAAGTTGTTAGGCTAATGGAGACAGCTGGAACCAGTTAAGGTCCTATTCATTCTGCTTAAAAGCTCTCCTTTCCACACCCTATACACTCAGTTGTCCATAAACGGTAGATTGATGTTCTCATGGGTTGATAGGATCGTTGCTATGGCCCCAGCTTTGGAACGGTCTCTTGGAGGAACCCCTTCAGTGTGCCAGATCCCCTAGGGTCTCACACTTCCTCCAGGGTAAGCCACGTGGCTTTACCACCTCCTTCACTTGGACCTCTGGGTCTGCAGCCCCCCTGCTTCACACCATGAGCTCAATTTAGTAAGTTCAACTGAGACAGACCCTGATGGAGATTTGGATGCTCTTCAGGGATTAATGCACCTCACCATGCATCTGCAGTGACTCTCACAGTGTTGTCAAAACAGTAGGGCTTATTAGTCATGTGGAACACAGCATAGGAAATCTTTAGGTTCTTCTTCAAGGAGAGTCCCTGTGGGTGCTTCACTTGAGGTGATTGTGCACCCCTGTGTAGCAGTGCCTGGTTGGGTTACACATGCACTGTTCTCGTGTTGCCTCAGGCGGTTACATACCGCAGTGCTCAGTTCCTTCTCTACTGCCTTTGGCTTGAGTCAGAACACTTAGCAGCACCTCTGTACCTAACCCTAAATAGCATAGTTATTTAGTTAAGAGTTAGTTGTTGACTAGCTTATAGTTAACTTTCCTTCCCTGTTTATTTTACTTCCCTTTTTATTAAAAAAAATTCTCTCATATTAGGAAGTTGTGTCAGTTGTTAGTGATCCTTTAGAGTAAAAAGAAAAGGAGGACTTGTGGCACCTTAGAGACTAACCAATTTAATTGAGCTCACTACAGTGAGCTACAGCTCACTTCATCGGATGCATACTGTGGAAAGTGTAGAAGATCTTATTATATACACACAAAGCATGAAAAAATACCTCCTCCCACCCCACTCTCCTGCTGGTAATAGCTTATCTAAAGTGATCACTCTCCTTACAGTGTGTATGATAATCAAGGTGGGCCATTTCCAACACAAATCCAGGTTTTCTCACACACACCCCCCCCCCCCACACACACACAAACTCACTCTCCTGCTGGTAATAGCTTATCCAAAGTGACCACTCTCCTTACATTGTGTATGATAATCAAGGTGGGCCATTTCCAGCACAAATCCAGGGTTTAACAAGAACGTCTTGGGGGGGGGAGGGAGGGGATAAGAAAAAACAAAGGGAAATAGGCTACCTTGCATAATGACTAAGTCTCTATTCAAGCCTAAGTTAATTGTATCCAATTTGCAAATGAATTCCAATTCAGCAGTTTCTCACTGGAGTCTGGATTTGAAGTTTTTTTGTTGTAAAATAGTGACTTTCATGTCTGTAATCGCGTGACCAGAGAGATTGAAGTGTTCTCCAACTGGTTTATGAATGTTATAATTCTTGACATCTGATTTGTGTCCATTTATTCTTTTACGTAGAGACTGTCCAGTTTGACCAATGTACATGGCAGAGGGGCATTGCTGGCACATGATGGCATCTATCACATTGGTGGATGTGCAGGTGAACGAGCCTCTGATAGTGTGGCTGATGTTACTAGGCCCTATGATGGTGTCCCCTGAATAGATATGTGGGCACAATTGGCAACGGGTTTTGTTGCAAGGATAGGTTCCTGGGTTAGTGGTTCTGTTGTGTGGTATGTGGTTGCTGGTGAGTATTTGCTTCAGGTTGGGGGGCTGTCTGTAGGCAAGGACTGGCCTGTCTCCCAAGATTTGTGAGAGTGTTGGGTCATCCTTCAGGATAGGTTGTAGATCCTTAATAATGCGTTGGAGGGGTTTTAGTTGGGGGCTGAAGGTGACGGCTAGTGGCGTTCTGTTACTTTCTTTGTTAGGCCTATCCTGTAGTAGGTGACTTCTGGGAACTCTTCTGGCTCTATCAATCTGTTTCTTCACTTCCGCAGGTGGGTATTGTAGTTGTAAGAATGCTTGATAGAGATCTTGTAGGTGTCTGTCTCTGTCTGAGGGGTTGGAGCAAATGCGGTTGTATCGCAGAGCTTGGCTGTAGACGATGGATCGTGTGGTGTGGTCAGGGTGAAAGCTGGAGGCATGCAGGTAGGAATAGCGGTCAGTAGGTTTCCGGTATAGGGTGGTGTTTATGTGACCATCATTTATTAGCACTGTAGTGTCCAGGAAGTGGATTTCTTGTGTGGACTGGACCAGGCTGAGGTTGATTGTTGAAATCATGGTGGAATTCCTCAAGGGCTTCTTTTCCATGGGTCCAGATGATGAAGATGTCATCAATATAGCGCAAGTAGAGTAGGGGCGTTAGGGGATGAGAGCTGAGGAAGCGTTGTTCTAAATCAGCCATAAAAATGTTGGCATACTGTGGGGCCATGTGGGTACCCATAGCAGTGCTGCTGATCTGAAGGTATACATTGTCCCCAAATGTAAAATAGTTATGGGTAAGGACAAAGTCACAAAGTTCAGCCACCAGGTTAGCCATGACATTATTGGGGATAGTGTTCTTGATGGCTTGTAGTCCATCTTTGTGTGGAATGTTGGTGTAGAGGGCTTCTACATCCATAGTGGCCAGGATGGTGTTATCAGGAAGATCACCGATGGATTGTAGTTTCCTCAGGAAGTCAGTGGTGTCTCGAAGGTAGCTGGGAGGGCTGGTAGCCTAGGGCCTGAGAAGGGAGTCTACATAGCCAGACAATCCTGCTGTCGGTGCCAATGCCTGAAATGATGGGGACGCCCAGGATTTCCAGGTTTATGGATCTTGGGTAGTAGACAGAATATCCCAGGTCGGGGTTCCAGGGGTGTGTCTGTGCGGATTTGATCTTGTGCTTTTTCAGGGAGTTTCTTGAGCAAATGCTGTAGTTGTTTTTGGTAACTCTCAGTGGGATTAGAGGGTAATGGCTTGTAGAAAGTGGTGTTGGAGAGCTGCCGAGCAGCCTCTTGTTCATATTCCGACCTATTCATGATGACAACAGCACCTCCTTTGTCAGCCTTTTTGATTATGATGTCAGAGTTGTTTCTGAGGCTGTGGGTGGCATTGTGTTCCGCACGGCTGAGGTTATGGGGCAAGTGATACTGCTTTTCCACAATTTCACCCCGTGCACGTTGGCGGAAGCACTCTTTGTAGAAGTCCAGTCTGCTGTTTTGACCTTCAGGAGGAGCCCACCTAGAATCCTTCTTTTTGTAGTGTTGGTAGGGAGGTCTCTGTGGATTAGTATGTTGTTCAGAGGTGTGTTGGTAATATTCCTTGAGTCGGAGAAGTCAAAAATAGGATTCCAGGTCACCACAGAATTGTATCATGTTCGTGGGGGTGGAGGGGCAGAAGGAGAGGCCCTGAGATAAGACAGCTGCTTCTGCTGGGCTGAGAGTATAGTTGGATAGGTTAACAATATTGCTGGGTGGGTTGAGGGAACCATTGCTGTAGCCCCTTGTGGCATGTAGTAGTTTAGAAAGTTTAGTGTCCTTTTTCTTTTGTAGAGAAGCAAAGTGTGTGTTGTAAATGGCCTGTCTAGTTTTAGTAAAGTCCAGCCACGAGGAAGTTTGTGTGGAAGGTTGTTTTTTTATGAGAGTATCCATTTTTGAGAGCTCATTCTTTATCTTTCCCTGTTTGCTGTAGAGGATGTTGATCAGGAGTAGAGTAGTTCTCCCTTGCAAGAGAAAACCATTCTCTAAGGAGCATGCCTGGCTTCCTGGTTTTAAATGCTGCCTTATGTGTAGACTCTCTCTCCTGGTCTTGGACGGCCACTCACAGTATGTCCTCTGCCTTGGCGAGATGCACGCCCCGCAGAAGTGCTCACATTGCCATAACCTGAAAGTGTGCACCAAGAAGGCGAGAGACCTGCAGTTGAAACTCCTCATTATGGAGAAGTCTGTGCATGCAGCATCTGAACCTGAATCACTGCCTTTCTCCCCCCTGGACAACGGTCTCCCACAGCAGCCTCTGACGGAGACTGTGCTTTATTGGCTCAGGCAAAAGAGCACTCTGCCAAGAAGGCAACTAAAAAGCGGGCTCCAACTTCTACTTCCTGGGAATCTGCCAAGAAATGGCGTTTTCCAACTCTGCATACCCCATTGCATACCCCTACTGACCACCCTGGGACCTTCCACAGGCAAGATAGTGGATCATCAAGTACAGTGAGTACCACAAGAGCAAAAGACCCTCAGTGGGCTAGCTCAGACAAGGGCAACAAAGGGAAATCGAAACCCTCTGCCTTGGCACCATCAAAGACTATGAGACACTTGGCACCACTGCAGACCATGGTGCCATCTTCCGTTGGCACAACCCATATGGTGTGATCCTCCGCACCTAGAACCATTCCACAGCCATCGGCACCACCACACAGCATTTCTCTAGCAAGCACCTGTGCAGTAATGCTGCGTTCCTCTCTGCTTCCATGATGCAGCCCCCCACTGGCCTCTTCTCCATCGGTATAATTTTGATTTGTTTCTACCATGTGTCTTCACCAGCTCTGCATACCTGTTTGTCACTGCAGGGAGATGTACTGTATCACCCAGTCTGTACAGAAAAGGGTCTGGTTGATTACACTAGGAAAGGTACAGCTTCACTCCTCCAGTTTGCTAAGGCACCCCCTGTCCTAGTATTATCTGCTTCCATTTACAGCCTCACCAAAGTGTGGACCTAGAGGCACATATGAAAATCAAATTAACAGTATTTTATCTACTGTGTAATCCTCTTTCCCCCCTTTCCCTCGGCCCATCATGGCCAGTCTCCATAGTGCAGTGTCCAGTGTGTAATCCAGGGCTGTGGTCTCCCTCCTCCATCGGGTCCGTAAAACACTGTTCACTTATGTGGCACTGTGTAAATACCAATAAAAAGGAGAGGGCCTTCTGGGCACTTTGTTTTGGGGAACGCCAGGTGCAACAGTATTAAAGAGGTGGGTGGGGTCTGTCTCTAAACACTAGACTCCCTGTTCTCACATCCTCTCACTCCAGACAGCAAGAATGGGACTAGGCCCATGGATTTCAGGCTGACCCTGGTCTCAGTTCTTTGGAAGTAGCAGGCAGAGCGACCTGTGTCTCGGTGCTGAGCTCATAGGAAGCTCTTCAGGGAACAGCAAGATGGTGTCACGGGCAACACTGTCTTGCTGGTTTAGGCAGCCCTTTGCTGCTGGTCACATCATGGTGTGCTAAATTGTATAGTCAGTTTCTTGACCACCCATTGGTTCCTTATGAAATATATTCAAGAGTCCAAATAACCAATATCAGTCAGGTCTGTTGCCAACTATAATGCAGCACAGGAAAAAGGTTCAGTATGATACCAGTCTCTGGGAAGCTCCCTCATGCAAAGTTGTTACCTTCACCTTCCATAGAAGGTGTGCTCCCAAAGTTACACATTTCAGCTGTGAGCATTTATAGAATGATTTACAAGTTACAAAGCTCTTTACATGTCACTAAAATCCAGTCCATCAGTTTAGCCCTGTTCCTTAACTTTTTCTGTGCCTCTCCTTATCTTTGTTTTGGATACTGGCATTCCAGGTACTGGTTTGGACTGTGAAGGTACCCTCTAACTTGCATTAAGGCATAGAACAAATGTATCTTGATTTTGACAAGTTTCCTATCTGCTTGTGCCAGATGCTGAGTTGTACTATTTTAGGGTATTGTGGGATGTAGTTTAGTATGAGTGAATAGAACTGTGTGGAAAAACACAGGCCAATTCAGCTCTTATAACTGCCAGGCATTCATATAGTGTGATATATCCTAACCCAGCGGTTCTTAACCTTTCCTGGCTACTGTACCCCTTTCATGAGTCTGATTTGTCTTGTGTACCCCAAGTTTCACCTCACTTAAAAACTACTTCTTTACAAAATCAGACCTAAAAATACACAAGTTTCACTGCACACTATTACTGACAAATTGCTTGCTTACTCATTTTTGCCATATAATTATTAAATAATTTGATTGGAATATGAATATTGTACTCTGTTTTTCACTTGTGAGCCTTGTCATTCTGGGAGGCAGTGAAACGACAGTCACAATTATGTTTTTCTCCACATTGAGTCTATTCCTATTCTTTGTCTTGATGGCAGTCAGAGGAGAAAATGAGACTTCACAAAGATATGTCGACCCAAAAGGTAACAAAATATCCAAAGTGTGGTTCCCAAGGTCAGTGTACTCTTTCTGTACGAAACACTAGAACTGGGTTAGTGTGGAGTCATTAAATATTTGCAGACCACCTTCTGAGGACAGCTGAAAATTTTCTTCTTGACTGGCAGAAAGATTACTACTGCTAACATCTGACCAAATGAACTGGTTTCTTACCCAATCGAGTTGAGTTTAGTTGCGTTGAATGTTGGGAAAATCATTTGAACTGAGAAGTCAAGTGCGCCAAATGATCTACTATTATTTCTTTAATTTCACTCGACTCAGTTTCGGCTAAGAAGCAGACCTCCGTTACGTATGCATAAAGCAATGGAAAACAGGTAAAGTCTTTGTCTCCACATTTGGATTTCCAGAATTCAGTTTTCTTGGTAAAAGCATTCACTTTGTCACAGAGATTCAGAATGTTAGTGTCACAGCCTTGCATGGACAAATTTAAATCATTCAGCTTTCTAAATAGATCTGCAAGGTAGGCAAGTTGAACTAACCACACAATATGGTCAAACACAGAGGCAAGAGCGGATGAATGATCAGAAAGAAATGTGTGAACTTCTGCATGTAATTCCAACAGTCCGTCAAGTACTTTCCCTCTTGCAAGCCATCAAACCTCTGTGTGAAGCAACAGTTGCTGATGTTCTAGCCCATCTCTTCACAAAGAATGTGAAACAGATGATCATTGGGTGGCCTGGACTTGATAAAGTTGATAATTTCGAAAGACTCATTTAAAACTTCATGCAACTCTGAACTCATCTTTTCTGAAGCAAGTGCTTCTCTGTGTATGATACAGTGCACCCACCGCAAGGAAAGATTTTCTTTCCTGCTCCTAGCTATAAGTACGTTCACTCTCCCTGTCATTGCAGCACCCCCGTCAGTGCAGATGAATTTGCATAAATTCAATTCAAATTGTTTTCAGAAAAAAACCCGTCAATTAGTTTTAAAATGTCCTCTCTGGTTGAGTTTGCCTTTATATTTTTGCAAAACAGCCTGTGCTCGCTGATATCCCTGGTTTCAGGGTATTGAACATGAGCAGCCTGCTGAGCTTCTCCACTAATATCTGTGGACTCATCAATTTCAACCTCAGCCACATGCTCACATGCATCACTAGATGGCATAAAACGCACGTGCCTAATTCAGAATGTACGTTACCATGTAATAGTATATACAGCATATAAACACGCCATGGTATGACCTTTTAGTTTGTCCTGACTTCGGTCATGCTTTTTATGTAGCCTGTTGTAAAACTAGACAAATATCTAGATGAGTTGAAGTACCCCTGGAAGACCTCTGTGTACCCCCCAAGGGGGACCCAGCATCCAAGATTCCTTTCTTCTGAGTTTTCAGTGTCTCAGAAACAAATAATGCCATTTTTGACATAGAGTGCCACTCCCCATCCTCTTGTGCCTCCTTGATCCCTCCTAAATAGGTTATAACCATTGGTTTAACATCCCAATCATGCAAATCATCCCAGCAGGCATGGGCAGTGGGTACTGAAGGCAGGGGAAGGCTCAGCCAACCCAAACTGCCTATGTGGCCCTGCCCACACTCCACCCCCAGACCCCTACCTGCTTCCCACCACACTCTGCTGCGGCTCTTGGCTGGACCAGAACCGGGGGGATTAGGGGGCCATAACCCTCCCACTTTTTGAAAGTGGACAGGCTTGGCCCATCAACTTTTTGCCAGGGTGGATGCCGCCCCCTTCTTCTCCTCTTCCCCCTGAAGCCCCACTCCCCAGCCAGGCCAGCATGGGGCTCAGCTGGGGAGCCTGGGCAGCTGTGGGGAGCCATGGCAGACCCTTCACGTGGCCAGGGTGTGTGAGGGGGGCTGAGAGCAGTCCCGGGCCCATGTCCCTGCCCCTGAGCTCCCCAGCCACCCGGGACAGAAGGGTCCTCAACTTCACGCTGACTTCCCCCCCCCCCCACAGCTGCCCACACAGCTCTCCCCAACCTGGCTCTGGCTGGGGAAGGGCTTCTGACCCACGCAGGCAGCTATGAGGAGCCGCAGACCCTCCACCTGCCCCCGGCGGCCGGGGAGCCTGGGGGGCAGGGACCCAGGCCAGGGACAGTTCGGGCCCCCCTGAACTGCAGGCAGGTGGAAGGTCTGCTTTGGTCCCCATGTCACTAGGCTACGGCTCTGAGGCTCTCCGCTCCCCTCCCCCCCGGCTGGAGCCAGGTTGGAGAGAGCTATGCGGGCAGCTGTGGGGAGTCTGGGTCCCTCCTCCTGCCCTGGGTGGGGGGCCTGGGACATTGGCACGGGGCTGTCTTTGCCTCTACCTTGGGAGGGGGTCCCCCCACACTTTTGGGAGGGCTCTGATGCCCTTGCCCCAGGTTGGAGTTAGTGGGGGCTGGCCTGCAGCTGGGGACTCCATCCACCCAGTGCTTCAGGGTAGGATGGGGGCCACGCTGGGGACCGTGCTGAGCTGCCTGCCCACCTTCTGTGCCAGGGCTCGGGCTGGGGGCCACGCTGCCTGCCTGCCGGGTGCTGTGGGGGTGGCCCTCTGGGCTCCGGTGGGAGAAGAGGGCAGGGCCCTGGGCAGAAGGATTGGGCCGGCCAGGGGCTAGTCTCCCCAAGACCGCGGTTCAACCCACTGCCTATGCCAGCAGGTTTCAGAAATATCAATTGGATCAAATTTATGCTTATAAATGAGCAATTCCTGGAGCAGCCATCCTCAGCCACTATGAGAAACAACTCTGTCCCACCCCTCTGCTCCCACTCCAGGCCCAGTTGCCAGGGACAGGGGCCGAGCAAGCCAGAAATGTGCCAGGAGGGAGGCGCAGTGGGAGAAGGACAGAGCCCCTCTCCCGCAAGTAACTCTGGCGGGGAGAGAGGGGTGGCCCCGGGGCAGGGTGCGGGGGTCACTGCGGAAGGTGCTGGAAGCAAGTTCACTTTGCTCAACCCAAGTTAGGGGCACTGCCCATGCCCCTCCTCCTGCTGTGGTGTCTATGAGGGTGTGGGAGTTCCAGGGAGACACTGTGGTGCTGTTGAGTCTGCCTGGGCTGGGGCTCGCCCTGGCCCAGCCCCAGCCCAGAGACATGTGCTCCCTGCTTCTTTGGCCCCAGCCCCCAGGAGCCGGCAGGACCTGTTGCCTGGGCTAAGGAAGGTGGGGCTGGAAGGTTGCTCCCAGAGGCAACGTGAGGCAGTCATGTGCCCCCCCTTTACATTGTGCCCCCAGTATCAGCAGGTATGAACCTGTGGTACTGTGTCAAAGGTTTTACGGATGTCCCAGTATATTAGATCTACTGCACTTCCCTAATCTAAAAAAATCAGTCATTTTCTAAGGAACTCAGGTTAGTCTGACGTGATCTACCTTTGGTAAATTCATGCTGCATTACACACCCTTTAATATTTACCTCCATTAATTTAATTATTCTTTCCTTAATAATTTGGTCTAAAACGTTGCATACTACTGAGTCAGACTAACAAGTCTGTATTTGTCTGGATCACTTATTTTTCCTTTCTTAAATATAGGTGCAATGTAAGCTGTTCTCCAGTCAGATGGTACTACCTCAGAATAGATTTATTAAAAATTCTTGCTACCAGACTAGCAATCTCATATACCAGTTCTGTCAGTATTCAGGGATGGAAATTATCCGGTTCCCTTGCTTTGAGCACATTAAGCTCTTTAAGTCTTCCTTCCACCAGATGTGGTAATTTCCACTTCTAGACACTCATTTCCATGAGCCATATTGCCTTCATGCACATGTTCTATATTGTCTTCCTTATTGAAACCCAAGAATTCATTTAGTTGTTCAGTCAGACCTAGATTCTTTATTCTCTTTTCCATCTATACTGCATAGTGGCCCAACCTCATCCTTCTTTATTCTCTATTTATATATCTTAAAAATACACTTAATAGTTATTTTAATTTCTTTGGCAAGAGCTAATTCAGCTTGACTTTTAGCAATTCTCACTTTATTCTTACATTTTTCTAACCTCCATGATGTAGCTTTCTTTGCAGATCAGCCCCCTTTTCCATTTCCTGTAGGATCTCTGTTTACTCCTAATAACCTTTTTGAGGTGTTTATTCATCCAGCTGGGTTGGGAGCCTTTCCCTAAAATTTTTTTCACCTTGCTTGGGATGCAAATTTCAGATAATGTTTTTTATAGCTGATTCAAAAAAAATTACAAGCTGCCTCTGCATTTAAGTTCTCAAGCTCTTCACTCCAGTTGATGTATTTCACTAATTCCCTTAGCTTCCCAAAGTCTGCCCTTTTGAAATAAAAAATTATAGCTGATGAACTGGTTTTAATGATCAACTCACAATCACTTGAGCCAAAGTTATTGCCTATGAGTAGCTCTTCTATGGTGTCCTCACTACTCCCCAAAACTAAGTCTAAAATTTCATCACCTCTTGTTGGTTCAAGTGACTATTCAATTAACACAACTGTCATCTATTGCATCCAGGAATAAGTGAGCCCTACCAGTGTTAGTAGCATTTATTCATAGAATCATAGAATATCAGGGTTGGAAGAGACCTCAGGAGGTCATTTAGACCAATCCCCTGCTCAAAGCAAGACCAACACCAACTACATCATCCCAGCCGGGGCTTTGTCAAGCCAGGCCTTAAAAACCTCTAAGGACGGAGATTCCACCACCTGCCTAGGTAACCCATTCCAGTGCTTCACCACCCTCCCAGTGAAATAGTGTTTCCTAATACCCAACCTAGACCTCCCGCACTGCAGCTTGAGACCATTGCTCCTTGTTCTGTCATCTGCCACCACTGAGAACAGCCTAGCTCCATCCTCTTTGGAGCCCCCCTTCAGGTAGTTGAAGGCAGCTATCAAATCCCCCCTTACTCTTCTCTTCTCTTCAATCTATGACCAATTCTCCAATCTATGTCTGGAAATGGCCCAACTTGATTATCATACACATTGTAAGGAGAGTGATCATTTTAGATAAGCTATTACCAGCAGGAGAGTGGGGTGGGGGGACAGAAAACCTTTTGTAGTGGTAAACACCCATTTTTTCATGCTTTGTGTGTATAAAAAGATCTTCTATACTTTCCACAGTATGCATCCGATGAAGTGAGCTGTAGCTCATGAAAGCTTATGCTCAAATAAATTGGTTAGTCTCTAAGGTGCCACAAGTACTCCTTTTCTTTTTGCGAATACAGACTAACATAGCTGGTACTCTGAAACCTGTCATTATGCAAGGCACTGCATTTAGCCGTATGGAGTGGAAATCTATCAACTGCATGAAAAAACTTGTACAGATACAGACAGACATCTTCCTTTCCAAATGCAAACAGATGGACATCATACCAAAAGGACTGAAGGTAAAAAATCCATTACAATCTACATACCACACAGACTATGCTGACAGCTTGTGCCACACGCTCTCAAAGAAACTGCAGAACCACCTCATCAATATCCTCTACAGCAAATAGGGAAAGTTAAAGAATGAGCTCTCAAAAATGGATACTCTCATAAAAAAAAACAACCTTCCACACAAACTTCCTCGTGGCTTGACTTTATTAAAACTAGACAAGCCATTTACAACACACACTTTGCTTCTCTACAAAAGAAAAAGGACACTAAACTTTCTAAACTACAACATGCCACAAGGGGCCACGGCAATGGTTCCCTCAACCCACCCAGCAATATTGTTAACCTATCCAACTATACTCTTAGGACAGCTGCTTCTGCTGGGCCTCTCCTTCTGCCCCTCCACCCCCACGAACATGATACAGTTCTGTGGTGACCTAGAATCCTATTTTCAACGTCTCCGACTCAAGAAATATTTCCATCACACCTCTGAACAACATACTAATCCACAGAGACCTCCCTATCAACACTACAAAAAGAAGGATTCTAGGTGGACTCCTCCTGAAGGTCGAGACAGCAGACTGGACTTCTACATAGAGGGCTTCCACCGACGTGCACGGGCTGAAATTGTGAAAAAGCAGCATCACTTGCCCCACAACCTCAGCCGTGCAGAACACAATGCCATCCACAGCCTCAGAAACAACTCTGACATCATAATCAAAAAGGCTGACAAAGGAGGAGCTGTTGTCATCATGAATAGATCGGAATATGAACAAGAGGCTGCTCGGCAGCTCTCCAACACCACTTTCTACAAGCCGTTACCCTCTGATCCCACAAAAGAAACTATAGCATTTGCTCAAGAAACTTCCTGAAAAAGCACAAGATCAAATCTGCACAGACACACCCCTGGAACCCCGACCTGAGATATTCTATCTACTACCCAAGATCCATAAACCTGGAAATCCTGGGCGCCCCATCATTTCAGGCATTGGCACCCTGACAGCAGGATTGTCTGGTTATGTAGATTCCCTCCTCAGGCCCTACGCTACCAGCACTCCCAGCTACCTTCGAGACACCACTGACTTTCTGGGGAAACTACAATCCATCGGTGATCTTCCTGATAACACCATCCTGGCCACTATGGACGCAGAAGCCCTCTACACCAACATTCCACACAAAGATAGACTACAAGCCGTCAAGAACACTATCCCCAATAATGTCACGGCTAACCTGGTGGCTGAACTTTGTGACTTTGTCCTTACCCATAACTATTTTACATTTGGGGACAATGTATACCTTCAAATCAGCGGCACTGCTATGGGTACCCGCATGGCCCCACAGTATGCCAACATTTTTATGGCTGACTTAGAACAACGTTTCCTCAGCTCTCGTCCCCTAACGCCCCTACTCTACTTGCGCTATATTGATGACATCTTCATCATCTGGACCCATGGAAAAGAAGCCCTTGAGGAATTCCACCATGATTTCAACAATTTCCATCCCACCATCAACCTCAGCCTGGTCCAGTCCACACAAGAGATCCACTTCCTGGACACTACAGTGCTAATAAACGATGGTCACATAAACAACACCCTATACCGGAAACCTACTGACCTACATGCCTCCAGCTTTCACCCTGACCACACCACATGATCCATTGTCTACAGCCAAGCTTTGTGATACAACCGCATTTGCTCCAACCCCTCAGGCAGAGACAAACACCTACAAGAGCTCTATCAAGCATTCTTACAACTACAATACCCACCTGCGGAAGTGAAGAAACAGATTGATAGAGCCAGAAGAGTTCCCAGAAGTCTCCTACTACAGGACAGGCCTAACAAAGAAAGTAACAGAACGCCACTAGCCGTCACCTTCAGCCCCCAACTAAAACCCCTCCAACACATTATTAAGGATCTACAACCTATCCTGAAGGATGACCCAACACTCTCACAAATCTTGGGAGACAGGCCAGTCCTTGCCTACAGACAGCCCCCCAACCTGAAGCAAATACTCACCAGCAACCACATACCACACAACAGAACCACTAACCCAGGAACCCATCCTTGCAACAAAGCCTGTTGCCAACGGTGCCCACATATCTATTCAGGGGACACCATCATAGGGCCTAATAACATCAGCCACACTATCAGAGTCTAGTTCACCTGCACATCCACCAATGTGATAGATGCCATCATGTGCCAGCAATGCCCCTCTGCCATGTACATTGGTCAAACTGGACAGTCTCTACGTAAAAGAATAAATGGACACAAATCAGATGTCAAGAATTATAACATTCATAAACCAGTTGGAGAACACTTCAATCTCTCTGGTCACGCGATTACAGACATGAAAGTTGCGATATTACAACAAAAAAACTTCAAATCCAGACTCCAGTGAGAGACTGTTGAATTGGAATTAATTTGCAAATTGGATACAATTAACTTAGGTTACCTTGCATAATGACTTAGCCACTCCCAGTCTCTATTCAAGCCTATTTCCCCTTCTTTTTTCCTACCCCCTATCCCCTCCTCAGACGTTCTTGTTAAACCCTGGATTTGTGCTGGAAATGGCCCACCTTGATTATCATACACATTGTAAGGAGAGTGATCACTTTAGATAAGCTATTACCAGCAGGAGAGTGGGGTGGGGGGAGAGAAAACCTTTTGTAGTGGTAAACACCCATTTTTTCATGCTTTGTATGTATAAAAAGATCTTCTGTTCTTTCCACAGTATGCATCTGATGAAGTGAGCTGTAGCTCACGAAAGCTTATGCTCAAATAAACTGGTTAGTCTCTAAGTGCCACAAGTACTCCTTTTCTTTTTGCGAATACAGACTAACACGACTGTTACTCTGAAATATGTCTGGGAAGTTAGTCTCCCATTGACACAATTCCCAAAAGTATTTCTATCTCTAATAATATTAAAGAGATCACTATCCATATCTGAGTCTGATGCTCAGGGTCTGTAGCACACCCCAGAACGCTCTCCCACCAGAACCTCTTTTACAATCTCTTCCCAAACAGAATCTTTATTGTCCATATTATCCCTTTGTATTTCTTTACAGTTAACTACAGAGAATGCTACCCCACCGTCTTTACCTTTGTTCCTATTTCTCCTAAACAGCACATGTCCTCAATACCTGTATTCCGGTCATGAGTTCTGTTCCGCCATGTTTCTCTAATCCCTAGAATACCTGGCTTGGCCTCCTGTTGCACAGTAGTTCCAGTGCCTCCAGTTTATTGCCCAGACTCCTTGCATGCCTGCACAAGCCTGGCAGTTGTTTACCTTAGACCACACGCACATGGGTGGCGGGTATAAGAGCTCAGGGGAGGCTAAGCATCCCCAAACAGGATGTGCCGCACCTCCCTTTGGACCACTGCCACCGAAAGGGCACCCGGGCCACGGCTCTGCCTCGAGGCCCCGCTCCTGCATTCCGCTCTTCCCCTGTGGCCCTGCCTGCAATGCTCCTATTCCCACTCCCAATCCACCTCTTCCTCCTGAGGCCCTGCCATCTTCTGCCTCTTCCCGTCCCTGCTCCACCCCCTCCCCAAGACCCTCCTGCCTGCCGCTTGTGCCCCTTCCCCCATGGCCCTCCGTTGCCTGCCACTCACGCTTCCTCGCCCCTTCCCCCATGGTCCCCCTGCCCGCCACTTGTGCCTCTTCACCCCCTCCTGATCCACACCCCGCTGAATAATACTGACTGCAATGGCCAGGAAGATCCCCTGCCAGCTCCACCAGGCCTAGAGCCCTTTGGAGAATTCTGGTAAGCAGCTGGCAGTAATTAGGGGTGCCTGGGGGCAGCGAATGCCCCCTCCCCAAGTTTTTGTACTTGGGGGCCTGATGGGGGAGGGGGCGAAGAGGTGTGAGCGGTGGGAAGGGTGGCCCTCAGGGGTGGGGGCCAAGCAGGAGCAGGGCCTGGGGCAGAGTGGGAGTGGAATGTGGGTGGGGCCTCAGGAGGAGGAGGCTGAGTGGGGAGTGGACCTCGGGGCAGAGCAGGGGGTAGGGCCACTGTCTGGGCACAGGTGGTCCCCCCACCCCCACTTCTAGGGAGCTTCCAGCACTCAGACCTAGACTCCCCAAATGCAGGCGTCACATGCTACCCGTGCGCACCCAGTTTTCTAGCTGGATTGGATGTAGTTCTTTCACTAAGTGTAATGGTTATCTGACTACTACTCCAGTCAATATTTGTATTCTCTTTCTCTTTGCTGTCCATATTCTTACCTTGTGGGGTTCCATGCATTTAGGGTCTAATAATAAGAATTTCTGCTAGAGACTGGGGGCTCATCAGTTGGAAGTGACAGAGAGAGAGGAGGAGAGAGACTTGGATATGTAGGTCAATCATAGGGTAATTATGAACTACCAATGTGATGCAGCTGTGAAAAACTCAAATGCCATCTTAGGATGTATCAGGTAAGGCATTTCCAGTGGTGAGTAGCAAGAGAGAAGCATTGTACAAGGCACTGGTAAGACCTTATCTGCAATACAGTGTACAATTCTGATCTCCCATGGTCAGGAAAATTGAACTCAGACTGGAACAGGTGCAGAGAAGAGTTACTAGGATGGTCATGGAAATGGAGGGCCTATGTTATGAGGAGACAAAGAGCTTGGCTTGTTTAGTCTAGCAAAAAGAAGGCTGAAGGGTAGTATGGTGCTTGAGCAATATTTTATACTCCTCTGTAGTCATCTGTCCAAGTTTTCACTTCTTGTAAGTTTCCTTTTTGTGTTCAAGTTCACTGAAGATTTCTCTGTTAAGCCAAGCTGGTCACCTGCCATATTTGCTATTCTTTCTGCACATCGGGATGGTTTGTTCCTGGACTCCTTTTTCCCCTCATATTAGTCTCCCAGGGGATCCTGCCCATCAGTTTCCTGAGGGAGTCAAAGTCTGCTTTTCTGAAGTCCAGGGTCCATATTCTACTGCTCTCCTTTCTTCCTTTTGTCAGGATCCTGAACTTGACCATCTCATGGTCATTGCTGCCCAGGTTGTCACCCACTTCTACTTCCCCTACCAATTCTTCCCTGTTCGTAAGCAGCAGGTCAAGAGGAGCACGGCCCCTAGTTGGTTCCTCCAGCGCTTGCACCAGGAAGTTGTCCCCTTCACTTTCCAAAAACTTCCTGGATTGTCTGTCCACTGCTGCATTGCTCTCTCAGAAGATGTCAGGGTGATTGAAGTCCCCCATGAGAATCAGGGCCTATGATCTGGAAGCTTCTGTTAATTGTTCAAATAAAGCCTCATCTACCTCATCCTCCTGGTCGGGTGGTCTGTAGCAGACACCCACCACGACATCACCCTTGTTGCTCTTACCTCTAAACTTCACCCAAAGACTCTGAACAGGCTGTTCTCAGTTTCATACTGAAGCTCTGAGCAATCATACCGCTCCCTTACATACAGTGCAACTCCTCCACCTTTTCTCCCCCGCCCTTCCTTCCTGAACAGTTTATACCCATCCGTGACAGTGCTCCAGTTAAGGCCTTTACTAACCCTAGTTACTAAAACTAAAAGTTAAGGCTTTTACTTTTCTTGCTTAGCTGAGATCTTTGTGATTACTGAGTTCATGACCTTTAAATGGCTCTAAAGGCTGGCTTTTTTAGCCACCTCTCCTTCCCTTTATAGAGGAAATATTTATAAAGTAAGTCACAATGGAACACAAAGTGTGATGATGTTAGTGACTCACAGTGCTCTGATCAGCTCATTGTGTCTCTGCACTCTGTAACCAGTGAATTGCGTACATTGGTGGGGACAGAGTTTACAGTTGTGGGGAATTGGGAAAGAGCAGCGTTTCCCAACCTTCTGAATGACACGCTGTCCTTTAGCAACGCTCAGAACTTGCCTGTATTCTGGGGCATCAGCCTCCCCGCCCCTGTGGCCACCTTTCATTAGCGTAATACAGAGGAACTGAGAGGGGCATTTCCTGCTGTCTACAGGACCCTCTAATGGGATAGGGGCTTTACTCAAATGCCACCATGCTGGTCTCTGCTTAGCTGCTCCTCCTCACGGTTGCTTGCACAGTTAAAAAAAATGGTGCATGTTTTTTGCAAGTAAAAGTGCCATGTTCTGATTCGTGGGATTGAATTATTCGCTACTTGGGAAAGTTCGGCATGCTCAGCGTTGCAGGAAGTGAACAGCAGTCCTCAAAACACCAGTGATTATCCCTATGGGGCAGTGCATTCTGCATAATTTGCTAGCAGCCAATCACTGTCGCAGGGATGCTTTATTCATGTACAGAGTCCCAAACAATACCAGGTTCCAGACAGAGACTCTTAGCCTTTATCTCCTAGTTTAAACGCTTCCTTATCCAATTGGGAAGAGGAAACCATTCCGTGTGACAGAGGTGACCAACCACATACTGCGAATAGCAATCTGGTTGAGAAGCAGTGTATGAACAGCCATAATCTGTAAATTATGCAGCCCCATGATGGGGCACCTCCTGACAAATAGTGAAGCTATTTGCAGAGATTCTGGCTCAGGGAGTCATTTGCTAACCCTAGCCAGGACAGGATATTGACCAGCCCTGTTCCCTTATGTGGGCCAAGCCCTGGTCTACACTAGGACTTTAGGTCGAATTTAGCAGCGTTAAATTGATGTAAACCTGCACCCGTCCACACGATGAAGCCATTTTTTTTTTTTACTTAAAGGGCTCTTAAAATCGATTTCCTTACTCCACCCCTGACAAGTGGATTAGCACTTAAATCGGCCTTGCCGGGTCAAATTTGGGGTACTGTGGACACAATTCGACGGTATTGGCCTCCGGGAGCTATCCCAGAGTGCTCCATTGTGACCACTCTGGACAGCACTCTCAACTCAGATGCACTGGCCAGGTAGACAGGAAAAGAACCGCGAACTTTTGAATCTCATTTCCTGTTTGGCCAGCGTGGCAAGCTGCAGGTGACCATGCAGAGCTCATCAGCAGAGGTGACCATGATGGAGTCCCAGAATCGCAAAAGAGCTCCAGCATGGACTGAACGGGAGGTACGGGATCTGATCGCTGTATGGGGAGAGGAATCCGTGCTATCAGAACTCCGTTCCAGTTTTCGAAATGCCAAAACCTTTGCCAAAATCTCCCAGGGCATGAAAGACAGAGGCCATAACAGGGACCCGAAGCAGTGCCGCATGAAACTTAAGGAGCTGAGGCAAGCCTACCAGAAAACCAGAGAGGCGAACGGCTGCTCCGGGTCAGAGCCCCAAACATGCCGCTTCTATGATGAGCTGCATGCCATTTTAGGGGGTTCAGCCACCACTACCCCAGCCGTGTTGTTTGACTCCTTCAATGGAGATGGAGGCAACACGGAAGCAGGTTTTGGGGACGAAGAAGATGATGATGAGGTTGTAGATAGCTCACAGCAAGCAAGCAGAGAAACCGGTTTTCCCGACAGCCAGGAACTGTTTCTCACCCTGGACCTGGAGCCAGTACCCCCCAAACCGACCCAAGGCTGCCTCCTGGACCCGGCAGGTGGAGAAGGGACCTCCGGTGACTGTACCTTTTAAAATACTATACATGGTTTA
This sequence comes from Caretta caretta, assembly GCF_965140235.1. Lineage (NCBI taxonomy): Eukaryota > Metazoa > Chordata > Testudines > Cheloniidae > Caretta > Caretta caretta. The sequence goes on from NC_134210.1 coordinate 258,704, forward strand.
AAAGCAAGCATGTGAAAGGATTAATTTGCCCTGGCATTCGCGGCTCTCCTGGATGTACTCCCAAAGCCTTTGCAAAAGGTTTCTGGGGAGGGCAGCCTTATTGCTTCCTCCATGGTAGGGCACTTTACCGCTCCAGGCCAGTAGCACGTACTCGGGAATCATTGTACAACAAAGCATTGCAGTGTATGTTTGCTGGCATTCAAACAACATCCGTTCTTTATCTCTCTGTGTTATTCTCAGGAGAGTGATATCATTCATGGTCACCTGGTTGAAATAGGGTGCTTTTCTTAAGGGGACATGCAGAGGTGCCCGTTCCTGCTGGGCTGTTTGCCTGTGGCTGAACAGAAATGTTCCCCCCTGTTAGCCATGGGGAGGGGGGAAGATTGAGGGGGGTAGCCACATGGTGGGGGGAGGCAAAAAACATGTATGTAATGTTAACAGCAAGGTTTACTCTGAAAGAGTGTAGCCATTGTTTTATAAAAATGTGTCTTTTTAAATACCGCTGTCCCTTTTTTTTTTCTCCACCAGCTGCATGTGTTTCAATGATCACAGGATCTTCTCCTTCCCAGAGGCTAATGAAGATTAGAAAGATAAAAAACCATACTCATGATGAAATGTTCTCTGAGCTCATGCTGTCCTCCCCCACTGACAGAGCACAGACGAATGCGTGGAGGCAAATAATGTCAGAGTGCAGGAAAGCACAAAATGACCGGGAAGAGAGGTGGCGGGCTGAAGAGAGTAAGTGGTGGGCTGAAGACAGGGCTGAAGCTCAAATGTGGCGGCAGCGTGATGAGAGGAGGCAGGATTCAATGCTGAGGCTGCTGGAGGATCAAACCAGTATGCTCCAGTGTATGGCTGAGCTGCAGCAAAGGCAGCTGGAGCACAGACTGCTACTACAGCCCCTGTGTAATCAACCGCCCTCCTCCCCAAGTTCCATAGCCTCCTCACCCAGATGCCCAAGAACGCGGTGGGGCGGCCTCCGGCCAATCAGCCACTCCACCACAGAGGATTGCCCAAAAAACAGAAGGCTGGCATTCAATAAATTTTAAAGTTGTAAACTTTTAAAGTGCTGTGTGGCATTTTCCTTCCCTCCTCCACCACCCCTCCTGGGCTACCTTGGTAGTCATCCCCCTATTTGTGTGATGAATGAATAAAGAATGAATGAATGTGAAGCAACAATGACTTTATTGCCTCTGCAAGCGGTGATCGAAGGGAGGAGGGGAGGGTGGTTAGCTTACAGGGAAGTAGAGTGAACCAAGGGGCAAGGGGTTTCATCAAGGAGAAACAGAGAACTTTCACACCGTAGCCTGTCCAGTCATGAAACTGGTTTTCAAAGCTTCTCTGATGCGTACCGTGCCCTCCTGTGCTCTTCTAACCGCCCTGGTGTCTGGCTGCGCGTAACCAGCAGCCAGGCGATTTGCCTCAACTGCCCACCCCTCCATAAACATCTCCTTTACTCTCCATAAAGTTTAGGGGACTCATTCCTCTCCGTTGCTCTGACGGAGGGAGGGGTGACTGACGACATGGCTTACAGGGTTGGCTTACAGGGAATTAAAATCAACAAAGGGGGTGGCTTTACATCAAGGAGTATTTCAGGCAGGACTTCACGGAGGGTTCCAATAAGAAATGGTGCACCTAAGTAATTGTTCTTATTGGAACAAGCAGGTTGGTCTGGCCTCTGATTGATACATGGCTACATTTACCTCGCTGCACCTTCTCTGCGAGTGACTGCAGTGTGACCTAGAGGAATGAGTCACCATAAACGTCTCCCCCTTACTCTCACAGATATTGTGGAGCGCACAGCAAGCAGTAATAACAGTGGGAATACTGGTTTCGCTGAGGTCTAAGCGAGTCAGTAAACTGCACCAGCAGACGGTGCAGAAGGACTGCAAGCCATCCACATCTCATGGCTGCTCGACAGAAGATGATGCAATAGGACTGCTAGCAATCGTATCACCTGCCTGCTCACCGTAAGATGGTTCAATAGGACTGACTGCAGGACTAAAGAGAATGACCTGGTCAAGTCACTCCAAATTTAGTCCCTGCGCCCATGTCTCCCCAGGTGCTCCTGATCAACCTCACAGAGGTGACCAGGAGCACCTCGGACATGACGATGACGGCTACCAGTCCTCCTGTACCGTCTGCTGCCACAAGGCAATGGGTTGCTGCTGCTGTGTAGCAATGCAGTACTACGTCTGCCAGCACCCAGGAGACATACGGTGACGGAGAGCTGAGTGGGCTCCATGCTTGCCGTGGTATAGCGTCTGCACAGGTAACTCAAGAAAAAAGGCACAAAACGATTGTCTGCCCTTGTTTTCACGGAGGGAGGGAGGGAACGGGGGGCCTGACTATATGTACCCAGAACCACCCCCGACAATGTTTTAGCCCCATCAGGCATTGGGATCTCAACCCAGAATTCCAATGGGCAGCGGACTGTGCGGGAACTGTGGGATAGCTACCCACAGTGCAACGCACCAGAAGTCGACTCTAGCCTTGGTACTGTGGAAGCACTCCGCCGAGTTAATGCACTTAATGCACTTAGAACATTTTCTGTGGGGACACACACACTCAAATATATAAAACCGATTTCTAAAAAACCGACTTCTATAAATTGGACCTAATTTTGTAGTGTAGACATACCCCAAGTCTCTGCATGGTGTGATGACATTTACTATAGCAGCTCTCCTGCACTACATGAGCTGAGGCCTAGCCAGCGTATGTAAATACACAGGTAGATAACAACCTTCTCTAGATTCATTAGCGCTCCTCAGTTGAGTGACGTGTACTATTAACTTACCCCCTTCATTTTGTAGATCTGCCAGACAAAGCCATCAAGTGACTCTGGTGTGATTTGCTCAGAAACTTATAATGGGGAGGACTGTATAGTGACTGTGGCTAAGGACATAGGTTGCATGTGGTGCAAAGGGGTTATAGATCTGCCTCACTCATGGTACAATTACCCTCTACACACTCTTGGCTATTTGCTCCCAGTTCTTGGTTCTTTAGCGTGATGTGACAGTTCAGTGTTTGTCTGTCAACGAGTCACCTTTGATATAGGGAGGAATCAGAGGCATGGAAGGTAGTCAGCAAGCTGGACTCAAGCTAAGTCTCCAGCCAGGGCTTACCATGCATGCACCTAGGACACAGGGCATGGGAGACCCTGGAGTGGGGAATGCTGCTTTGGAAATGTGAAGGTGATAAGTACGCTGTGTGTGCTTGGTGTGACCTTCCAAAGGACTATCTACATTGTAAAAATGAGACCATAAAACCAAGCATGAACCTTTGTGTTGAAGCCGGGAATGCAGTCTGGATTGGATTTGGGATACAGGCAATGGGCATTAATAAGGGGCTGTCATCCCCTCCTTGTAGAGCCTATCTCAGGAAATACCTAAGTGGATGAGGGCACTAGGCGCCGAACAAAGCCACCTGGATGGAAGAAGAGAGGGGCCCCCAAGAGAGGGGCCCCTCACAATTGTGACTGCATTTATCCTTACGAGTTGTGAGGGCAGCACTTCTATTATCCCTGTTCTACAAATGGGGTCTGAGGCACAGACAAGCCCTGGGTATGTCTATGCTGGAACTGGAAGGTTAAATTCCGGCATGAGGAGACACACACACTAACGCTGATTGAGTTAGCACGCTGAAATAGAAGTTTCAGAGTGGTAGCCGTGTTAGTCTGTATCAGCAAAAAGAACGAGGAGTCCTTGTGGCCCTTAGAGACTAACACATTTATTAGGGCATAAGCTTTCATGGGCTATGGCAACACCCATTTTTTCACGTTCTCTCTCTCTCTGTTAGTGTGTGTGTGTGTCTTCCTACTGTGTTTTCCACTGCATGCATCTGATGAAGTGGGTTCTAGCCCACAAAAGCTTGTGCCCTAATAAACGTGTTAGTCTCTAAGGTGCCACAAGGACTCCTTGTTGTTTTTGCTGAAATAGAAGGTATAGGTGCTGTGGAGGGGCTGGCTGCTTTGAGTACATACCTGTGGTCTCAGACGGGATTGTACTCAGGATGGCTAACACCTCCTGCCACGCGTGCTCTGGGGGCTACACTTTATTTTTAGCAAGCTCACTTGATGAGAGCTAATGTGGGTATGTCTTCTTGAGCTGGAATTGACACCTTCCAGCTCTAGTGTCGACATACCCTAAGTGACTTGCCCAAGGTCCCACAGGAAGTCTGTGCAAGGAATTGAACCTGAGTCTCCCAAGGCCCATATTTGAGAGATAGGATAGCCTAATCACTTGGCTATCCTTCCTCTACAGCCTAAGGAGTCCTGTCCTGTAAGGTGTGCCGTGTCTGGGGCTGTGGCCCTTCCAGAGACATGAGAAACACTTCACCAAGGTTACAGACAGCACAAGGGGTGTGAGATGGTGTTTATGAGGGAAAGAGATGAGAGTTCGCAGACAGCACTTGCAAGGATTGCTCCTCTCCTTTGGTGAAGATTAGGATCCTGTTCACTGTTGCCTTTCTCTGGTACCTCCCCACCCCCTGTGACTCTCCATGAATATTTACTGGCACATTATCATAGACTCAGAGAACTGTAGGTATGGAAGGGACCTCAGGAAGATATTTAGTCCATCCCCCTGTGCTGAGGCAGGATTAAGTAGATCTACACCAGAGGTTCTCAAACTGTGGTCCGCAGACCACTAGTGGTCTGCAAGCTCCATTCAGGTGTTCTGTGGATAGTTCCGTCTAAGATGCATGTCTGGGCAGCCGCACACAAGAGAATGAAGGGTCACCCACCTAATTAGTGGAGCCGTGCAGGCGTGGCTCCACTAATTAGGTGCCTGGACCCTTGAGAAGACACACATGTAAGGTGAGGTGATGGCCTGGGGGGCAATAAGCAGAAAGCGGTAGGTGGGAGGGGACAGTGGGGTGAAGGGAATTTGGGACATGCAGGGCTGTGGCAGCCAGGGAAAGAGGTGACTTTCCCCAGCTTTCAGGGTTGTGGCTGCCGGGGAGCGATGGCCCTTCTCCCCAGCCCCAGGTCTGTGGCTGCTGTGGCTGGGGAGAGAAGGAGAGACCCCCCTCTCCTTCCCAGCTTCAGCTCTGTGGCTGCTGGGGACGAGGAGATACCTGCCTTCTTCCCAGCTCTAGTTTGGGGGCTGCCTCAGCAGGGGAGAGAGGGCACATCCATCACATTAGAAAGACTACTGATATTAAAATATGAGTTGTGTGCTTTTATTTGTAGAACAAAAAAATGTTTATTATTAAGGTTTTTTTATATAGCGCTTTTATCCAAAGTGCTTTACAATAGTTAGCTAACGGGACAAACAACATTTGTTTGCCCTTAGCAATTTTCAAGTGTTCCAAGAAACTTTTTTTGAGAACTATTGATCTAGACTATTCCTGACAGGTGTTTGTTTAAGCTGCTCTTAGAAGCCTCTAATGACAGGGATTCCACAGCCTTCCCAGGTCACCTGTCCCAGAATTTAACTGCCCTCATAGTTTAAAAGTTTTTCCTAATATCTAATCTGACCCTCCCTTGCTGCAGACTGAGACAATTACTAAGTGTCCTACCCTTAGTGGACATGGAGAACAATTGGTCATGGTCCTCTTTAAAACAGCCCTTAATATATTTGAAGGTTGTTATCAGGTGCCCCCTCAGTCTTCTTCTCTCAAGACTAAACATATCCAGGTTTTTAACCATTCTTCATCAGTCAGGTTGACTAAACCTGTTATCATTTTGTTGCTCTCTTCTGGACTCTCTCCAATTGATATAGAAGTCTATAAAATCTTGACTGGTGTTGAGAAAGTAAATAAGGAAGTATTATTTACTCCTCCTCATAATACAAGAACTATGGGTCACCAAATGAAATGAATAGGCAGCAGGTTTAAAACAAACAAAAGGAAGTATTTCTTCACACAATGCACAGTCAACCTGTGGAACTCTTTGCCAGAGGATGTTGTGAAGGGCAAGATTATAACAGGGTTCAAAAAAGAACTAGATAAGTTCATGGAGGATAGATCCATCAATGGCTATTAGCCAGGGTGGACAGGGATGGTGTCCCTAGCCTTTGTTTGCCAGAAGCTGGTAATGGGTGACAGGAGATGGATCACTTGATGATTACCTGTCCTGTTCATTCCCTCTGGGGCACCTGGCTTTGGCCACTGTCGGAAGAGAGGATACTGGGCTAAATGGACCTTTGGTCTGACCCAATATGGCCATTCTTATGTTCAATTTGTGCACATCTTTGTTAAAGTGGGGAGCCCAGAGCTGGACACAGTACTCCAGCTGAGGCTTCACCAATGCTGAGTAGAGCAGGAGAATTCCCTCTCATGTCTTACAAACAACATTCCTGTTAATACACCCTGGAATGATATTAGCTTTTTTCACAACTGCATCACATTATTGATTCATATTCAGTTTGTGATCCACTATCGCCCCCACATCCTTTTCCACAGCTCTGCTGCCTACCAGGTTTTTCCCTGTTTTGTATTTGTGCAATACATTTTTTCCTTCCTTAGTACTTTGCACTTGTCTTCATTGAATTGTACCTTGATTTCAGATCCTTCTGAATTATAATCCTGTTATCCAAAGTGTTTGCAAGCCCTCCCAACTTGATGTTGTCTGCAAATTTTATAAGTCTATTTTCCATTCCATCATCCAAGTTATTAATGAAAATACCGAACAGTACTGACCCCAGGACAGACCCCCTGTGAGACCCCCTGGATACGCCCTCCCAGATTGACAGTGAACCATTGATAACTACTCTTTGAGAAAAGAAAAGGAGTACTTGTGGCACCTTAGAGACTAACCAATTTATTTGAGCATGAGCTTTCGTGAGCTACAGCTCACTTCATCAAATAAATTGGTTAGACACAGGAGCAGCCAGCATCACAAAGAGAGAGAAGCCTGACAGACCATACTCAAAGAGTAGGTTTCAGAGTAACAGCCGTGTTAGTCTGTCTTTGCAAAAAGAAAAGGAGTACTTGTGGCACCTTAGAGACTGTCTGTCTGTCTCTCTCTCTCTCTCTCTCTCTCTGAACGTTCTAACCATAGAATCATAGACCATCAGGGTTGGAAGGGACCTCAGGAGGTCATCTACTCCAACCCCGTGCTACAATATAGTAGAAAGATAAGTTGCCTCAGGATCCCTAATGGGAACTGTAAACCCTGCCTCAGCCTTTCCCCTTTCCTCCTCCCTCTCTCTGGAAGTAGCATTCCTGCCCCCAAGCATACGGGGACCCTGAGTCTGTTCTGCAGAATCTAGCCCTGCCTGTTCTCTTCCCTCACTGTGGGATGAAGTGGCTGCACTGACCAGGAGATTCTGGGTCTGTAGCAAGACCAAAGGATGTGGTGGGGGGATATTTTATTATTTATTTTGATTTCTAACTGTTCAGTTTGCCTGAATGTGGAACTGCTCCATGTGCTCTGACATCAAGGGTATGTTTAGTCTGCGGAAGAGAAGAGTGAGTGGGGGATTTGATAGCTGCTTTCAACTACCTGAAGGGGGGTTCCAAAGAGGATGGATCTAGACTGTTCTCAGTGGTAGCAGATGACAGAACAAGGAGTAATGGTTTCAAGTTGCAAAGGGGGAGGTTTAGTTGGATATTAGGAAAAACTTTTTCACTAGGAGGGTGGTGAAACACTGGAATGCGTTACCTAGGGAGGTGGTGGAATCTCCTTCCTTTGAGGTTTTTAAGGACAGGCTTGACAAAGCCCTGGCTGGGATGATTTAGTTGGGGATTGGTCCTGCTTTGAGCAGGGGGTTGGACTAGATGACCTCCTGAGGTCCCTTCCAAGCCTGATATTCTATGAATCTATGATTCTATGTCTACACTGCATTGTAAACCCAAGCTCAGATTCAGGTTTAAGCCCAAACCCCTTTATTGTCCACACTCAAATCTTTCTGATTTGGGCCAGTAAGCCCTCAGGACTCAAGCCCATGGACTGAGCCAAGTCCCACTGGGCTTCAGGTCCAAGCCCTGCCATCTTGCAGTGTGAATGCAGCTCAAGTTGCAAACCCAAGTCAGAAAGTCTGTCTAGTGCCATGTGGACGTGTTAACACCGTTGTGAGATTCGGGTCCAGCAATTGGAAACCCAGGTTTACAATGCAGTGTGGGCTTGGAAACACTGAGTCCACAAACATGAGCCCAGAGACACAAGTTTAGGGTGCAGTGTAGACATGCCCTGAGAGGCTTCATATGGTGTGCTGGGCTGAAGTCCTTCAACCCATCCATCCTTTCTTGGCTGTGTGCCCCTGCCCAGCGCTGAGCCCAGGAGTGTTCAGTGCCCTTTGGAGACCTCCACTGTTTTGCAACAGGTTGACTCTGCATTGTGTGAAGAAATACTTCCTTTTATTTGTTTTTAAACTGCTGCCTATTCATTTCAATTGGTGATCCCTAGTTTTTGTGTTTTGAGAAGGAGTAAATAACACTTCCCCATTTACTTTCTCAACACCAGTCATGATTTTATAGACGTCTATCATATCCCTCCTTAGTTGTTTCTTTTCCAAGCTGAAAAGTCCCAATCTTCTTAATCTCTCCTCATACGGAAGCTGTTCCATACCCCTAATCATTTTTGTTGCCCTTTTCTGAACCTTTTCCAATTCCAATATATCTTTTTTGAGATGGGATGACCACATCTGCATGCAGTATTCAAGATATATATTCAAGGCAAATATAGTGCCCATATTTTAAAAAGAGAAGAAAGAGAACCCGGGTAACTACAGGCCAGTCAGCTTCACTTCAGTCCCTGGCAAAATCACGGAGCAGGTCCTCAGGGAATCCATTTTGAAGCACTTGGAGGAGAGGAAGGTGATCAGGAACAGTCAACATGGATTCACCAAAGGCAAGTCATGCCTGACCAACCTGATTGCCTTCTATGATGAGATCACTTGCTCAGTGGATATGGGGAAAGTGGTGGATGTGATATACCTTGACTTTAGCAAAGCTTTTAACATGGTCTCCCACAGTATTCTTGCCAGCAAGTTAAAAAAGTATGGATTGGATGAATGGGCTAGAAAGCTGGCTAGATTGTCAGGCTCAACGGGTAGCGATCAACGGCTTGATGTGTAGTTGGCAGCCGGTACCAAGCGGACTGCATGAGGGGTTGGTCCTGGGGTCGGTTTTGTTCAACATCTTTATTAATGATCTGGATAATGGGATGGATTGCACTCTCAGCAAGTTCGCAGATGGCACTAAGCTGGGGGGAGAGATAGATATACTGGAGGGTGGGATAGGGTCCAGAGTGACCTAGACAAATTGGAGGATTGGGCCAAAAGAAATCTGATGGGGTTCAACAAGGACAAGTGCAGAGTCTTGCGCTTAGGACAAAAGAATCCCATGCACTGCTACAGGCTGGGGACCGCCAGGCTAAGCAGCAGTTCTGCAGAAAAGGACCTGGGGATTACAGTGGATAAGAAGCTGGATATGAGTCAACAATGTGCCCTTGTTGCCAAGAAGGCCAACAGCATATTGGGCTGTATTAGTAGGAGCATTGCCAGCAGACCGAGGGACGTGATTATTCCCCTCTATATGGCACTGGTGAGGCCACAGCTGGAGTACTGTGTCCAGTTTTGGGCCCCACACTACAGAAGGGATGTGGACAAATTGGAGAGAGTCCAGCAGAGGGCAATGAAAATGATTAGGGGGCTGGGGCACATGACGTATGAGGAGAGGCTGAGGGAACTGGGGTTATTTATTCTGCAGAAGGGAAGAATGAGGGGGGATTTGATAGCCTTCAACTACCTGAAGGGATGTTCCAAAGAGGATGGAGCTCGGCTGTTCTCAGTCGTGGCAGATGACAGAACAAGGAGTAATGGTCTCAAGTTGCAGTGGGGGAGGTCTAGGTTGGATATTAGGAAACACTTTTGCACAAGGAGGGTGGTGAAGCACTGGAATGGGTTACCTAGGAAGGTGGTGGAATCTCCATCTTTAGAGGTTTTTAAGGCCTGGCTTGACAAAGCCCTGGTTGGGATGATTTAGTTGGTGTTGGTCCTGCTTTGAGCAGGGGGGTGGGACTAGATGACCTCCTGAGGTCTCTTCCAACCCTAATATTCTATGATTTTGAGATAGAGGAAATTTGATATTATCTGTCTTATTATCCCTCCCTTTCTGAAAGCTTTTTTGACTGCTGCTGCACATTGAGTGGATGTTTTCAGAGAACTATCCACAATGACTCCAAGATCTCTTTCTTGAGTGGTAACAGCTAATTTAGACCCCATCATTGTGTATGTATAGTTGGGATGATGTTTTCCAATGTGAATTACTTTGCAATTATCAACATTGAATTTCACACGCCATTTTGTTGCCCAGTCAGCCAGGTTTGTGAGATTCCTTTGTAGCTCTTCACAATCTGCTTTGGACTTAACTATCTTGAGTATCAGGGGGTAGCCGTGTTATCCACAGAAACAACAAGGTTTCGTGGGTTAAAATACCACTTCTTGCATCTGAAGAAGTGGTATTTTACCCACGAAAGCTTATGCCCAAATAAATCTGATAGTCTTTAAGGTGCCACCGGACTCTTTGTTATCTTGAGTAGTTTTGTATCATCTGCAAATTTTGCTACCTCACTGTTTACCCCTTTTTTCAGGTCATTTATGAAAATGTTGAACACTACTGGTCCCAGTACAGACCCCTGAGGGACACCACTATTTACCTCTCTTCATTCTGAAAACTGACCATTTATTCCTACCCTTTGTTTCCTATCTTTTAACCAGTTACTGATCCGTGAGAGGACCTTCCCTCTTATCCCATGACAGCTTACTTTGCTTAAGAGTCTTTAGCGAGGGACTTTATTAAAGGCTTTCTGAAAATCTAAGTACACTATATCCACTTGATCACCCTTGTCCACATGCTTGTTGACCCCCTCAAAGAATTCCAGTAGATTGGTGAGGCGTGATTTCCCTTTACAAAAACCATGTTGACTTTTCCCCAACAAATCATGTTCATCTATGTGTGTGACAGTTCTGTTCTTTGCCATAGTTTCAACCATTTTGCCCAGTACTGAAGTTAGGCTTACGGGCCTGTAATTGCTGGGATCAGCTCTGGAGTCTTTTTTAAAAATTGACATCACATTAGCTATCCTCCAGTCATCTGGTACAGAAGCTGATTTAAATGATAGGTTACAGACTACAGTTAGTAGTTGTGCAATTTCACATTTGGGTTCCTTCAGCACTCTTGGGTGAATACCATCTGGTCCTGGTTGCTTCTTCCTGTTTAGTTTATCAATTTGTTCCAACACTTCCTCTAAAGACACTGCAATCTTGGACATTTCCTCAGATTTGTCACCTAAAAAGAATGGCTCAAGTTTGGGAATCTCCCTCACATTCTCAGCCGTGAAGACCGAGGCAAAGAATTCATTTAGTTTCTCCTCAATGGTCTTATTGTCCTTGAGTGCTCCTTTAGCATCTTGATCATCTAGTGGCCCCACTGGTTGTTTAGCAGACTTCCTGCTTCTTATGTACTTAATTTTTATTTATTTTTTGCTATTCTTTTTGGGTCTTTGGCTATCTATTCTTGAAATTCTTTTTGTCCTTCCTAATTATATTTTTTACACCTCACTTGCCAGAGTTTATGCTTCTTTCTATTTTCCTCAATAGGATTTAACTTCCAATTTTTAAAGGATATCTTTTTGCCTCTCACTGCTTCTTTTACTTTGTTGTTTAGCCACCGTGGCACTTTTTTGGTTCATAGAATCATAGAATATCAGGCTTGGAAGGGACCTCAGGAGGTCATCTAGTCCAACCCCCTGCTCAAAGCAGGACCAATCCCCAATTTTTTTTTTACACCAGATCCCTAAATGGCCCCCTCAAGGAATGAACTCACAACCCTGTGTTTAGCAGGCCAATGCGCAAACCACTGAGCTATCCACTCCCCCCTTCTCTTACTATGCTTTTTAATTTGGGGTATACATTTAAGTTGAGCCTCTGTTATGGTGTCTTTTAAAAGTTCCCATGAAGCTTGCAGGGATTTCACTTTTGGCACTATACCTTTTAATTTTTGTTTCACCAACTTCCTCATTTTTGTATAGTCCCCCTTTCTGAAATTAAATGCTACCATTTGGGGCTGCTGTGGTGTTTTCCCCACCACAAGGATGTTATATTTATATAATTTATTGTGGTAACTATAACCAAGAAGTCCAGCTATATTCACCTCTTGGGCCAGATCCTGTGCTCCACTTAGGACTAAATCAAGAATTGCCTCTCCTCTTGTGGGTTTCAGGACTAGCTGCTCCAAGAAGCAGTCATTTAAGGTGTCAGAAACTTTATCTCTGCATCCTGTCCTGAGGTGACATGTACCCAGTCAATATGGGGATGTGAAATCACCCATTATTATTGAGTTTTTTATTTTAATGGCCTCTAATCTCCCTGAGGATTTCACAGTTACCATCACCATTCTGGTGAGGTGGGCAGTAGTATATCTCTACTGTTATGTTCTTATTATTCAAGCATGGAAGTACTATCCATAGAGAGTCTATGGTACAGTTTGGCTCATTTAAGATTTGTACTTCATTTGATTCTACGCTTTTTTTCACATATAATGCCACTCCCCCATCAGCATGACCTGTTATGTCCTTCCGATATATTTAGTACATTATTACTACTGTGTCCCATTGATTATCCTCATTCCAGCAGGAGAAAAAAACTTGTGTAGTGATAATCAGGGGCTCGTTCACCTGCACATCTACCAATGTGATACATGCCATCGTGTGCCAGCAATGCCCCTCTGCCGTGTACATTGGCCAAACCGGACAGTCTCTAAACAAAAGAATAAATGGACACAAATCGGACTTCGAGAATTATAACATTCAAAAACCAGTTGGAGAACACTTCAACCTCCCTGGACACTCAATTACAGACCTAAAAGTGGCAATTTTTCAACAAAAATACTTGAAAAACAGACTCCAACAAGAAACCAGAATTAATTTGCAAACTGGACACCGTCAAATTAGGCTTGAATAAAGACTAGGAGTGGATGGGTCATTACACAAACTAAAAACTATTTCCCCATGCTAATTTTCCCCCTACTGTTACTCACACCTTCTTGTCAACTGTTTGAAATGGGCCATCCTGATTATCACTACAAAAGTTTTTTTTTCCTGCTGATAATAGTCCACCTTAATTGTTTTGTCTCATTAGAGTTGGTATGGCAACCCCCATCTTTTCATGTTCTCTGTATATATATATATATATATCTCTTCCTACTGTAGTTTCCACTCCATGCATCTGATGAAGTGGGTTTTAGCCCACAAAAGCTTGTGCCCAAATAAATTCGTTAGTCTCTAAGGTGCCACAAGTACTCCTCATTCTTTTTTCATTTGACTGTTTCTCATCAGATCCTATCTGTATTTTATCTTCCATCCTCTCCTCCTTACTAGGACATAGAGAATCTCCATTAATAGATCCTCCCCTAAGGGATGTCTCTGTCCAAATTATGTGCTCCTCTGCACCTGTCGGCTTTCCTCCAGTCTTTAGTTTAAAAACTGCTCTACGACCTTTTTAATGTTAAGTGCCAGCAGCAATCTGGTTCCATTTTGGTTTAGGAGGAGCCCATCCTTCCTGTATAGGCTCCCCCTTTCCCAAAACATTCCCTAGTTCCTAATAAATCTAAACCCCTACTCCCTACACCATTTTCTCATCCATGCATTGAGACTCTGCAGTTCTGCCTGTCTAACTGGCCCTGTGCGTGGAACTGGAAGCATTTCAGAGAATGCTACCATGGAGGTCCTGGACATCAATCTTTTACCTAGCAGAGGATGTAGGATGCCATGCTCATCTACCTGGCATGGGAGGTCTCCTGTGATGAAGCCAGGCCCTGGGGAGTGGCTGAAGGCATGTCCCACTGTATCCCAGCTGAGGAGCTGGAAGGAGGAGCTGATGGACATTCTGAGTGACACTCAGTTCAACCCAGAGCTCCAGGGGGTACCCAGGCTAGGCACGTGGACACAGAGAGATTCCATCAGCAAGTCCAGAGGTGCCTGTATTGGCCTGGCTGGTGCATGGGTCAAGCCCTACTATTAGGGTGACCAGATGTCCCGATTTTATAGTCCCGATATTTGGGGCTTTTTCTTATATAGGCTCCTCTTACCCCCTACCCCCATCGTGATTTTTCACTCTTGCTGTCTGGTCACCCTACCTGCTATAGCTACAAAAGAACCTGACTTGCCTGGAGACAAGGGGATTAGGGATAATCTGTGCTCACTACCAGCTCTGGAAAGAAGCAGCAGGTACACTCTGGTGAAGGACATCAAGGAGCTTGGACGCTCTCCAGGGGCTTTGCTGAGCAGTTTGTGGCCAGGCCTGGGCTGCTGCACTCGGTAGCCTGAGCAGGCCTGGAATTTCCAGCTGAGGTTGTTCTGGGAGGAATGTGTTTCTCCCTCCCTCCATTCACAGCCAGTGCAACTGTCACCTTTCCTCAGCGCTGGCAGCTGCTCCTCGGGGTACCGCTGGCACAATCCAGCGATGAGCAGTCCTCCCCTGGTTCCAACCCCCTCTTGGTGGCAAATGACTGAGTTCAGCCCAGTAACATGGCTGCAGAATGGGGCCAGTCACCTGAGGGACACACTGAACCTGCCAAGTATGTGACCTATTTAGCAGGAGCCCTTGGCACAGTGAGCCAGGCTGAAGAAGCAGTCCCAGCACAGGGGTGCCCAAAGGCAGAAAGAGTCCATTGCATTAAGGACAGGCATAGCAGCAGGGCAAGCTGGCTCGGGACTGTATGTTAAACTGCAGAGGCGGTAGCAGGGCCCATGTGAGCACTGCTTGCAGGAGATGGGAGGTACTCTGCATGCTCTTTGAGCAACCACTCCCTATGGGTTGAAGGGTGCGACTGCCACAAGCAGAGTTTAGCAGACTAGCATCCTGGTGGAGGAACTTGTGATTATGGCATAGAACTGGGACGCTGGAGACCTGAAGTCTATTTCCAGCTCTGCCACTGACCCCTCTGTGACCTTGGGCAAGTCCCTTCTGAGATCTCTGCCTGTTTCCCCATCTGTACAGTGGGGCTAGTAATATGCCTTGCCTCCCAAGCATGTGAAGCTAACTCCATTCATGTCTGGGGAACTGGGTAACAGCTCCAAGGCTCTGTTGCAAATGTGAGTGCATGGCCTCTGAGGTTAGCTAGGGCATGCATGGCTTTTAAGACTTGACTGGACCACTGTGATTATCTAGGCTGACCTCCTGCATAACACAAGTCATCGAACTTCCCTGTATTAAAACCTGTGACAAGGCCAAGAGCTGTGCTGGAGTTTGAGCATATTTTTTAGGAAAACATCCCATCTTGATTTAAAAATCTCCAGTGATGGAGGATCCACCACATTCCTTGGTAAATTGTTCCAATAGTTAATTACTATCACTGTTAAAAATTTGCACCTTATTTCTAGTCTGAATTAATCTACCTTTAACTTCCCGCTGTTGTGTCAAGTTATACCTTTGTCTGCTAATGTCCATGTAGGTAGTTATATGTTGTGATCATCACCCACCCCTTCATCTCTTTGAGAAGTTAAATAGATTGAGCTCCTTAAGAATTTCACTACATGGCATGTGTCAAGGCTGATTCCTCACTCTGGCACTTCGAGGGCAGAAGATGGGGGCCCGCAAGGATTCTAAAAATTAACACTGGCCGCTCCAGGCTTGAATTAAACTCCCAAGGTTAAAGCTTCTCTCTGACCTTGGATTGGTAGATGCTGCCACCACCCAAGTGCAGGTTTCAGAGTAACAGCCGTGTTAGTCTGTATTCGCAAAAAGAAAAGGAGTACTTGTGGCACCTTAGAGACTAACCAATTTATTTGAGCATAAGCTTTCGTGAGCTACAGCTCACTTCATCGGATGCATACTGTGGAAAGTGTAGAAGATCTTTTTATATACACACAAAGCATGAAAAATACCTCCTCCCACCCCACTCTCCTGCTGCTAATAGCTTATCTAAAGTGATCACTCTCCTTACAATGTGTATGATAATCAAGTTGGGCCATTTCCAGCACAAATCCAGGTTTTCTCACCCCCCCACACACACACACACAAACCCACCTGCACATCCACCAATGTGATAGATGCCATCATGTGCCAGCAATGCCCCTCTGCTATGTACATTGGTCAAACTGGACAGTCTCTACGCAAAAGAATAAATGGACACAAATCAGATGTCAAGAATTATAACATTCATAAACCAGTCGGAGAACACTTCAATCTCTCTGGTCCCGCGATTACAGACATGAAAGTTGCTATATTACAATAAAAAAACTTCAAATCGAGACTCCAGCGAGAAACTGTTGAATTGGAATTCATTTGCAAATTGGATACAATTAACTTAGGCTTGAATAGAGACTGGGAGTGGCTAAGTCATTATGCAAGGTAACCTATTTCCCCTTGTTTTTTCCTACCCCCCCCCACACCTCCTCAGACATTATAGTTAAACCCTGGATTTGTGCTGGAAATGGCCCACCTTCATTATCATACACATTGTAAGGAGAGTGATCACTTTAGATAAGCTATTAGCAGCAGGAGAGTGGGGTGGGAGGGGGTATTTTTTCATGCTTTGTGTGTATATAAAAAGATCTTCTACACTTTCCACAGTATGCATCCGATGAAGTGAGCTGTAGCTCACGAAAGCTTACACCCAAGTGCAGAATCCCTTTGAGAGCCCAGGAAGGCACACTTGGGAATTCCTTCCTGTGGGGCACCCTCAAGCCCTTTCACCTGCACCCCCAGGGAAGAGCTGAGAAAGAAAAGAAAAAAAGAAATCATCTGTTTCCACTAGCTAATAAAAAAAAAAAAAAAACCACATACACAAACCTCGTAAGACACAGAACTTCAATCCTGTTCTTAAAGAAAGGTAAATTTTATTAATAAATAAATAAATAAAAATACATCTGAAAACTCAGGCTATTGCTAGATTTTAAGAGAGAAAATACAAGGATTAAGCACCAAAAATAGCTTTCTTGAGGTCCAACTTAAAGGTTACAAGCAAAACAAAAGCACCTGGAGTTAGCACAGAGGAATCCACAAGCCATAAAGAAATAAGAAATAAACCTGATCACGTCTTTCTAGACATTTCCTGATCCACTTACATATCTGGGGTTTCAAATGAGTAGTTTCTTGGTTTGATCTGATCATTTTTCATACCTGGCCCAAGCTTTTTAATGCTTAGTTGCTGTCCTGGCCCTCTCCCCGGGAGAACAACCACAGACAGACAAAGGGGAAGTTTTTCTCAATTTTAAAATGTTCTAGCCTTCCCATTGGCTCTTTTGGTCAGGTGCCCACTCCTGTCCTTTTACCCAGGGCCGGCTCCAGTGTTTTTGCTGCCCCAAGTGGCAAAAAAAAACAACAATTTGCCGCCGAACATGGAGGCGGAGTCCTGCCTGCCGAACACAGAGGCGGAGTGATGGTGCGGCCGCCGAATTGCTGCCAGCGACCGAAGAAGAGTCATGTCCCTGCCGCCAAATTCCCGCTGCCGCAGAGGGCGGATTGCTGTCCCAGAGCCCAACGTCCTGCCGCCCCTTTACATTGCCCGCCTCAAGCACCTGCTTGGTTCGCTGGTGCCTGGAGCCGACGCTGCTTTTACCTATGCATAGCAGTGAGACTCTTTAACCTTTTACAGGTAAAGCAAGTAGAGAACAGCTACTAAGAGGGATTTTATAGCTAACTGGCTGGCTGGGTGTCCATAAAAAGGAGTTTACTCCCCACCCCCTTCATTTATCACAGCATGTTTTCCCATGAGTCAGTCATTCTCATGGCTCTTCTCTCAACAGTCTTTCCAATGTATCCACATCCTTCTTGAAGTGTGGACACCAGAATTGGACACAGGATTCCAGCAGTGTTCAAACGAGTGCCAAATACAGATGTGATATAACCTCTCTACTCCTACTCACTATTCCCCTCTCTATACATCCAGAGGTCACATTCGCCTTTTTGGTCACCCTGGGAGCTCATGATCTGCTGATTATCCCCCAGAACGCCCAACTCTTTTTCAGAGTCACTGCTTCCCCGGATGAAGTCCCCCTGCCTGTAAGTATGTCCCACGTTCTTTGTTCCTATATGTATGCCCTTGCATTTGGATGTATTTAAATGCATATTGTTGCCTGTGTCCCATTTGCTAAGTGATCAAGATCCCTCTGTATTATCAGTGACCTGTCTTCTTCATTATTTACCACTTCCCTAATCTTTGTCACCTTTATCAGTAAACATTATCAGTAAAAATTTTGGTTTTTTCCAAGTCATTGATAAAAATGTTTAATGGTGTAAGGCCAAGAACTGATCCTTGCAGGACTCCATTAGAAACACACCCACTCTGACGATGACTCACCATTTATAATTACATTCTGAGACCTACGGTGTAATCAGTCTGTAATCCATTAGATGTTTGCCATGTTAAATTTATATCACTGTAGTTTATTAATCAATATGTCCTGCAGTGCCCAGTCAAATACCTCACAGATGTCTAAATATTACTATGAGCTTTGTTAGCCAAACTTGTGATCTCATCAAAAAACGGTATGTTACTTTGATGAGACCTGTTCTCAGACATAGCTGTTGATTGGCATTAATTATATTACATTGTTTTAGTTAGTTATTAATCAAGTCTTAAATCAACCATTCCATGATTTTGCTCGGGATCAGTGTCAGGATGACAGGTTAAAGTAACCTGGGTCATCCCATTTACCTTTTTAAATGTTGACACAAGAGCTTTCTTCCACTCCTCTGGAACTTTCCCAGTGTTCCAAGACTTATTAAAAATCAACATTAATGGTCAGTGAGTTCCTCAGCCAGATCCTTTAATACTCTTGGATGCAAGTTATCTGGACCTGCTGATGTAGAAATGTCTAACAGTAGTAGATGCTGTTTGACATCCTCCTCGGTTGCTATTGGAATGGAATGTATTTCATCAACATATAATAGGATATGAACACATCATCTGTTTATTTCCCAAATACAGAGCTGAAATGTTTACCAAACACTTCTGCCTTTTCTGTATTATTATTGACAGGTCTACCATGCCCATCTAGTTATAGAGTATGATCACTGTTAGGATTCTCTCTATATACTTAAACTCCTTTGTATTGTCCTTAACTCTGCTGAGCAGTGGAATGAGGGCAATATCTGCCTCAGGCCTCACTCTCCTGTCAAAGGGCGTCCCCTTGGGGCGTGGGCTCCTGAGCCCTCTGTGTCATAGGAAGGGTGGGGGGTGTAGTTATAAGTGGATGGGTCACAAATGCTCTGTTTATGGGGCTCATGGAGGAATCTATCCCCAGATCCCATTGCTGTGAGAAGGGCGCTCTGCTTCTAGGGCTCACAGAGGGGTCAGTTCTCAGGTCCCATTGCCAGGGGAGGGGAGGTGTGTTTATGGGGCTTACAGGGGGAGGGGGCCAGGCCACAGCCCCTGTTGCTATGGGAGAGGAGTTGTGGTTATGGGGCTCACAGAGGAGTTGGACCCAGGCCCATTGCTATAGGAGGTTATGTTGTTATGGGCTCATGGAACAGTTGGTTCCACACCCCATTACTATGAGAGAGGAGCTGTGGTTATGGGGCTCACTAAGGGTTTTTTTCCAGGACCCATAGCTATGGGAGAGGAGCTGTGGTTATGGGGCTCATGGAGGGGTCAGTCCCAGGCCCCATTGTTATGAGAGAGGAGCTGTGGTTATGGGGTTCACAGAGGGGTCAGTCCCAGCCCCATTGGTATGGGAGGGGAGCTGTGGTTATTGGGCTCATGGAGGGGTCAGTCCCAGGCCCCACTGGTATTGGAGGGGAGCTGTGGTTATGGGGATAATGGAGGGTCGGTCCCAGGCCCCGTTGTTATGGGAGAAGAGCTGTGGCTGTGTTTGAGCTGCATTGCTGGTAGGTTGTCTGAAAAGGAAACCCTGTTCAAGCTCCGGGAGCGTCCCTTGGCTCTAGTCCATGTTAAGGCTCAGTGTATGCACACCCTGGTCCCAGCCCAGACCCCCCAGCTGGCAATGACATTGAACTTCAGGCAAGCTCCCAGTGCAGCATGTATTTCACCCTTCACCTGCCCCGCAGACTTTGCCTGCAGTCTCTATAAAAGGTAAAGGCTGGTGACTCACTGCCCCCTCCCGCTCCTGCCCTCTCTCTCTCTCCCTCTCACGTAGACACAGTTCAGCTCCAGCCGCCCAGCACAGCTTGCTGCGGCTCTGGCAGCCAGAGGCAGGCTCTGCAGTGGAGAAGTGGGGCCGTCCCACTGAACTGGTACTTGTTAGAGGATGAGCTGCACCAGGCTGGGTCTCTCTCTCCTGCTGCTGGCTGCCCTGGGCTGGACTGAGGACGAGCATGGCTCAGAGCACGCTTCTCACCCCAAAAAGAAAGGTGAGTAGATCCCAGACTCCGTCTCTGGTTCCCTTGGCCACACACAGCTCTCTGGTGTCTGGCTGCTCACTCTAGGGAGAGATGGGGCGCAGGGTATATGGTGATGGTTCTGCTCCCCACAGGGCTGGCTGGTGTCTCCCTGCTGGTTCTCTAACACATCCCAAGAGGGCTGACTGAAGCATGTCCTGTTTGTGTCATGGGGCAATTGTCTGCCAGGAGAGCAGTGTCACTGTTGCCTGTCCTCAGGCATGGATCAGCCTTTCAGCCGCAGGACCTCTTGCCCTGCACTCGTTCTAAGGCAGCTCCCTATGAGCCATTCATCATCTTACTCATCTTGGCCAAGGAGAGCCCTGCTGGAGGAATGCTCCTGCACAGACAGTGCGTCAGTTCCTGCCCACAGTCCCCCAGCCCAAATCCTAGACCCGCTTCCTGTCTCTCAGCATCTGCTGGACCAGCGCACGCAGCCAGGGCACCCGTCACAGCAGCAGCTAAACCCCGGGGACTCCCACCAAAAGTTCAGTCAGTGGGGATGGAATTTCTCCCAGCTTCACCTTGACACCCACAAATGGCACCACAATGCAGGGAAGGTTGCCAGCTGTATTGACCCTGGAGAACCCAGCAGACCTGCAAACTGGAATAGCCTGGTCAGGTGTAACCACAGCAACATCTCCCCACCAGGCATTCTGCCAATTAAACAAGCATTGTGTACACAGCCGTACCGACCCTCCACCCCCTTTGGCTGAGACCCCATGACCCCCACCATGTATAGATCCTGTGCCCCCTTTCACTCACCCACCATGTATAGATTCTGTACCCCCTTTCCCTCACCTTAGTCCCCTCCTTATGTGCACAGACTTATAGGACTTAAAGCCACAAGGGACCATGATAGTCATACAGGCTGACATCCTGCCTAGCACATGGTCCCATTCTTCCCACCATGTACACACCCCTCATCTCTCCTGCTCACCTCGCCCGCTCTCTGCATACAGCTCCTGAGCCATCTCCTGCAGCCCCCCCTTTCTCCTCGCTGGGCCCCACACCCCTTTCCACACATTAATTCCTTTTTCCATCAGTTCAAAGGGATTAATGTCAACTTGGCAGTTGCAGCTCTAACACTCAGGGGAAAGCGATGGCATGTGACTGGTATGGTCAGCAACTCAGACGGCGGCCTGGCACAGCTGCCTGGGCAGTGAGGCTGTCAAGATTTATGGCACAGACACATGGGCAATAAGGTGCTGGGGGGAGGAGACGCACATGGGGATGGACCTGAAACAGCTGCATGGATATTCCAATGCTGAGCTGGTTTATGGTGCTTTTCCTCTGTAGCGTTGGTCTGTTGGCTGTGAGCTTGCTCAGATACACTGCTCCAATAGGGGCCATTTCACACTCACGTCTATGGCCCCTTAGTGCAGCGCTGGGCTATCACAGAACCTGCCTGAATCCCCTGAGAAATCGATGAGGTGCCTGGGGAGCAGGAGAGAAAAGTGCAGTGATGTTTTTTTCCAAACAGCATCAGTCATGCTCTATTCTGCTGGAGGAATAAATTCAGCCACATCTCAGTGCAAGGCCAGGAGGCTGTGATACAGCGGAAGGGCTGTGGTCATGTCTCAGTGATAGAGGCTCTTAGGGACTGTCACACACTTCAGTTCAGTAAGACTTGATTGTTATGACTGACTAGACAAGTGCTGCAAAGTGCAAGGAAGAAACAGTCCACCACAGTCTCTGTCGGAGGTGGGGTTACGATTCGCTCAGGTCAGTGCTTCATGTCTTTGGGGTTTGATCCCCTGGGTCCATTTGTTGTTCCTGCCCATCCCTGCCCCAGGGCAGGTGGTTCCATAGAGTGGGGCTGTTTCTTTCCATCTCCAGGGTCCAGCAGTTCTTTACTCTGGTAAGATATTGCTTAGGATTCCTGATAGTTGGAGTCTAATTTCCGTTTGTTCCTTTGCTGTGAGACATTGGACTAGAAAGTTTCTCTTTCTCTCTCTTCTCTAAAAAGAAAAGGAGGACTTGTGGCACCTTAGAGACTAACCAATTTATTTGAGCATAAGCTTTCGTGAGCTACAGCTCGCTTATTCAATGAAGTGAGCTGTAGCTCACGAAAGCTTATGCTCAAATAAATTGGTTAGTCTCTAAGGTGCCACAAGTCCTCCTTTTCTTTTTGCGAATACAGACTAAAACGGCTGCTGCTCTGAAATCTCTCTTCTCTGTCCACTGGCTGGACAGTCACTGCTTTGTGAGTTTGGCATATGCTTTGTGCCAGCTGGTCCTCACTCCTGGTTTATGGTCACTGAGTCTGTATTTGGTGAGGGCTTGTCTGTTTCTGCACATGTGGCT
Organism: Caretta caretta; assembly: GCF_965140235.1. NCBI lineage: Eukaryota > Metazoa > Chordata > Testudines > Cheloniidae > Caretta > Caretta caretta. Next base: position 281,299 of record NC_134210.1, read on the forward strand.
GCAGTGATGTCTGTATCACAGTGTGATTGTTCTGTGCAGGGATCTGGGGCTGTTTTGGATTTGTTCCCCCTCGCTGCCCAGTGTATGTTTGCATTCTAGGTGCTGGGCTTGTGCCTGGCATGTTTTCTGGCTGTGGGTAAGGGTCTTTGCTCTATCGGTCAGGTGCTGAGAGGGCTGGTGCTGAGCCCAGGGAGTGGGGATGCAGAGGTGTCTGTGCTGCAGGGGGCACTGGGGGGTACTATAGCTGGGGGGTGCTGTCACGTTTCCAGGCTGGAAGTTCCCGGGGGGGGGGGGGTCAATACAAGAGTGAGGCTGCAGTTGTGTTGTCCATGTACAGGGGTTTCCTGGGAGCTCAGAGCGTGCGGCAGCTCTAGACGGCTGAGAGCCAGGCGGGCACTGAGAACACAGCAGTGAGTGCAGTTGGAGAGCCTAGACAGACTGAGCCATGGGCACAGAGTAGTGAGTTCTGGGCAGGATGCCGCAGGGTGCTGTGCAGTCAGGCTCTAGTACTCCTTACATTGTCTTTGTCGCTGTCTCACTCCAGTATGACCCCCCCACACCTCTTCGTCATCCTCCCCTCATCACCCCCTGTCACCCCACCTCATCTCAGCTCCCTGCTGACCCTCCATTACACCCCCCTTACTCCCAACTGGCCTCCAGCACCAAGCCCACACCCAGCTCTGTGGCTGGACTAGGCTGCAGCCCCAGGGTCTCTGCATCCTGCCTCTTGTCTCCTAGCACATGCTGCTGGTTGGAAGTGCTGCTTGCATCAGGGCTGGGGTGACTCAGGGGAAGCTGTGGCATGTGGTTTAGTTTTATAGGGTTGTGCTAGCACTCGAGGGATCTGCACAGGCGATTACTCTCCGCAGGTTGCATCATTTCCTCCTACAGTGCCAGGAGATGCACTGAATCGGTGTGGTTTGTGGACGGGATGGTGGGAAGAACCCTGCCCACTGGTGTCAGAGGGGCAGGTCTGGGGCTCTGGGTACAGTGTGTGGTCAGCGCCAGGGGGAGCTTCAGGCTGAGTGCTTGTAAATCTGCTGCTAAGATCTTGGGGGCAGGATGTGTGTCTGTGCAGAGACCCCACCCTACCTGGGACCACAGGGTGTCTGCTGAGGTCCCCCATCTCAGCGCTTGCTCCATGGGGCAGGAAAGGGCTGAGCTGGGCTGGAATTTGCTGTGGCAAAGGAGCAAGCACTGCCAGGTGCCCTGCCTGTCTCTGGGAGGGGGCTTGGCTCAGGGCTCTGTGTTACACAGTGTAGCAATCTTGCGGGAGGAAGGGGTGCCCTCCTCAAAAGGGTCCTGTCTGAGGTATGGCTTGGGAGAGTCAGCTCTGACCTGCCTCCCTGGAGCCTCTGCCAACTGGTCTGAGAGTTTAGTGCTGGAGTGCGAGGAATGCCCTGCAGAATGGATGGGCCCCAGGCAGCAGGGTGGGAAGCTGCAGAGCAGGACCCCTGGCTGTGGGGAGAGGGGATGGCTGTACCCACAGCTGAGCAGTGGTTATTGTAGCAGACTGTGCTGGCAGCATGAGCTCTGCCAGGGTTCTTCTCTGCCCCCCCATACACACACACACAGTGCGGGCTCCTCAGCTGGGCTTACGCTGTGTCTGGCCAGAGGCCCCCGTGCAGCTCCCCAGCCCTCGGGGCCCTTCCTGCCAATCCCTCGCCTCTCAGGCATGCAGCCACCTGGCCTATACCTGGCACAGAGACCTTGGCCCTGATAAAATGGGCAGGGTTGTTATCAAGAGCGATAGGGAGAAATAGCATTTCCCTGGGGGAAGGAGAAGGAGAGTGAGATTCCATCTGGGGCCTTGACCCCTCCCACCCTGGAGAGGCTCCCCACGAAGTCTGTCCCGGGACAGTGTTCACCTCCCTCTGTTACCCACTCTCCTTCTCATCCTGCACCTCCCCTAGTCCCTCCAGCCCCATGTCAGTCCCACTGCAGCTATCCTAGTCCATTCCCCTCCCCATTCCAATCTCCCTGCCCAGGCCTGTCTCTGTCCATTCCCAGCTCCATTCCTGGTCACCTTCCATCCCAGTCTTGTCTTGGTGCCCTCTCCCATTTCCCTGCTGGTGCAATCTCCCTCATGCTCACACCTGCAGGAGCAGGGGGCTCCTTGGCTGTCTGGGGATGGGAAAGGTACCTTGGGGCTTGCCAGCCCTCTGCCACCTTCCTCCAGAGAAGCACAGAGGCCGCTGTAGGGAATTGGCTTAATTCCCAGGCACCAGGACCTGTGCCCTCCACCACCCAGGAACACAAGGAATGTTCCCTGCAGCAGCATGAGCTGCCAGCTGCGGATTAGAGACTGTCACAAAGGTTTGCACTAAAGCAAGATTTCTAAACATGGCCGAGGTTATTGCGCAGTCAGAGCTCAGTCTGGGAAGGAGCGAGGCTTGCGTGGGTGGTGCCCAGGGTGTGCACCGGAGAGCCATGCCTATGGGCTGTGCCTGCATGGGAGGGCAGGGGATCCTGGAGAAGCTGAATCTGAGCTATGTGAAGGTGGAGGGGCCAGTGAGCAGTGGAGAAGCAGCACCAGATATGGGGGATATGCAGGGAGGGGCCAAGGAACATCAGATGAATAGTGTCTATGGGGCATGTGCCAGGACAGAGAGGTGGAGGGCAGCATGCCCACAAGGAGGAGGAGGGTGGGAATCTGGGAGGTCAGAGCTCCTCATTTTTGGGGAGCGACTGTCCAGGAATGTGCCCTGGCCTCAGGGCCAGGCACCCTCAGGGTGGGATTTGGGGATCCCTAGCATTGTCTGTCACTAATGGAGGGGATACGGGGATCCCCTCAGTTACTGGGTGAGAGGTCTCTGGGTGGAGCTGAGGTCTGGGGGGGGTCTTGTGCCAGGGTAACCCAGGTTCAAGTGCTGTGCCTCAGAGCAGGGTGCAAATGGAGTAGAGGGGGACGGGGCTCTGTGAGGGTGGGAGGGCAACAGAGCAGGTACGAGCCAGTCACTGACCCGAGGACGCATGCACCACACCAGCCACCAAGGCCTGGTTTCCGGCACAAACAGGCTGGCTGTTTGCCAGGAGCTCCTGGGAACTGGGGGCTTCAGCTGTTCCATGGTCAGCAGCTTCTTTTCTGCACAGGACTGGTTCTAACCCACAGCCTTTGCAGCACCTCCCCTGGCAGCAAACTGGCTCTGCTTGCACTCTCTTCCTTGCTGGAGCAGTGTGGACATGCAAAGCTGCCTGCCTTTAATGGCAGCTCCTGCCCTAACTTAGCAGTAAGGAAGGAACAGACAGGGCACTCTCTCAGGCACCGCCATGATGAGCATCCTCAAAATGCCAGATAGAGAGAGAGAGATTTCTGGTGGCACTTGGGTGTGTGCAGTGAGGAGGAGAAAGTGGCTGAAATTAACACAGAGGAACTTTAGGCTGAATCTCAGGCTGCCAGAGGAGGGTCTCCCTGGGCAGGGCCCTGTCATCTGCAGCATTTCTTGCTGGGCTTGACAGAAGCCTAGAGAATGTGCAGGTGGCTGGAGTCTGCCTTGGCTCTGGGAATGGGCTGGAACAGAGTGACAGGCTGTCTTGTTTCTGTGATTCTTTGAGCCCAGTGGCAGCTCAACATGCCTTGTGTGCAGCTCTCTCTGCTGAGTTCCCTGGCTGGGATTCTCACCACAGCAAAAGCTTGGCCCTGCCAGTTACCCTGTGAATGTGGTGACCTAACCTGTGGGTGGCCAGTTGAACATTCACTCAAGGCTTTTGAAGTTATAACCACTGAAGCCTCACTCTTCCTGAGAGATAGGTAATGTATAGTCAGTGATCAGGTCACCCACCACTGAAATGTGTCCTCCTCTGGTGTGGTACGTGGCAGCTATTCAACAGTGAATAGCAATGCCACTCAGCCATTTCTGACTGGAAGAAAACTGCACCCGACTGCAAGTACAGGGGGAATTTAGGTGGCAGGCCATAATTACCTGCACAGGAATTGGGCCAGGGCCCCAGTGTTACCATCCCTTGTGCAAAGTGCTGGGGGATTGTTAAAGCCCACAAGTGGTCAGGACCTTGGTATTACAGCCTCTCCAGCAGTGCCTCTTTGCCCCACAGTGGGGCATTGGGTCAGTGTGGAGGCAGAGGGAGGAGCCCCAGTCACCCATGCCATGATGGGCAGTACCTAGGTGTTCCGCTGAGGTGCCTCATGCAGGTGCTGATCAGGCCCAGCTCTGCATAGGCTTGTGAGAGCTGATGGGATCACAGCACAAGGTGGCCTGGCCAGAGGCTGTGGGAGTTGCCAGATGATGGTCTCCAAGTGAAACCAATTCTGCTGGTCTGAAGGGACAGGGTGGTAGAGCTCAGGGAAATGCTTATTGCCAGCTAGGAAACATTTTGCTTTGTGGGGGCTGAACAGTAAAGTGTGTTCTGCCTGAATCTCTTTGGCTAAGAATAATTCCTAGGTGCACCTGGAGAACGGCCTGTCGGGCAGAGTCCATCCACCCCCCGCCCAGCACAATGGGGTGTCTGTGTGAAGCCCTTTAGGGACAGCAACCTGTGCTGGGGAGCGTTGGCCTGTCAGGAGCTGGGCAATGGAAATTCCTAGGCTCTCTGCCCGGGCTCCCCCTAGTTCGGGGGGGGGGGGGGGCAAACTTTTTGGCCTGAGGGCCACATTGGGGTTCTGAAACTGTATGGCGGGCCGGATAGGGAAGGCTGTGCCTCCCCAAACAGCCTGGCCCCCGCCCCCTATCCGCCCCCTCCCACTTCCCACCCCCTGACTGCCCCCCTCAGAACCCCTGACCCATCCAACACCCCTTGCTCCTTGTCTCCTAACCGACCCCCCGGACCCTGCCCCCATCCAACCCCCCCACTCCCTGTCCCCTGACTGACCCCTGCCCCTTATTCAACCCCCCTGATCCCTGCCCCCTTACCATGCCGCTCAGAGCACTGGGACTGGCAGCCACGCTGCCCAGCAGAGCCAGCCACACTGCCGCGCAGTCTAGAGCACCGGGGCAGGCCGGCGGCTCTCGCAGCCCCGCTGCCCAGCAGGAGCTCGCAGCCCTGCCACCCAGAGCGCTGGCAGCATGGTGAGCTGAGGCTGCGGGGGAGGAGGGACAGCATGGGAGGAGATTGTGGGGCAAAGCTGAGTGAGTGTGTGTGGAATAGACTCTTCTGAGAGCAATGGGAATGCAGCCTCCTGGCCCCTGCCTGCATCACATCCCTGAGTGACTATAGGGCCCAGTGCTCATTGCCAAGGCAACTGGAGCAGGGAGACCTGATTCCTCTCTTTGTGTATGGGCCAGGCAGGGGCCTGGGGGAAGGAGCACAATCATCTCAGGGCACTAGCAGTGAGCAGGGAGGGGCTCGGAGAGAGGACGGGGGCAGGAGAAGGCAGCGTTGGAAGAGTTCTCTAAAAACATCCGCTCAATGTGCAGCGGCAGTCAAAAAAAATTAACAGACTGCGAAGAACAGGTAGGAAAGGGAGAGATAATAAGACAGAAAATATCATAATGCCACTATATAAATCCATGGTGCCCTCACACCTTGAATACTGCTTGTGGATCCGTTCACTCCATCTCAAAAAAGATAAATTGCAATTGGAAAAAGTACAGAAAAGGCAGCAAAAATTATTAGGGGGATGGAACAACTTCTGTATGAGGAGAGATTAAAAAGACAGAGACTATTCAGCTTAGAAAAGAGACGGCTAAGGGGGAGGTCTGTAAAATCATGAGTGGTGTGGAGAAAGTGAACAGGGAAGTGTTCTTTACCCCTTCACACAAGTATTTCTTCACACAATGCACAGCCAGCCTGTGGAACTCCTTACCACAGGGTCAGTGTGGGGAGCAGGGACTGGCAGCTGGGGAGACACTGGAACCTCTCAGTGAGGGAGTGGTTTGCGTTGTGGCTAAGCACAGCCCTCCAGCATCCCCTGTGGTGAGTTCTATTTAAGTTGGGTGGGCTGGGTACCAGGCCCTGGTACCACTGTGGATGGTGACAGGACTGTGCCTGGAGGTGTTGGATGCTCAGGGCTGAGTTGTGCAGGGGTGAGTGCCTCTGTGTGCTCCTGATGGTGGCTGAGTCTTTGCAGCTCGCTGGGAAATGGCGACGGGTGAGAGAGCTGCCTGTGTAGGCCTCACTTTGTTTCCCATCAGAATGGCTGGGACCGGCTGATGTGAGGCCAGAGGACAGCAGTTAATGGGCCAAGATACCATGTGGATAAGCACAGTGCAAATGCAGGGTGAGTGAACTGCAGGAGCAAGGCAGAAAGAGGGGAGAGAATGCGGAGAGGGGAGAGGAAGGAGCGTGAGGAGGGAGATGCAGATGCAGCTGATACACTGACCCCTGGTGACCCACCCAGGCTCCGCCATCAGCATTTGGACACCCAAGGCCAGACTTTTCCTCCCGTATACATGCTGAAGTCTCTGGGAGCACTTAGAGTAAGGGTAGCAGAATAGGCCATAATGAATTACCTTCCCCCTGCCTTAAGAGCCTGAGTGGGATTTCAGAGTTTGGCTCAGGCCCATTGCTCTGAGGGATACAGAGGAACCATTTTGCCTACTATGAAATATAGTCCCCCCTGATCAGGGCATGGCAGCTGAGTAACAGCCACACAGCACTCTACACAAGAGTGACGAACAGGAAATACATCTGATGAAGTGAGCTGTAGCTCACGAAAGCTCATGCTCAAATAAATTGGTTAGTCTCTAAGGTGCCACAAGTACTCCTTTTCTTTTTGCGAATACAGACTAACACGGCTGTTCCTCTGGAACAGGAAATGGAGGGGTGTGATGCAGCAGGGAGGGGGGAGTGTTGACCTGGGAATGTGGCAGGGGAGTTTCAATGGGAATGGGAGACCTGAGAGCCTGTAACCTGAGCCAGGAGGGGGAGGGGGAGGTAACACCTCTGCCTGGGAATGTGGAAAAAGGCTGCAGGAGAGAGCCTTGGGGGTGGGGGGTGGGGAGGGTTAGTTTCAGTTTGGTGCTGGGTGGCGGAACGCAGGGAACCCCAGGGCTGGGGTCTAAGCTCCCTGCCCCCCAGAAGGACTTGACTGAGGGGTCCTGGTTGTACCCACAAGCTCTGTTTTAGACTGTGTTCCTGTTGTCCAATAAACCTTCTGTTTTGCTGGCTGGCTGGGAGTCTCAGTGAATCCCAGGAAGAGGGGTGCAGGGCCTGGACTCCCCCCACACTCCGTGACAAGGGGAATCCTGGACTCAGTGAAACTGTAGGCAGGAGCAAGGAATGCGGGATAGGCTCACCTAAGCAGGGACGGGTTGGCAGCAGACATGCCAAACCCGTGAAAAAATGCAGAAATTGGGCTTGTTTTTGGCTTAATTGGCTTATGAGTTCCTTGTTGGCTAGTTTTTGGCTTTCAGCTTTTTGCTTCTTTTTTTTGATTGGATCCTGGCAAGCAGGGGCAACAAGGAGCAAGCAAGGGCAACGGGGGGAGAGAGTCAGGGGTGTACAGTGGGCCCACCCAGCACGCCGGGGGAATCTAGTCACATAGAGTGTTAGGGTTCTTAGGGATTGGCTTGTTTTGGCCTTGTTTTAAAATGGGATTAGTTTGATTTTTGTCTTATTGTGAAAGTCGGGGTGCTTATTTACAGCGTGAAAGTTGGCAACTGTGGTTGGCAGGCCGTGCTGCTGCCTGGGCAGTTCTGTGGGGCCAGTGCTGTGAGCCCCGTATCTGTGGCTCTTAGTCTGGTTTCTGTGCAGGCAGCGCCAGGATGAGCTGTGCAGCAAGATGCCTGCCGAACACTCATCATCTGATAGCAGATAGGAAAGATTTATGTGGGAATTGGACTCTTCCTGGGACCAGAGGTGAGGGGGAGGGGCCTGGAAGAATGAGGAGAGGGGTCGATGGGGGACTCTGGCAGAGCTGCAGAGAAGAGCGAGGGCCCTGTTCAGTATGGCGCGGGGGGACTGATTGGCCTCTGAGGCTGGGAAATTCCCTGGGGAGCCCCAGGCCTCAGAGGTCGCCTCTAGCCCAGCAGCTTTAGGGCTGACTCTGCCCTGGGCTAAACATGGCACACATTACATGAATTAAGAACTGGCTAACTGATAGGTCTCAGTGTAAGTGTGAACAGGGAATCGTCATCGAGCAGTGCTGGGGATTGATTCTTGGCCCTATGCAATTGAACATCTTTATCAGTGACCTCGCAGAAAACATTCATTCATCACCAATAAAGTTTGCAGATGGGAGTGGTAAATAGTGAAGAGGGCAGGTCATTGATACAGAGCGATCTGGATCACTTGGGAGGCTGGGCACAAGTAAACAACAAGTCTTTTAGTACAGCTAAATGTAAGTGTACCCATCCAGGAACAAGGAATGCAGGCCATATTTACAGGATGGGGGACTCTATCCTGGGAAGCAGTGACGCTGGAAAAGATTTGGAGGCTGTGGTGAATAATCAGCTGAACAAGAGCTACCAGTGGATTGCTGTGGGCAAAAGGATTAATGCGATCCTTGGATGCATAAACAGGGGAATCTCAAGTAGGAGTAGAGAGGTCATTTTACCTCTCTATTTGACACTGGTGCTTTAATGCTGTGTCCAGTTCTGATGTCCACAATTCAAGAAGGAGGTTGATAAACTGGAGAGGGATCAGAGAAGAGCCACGAGAGTAACCAGACGATTAGAAAACCTGCCTTAGTGACGGACTCCAGGAGCTCAATCTATTTAGCTTAACAAAAAGCAGGTGAAGGGGTGACTCGATTACAGTCTGTAAGCACCTGCATGGGGAACAAATATTTAATAATGGGCTTTTCAGTCTAGCAGAGAAAGGTCTAACATGATCCAATGGGTGGAAGGTGAAGCTAGACACATTCAGACTGGAACTGGGATGTACATTTTTGACAGTGAGAATAATTAATCATTGGAACAGTTTTCCAAGGGTGGTGGTGGATTCTCCATCTCTGTCAATTTTTAAATCAACATTGGATATCTTCGAACAGATCTTCTCTGGGAATTATTTTGGGGAAATTCTCTGGCCTTTGTTCTACCTGAGGTCAGACTAGATGATCACAGTGGTCCCTTCTAGCCTCAGACTCTGTGAACAAAGTGGGGGGGTAGGGAAGGGTGACAGTCAGGAGCTGCTAGTCAGCAAGTGAGACTTAAAGCTCTGCAGAGCTTTCTCCCCACTCTAGCAACATCACCTGTGTGCAGCCAGCATAGCTGCACCGAATAGATTCCTGCACAGGGAGCGTGGAGCCAGTGCTTCAGGCGGGGGCAGCACACGGAGCCCTGTGGCCCTCCTGCCTAGGAGACGGACCTGCTGGCCACTTCTGGGACGCAGCGCAGTGCCAGCCAGGACAGGTAGGGACTAGCCTGCCTTACCACCGCAACATTGTCGACTGGACTTTTACCAAAAACTGTACAGCTGGTCACCCTCGGTCAGACTGGTCCTAGGGCCTGTGCTATACACAGGGTCAGACTGGATGGTCACATGTGGCCTTCTGGCTTCACAATCTGTATTCTATGTCCTCCTTGCAGCCCAGGCCCAAGTACCCCTCCAGCAGAGCAGCTTTGGCAGCTTTTAGCAATTGTGGTGGTCTGATCCAGTCAGATATCTGCACACTTGTGGTGTTTGAGTCCTGCCCACAAGCCGCCAGCCCTGGGCCCACACTACGGAGGGAAGCAGTGGTGGGGCAGCAGTGCCACTGCAGCTCTAAGCTAGGGAGTGAATGCCCTGCTTCTGTTCACGTACTTGTGCAAGCTCTGCTAGAACGAGCGCATGGAATCACTGCCCTTATACATGGTGTAAGGATGCAGCCTTTGGCAGGACGCTACTGAGAGTATCAATTCAGGACAAGTTGCTTCGAGCAGGGCAGTTACAGCCCAAGGCTGGGGTTCCTTTGCACACCAAGCCGGCCAGACAGAGAGGACTTTGGTTTTACCCACTGGCTAACCAGAAGTCACACAAGCAATTCCCTCAGACACTCCAGTTTCCCAGTATCACCAGCAGCACCACTTCTTATGGGGACGAATGGTTATGAAAACCAATACCCAGTAAAAGAAAAAAGGTTCTCCCGATCCCAAAGAACCAAGCCCCAGACCCAGGTCAATATACAAGTCAGATCTGACCCACAAATCACGCTGTTGCTAATCCTTTAGAATCTTAAGTTTTATTCATAAAAGGAAAGAAATATAGATGAGAGCTAAAATTGGTCAAAGTAATCAATTACATACAGCAATGGCAAAGTTCTTGATTCAGGCTTGTAGCAGTGATGAAATAAACTGCAAGTTCAAATCAAGTCTCTGGAAAACATCCACAGCTGGGATGGGTCATTCAGTCCTTGGTTCAGAGCTTCAGTGTAGCAAAGTTCCTCCAGAGGTAAGAAGCAGGATTGAAGACAAAATGGAGATGACGCAGCAGCCTTTTATACCCTTTTGCCATGTGGAAGGACCCCTTTGTTCTTACTGTGGAAAATCACAGCAAGCAAGATGGAGTTTTGAGTCACATGAGCAAGTCACATGTCCATGTGTCATAAATATAAAGGGAAGGATAAACACCTTTAAAATCCCTCCTGGCCAGAGGAAAAACCCTTTCACCTGTAAAGGGTTAAGAAGCTAGGATAACCTCGCTGGTACCTGACCAAAATGACCAGTGAGGAGACCAGATACTTTCAAAGCTGGAGGGGGGGAGAACAAAGGCTCTCTCTGTCTGTGTGATGCTTTTGTCAGGAACAGAACAGGAATGGAGTCTTAGAACTTAGTAAGTAATCTAGCTAGATATGCGTTGGATTCTGTTTTGTTTAAATGGCTGATAAAATAAGCTGTTCTGAATGGAATGTATATTCCTGTTTTTGTGATTTTTTTTTAACTTAAGGTTTTGCCTAGAGGGATTCTCTATGTTTTGAATCTGATTACCCTGTAAGGTATTTACCATCCTGATTTTACAGAGGTGATTATTTTACTTTTTCTTCTATTAAAATTCTTCTTTTAAGAACCTGATTGCTTTTTTCATTGTTCTTAAGATCCAAGGGTTTGGGTCTGTGTTCACCTATGCAAATTGGTGAGGATTTTTATCAAGCCTTCCCCAGGAAAGAGGGTGTAGGGTTTGGGGAGGATTTTGGGGGGAAAGATGTTTCCAAGCGGGCTCTTTCCCGGTTATATATCTGTTAGACGCTTGGTGGTGGCAGCGATAAAGTACAAGGGCAAAAGGTAAAATAGTTTGGACCTTGGGGAAGTTTTAACCTAAGCTGGTAAAAATAAGTTTAGGGGGTTTTCATGCAGGTCCCCACATCTGTACCCTAGAGTTCAGAGTGGGGAAGGAACCTTGACACCATGCATGATTCAGTTCTTTACAGGTAGAGCAGCCATTGCTCACATGCTGCCTTGAACATTCCCAGGAAGGCTTCCCATATGTAGATTGGAGTCTCCCAAGCTCTATTGTCAGTGAAGTGTTTCTTGATTGGGCACTTAATCTGAAAATTCCTTTCTCAAGAAGCTGACCACATGCCTCACTAATGCTACTAAGAATCAAACACATTGTGATACAAGTACAGAGCCAATATTCATAACTTCAAATACAAAAATGATACACACATACAGACAGCCCTAATTATAACCAGCAAATTACAACCTTTTCATAGACACCTTACTTGACTTCCTTTGTACAAGATTTGGTGCAACTGTAGGACCTTGGTTGCCACAATGATCTATATGTTCACAGTTTGTCCATAACGTCATGCATGATGACATGGGTAGTAGCACCGGAGGCACGGTGGGGCCATGCCAAATACATGCCCCCCATTTCAGGCATGTTTGTACTCAACACAGCTAAGCCAGGCTCTGCTGCCGTTACCCATGCTACCGGCGCTATGCTGTTATTTATGTATGTCTATGAACAGCAACTCACAGCCAGCTCATAGTGTAGACATACCCTAAGACAGCCCCTGAGTCCTCTGTAGAATGGGGAGGGTTCTCCCCCCTCCCCCCACAGCAGTGCCATTGGGTCTCAGGGAAATGAACAGCCTCAGGGCTGGGCCTGGGAAAATGGATCTTTCTCATCCATAAATTCACTCTATTAATATCAGGTGTCTTTCCATAGCCATTGCCAAGGGTGGGGCCAGAGAGCAGTGCTGTCAGCCCATCAGGCTCACCTCCTGAATGGGCCGAGTGTGACAACACCACTGCTAGGCTCCCGGCCCTGCTCAGAGTCAGGACCATGGAGACCCCAGCTACAAGAGCTGTACCTTGTGGGATGGAGGTGTGATGCAGCAGGGAGGGGGGACTGTTGACCTGGGAATGTGGCAGGGGAGTTTCACTGGGGATGGGAGACCTGAGAGCCTGTAACCTGAGCCAGGAGGGGGAGGGGGAGGTAACACCTCTGCCTGGGAAACTGGACAAAGGCTGCAGGAGAGAGCCTGCTGGGGGGGTTTTGTTTTCAGTTTGGTGCTGGGTGGTGGAATGCAGGGAACCCCAGGGCTGGGGTCTAAGCTCCCTGCCCCCCAGAAGGACTTGACTGAGGGGTCCTGGTTGTACCCACAAGCTCTGTTTTAGACTGTGTTCCTATTGTCCAATAAACCTTCCATTTTACTGGCTGGCTGAGAGTCTCAGTGAATCCCAGGAAGAGGGGTGCAGGCCCTGGACTCCCCCACACTCCGTGACAACGGGTTGTTCTCCGCCCCAGGAATTGGGGGCTCCACTGGCCCCTTTCACTGCCCTCCTCTCCAATGTTTGTGTCCCCAGATTCTATGGACCCACTCACCCCAGCCCCCACATTGCTGCCTTTCTTGTTCCAGGGTCTGCTTGCCCATTTCTAAACTTCATCAACCTGGAGAGAAATGCATATTAGAACCAGCATGGTACATGTCACTGTGATCAGAGCAACTCCCCACCAGGGAACCCTGCACCTCAGTGACATAAGAACAGCCATACCGGGTCAGACCAAAGGTCCATCTAGCCCAGTATCCTGTCTTCCAACAGTGGCCAATGCCAGGTGCCCCTGAGGGAATGAACAGAACAGGTAATCACCAAGTGATCCATCCCCTGTCCGCTCATTCCCAGCTTCTGGCAAACCATCCCCAGCTGGGGAACAGGGGCCTTGCACCAGGCCTGAACCTCAGCACCCCCAAGGTCTGCCTGCCTGAGATTGGGAGTGAATTCGAGAGGGGAAGACATCCCACACCCAAGATCCTTCAGAATCCGAGGGTTAGAAGGGACTGCAAGGGTCCAGACCTAAGGATGCTGAGCAAGAGCAGGTTAGCTGAGTTCAGTGGCCTATTGACCTCCCCTTTCCTACCTCCCCCCATCCTCACCCTTCTGAAGGGTTGCCAACCCTTCAGGTTGTCCTGGAGTTTCCAGGAATTAAAAATTAATCTTTCATTAAAGATTATGTCATGTGATGAAACCTCCAGGAATATTTCTAACCAAAATTGGCAACCCTACCCCTCCTGGAGCTAAGCCGTAAGGCACCTACCTGCTCCTCCTTAAGATCCAGCTCTACTCCAGGGCCTAAGGGAAAGTGCCAATGGCTCAGGGCTAAGCAGAAGAGCCAGTGGAGAGAGCTGAGAATGATTATCTTGTAGCAGGCCTAGGTAACTCTGCAGTCTTAGCCCTGCTCCCCTCCTCCCTGCATTGTGTTTCTCAGGCTCACTCATTTCTCTCGAGCTCTTTGGGGCGGCTCAGTACCTGTGAGCACTGAGCGTGTCTCTGGGGCAGTACGGTGCTCCAGAGAGGCTCCCTTGCAGCAAGCAGCTCATAGACGTTAAGGCCTGTTGGGAACATTAGATCATCTAACCCGACCTCTTGTATACCACAGGCCAGAGACGTTCATCCATTTACCCCTGTATTGAGCCCAATCGCGTGTATTCGAGTAAAGCTTTTCCAGAAAGGTACCAGTCTTAATGTGAAGACAAGAGGTGGAGACTCCACTCTAGGAGTTTGTTTCAGTGCTTAAGCACTGTTACAAATTGTGCCTTATTTCTAATTTGATTTTGTCTGGATTTAACTTGTAGCCATTGGTTCTTGTTTTGCCTTTCCTGCTAGGTTGAAGAGCTCCTTATTACCAGGTATTTTCTCCCTAGGAAGATCCTTGTAGGCTGTAATCATAGAATCATAGAATATCAGGGTTGGAAGGGACCTCAGGAGGTCATCTAGTCCAACCCCCTGCTTAAAGCAGGACCAATCCCCAATTAAATCATCCCAGCCAGGGCTTTGTCAAGCCTGACCTTAAAAACTTCTAAGGAAGGAAATTCTACCACCTCCCTAGGTAACGCATTCCAGTGTTTCACCACCCTCCTAGTGAAAAAGTTTTTCCTAATATCCAACCTAAACCTCCCCCACTGCAACTTGAGACCATTACTCCTTGTCCTGTCCTCTTCTACCACTGAGAATAGTCTAGAACCATCCTCTCTGGAACCACCTCTCAGGTAGTTGAAAGCAGCTATCAAATCCCCCCTCATTCTTCTCTTCTGCAGACTAAACAATCCCAGTTCCCTCAGCCTCTCCTCATAAGTCATGTGTTCCAGAACCCTAATAATTTTTGTTGCCCTTCGCTGGACTCTCTCCAATTTATCCACATCCTTCTTGTAGTGTGGGGCCCAAAACTGGACACAGTACTCCAGATGAGGCCTCACCAATGTCGAATAGAGGGGGACGATCACGTCCCTCGATCTGCTCGCTATGCCCCTACTTATACATCCCAAAATTCCATTGGCCTTCTTGGCAACAAGGGCACACTGCTGACTCATATCCAGCTTCTCGTCCACTGTCACCCCTAGGTCCTTTTCTGCAGAACTGCTGCCTAGCCATTCGGTCCCTAGTCTGTAGCTGTGCATTGGGTTCTTCCGTCCTAGGTGCAGGACCATGCACTTATCCTTATTGAACCTCATCAGATTTCTTTTGGCCCAATCCTCCAATTTGTCTAGGACCCTCTGTATCCTATCCCTGCCCTCCAGTGTATCTACCACTCCTCCCAGTTTAGTATCATCCGCAAATTTGCTGAGAGTGCAATCCACACCATCCTCCAGATCATTTATGAAGATATTGAACAAAACCGGCCCCAGGACCGACCCCTGGGGCACTCCACTTGACACCGGCTGCCAACTGGACATGGAGCCATTGATCACTACCCGTTGACCCCGACAATCTAACCAACTTTCTACCCACCTTATAGTGCATTCATCCAGCCCATACTTCTTTAACTTGCTGACAAGAATACTGTGGGAGACCGTGTCAAAAGCTTTGCTAAAGTCAAGAAACAATACATCCACTGCTTTCCCTTCATCCACAGAACCAATAATCTCGTCATAGACGGCGATTAGATTAGTCAGGCATGACCTTCCCTTGGTGAATCCATGCTGACTGTTCCTGATCACTTTCCTCTCATGTAAGTGCTTCAGGATTGATTCTTTGAGGACCTGCTCCATGATTTTCCAGGGACTGAGGTGAGGCTGACTGGCCTGTAGTTCCCAGGATCCTCCTTCTTCCCTTTTTTAAAGATGGGCACTACATTAGCCTTTTTCCAGTCATCCGGGACTTCCCCCGTTCGCCACGAGTTTTCAAAGATAATGGCCAATGGCTCTTCATCATCTGTCTTCCTTTTGATAAGCTAAAGAGATGGAGCGCCTTAACTCTTTCAGTCTAAAGCATTTTTCAGCCCTCACATAATTTTTGAGGCTCTACTCTTCACCCTCTATAATTTATCAACAGCTTTTTAATAATGTGGACACCAGAATTCACCGCAGTATTCCAATGTTGGTCTTGCCAATGCTGTAAATATAGAGAGGTAAAACCACCTGCCAAGCCTCCTCCCTACTCCCCTGTTTATATGCCCCATGAGCACATGGTCTGGAGTTTCTTCATCTCATTAGGAATGTAGGGAAAAGTGTTGCCTTCCTGATAAGCTAAATGTCTTCAGGCTTTACTCTTTGAGAGCACTGACCCAGAAGAGGTAGGGGTGAGGGGTGGGGCTCTGGGAGGGAGTTTGGGTGCTGGGTGCAGGCTCTGGGCTGGGGCAGTGGGTTGGGGTGTGGGCGGGGGCTGAAGGGTGCAGGCTCTGTGAGAAAGTTTGGGAGCAGGGTACGGGTTATGGGCTGGGGCAGGGGGTTGGGGTGCGGGAGGAGTCAGGGGGTGGCATTTACCTTGGGTGGCGCAGCTCCCAAAGTGACCAGCACACCCCTCTGGCAGTGGCTCCTAAATGGGGGTGTCTTGGGGGGTCTCTGCGCACCACTGCCCGCAGGTGCCACACTTCCCGGCCAATGGGAGCTGTGGAATTGGCGGTTGGGGGGTACAACACGCAGAAACAAACACACACTGCAGGGCTGCTCCTGAAAGCGGCGTGGAGGGAGGGAGGCAGCGTGGTCAGGGAGTTGCCTTAGTATAGCAACCAGGCAAGGTACTAACAAACTTCAACAGGACTTTATTTTTAAAGTGGAAACCTCATTACAAGCTGCTGCTGCACCCTCGGTAGCTCTCACTCTGCCTCCTCAACTTCCCCCGCCCTTTCCTGTCCTTTCAAACTCCCAACAGCCAGTGCTCCCAGTTCTAATAATTACAAGCAGCATCTAAACACCACATTCCCTCCTCTCTTAAGAAACTCTCCCAATTAAAATAAACATTTTTGTTCTAACCACAGGAACAAATATGAAACAAGACACTATACTGTTGGCAGAAATATTACACTGAAAACACCGTAGATACTACATATCATAGTCTCTAGTCCAGACAGGTGGTCATCTGGGTCTGACAGGCCGTCTCTCAAGCCCCATTTCCAGGTCAATGTCTTGTTGTGTTGATACTACAGTGAAGCTGTCCAATGCAGACTGGGTGTTGGCATAATCTCCTCTTGGTGTATAGGCAGGTGCAAGATAAGAAGCATTCCATACCTGCCCATCAGAAAGTTGATAGGTGTAAGGTCCCTTCTTCTCTATGATTTTAAGAGGAGCTGTGAATTTATGGTCCCCTTTGCGTAAAATTCCAGGTTTTTGTATTCTAATGAAGGAACCGCACTCAAACTTTGGTTCCTTAGCTTGTCTGTGAAAGCCTTATACTTTGCTTGGTTCTGTTCAACTGTTTTTCTCACATCATCCTCGGTTGGGGCATCCGGTCGTGCCTTTAACAATCCAGCAATGTTCAGTTTAGTATTCATCTGTTTCCCATGCAGTAACTCTGCGGGTGATCTTTGCGTGGTGGTATGTCGTGTAGCCCGGTATGCTTGCAAGAAATCAGTAGTGAAGGTTATCCACAATCGCCCTTCCAGTTTAGCCGTTTGCAAAATCTCTTTCAAACTTCTATTAAACCATTGGATTTCCCCACTGGCTTGAGGGTAATATAGGGATGACCTTCTGTGTAAAATGTTCCTCTGTGCTAGAAAAGTTTCAAATTCCAGGGAAGTAAATTGACTACCATTATCTGAAACCAGTTCTTTGGGGCTACCTTCCCTGCTAAAAACTGAAGAGAGGAACTTAATTACTGTAGCAGAAGAGATTTGCGATGTAAACACTACTTCAGGCCATTTACTGAAATAGTCTATTAAAGTGATGGCATAATGGCAGTCACTTGGAGCAGTATCAAAGGGTCCTACAATGCCAATCGCCACTTTTTCCCATGCAGATTCAGGAAGAGGAACAGTCTGTAATGGAGGGGTACATGTCACTGCTGTCTTATCATGCATTTGGCAAGTGACACAGGATTTTAGTACAGCCTGTGAAATTGTATGCCCCAGAAAGGAGAGTTCAGTTTATCTAAATTTGTATTTGGACCTATTAAGCTTGAGGCCTGCTTTGCTGATGCAGTTTAGTACAGACTTCAGGTTATTGCCATGCTCCTCAGAAGTATTTCCAAACACGATAATATCATCCAGATAGCACTGAACTCCATGTTGATTCTTCAGAATCAATGACATCATTTTTTGGAAGGCACTTGGGGCAGATGCGAGACCCTATGGAACACCTTTAAAATGAAATAGTCCCTCATGTGTAATAAATGCTGTGAGGTCTCTGCTATCTTCATGCAACGTAACCTGGTAGTATGTGCTCTGCAAATCAAGAGTAGAAAACATCTTTGCTCCATGGAGTTCTGTAAATGCTTCTTCTATGTGAGGAAGAGGATGGCTGTCAATCACAATAGCTTTATTTGGCTCCCTTAAATCCACACAAAGGCGAATGCCTTCACCCTTCTTCTGCATCACTACGACAGGTGAAACCCATTCTGAGGAGTCAATCTCTTCAATAATGTCCTTTTGAACAAGTTTTCTATGTTCCTCTGAAACAGCTTCCCTGACTGAAAATGGTAAGCTCCGTAACTTCTGTTGTACAGGCATCACATTATTCTATATTTTAACTTTATGCAGAAACCCATAAGCACAGCCGAGTTGCTCCTCAACCTGGTGTTGGGTCCCAGCTGAAACTGGTGCGTGTACCGCAGGAGTGCTTTGCTGAGAAAGATCAATTCGTCCATGAACTACCCTGAGATTTAAAGCAGCCAATAAATCTCTGCCAAGGATAGGAGTGCCTTTGTGGACAATGTAGAACTCTGCAGTTACACAGCAATCACCAAAAGTAACTATTGTTGGCAGGCAGCCACATACTGGAATATGGTTTTTCAAATAACACTCCAAGTGAAGTTTGGGTTCAGGAAGAGGCACATCTTTAAAGTAATGCAAATAGATGGAATCAGGTAGTATAGATACTGCTGAGCCAGTGTCCAACATTAGCTGAATAGAGTGTGGTTTGCCTGAGGGTATGGCGGAAACGTTTACAGTGCACTTTATTTGTTCTGGAATATGTGCAGTAGTGATTTTGTCCACGCTCAGCACAGTAACATCTGGTATTGTAACTGTATGCACCTGTTGATTGAACTGGCTGCTGTGACATACTTTAGCAAAATGTCCAATCTTTTTGCAATGATTGCACTGAGCTACTTTTGCCGGATATCCTGTGTAGCTTGCAAGGTGTTGTGGGGGTCCACAGCGAAAGCATGCTTTTACTGTATTTTGAATTTGCTGATTTGGTGGTTTTTCATTAGTTTTTCTCTTGCAATTGTGTGTCTGCAGCGATAGTGAACTTTTCTGCAAAGGAGTCACAGCTTGGACTGTGCCTCCTGTATCCATGCTCATCATTTTGGCTTCAGCTGTAGCTGACTCAATCTGAGTAGCAATGGTTATTGCTTTTTCTAGTGTAAGTTGTGGTTCTAGAAGTAAGCATTCTCTTACACAAAACATGGTTGTTTTCTCAATGAGCTGGTCTCTAATCATCTCATCTGCCATATTCCCAAAGTTACAAGTTACAATCAGACTCCTCAGGGAAGCAATATACTGCATTATAGTCTCCCGTGTTTTCTGCTCACGCTGGTGAAATCTGTAGCGATTAGCTACTACATTCAGTTTTGGCACAAAAAAGTTCTTTAATGCAGTGAGTGCAGTCTCATATTTATGATCTGCAAGGGGAAAAGTGTAAAATATACACTGCCCTTTTGCTCCAAGGCAGTGGATTAGCAGAGCACACTTTCTTACTTCAGAAATCTCTGTAGCACTGATTGCAAGCAGATAAGTCTCAAACATATGGATCCAGGCAGTAAAAGCAATTAGAGGCTCACCTGGGCTTTGCAGAAAGGATGCAGGTGGGTTCAGAGGCAGAAGATCCATCCTCGTCGCCAAAATGTTGTAGCAACCAGGCAAGGTACTAACAAACTTCAACAGGACTTTATTTTTAAAGTGGAAACCTCTTTACCAAGCTGCTGCTGCACCCTCGGTAGCTCTCACTCCACCTCCTCAACTTCCCCCCCCTTCCTGTTTCCTGTCCTTTCAGACTCCCAACAGCCAGTGCTCCCAGTTCCAATAATTACAAGCAGCATCTAAACACCACACTTAGCTCTGCTGTGCTGCTGCTGGTAGGTCTCTGCGCCCCTTTGGGGGGCGGGGGGCAGTGGGTCTCCATGCACAGCCTGGGGAGGAGCAGTGCGTGGAGTCGCCTCCGCCTGCCAGGGACACGCAGAGATGTGCGAGCCGCTTCCGGGAGTGGCGTAGGGCTACCAGCCACAGAATACAGGCAGCCTGCCTGCCTGAGCCCTGCTGCACCACCGGCTGGGACTTGGGGGCTGGTAGTCAGATGAGATTTGTCCTGCATTTTGGGGGCCCCCCTATGTAACGATGATGGCTTTGGTGGGACCCAACGGAGAGTGCCAATTCAGGACAAATTGCTTAGAGCAGGGCAGTTACAGCCCAAGGCTAGGGTTTTTCCACCTCTAAGGCAAACCAAACCAGCCAAACGAAGAGGACTTTGGTTTTACTCCACTAGCTAACCACAAGTCACACAAGCAATTCCATTAGACACTCCAGTTTCCCAGTATCACCAGCAGTGCCACTCGTTATGGGGACGAATGGTTATGAAAACCAATACCCCAGTAGAAGAAAAAAGGGTCTCTCAATCCCAAAGGACCAAGCCCCAGACCAGGGGTGGGAACACTTTTTGGCCTGAGGGTCACATCGGGGTGCGAAACTGTATGGAGGGCCGGGTAGGGAAGGCTGTGCCCCCCAAACAGCCTTTCCCCCACCCCCTATCCACCGCCTCCCACTTCCCAGCCCGACTGCCCCCCTCAGAATCCTTGACCCATCCAACCCCCCCTGCTCCTTGTCCCTTGACTGCCTGCTCCCAGGACCCCCCCCACCCCAATCTTCCCCCCCTGGGACCCCACCCACAATCCAACCCCCCTGCTCCCTGTCCCCTGACTGCCCCCCGACCCCTAGCTACACCTCCATCCCGTGACAGGCCCTCCCGGGACTCCCACGCCCTATCCAACCTCCCCTGTTCTTCATCCCCTGACCGCCCCCCCGCCAAACCTATGCCCCATCCAACTACCCCCGATCCCTGTCTGCTGACTGCCCCCAGGGACCCCCTACCCTATATCCAACACCCCCCGCCACTGCCCCCTTACCATGCCACTCAGAGCAGCAGACGCTCGCAGCCAGCCGCACTGTCCGCAGGGCGAACTTAGGCTGCGGGGGAAGGGGGACAGCAGGGGAGGAGCCAGGGACTAGCCTCCCAGGCCAGGAGCTCAAGGGCAGGGCAAGGGCGGTCTGGTGGGCCAGATATGGCCCGCGGGCTGTAGTTTGCCCATCTCTGCCCCAGACCCAGGTCAATATACAAATCAGATCTTACCCACAAATCACGCTGATGCCAATCCTTTAGAATCTAAAATCTAAAGGTTTATTCATAAAAGGAAAAAGATAGAGATGAGAGCTAGAATTGGTTAAATGGAATCAATGACATACAGTAATGGCAAAGTTCTTGGTTCAGGCTTGTCTCAGTGATGGAATAGGCTGCAGGTTCAAATCAAGTCTCTGGAGAACATCCACAGCTGGGATGGGTCATTCAGTCCTTGGTTCAGAACTTCAGTGTAGCAAAGTCCCTCCAGAGGAAAGAAGCAGGACTGAAGACCAGATGGAGGAGCTGCAGCAGCTTTCTATAGTCTCTTGCCATGTGGTCTCTGTTTTCTTTGTCCCAAAGACAAGCTGTCCATCCCATGGCCTGGAAACACCTCAGAGTTCTGTCCATAGGCCTGTCCCTGCACACCTGGCTGAGTCCCAAGGCGTATCTGCCTTCTCTCAATGGGTCACTTGTATAGCTGATGGTCCTTAATGGGCCATCCAGCAGGCGAGGCAGAGCTGACACCAACTTGTCTGGGGTGTCACCCAGAAGCACAGCACAAGTTTGAACTACAGACAGGATAGAGCCAATACTTAAAATTTTAAATACAAAAATGACACATGCACACAGATAGCATAATCATAACTAGCAACCTTCTTTTAGACACCTTATTTGACCCCCTTTATACAAGATTTGGTGCCACTACAGGATCTTGGTTGCAACAATGATCTATACGGTCCCAGATTATGTCAATAACGTCACACCCTGTCATTGGGGGCCCCGTGCCACTGCGCTGTTTGTTTCATGGTAAATCCTCTTCTGCCTGAGTGAGAGGAGGGGGAAGGGTGAGAAACTGGGAGGGAACTGGGAGCAAGTGTGGGGCAGTCCAGCTGGGCGGGGATTGGAGGGCTGCCTGGAACTGGTTTGTTTGCTGCCAGCTCATGGCTTCCACTCATTCTCTCTTTTCTTTTCAAGGTCCTGACCACGGTCACTGGAGCTATGCAGGTAAATACACTATGGTTACTCTTACCCTTTCATATCACGCAGCAGGCCCTGGGCCCGTGCCAGCTAGGGTTAATTATTACAGGGCTGCCTTGCTCACTCCCATGCTCTGCCTTGCCCTGCCCCTGTTCAGCAGCAGGGAGGGGGTCTGGTACCAACCCCAGAGGGGCTCACAAGCATTTCTGGGGCCTCACAGGCCCAGGGAAAGGTGGGAGCTGCTCAGCTTCAAATAAGAATCTGATGATTCAGATTACCCAAATAACAGGTTTCAGAGGAACAGCCGTGTTAGTCTGTATTCGCAAAAAGAAAAGGAGTACCTGTGGCACCTTAGAGACTAACCAATTTATTTGAGCATGAGCTTTCGTGAGCTACAGCTCACTTCATCAGATGTTTACCGTGGAAACTGCAGCAGACTTTATATACACACAGAGAATATGAAACAATACCTCCTCCCACCCCACTGTCCTGCTGGTACCAGCAGGACAGTGGGGTGGGAGGAGGTATTGTTTCATATTCTCTGTGTGTATATAAAGTCTGCTGCAGTTTCCACGGTAAACATCTGATGAAGTGAGCTGTAGCTCACGAAAGCTCATGCTCAAATAAATTGGTTAGTCTCTAAGGTGCCACAAGTACTCCTTTTCTTATTACCCAAATAAGATGATTTAATTGGGTATGGGTCCTGCTTTTGAGCAGGGGGTTGGACTAGATGACCTCCTGAGGTCCCTTCCAACCCTGATATTCTATGATTCTATGATTAAGAGAGAGTGACCCTGTCGGAAACCATTGTTGGGCCCCATCCTGCCCATCTGTTCTGTGTTCCCACAGGCTAAAAGGTTCATTCACTCACTGAGCTGGACTTCACACACACATACACACACACACCCTGGGGCCTTTAACTGGGGCTGGGACTGGAAATCTCAGAAATCACTGGGAGAGCCAGGTTCCATGTTCACGCAGACCTAGGGTTGCTTCCTCTGCTGGAGCATCGACCCCTGGCTTAGAAGCACCTCCTCTCTTATGGGGTATTGACTCATCAGTCCTGTGTCCCCCTGCCATATGCACCCCGCTTTGCAGCTAGGCTGGCTGTGCAGCTCCCTTCCCATAGGGAGGTGGCCCAGGGCACAAGCCAGGCTCCTGACCCTGTGCCTGCCTGGTGAACTGGCTGTTCTGCTGCCCGCAGGCACAGCCCAGCTGGATAGAGAATTCCTCACATCACTGGCGTCCCACACCCCTGGGGCCTTTAACTGGGGCTGGGACTGGAAATCTCAGATGTGCCTACAGGACCTTTGCTTTGCTCTTTGAGCTTCCTGGCTCCCCTGACTCCACCATGCTGGGCTTCTCTGCTTCCTTATTTTCCTTCCATGCTGGGTTTCCCTGCTTCTCTCTCCACCCACCCCATGCAAGCTGCTGTCCTCCCGACATTCACACCAAGGCCCAGGTCACCATTATCCTGAGCCTTGTGTCTCATTTGCCCTGTAAATCAGCGTGGGGACACCTTACGCTCACTTTGCACTGGTGTCAGTGACAACACAAGGTGCAGGGGACTGGTGAATTAGGCCCCAAAATATGAATTGGGCCCTAGAGAAAGGTCTCACTCAGGGTATGTCTACACTACGAAATTAGGTCTAATTTATAGAAGTCGATTTTTTAAAAAGCGATTTTATACAGTCGATTGTGTGTGTCCCCACTAAGCACATTAAGTTGGCGGAGTGCATCCACAGTACCGAGGCTAGCATTGACTTTGGGAGCATTGCACTGTGGGTAGCCATCCCACAATTCCCACAGTCTCCGCCGCCCATTGGAATTCTGGGTTAAGTTCCCAATGCCTGATGGGGCCAGAACATTGTCGCGGGTGGTTTTGGGTACATGTCGTCAGTCGCCCCTCCCTCCATGAAAACAACAGCAGACAATCATTTCGTGCCTTTTTTCCGTGCGGGCGCCATACTGCTTTCAGCAGACGGTGCAGTAGGTCTGCAAACCGTCATCATCGAACGACCGCTTCCGCTGCCACTCTGCTCTCCTGATGCTATGAATCCACCTCGCAGGTCCTCTACATGACCATCGTCATCCATCGCTTCAGCTGCCACTCTGCTTTCCTGGTGGTCTTGCAGAGCCGCTTCCACTGCAACTCTGCTCGGCTGCTCTTGTCGTGCTATACCACGGCAAGCGTGCAGCCTGCTCAGCCGTTGTGTCCTGGCAGCAGACGGTGCAGTAGGTCTGCAAAACTGGTCATCCAACTACCACCTCCCCTGCAACTCTGCTCTCCTGCTCTCTTGCAGACGCCATATCATGGCAACCATGGAGCCCGCTCAGATCACTGCGGCAGTTATGAGCATTGTAAACACCTCGCGCATTATCATGCAGTATATGCAGAACCAGAACCTGCAAAAGCAGGCGAGGAGGCAACAGCAGCATGGTGACGAGAGTGATGAGGACATGGACACAGACTTCTCTCAAACCATCGGCCCCGGCAATTTGGCCATCCTGGTGGCAGTGGGGTAGTCTCATACCATGGAACGCCAATTCTGGGCCTGGGAAACAAGCATAGGCTGGTGGGACCGCATAGTGTTGCAGGTCTGGGATGATTCCCAGTGGCTTCAAAACTTTCACATGCGTAAGGGCACTTTCATGGAACTTTGTGACTTGCTTTCCCCTGCCCTGAAGCACAAGAATACCAAGGTGAGGGCAGCCCTCACAGTTCACAATCCAGTGGCGATAACCCTGTGGAAGCTTGCAACGCCAGACAGCTACCGGTCAGTTGGGAATCAATTTGGAATAGGCAAATCTACTGTGGGGGCTGCTGTGATCCAAGTAGCCAACGCAATCACTGAACAGCTGCTATCAAGGGTAGTGACTCTGGGAAATGTGCAGGTCATAGTGGATGGCTTTGCTGCAATGGGATTCCCTAACTGTGGTGGGGCGATAGATGGAACGCATATCCCTATCTTGGGACCGGATCACCAAGGCAGCCAGTACATAAACCGAAAGGGGTACTTTTCAATGGTGCTGCAAGCACTGGTGGATCACAAGGGATGTTTCACCAACATCAGCGTGGGATGGCCGGGACAGGTACATGACGCTCGCATCTTCAGGAACTCTGGTCTGTATGAATAGCTGCAGGAAGGGACTTACTTTCCAGACCAGAAAATAACCGTTGGCGATGTTGAAATGCCTATAGTTATCCTGGGGACCCAGCCTACCCCTTAATGCCATGGCTCATGAAGCCGTACATAGGCACCCTGGACAGTAGTCAGGAGCTGTTCAACTACAGGCTGAGCAAGTGCAGAATGGTGGTAGAATTTGCTTTTGGACATTTGAAAGTGCGCTCGCGCAGTTTACTGACTCAGTTAGACCTCAGCAAAACCAATATTCCCACTGTTATTACTGCTTGCTGTGCGCTCCACAATATCTGTGAGAGTAAGGGGGAGACGTTTATGGCGGGGTGGGAAGTTGAGGCAAATCGTCTGGCCGCTGATTATGTGCAGCCAGACACCAGGGGGTTAGAAGAGCACAGCAGGGCGCGCTGCGCATCAGAGAAGCTTTGAAAACCAGTTTCATGGCTGACCAGGCTACGGTGTGACAGTTCTGTTTGTTTCTCCTTGACGAAAACCCGCCCCCTTGGTTCACTCTACTTCCCTGTAAGCCAACCGCCCTCCCCTCCCCCCTTCGATCACTGCTTGCAGAGGCAATAAAGTCATTGTTGTTTCAAATTCATGCATTCTTTATTCATTTGTCACACAAATAGGGGGATAACTGCCAAGGTAGCCCAGGAGGCGTTGGGGAGGAGGGAAGCACTGGGTGGGGTGGTGGAGGAGGGGAGGAGGGAAGGACAAGGCCACACTGCACTTCAAAACTTATTGAATGCCAGCCTTCTGTTGCTTGGGCAGTCCTCTGGGGTGGAGGCCCCTCCCACCCTCCGCATTCTTGGGCATCTGGGTGAGGAGACTATGGAACTTGGGGAGGAGGGAGGCTGGTTACATAGGGGCTGCAGTGGCGGTCTGTGCCTTTCCTACACCTCAACCATAGGCCGGAGCATATCGTTTTGATCCTCCAGTAGCCTCAGCATTGCATCCTGCCTCCTTTCATCATGCTGCCGCCACCTTTCCTCTTGATCCCGCCACCTCTCCTGTTGCTCCCGCCACCTGTCCTCTCGCGCTTCCCTCCTGTCCTCACGTTCATTTTATGCTTTCCTGGACTCTGCCATTGTCTGCCTCCATGCATTCTGCTAGGCTTTTTCAGTTTGGGTGGACTGCATGAGCTCAGAGAACATTTCATTGTGAGTGTGTTTTTTTCTCCTTATCTACGCTAGCCTTTGGGACGGAGATGCTAGTCACAGCGTTGAAATATTTGCAGCTCCGGGAGGAAAAAAAGGGAGATTAAAACTGAAAAAGACACACTGGCCATTTAAAAGGAGGGGCTGATGTTTTCGGGTTAACGTGCAGCACAAACCCAACTAACCCCCACCCCCAATTCTCTTTGATGATCGTTTCACCCCTCCCCCCACAGCATGGCTAACAGCGGGGATGATTTCTGTTCAGCCACAGGCAAACAGCCCTGCAGGAACAGCCACCTCTGAATGTCCCCTTAATAAAATTCCCCTATTTCAACCAGGTGACCATGAATGATATCACACTCCTGAGGATAACACAGAGAGATAAAGAACAGATGTTGCTTGAATGCCAGCAAACACACACACTGCCATGCTTTGTTTTGCAATGATTCCAGATTAAGTGCTACTGGCCTGGCATGGTAAAGTGTCTTACCATGGAGGACGCAATAAGGCTGCCCTCCCCAGAAACCTTTTGCAAAGGCTTTGGGAGTACCACCAGGAGAGCTTCATTGAGATGTCCCTGGAGGATTTCCACTCCATCCCCAGACACGTTAACAGACTTTTCCAGTATCTGTACTGGCTACGAATGCATCCCAAGTCTTCAGGGCAAATTAATCATTAGAATCATAGAATATCAGGGTTGGAAGGGACCGCAGGAGGTCATCTAGTCCAACCCCCTGCTCAAAGCAGGACCAATCCCCAACTAAATCATCCCAGCCAGGGCTTTGTCAAGCCTGACCTTAAAAATATCTAAGGAAGGGGATTCCACCACCTCCCTAGGTAACGCATTCCAGTGTTTCACCACCCTCCTAGTGAAAAAGTTTATCCTAATATCCAACCTAAACCTCCCCCATTGCAACCTGAGACCATTACTCCTTGTTCTGTCATCTGCTACCACTGAGAACAGTCTAGATCCATCCTCTTTGGAACCCCCTTTCAGGTAATTGAAAGCAGCTATCAAATTCCCCCTCATTCTTCTCTTCTGCAGACTAAACAAACCCAGTTCCCTCAGCCTCTCCTCATAAGTCATGTGTTCCAGTCCCCTAATCATTTTTGTTGCCCTCCGCTGGACTCTTTCCAATTTTTCCACATCCTTCTTGTAGTGTGGGGCCCAAAACTGGACACAGTACTCCAGATGAGGCCTCACCAGTGTCGAATAGAGGGGAACGATCACGTCCCTCGATCTGCTGGCAATGCCCCTACTTATACACCCCAAAATGCCATTGGCCTTCTTGGCAACAGGGGCACACTGTTGACTCCTATCCAGCTTCTCGTCCACTGTAACCCCTAGGTCCTTTTCTGCCGAACTGCTGTCTAGCCATTCGGTCCCTAGTCTGTAGCGGTACATGGGATTCTTCCGTCCTAAGTGCAGGACTCTGCACTTGTCCTTGTTGAACCTCATCAGATTTCTTTTGGCCCAATCCTCCAATTTGTCTAGGGCCCTCTGTACCCTATCCCTACCCTCCAGGGTATCTACCTCTCCCAGTTTAGTGTCATCTGCAAACTTGCTGAGAGTGCAATCCACACCATCCTCCAGATCATTTATGAAGATATTGAACAAAACCGGCCCCAGAACCGACCCTTGGAGCACTCCACTTGATATCGGCTGCCAACTAGACATGGAGCCATTGATCACCACCCGTTGAGCCCGACGATCTAGCCAGCTTTCTATCCACCTTATAGTCCATTCAGCCAGCCCATACTTCTTTAACTTGCTGGCAAGAATACTGTGGGAGACCGTACTTCCCCCGATCGCCATGAGTTTTCAAAGATAATGGCCAATGGCTCTGCAATCACATCCGCCAACTCCTTTAGCACTCTCGGATGCAGCGCATCCAGCCCCATGGACTTGTGCTTGTCCAGCTTTTCTAAATAGTCCCAAACCGCTTCTTTCTCCACAGAGAGCTGGTCACCTTCTCCCCGTGCTGTGTTGCCCAGTGCAGTAGTCTGCGAGCTGACCTTGTTCGTGAAGACAGAGGCAAAAAAAGCATTGAGTACATTAGCTTTTTCCACATCCTCTGTCACTAGGTTGCCTCCCTCATTCAGGAAAGGGCCCACACTTTCCTTGACTTTCTTCTTGTTGCTAACATACCTGAAGAAACCCTCCTTGTTACTCTTGACATCTCTTGCTAGCTGCAACTCCAGGTGTGATTTGGCCTTCCTGATTTCACTCCTGCATCCCCGAGCAATATTTTTATGCTCTTCCCTGGTCATTTGTCCAATCTTCCACTTCTTGTAAGCTTCTTTTTTGTGTTTAAGATCAGCAAGGATTTCACTGTTAAGCCAAGCTGGTTGCCTGCCATATTTACTATTCTTTCTAGAATTAAATATGCTTGCTTTTAAACTGTGTATTATATTTACAGAGGTACACTCACCAGAGGTGCCTTCTCCACCTTCAAGGTCTGGGAGCCCGGGCTGGGAGGGTACTGTCTCCAGGGTGATAAACAGTTCCTGGCTGCCAGGGAAAATGGTTTCTCCACTTGCCTGACGTGTGCTATCTTCAACCTCCCCCTCCTCATCATCTTCCTCGTCCCCAAAATCCTCATCCCTGTTGTGTGAGAGTCCTTTGCAGGAGTCCATGTACAGGTGTGGGGTAGTTGTAGGGGCACCCCCTAGAATGGCATGCAGCTCATCATAGAAGCGGCATGTCTGGGGCTCTGACCCTGAGTGGGCGTTTGCCTCTTGGGTTTTTTGGTAGGCTTGCCTGAGCTCCTTAAGTTTCATGCGGCACTGCTGCGGGTCCCTGCTATAGCCTCTGTCCTTCATGCCCTGGGAGATTTTTTCAAATATTTTGGTATTTCGTCTTTTGGAATGGAGTTCTGATTCATCTCCCCATACAGTGATCAGATCCAGTACCTCCCGTTCAGTCCATGCTGGAGCTCTTTTGCAATTCTGGGACTCCATGGTCACCTCTGCTGATGAGATCTGCACAGTCACCTGTGCTGATCAGTTTGCCACGCTGGCCAAACAGGAAATGAAATTCAAAAGTTCACGGGGCTTTTCCTGTCTACCTGGCCAGTGCATCTGAGTTGAGAGTGCTGTCCAGAGCAGTCACAATGGAGCACTGTGGGATAGCTCCCGGAGGCCAATACCATCTAATCATGTCCACACTAACCCAAATTCGACCCGGCGACATCGATTCAGCGCTAATCCCCTCATTGGGGAGGAGTATAGAAATCGATTTTAAGAGCCCATTAAGTTGACAAAAATGGCTTCGTTGTGTGGACGGGTGCAGGGTTAAATCAATCTAATGCTGCTAAATTTAACCTAAACTCATAGTGTAGACCAGGGCTCAGACATGCCAATGGTCAGATCTGCCCTCCTGAGGCCCAGCAATGGGCTGGAGGTGGGGGTCCAGTACCTCTTATATCAGGATTGTGCACCAGCCCAAAGAAGGCTAAATGCATCCCTGTGTCTCCACCCATCCTGTTAGCCCATTAGCGCTAAGGGGGGGTGTTCGGCGCGGTGCCGAGCCGTGTTGGCCAACGCCCCATTAGCGCTCAGGGGGGGCATTCGGCACGGTGCCGAGCCGTGTTGGCCAACGTCCCGTTAGCGCTAAGGGTGGGCGTTCGGTGCGGTGCCGAGCCGTGTTGGCCAACGCCCGGGTGCATGGCTTTACTCCTGCTTCACACCACCAGGGTTGTACTGAGCTATTTGCAAACAGTGACAGACTGCGATGTGCTGCCACACCCTAGGCTTGTGAATACCTTGGGTATTGATCCTAAACCAGTCCTCTGGTCTGCTCACTCCATGTAGGGGAGAAACGTCAACGCTGTCTCATGAGTCCGTCCTACCATTCTTCACTGTGCTCACGCGAACTGCACCTCTCTGAGTGCTCTGCCTGAACCGGTCCCCTCTCATGCCCCCCTAAATATTACCTCCCTGGATACTCACTCTCAAATTCTCCTAACACAAACTGCAGGCTCTTCCCTACATGCTCATCCTACCCTGTTCCCTGGGTGCTCCTGCTGAACATCTCCCTAAGTGTCCACCCCAAACTGCTCGGCCCTTAATGCTCTTCCCTTGGTGTCCATTGTAAAGCTCTCTTCTCAGGTGCACCCCTAAATGATTCCACAATGGTTTCACCCGACATTGTTCCTCTCTGGATGCTCGCCATACCCGGTTTGCCCTACACTGCTCCTCACTTGGTCCTTGCCCTAAACCGTTCTGTGAGTGTTCACTCTAAATATGCATCTGATGAAGTGAGCTGTAGCTCACGAAAGCTCATGCTCAAATAAATTGGTTAGTCTCTAAGGTGCCACAAGTACTCCTTTTCTTTTTGCGAATACAGACTAACACGGCTGTTACTCTGAAACCACTCTAAATTGCTCCATCTCTGGGATTCACTCAAAAAACATTCGTCCAGCATTCACCCTAAAGTGCTGCTCCCCACATGCTCACGCTGAATTATTCCCTGGGTGTTTTCCCTTAATTGCTCCTCCTTGAGTGTTCACCCTAAACCAAGCCATTGGTGTTCATCATAAACCTTCCCAGGTGTGTGCCCTGACCAGTTCCCCGGGCACTCACTCTAAGCCACTCTGCCTAGCAATACGCACCATGAATTGTGCTCTGTGGGTGCCACGCATCTCTACTCCTCCCCCAGTGCTCACCCGAAGTGTCCCCCAGGTGCTCAGCCTAACCTGTTCCTCCTTATGAGTTCCAACTTAAACCTCTCCTGGGGTAACTAGGAGCCAGCTGTGACACACAAGTACCGCTGTTTCCAGCTAAAGCCCTGCTCAGGACTTTTAAATATCCTGCTCCCTCTAGCATGGCAGCGGGTCCTGTCGGACCTATGGGATCCCAGTCCCTCTGCAGGGGTCTACCAATAAGGAAAAGAGCCCATTCACTGAGCCCAGGCAGGGAAACCCAGAAACCTTTATAGGCACTCAAAATACAGGAATAAGGAACAGCACAGCCTAACAGGCCTTAAAGCAGACACGTGCCTGGGGAGGAGCTACATGGGCCAAGGGTCCCCCAGAAGTGGTGATGCACACGCGCACGTGTGTCTTCGGGCACAGCCCCCGTAGACGTGCACGCGCACGTGTGTCTTCAGGCACAACCCCCATAGATGCACATGCGCACGTGTGTCTTCAGGCACAGCCCCCATAGACACACACGCGCACGTGTGTTTTCGGTCACAGCCCCTGTAGACGCACACGCGCACGTGTGTCTTCGGGCACAGCCCCTGTAGATGCACACAGAGACTTGGCTCTGTCTGTCTCATGCACACACAAGGGCTTCATGTGTACATGGACACAGGTCCCTGTGTTGCCCAGCTGCGTGGAAATGGGAGAGACGGGACTTGCTCTCTTTGGTGCCGCCTTTGAGTTTCTGGTGCTGCTCACTGTGCAGTGAAGTCCTGTTGCCCACAGGGCCGCCAGCATGTTTCCATTCATGGCCGTACCCTGCTGCATGTCTCTCCCCCCCCCCCCACCATGTGACTTGCATTAGCAGTTTTGCCTCATGTCTCTGAGCTGGCCAGCCAGGCTGCCTCTGACAGGGCCATGAAGGGCCGGGCAGCAAAGCGTTCCCTTAGTGGCAGAGAGGGAGCAGCACAGCTGCGCCAGGAGCGTGTCTCTCCCTGCCAGGATCAGGCTGTAACTCATCTTCTCACAGCTTGTCCAGCTGCTCCTTAAAATAGATGCTCCTGGCTGTGCACAGGGCACAGAGCCCTGTCCTGTGACAGCTGCCCCAAGATTCCAGCAGCTTCAGAGCCCAGCACTGTCTGCTGGCAGAGCAGGCCCTGGCCATCGGCTGCTGTCTGGGCAGGAAGCAGCATCGCAGTGCTGCGCCTGAAAAGGCTTCTGAGCAAACCTGGAGGGAGCTAGCCCCCAGGGCAGGAGCCCCCCAGTGCATTGTGCTCAGGGCAGGTACCACGAGGCGGGGCAAGAGGGTGCTTGTACTGTCTGTTCCCAGTCCCCCCCACCGCTCCGGGGTAAAATTCAGGGGTAAGTGGCCATCAGTGAAACGGACTGAGTGTGACTAAGCACACTGCGCTGCACCCAGGCCAACACAATCCCTGTGGCACATGCTTGTCAGGAGGGAGCAGTGTTTGCAGCTGCACTCCCCACAGGCTCCCCGGTCTGCTCAGACCTCTGACATCACCATCCTGTGAGTGCTGCAGCCTCTGCGGGTGGGCCCGGAGCCCCCTGCACATTCCTCCTCCCTGGCAGGCTCCCTCACCCCGCAGGCTCACCCACTCGTCTCTCTTTTCCCCGCACAGATAAGGCCCAGTGGCAGCTGGAGTACCCCTACTGCGGTGGGCAGATGCAGTCTCCCATCAATATTGACACCAATTCCACAATCTTCAGCCCTGAGCTGCAGCCTGTTGTGCTGGCAGGTTGCAACCTGGACCCCAGTGAGCAGCTCAGCCTAATGAACAACGGACACACAGGTCAGTGGCGGGGCTGAGTCGTGTGTGCTGGGCTCACAGGGCATGGAACTTGCTTCACAGGGTGCTCAGACGAGACAGGATATTTTGAGACATTTCCCATAGATTAGTCCTGGCCTCTTCCAGCAGGGGGCGCTGTGTGGAGTGGGGCAGGAGCACTCACTGTGGGACTCACAGCTACTCCAGCCCCAGCCTCTCCCAACAGGGGGCACCCTAAGGAGTGGCGCAGGGCACTGGCTGTGGGGGGAGCTCCCAGCTGCCCCAGCCTTTCCCAGCAGGAGGAACTGCAGGGAGTGGGGCAGGAGTGCTGGCTGTTGGGGGAGCTTAGGGCTGCCAGGTGTCCGATTGTTGACGGGAACGCCCGGTCGAAAAGGGACCTTGGTGGCTCTGGTCAGCACCACCAAGTGGGCCATTGAAAGTCCAGTTAGCGGTGCTGCTGGGCTAAAGCAGGCTCGACCCTACCTCTCCTGGCACCACGCTGGGCACCACGCTGGGCCCCAGAAGCAGCCAGCAGGTCCAGCTCCTAGGCAGGGGGGCCATAGGGCTCCACGCGCTGCCCCTGCCCCGAGAACCGGCTCCGCACTCCCATTGGCTGGAAACCACGGCCAGTGGGAGCTGGGGGAGTGGTGCCTGCGGGCGAGAGCAGTGAGTGGAGCCTCCTGCCTAGGAGCCGGACCTGCTGGCCACTTCTGGGGTGCAGCACGGTGCCAGGACAGGCAGGGAGCCTGGGGACCCACACCGCGCCACTGACCAGGAGCCGCCGGAGGTAAGCCCTGAGCCCCAGCCCTGAGCCCCAACCCCCTGCCCCAGCCCTGATCCCCCTCCTGCACCCCAAACCACTCATCCCTGACCCCACCCCAGACCCGCAACCCCAGCCAGAGCCCGTCACCCCCTCCCACACCCCAACCCCCTGCCCCAGCCCAGTGAAAGTGAGTGAGGATGTGGGAGAGCGAGCCACTGAGGGAAGGGGAATGTAGTGAGTGTCGGGGCAGGGCCTCGGGGAAGGGGCGGGACAGGGGGCAGGGCCTTGGGGCAGGGGTGGGGCTAGGGTGTTCAGTTTTGTGCAATTAGGAAGTTGGCAACCCTAGGGGAGCTTTCAGCTACTTCAGTCCCAGCCTCACCCAGCAGAGGCGCTGTGGGGAGCAGGGGGGCAGGAGCGCTGGCTGTGGGAGGAGCTCCCGGCTACTCCAGCCTGGTCTCTCCCAGCAGAGGGGACGCTGTGGGGAGCAGGGGGGCAGGAGCGCTGGCTGTGGGGGGAGCTCCCGGCTACTCCAGCCTGGTCTGTCCCAGCAGAGGGGACGCTGTGGGGAGCAGGGGGGCAGGAGCGCTGGCTGTGGGGGAGCTCCCGGCTACTCCAGCCTGGTCTGTCCCAGCAGAGGGGACGCTGTGGGGAGCAGGGGGGCAGGAGCGCTGGCAGTGGGGGGAGCTCCCGGCTACTCCAGCCTGGTCTGTCCCAGCAGAGGGGACGCTGTGGGGAGCAGGGGGGCAGGAGCGCTGGCAGTGGGGGGAGCTCCCGGCTACTCCAGCCTGGTCTGTCCCAGCAGAGGGGAAGCTGTGGGGAGCAGGGGGGCAGGAGCGCTGGCTGTGGGGGAGCTCCCGGCTACTCCAGCCTGGTCAGTCCCAGCAGAGGGGACGCTGTGGGGAGCAGGGGGGCAGGAGCGCTGGCTGTGGGGGAGCTCCCGGCTACTCCAGCCTGGTCAGTCCCAGCAGAGGGGACTCTGTGGGGAGCAGGGGGGCAGGAGCGCTGGCAGTGGGGGGAGCTCCCGGCTACTCCAGCCTGGTCTGTCCCAGCAGAGGGGAAGCTGTGGGGAGCAGGGGGGCAGGAGCGCTGGCTGTGGGGGAGCTCCCGGCTACTCCAGCCTGGTCAGTCCCAGCAGAGGGGACTCTGTGGGGAGCAGGGGGGCAGGAGCGCTGGCTGTGGGGGAGCTCCCGGCTACTCCAGCCTGGTCAGTCCCAGCAGAGGGGACGCTGTGGGGAGCAGGGGGGGCAGGAGCGCTGGCTGTGGGGGAGCTCCCGGCTACTCCAGCCTGGTCAGTCCCAGCAGAGGGGACTCTGTGGGGAGCAGGGGGGCAGGAGCGCTGGCTGTGGGGGAGCTCCCGGCTACTCCAGCCTGGTCAGTCCCAGCAGAGGGGACGCTGTGGGGAGCAGGGGGGCAGCAGCGCTGGCTGTGGGGGGAGCTCCTGGTTTTACAGTTCCAGTCTCCCCCAGCAGGCCCCACTGGGGTGCCAGGTCTGGGTAAGCTCTGGGCTCACTGTTCTGCCCCTCCCAGTGAAGGTTCCCTGACTGTCCTAGAGTTTCATAGATTCCTGGATTCCAAGGCCAGAAGGGACCATCAGATCCCTAGTCTGACCTGCTCTGTAGCACACGCCCTTGAATCCAACCACAGTCCCCTGCACTGAGCCCCAGAACTTGTTTGGCTAAAGCAGCTTCCAGAAAGGCAGCCAGGCTTGAAGATGTCAAAGAGTCGGGGAGTCCAGCACTGCCTCTGGCAGTGTGCGCCAGGTGTTAATCACGTAAAAACATTCTTCCAAATTTGTGCCTGATTTCTCATTTGAATTCATGTGGTTTCAGCTCCCAGCCATAGGTTCTTGTTCTGCCTTTCTCTGCTCGAGTAAAGAGCCCTTGGAACCTGTTATTTTCTTCCCAGGAAGGTACTTAGGGCTAAGGTACTTAGGTAAATAAGGGTTTGTGTACATGGGGACACACAGGAAAATTAATCTGAATTAGCCAAAGGTATGAATTTAAAGTGGATTAGTTAAACTGTCTTGAACTCCTGT
This sequence comes from Caretta caretta, assembly GCF_965140235.1. Classification (NCBI taxonomy): domain Eukaryota; kingdom Metazoa; phylum Chordata; order Testudines; family Cheloniidae; genus Caretta; species Caretta caretta. Next base: position 316,824 of record NC_134210.1, read on the forward strand.
GTGGATGCTCTTATTCAGAATTAGAGTGGCCTTTTTTCAGTTTTGTTTAGTTCACTTTAATTCTGATTCAGAGTGTCCACGTAGGGGTTTAATATGATTTAACTAATCCACTTTAAACGTTAGTTTCCTGAGTGTTCCTGTGTTGTAGACAAACTCTACACCATAATCAAGTCACCTCTCAATCTCCTTTTTGATTAAACAGATGGAGGTCTCTCACTAGGAGACATTTTCTGTAGCACTCAACTCATTTTTATAGATCTTTTCTTCACCCTCTCTAATTTTTAAATGTGGACCCCAGAACTGGGCGCAAGTTCCAGTATCAGCCTCACCAATGCCTTATACAGGGATAAAAGCACCTGCCTGCTCCTCTGCTATCCCCTATATACACCCCCAAGGATCTCCTTAGCCCCTTGTGCCGCAGAGTTGCACTGGGAGCTCCCGTTGCATTGCTGGTGCACTGTAACCCCTAAATCCTCTTCTGAGTTGCTGCTCCCCAGGACTGTAAGTGCTGTAGCCCCCGTCTGTAAGTGCAGCCTGGATTCCTTGTTCTTACATGGAGAACTTGGCATTTGGCTGCATTAAAGCACATTTTGTTGGAATGGGCCCAGCTTGGTCTGTGTGGCTGCCCTGTTCTCATCCTTATTGCTCTGCCGATCTTTGTGGCATCAGCAGTGACTTACTGCCAGAGCATTAGTGAAACCGTTGAATAGTGTCAGGCCTTGAACTGATCCCTGCAGAACCTCACTATAGACTCCCCTGATCAGTGAGGATTCCCCATTGGCAGCTGTTTTTTGAGAGCTGTTGGTTAGCTGGGGCATAATCCATTTAACGTGTGCTCTGTTTCTGCTGTATAGTGCTACGGTTTTAACTGCGTGTTGCACTGTACTGAGTCTCAGTGTGTTACATCTCTACCCTTCCCTCTCTCAACCAAACTCCTAACTGCATCAAAGAATGCAATCGGTTTCTTTGCCAAGACTGGTTTCCATTACACCACATTGACTATTTTCGATAACACACATCTCCGCCTGGTGCCAGCGCATGGATCAGAGCCCACCTCCGACTCCTCTCCCGCTTCACTCCCTCTCTCCTGCAGTTGTCCTTCAGCTGCCAGGCTCTCTGACTATTGCCGGCGGCTACCCCCAGGAGCACAGAGCAATGCAGCTGCACCTGCACTGGGGCTCCCCGGCAGGGCCGGGCTCAGAACACACCGTGGACGGACGCCGCTATGATGGGGAGGTAAAGATCCGTCGTGGACCTTCCCCTCTTGCCTGCTGCTCCCCGGGTGTGCCTCAGTTACTGGCGATGATCACATCAGTCCCACCCACTCCAGCTGTCTGCACAGGGTGAGGGCTAGGGCCCTGAGGGGGTTGTGGCACCCCCAGGTCACTGGCTGCCCTTTGTCCACACTGCAGCTCCGTTGGCGGGGAGGTTGCCACCCCTGCCCTCAGTGGAGTGCTCCGACCACGATCTCCGCTCTTGACTCAGACCCTCTCAGGGCACAGGTCAAGTGCCCAGTGCCAGCAACCCAGAGGGAGGAATCCTGCGCTTCGGGCTGAGCAACTGAAATCAAAGCAGAGTTTATGACACAGCCTGAAACATGGAAGCAGAGGGGAAGTGAGGCATGGAAGGGACATTGTGCCAGCAGGGTGGGGGTGGGGAGAGAATAGCCTGGAGCCAGGCACCCGGTGCACAGCGCAGGGACAGACCCACACGGGGAGCACTCACTCTGCGTACAGGATAAACAATCCATACTGCTCTGCAGCCAGACTGCCCTGGCACTAAACAGGTGCTCGGGCCACAGGGAGCCCACCCCCACCTAAGTCCAGGGCCCATCACAACCCCCTTTAAAATTGCCCGAGAATGTGCCTGGGGGGCACAAACTATCCCAGGGGACCCAGGCCCTAAGGAGGGGTCAACACAGAGCTCCCAGTGCAGGCTGCCCTGTGCTGGAGGATGATTCATCTTTTCCCCAGAACTCTGGCCCGCTTCTTGGCATGTGAGGGCCGTGATATTCTCTGGGCCTGGGAGTGGGGACAGCTCGCTGTGCCCTCGTCCTTGGCACCAGCCCAGAGCTGTGTGGTCACAGAGATCCTGGGGCTGTTTGCCGCCTGGGTCTGGTTCCTAACTTGTTCTACCCTCCCTCCCCCATTGCTGTTCACACGGAGCCGCCAGGGCCCAGTGCATCAGGGAGGACAGGAGTTGGAGCTGGCTGCCAGCATGCTGCTGTCCCAGCGAGAGGGGCACCAGGGAGACGACCTTGAGCCCTGCCCCATGTGCAGAAAATGGGGGAGGCTGGTGGCAGGGTGGGCTCTTGGGGCAGCAGGGGCTGGCAGCAGCAGCAGTATGCTCAGGTCACCGTAAATGGTTTGGGGAGCTTGCCTGGTGCCAAGTGGGGGGCTCTGGCCAGGTGACCAAGCCCCAGGCGCTGCTAATGGAGAGGCCCTAGTGCTGGGGCTGGCCACACCTGGTTGGGTCACCCTGGGACCAGTGCAGGTCTGGGTGGTCCAGCACTCATCCATGGCACAATGGAGCCTCAGGGGGTTCTGTGCTTTGATTCCAGATCCATATGGTTTATTACAACCCCAGCTATGAGAGCATCAAAGAGGCAATGAGGCAGCCCGGTGGCCTAGCAGTGCTGGCAGCTTTCCTGCAGGTGATGCCAATGGGGGCAGTCACTGGGAAGGTGGGGTGGGGGCAGTGCCAGGCAGGGATGTTCTGATCTCTGGGCTGGGCGTGGCAGGGTAGGCGAGGACTGAGGCAATTCTGGGGTGGAGGGGAATAGGGGCAGTGGAGGGCAGGGGCTCTCCAGGAGGGAGGAATGCCCTGTCAACTGGGCCATGCCAGTGCGGAGATGGGACATGCCCCGATCACCAGGCCATGCTGGTGGTGGGAGGCAGAATGTGCTCTGCACACTGGTCCAGGTGAGGTTAGGGGATGCCCTAATCGCTGGTCAGTGGTAGGGTTCATGCTTTGATCCTGGTCAGGGGGTGGAAGGGCCGTGCTGGGGGATGCCCTGACCCCAGCCAAGTCAGTCAGGGAGGTCACAGGTCGATCCTCTGCCTGTGAGAGTGATATTAGTCCCATGTTCGGAGCGATGCTCCCTGCTGTGACCCAGCTGCGGGGGCTCAATAGGCAGGAGACTTGCCCTTCCTGGTGCCTGTGCTCTCACACCTGCTGAGTCTGTGCGTTACAGGTTGGGCCGGAGGACAACGTGCACTATCAGCCTCTGCTTGAGCAGCTGGATGAGATCCAAGAGGAAGGTAAAGCCTTTGCGTGCCTAATGCCCACCATGGGGACAGCCCGGGGCAGCGAGTGAGCTGCCTGCTGCATGGAGAGGCTTGTGCATGCCAGACAGAAAGAGGCAGGCAGCTCCTGTGAGACAGACAGACAATGAGTGGCCCGCTCAGCAAAGGCCTTTCAGGGATTCCCGCTCAGCATTTGCATACCTGTCTCATCCCTTGGGATTCTCCGGGCTCCCACTCTGCACCTGTCCCAATGACATGACTTCCCTGGTGCCTTAGGCTTGTCCATCCGGGGCTTGTGCAGACTGGCTGTGCCTGTCCAGTGCATTGTGCTTCTGCAGCGAAACCAGGGGGCAGTTCCCATGCGGCGGAGCAGTCACCGCTCACCGTCTCTGGGGGTTGGCTCCTGGGGACGTGCTGACCAGGATCTTGCTGTCCTGATTCGGATCCCCAGGGGCCTGTGCAGTTCTTGATTGTTGCTGTGCTCTAGTCCGTGGAGCTGTGCTGCTCTAGATCGTGCTGTCTCTCTATTCTAGAGCATGGAGACATGCTGCTCTAGAGCACCGGCAGTATTTTTTCCCTTCTAGGCAAGGAAACGGCAGTGGCTGGGTTCAATATTGAAGGGTTGCTGCCCACCAACCTAGGCCGCTATTACCGCTACAGTGGCTCTCTGACCACCCCTCCCTGCTACCAGACGGTGAACTGGACTGTCTTCAACCAGACGGTGTTGCTGTCCAAGGAGCAGGTCCGTCCGGGGGGTGAGGGCCTGCCTGTTCTCCTCTTGGGCGTGGGTGGGGCTGCCCGCAGGTGGCTCTGCCATGCCTGTCACACTAGGAGCTGCGAGCCAGCACCAGCAACGGTAGGGGTGGCCCGTAGGCAACCGGAGACCACCTGAAGCCAGCCCCCCTTGCACCAGGGCACTGAGTGCTGAATCCTGGCTGCGTTCATGAGGCTCCCAGGGGCGGCTTAGTGACTCCGTTCAACCCTCCCTCTCCAGATCTCGCTGCTGGAGACCACGCTGCAGGGAGACGATGACAAGGATCTGCAGAACAACTTCCGGCTAACCCAGAGCCTGCACGGACGGAAAGTCCTGGCGAGTTTCCAGGCAGCCCTCAGCCCGAGGCGGGTCCCGCTTCCTGGTAAGGAGCCGTGGGATGTGGCTGGCCGGTTCTCTCCTGCATGCCACCTTGACACAGACAAGCCTGGCAGAGCAGAGCAGAATCAGGATGCTGGTGTCCCAGGAAGGAATAGCTCACGTAAGCTAGTATCAGTGAGCGCTGGGCCCACAACAATGCAAGGGGCTCTGTGGGGAGAGGCAGCTTGGTCTCCAGGGCCCACTCTGTCCTGGCCTCACAGCTGACATGCCAGCAGGGCACAAAAGGAATGTGTCTGAACAAATAGTCACAGCAAGTTGTTTGCAGTTTTCGCCAACTCACTTTGGGACCCAGGCGTTTGGGTGCTTCTCTGTGTGTCCCCAGCCCTGCTAGCCAAAGCCAGGCAGGAGCTGCAGGGGAGCCGGGCTCTTTGAAATCCCAGAACACACCCTCCAGGGGTATTTTGTTCCTCCCACTTCTGGGCCTGGCTATGCCTCTGCCCCACTTCTGAAAGAGCTTGGTCAGTTCAGCTTCTTTGAACCCTTCCCTGGAACACCCCTTCCCCAGCTTAGGTGCTTGTTGAGCTTCCTGACCCATCAGTGGTCTAGGAAAGCCGCAGTCTCACTGCCCCACTTCTGAAGCACTCAACGACTGAGGCTGGGCCAAGCAAGTGGGCCGAGCCCCGGCATGCCTCTGTGTCTCACCCACAGACAAAGCCACCCTGTGCAGGATACAGCTGGTGTGTACCAGGCGATAACAGAACCATTAACAGCCTGTGATACCGCATTGGGTAAACATTTGCCTGGCAGAGCCCCATCATGTGTCCCAAAGTCCTAGTGTTTTGGGCCCAGTTTCAGTTACTGCCTGTAGAGCAGACGATTAACCCACCACCAAGCCGCGTGTGCTGGTGGACGTGCCGGAGCCCCGGCACAGTGAGGGCGGCAGAGGCCTTGGAAATTGCAGTCACTGAGCTCGCCCTTACAGCACATGTCATGCAGGTGAGGGTGGGTTTCAAGGAGAGACAGTGCAGGCGCCCTAGAAAGAGGGGTCACATGCTGTGGGCTCAGCAAGCCCTGGGGATGTCAATCCTGCTGCTGCCCAGCGTGAAGGAGGAACCAGACTCGCTGGAGAAGAACATGTCCCTGACTCTGCCCCACAGGCTCCTTGATGTATCTGCACAGACGTAACACGGCTCCCTGAAGCAGTGAGGAGAGGCAGGTCTGGGTGTCCCACCTCCACAGGGGGATATGATCCCCTCTGTCACGTGGGGGAGCACAAAACCATCAGTGGGCTCTGGCCAGAGCTGCTGCCCCAAACCAGGACGAGCTGAGCCCTTCTCTAACCCCTTAGCTGGGGCTGCTCTCCCACACAGCAGCCTGGGTGCCCCAGGGAGACAGTGTGATTGTTCCAGGACAGCAGGAGGGGACAGGGTGACACGCTAATGGGCTGTTCTTCCTCTACCATCCCAAACATTACCGCTTAAAACAGGCTCTGGAGGGAACGGAGGCTGGGACTCGCAGCCTCACAGGGAGTGGGGCAGAGGAGGGGACTGTAGCACTATGATGGGCCACCGTGCCTCCTTGCCTGCAGTGACCATGGTCTGGCAAGAGCCTCTGCCTTTGGGCAGATGTGGGAAAGGAAATGGGCTGCAGGCCAGGCTGGGGCTGAGCTGCCTCCGGCTGCACGTGAGACCAGGCAACTCGGTGGTGGCACTGAGCATGTCGGCCGTACCAGGAGGCCCCGGCGCTGCACATTGTAAGGGCGGGGCTGGCAAGAGCTGCCCCAGCCATGGCTCCTGGGGTCTGCCCGCCCCTTTCCCAGCCAGGCATTGAGTACCCGGGGCACAGTGCGAGTGATTCGTCTATCACACCCTGGTCAGAGCTTGGCTGCTGCCTTGGGGAATGGCAGAGGACCCTGCAGCTCTGTCCCTGCTAGGTGCTTGCTGGAGTGGGGCAGGGGGGCTGTCTCTCGCGGCCACACCAGCTCCCTCTGTAAGTGCCCTGGTTGAGGGGGCTCGAAGGGCCCCTTGTGATGGTGTCTTGGGGGGGGGGAGCGATGGTTAGCACAGGGCAGTGCGGGTGCCGCTGGGCTTGCTCTGCTCGCTTTGCTGTAGGCGCTGAACCTGCAGTGAGAGCTGAAGCCATTGGTAGCATGGCTGAGGGCCCATTTCCTGTGTGCCTCTTTAATTTCTGCTGGCTGGGCATCCGGGGTTCTGGCCCTCCTGGGGTGGTGCTCATGAGCTTGCACCCTGGTGCAGCATGCACCCACGGGCCAGGGCTCTGCTGGAACAGCTCAGATCCACTGACCCACTCTTGGGCCTCTATGGCTCCCAGAAGTTAAAGGTCCCTGGAGGTGGGGGAGGGAAGTGGCTAGGCCCAGCTAATGCATCTCTGTTGTCTTTGGGGCAGGTGATGCAGCTCAGAGGGACAGATTCCCTCTGGCAAGTTCCTGGCCCACTGGCTGCTGGGTGGAGAGGTCCACAGGCTCAGTGGGAGGAGGCCCTCCCAGAGCAGCATCCTCTGACTCCGGCCTAGCCCTGGACATCTCTGTCAGGCTATAGCAGGGCGTGGAACTTGGCTTGGGGTTGTGTATGCGGGAGGAAGGTGCCACTTGCTGCAGAGTTCAGGGCTTTCTTCGTGGCAGCCTGCAGTTCAGCATGACTCCTCCAGCCAGGCTGGGCCCAGGTCCCTGATCTGAGCCAGACCCCTGTCTCTGCCACCCAGGTGCTGTGGGCAGTGCCTAGGGCAGGGGTGGGCAAACTATGGCCCAGGGGCCACATCCGGCCCTTCAGATATTTTAATCTGGCCCTCAAGCTCCTGCCAGGGAGCGGGGTTGGGAGCTTGCTCCCCACAGCTCCAGGAAGCAGGGGCATGTCCTCCCTCCGGCTCCTACACATAGGGACAGCTAGGGGACTCCACACACTGCCTCCGCCCCAAGCACCGCCCCTGCAGCTCCCATTAGTCAGCAAATGGGGCCAATGGAAGTTGCAGTGGCGGCGCCTGCAGGCAGGGCAGTGCGCAGAGCCGCCTGGCCGCGCCTCCACGTAGGAGCCAGAGGAGGACATGCCGCTGCTTCTGGGAGCTGCTTGAGGTAAGCGCCGCCCAGAGCCTGCACCCCTGACCCTCTCCCGCACCCCAACCCCCTGCCCCAGTCTGGAGCCCCCTTCTGCACCCTGAACTCCTCATTTCTGGCCCCACCTCAGAGTCCATACCCCCAGCTGGAGCCCTCACTCCCTCCTGCACCCCAACCCCCAATTTTGTGAGCATTAATGGCCCACCATAAAATTTCCATACCCAGATGTGGCCCTCAGGCCAAAAAGATTGCCCACCCCTGGCCTAGGGGCACATGGTCCCAAAGGAAGCCAAGTTCCCGGCAGCGAATCAGGTGTAACCCTTCTGCCTGTCAGAGTTGGCAGCAACAAGGGCCGAGTTCAGTATCTAGGGGTTCCATTCCAATAACACAATGCAAAACCGGCTCGAGCCCCCATCCAGTGACCTGGGACAAATATATACCAACCCCGCTGGGCGCCTCCCAGAGGCAATACTTCCCCTCTCACAAGCACATAGTCTGGGTGTAGCAAAAAGCCTTTTAATAACAGAGAGAAACAATATGGCATTATGTTGGGGAAACATCACCAACAGGATTCATAACACAACCCACGAGCAAAACCCACCCCAAGCAAATTGGGGCATGCCCTTTCCCTTTGGTTCTTGAGTCCAGCAACCCCAAATCACCCAAAGTCCCAAAAGTCCAACGACGCAAAAGTCTCTGTCCCTGGTTAGGGCAGCCCCAGAGTTCAAAAGTTTATCTGCAGAGTTTTAACCTCCCAACTTGGGTGGAGATGGGGGGGGGTGTTAAGGGGCACCTTACGTGGTCCAACACTGATGGCCTCACCTCTCCATGGGGCTCCGCTCTGCCAGCCGCTCTGCTCTGCTCGCCATCCCACAAACTGAACTGCTCCACCAGCCGCTCTGCCCACCGTGCTGCAAATGGCTCTACCATATAGCTTCAGGCTCCCCCACTACTTAACACAACACTCAGTGATTTCAGCTCTTTTGTGATTTCAGCTTGTAGTAGGGGAGCCACAGTGCTGGTGCACCATTAGCCCAAAGTGAATGCAGCTCAGCAGCCTGTAACTAGACTCCTAATGGAATCAAAATTAGCTCTGACATTCCACAGTGGAGAGAGAAGGAAGTGCAATTAGCCTGTAAGGCCCTCCCCAGAGGGCCCATGCCACCAAGTATTAATACCTGTTCCCAGCCTCTCTCAGTTCATAGTTTTGGAACCCATGTCCCTTGTCTAGCGAGTGCTACTTAAAAAGAAAAGGAGTACTTGTGGCACCTTAGAGACTAACCAATTTATTTGAGCATGAGCTTTCGTGAGCTACAGCTCACTTCATCGGATGCATACTGTGGAAAATACAGAAGATGTTTGTTTTTATACACACAAATCATGAAAAAATGGGTGTTTATCACTACAAAAGGTTTTCTCTCCCCCCACTCCACTCTCCTGTTGGTAATAGCTTATCTAAAGTGATCAATCTCCTTACAATGTGTATGATAATCAAGGTGGGCCATTTCCAGCACAAATCCAGGGTTTAACAAGAACGTCTGAGGAAGGGGGGGCAATATGAATAAGAGGCTGCTCGGCAGCTCTCCAACACCACTTTCTACAAGCCATTACCCTCTGATCCCACTGAGAGTTACCAAAACAAACTACAGCATTTGCTCAAGAAACTCCCTGAAAAAGCACAAGATCAAATCTGCACAGACACATCCCTGGAACCCCGACCTGGGATATTCTATCTACTACAGTTATTCTGAAACCTGTCAGAGTGCTACTTAGTTGATGGCGAGTCCCTCCATCATAACAAAAGACCAAGTGCAGTTCCACTGTCCTTGATTCCCATAATCAGGGTAATAACAATTTATTCTTCCTGCCCCAATAACAGAGACACTGGGGATCCCACAGCTACCAAAGTGACCATTTGGGCAGCTATGGCCTCATTCTAGGCGGTGTGGGTGTGCCTATGCAAATGAGATCAGCCCCTGAAGTTCTTTTCCGCAACTTAGAATCATAGAATATCAGGGTTGGAAGGCACCTCAGGAGGTCATCTAGTCCAAACCCCTGCTCAAAGCAGGACCAATCCCCAATTAAATCATCCCAGCCAGGGCTTTGTCAAGCCTGACCTTAAAAACTTCAAAGGAAGGAGATTCTACCACCTCCCTAGGTAATGCATTCCAGTGTTTCACCACTCTCCTAGTGAAAAAGTTTTTCCTAATATCCAACCTAAACCTCCCCCACTGCAACTTGAGACCATTACTCCTTGTCCTGTCTTCTTCTACCACTGAGAATAGTCTAGAACCATCCTCTTTGGAACCACCTCTCAGGTAGTTGAAAGCAGCTATCAAATCCCCCCTCATTCTTCTCTTCTGCAGACTAAATAATCCCAGTTCCCTCAGCCTCTCCTCGTAAGTCATGTGTTCCAGACCCCTAATCATTTTGTTGCCCTCCGCTGGACTCTCTCCAATTTATCCACACCCTTCTTGTAGTGTGGGGCCCAAAATTGGACACAGTACTCCAGATGAGGCCTCACCAATGTCGAATAGAGGGGAACGATCACATCCCTCGATCTGATGGCTATGCTCCTACTTATACATCCCAAAATGCCATTGGACTTCTTGGCAACAAGGGCACGCTGTTGACTCATATCCAGCTTCTCGTCCACTGTCACCCCTAGGTCCTTTTCCGCAGAACTGTTGCCTAGCCGTTCGGTCCCTAGTCTGTAGCGGTGCATTGGGTTTTTCCATCCTAAGTGCAGGACCCTGCACTTATCCTTGTTGAACCTCAGATTTCTTTTTCCTCCAATATGTCTAGGTCCCTCTCTATCCTATCCCTACCCTCCAGCGTATCTACCTCTCCTCCCAGTTTAGTGTCATCCACAAACTTGCTGAGAGTGCAATCCACACCATCTTCCAGATCATTTATGAAGATATTGAACAAAACCGGCCCCAGGACCGACCCTTGGGGCACTCCACTTGATACCGGCTGCCAACTAGACATGGAGCCATTGATCACTTGCCACACCTCACCACCAGATGTCAGGGTGGAGCTCATCCTGACTCTGCTTACACAGGCAAAGCCGAGCCTAACAGAGACTTGTGCTGAACACACGGGGCACAGCAGTCAGAGCCCTGACTTTACCTGCCTGGCCCCTCATGCAGGGTCCTGCCCCATTAGTGAGGGCTTCGGGCTGGGACGAGCATTCTAGAAAGAGTCTAAAGCTGCCTGCAGGGTGGTCCCAGGGGCAGGGATGGCATGGGCACAGGATTTGGAGTGTCCTTGCCGCAGGAGTTTGAATTCAGTGAGTCTCTGGGCTGCTTACGGGATGAGGGGGAGACTGTGAGGGTTCCTGGGACATTTTTGGATGCGGGTGCGGGGCCAGGGTTGGGCTGTTCCTGGCTTCGGTGCAGTCATTCCAGGGGAGTTGCTGGGTATACCTGGGCTGGGGGGATGGCTGAGGGGTGATCACAGGGGGTGCTGGGAGGCCCCTGGATCATGCGTGTTTGAGTCCCTGTATCTCACCACAGACGGTGGAGTTCCCCCCATGACGCCCGCCCCTGACGGTGCCACAGAGGGAAGCACGGACGAAGCTCCCGGAGCAGGTATCGCTTGCCTCCTGGTGGCTTTTGTTATCCCCTCAGGGGCTGGCTCTGGCTCTGCCCTGTCCGTCTCCCTGCAGCCAGCACAGCTGTGGGGGGCTCCACCTTGTCTGGGCAGAGTCAGAGCCTCTGCTGGGGCTCTGGCCAGAGGCTTCGGGGCTCTGAGGGGCAGCGTGGCCTGACTCTGCTGGTGGCTGGGTGCGGCTGTGGATCTGCGCAGGTTGAGGGCTCCTGAGGGGCAGGGGCTCGGGACTATCTCAGTGGCTGGCTGTGGGGGATGGATGGCTCTGCTCCGGGGGGGGGGGGGGGGGAGGGATGGGGCGGGGTGCTTGCTGGAGGGAGGGGCGTGGGGTGGTCTCAGTGGCTGGCTGTGGGGGATGGGCTCTGCTGTACTAGGTATTCCCAGGGGTCTTTTTGGAGGGTGGGGGGATGGGAGTGTCAGTAGCTAGTTTGTCCCCTGTATCTCAGACTCTTGCTGGCTGGGGTGTTTTGTTTCTTTTAAACACCGTATGGGGGGGTGGGGGGAGAGAGATAGGCCGTGAAGGGCCTTGAAAGGGAAGCAAGGAAGCAAATGTTGGATGTGCTAGAGCCGTGGTTCTCAGCCAGGGGTCCGGGGCCCCCTGGGGGGCTGCGAACAGGTTTCAGGGGGGCCGCCAAGCAGGGTCAGCGTTAGACTTGCTGGGGCCCAGGGCAGAAAGCCGAAGTCCCACTGCATGGGGCTGAAGCCCACAGCCCTGAGCCCCGCCACTCGGGGCTGACGCTGAAGCCTCAGTAATGTAGCTTTGCAGGGGCCCCTGTGGCAGGGGGGCCCCTGTGGCAGGGGGGCCCCAGGCAAGTGCCCGGCCTGCTCCCCCCTAACGCCGACCCTGGCTTTTATGTGCAGAAAACCAGCTGCTGTGGCACGGGGGGCCGTGGAGTTTTTACAGCATGTTGCGGGGGGGTGGGGGGGTGAGAACCCCTGTGCTAGAGAAGAGGGTGGCAGGGGAGGGATCTGTGGCCAGAGCGACAGGCTAGGAAACTAGCTTTGCAACAGCATTCCCCATGCATATGAGACACGCGTCAAGACTGGCGCAGTAATGGAGACATGAGCTGACGTGTTCTAGCTTGTGAGTGGATACAAAAGGTCGTATCTTAGTGATGTTATGCAAAAAAAGCTGCAAGACTTAGGCTCAGTCTGGATGTGAGGAACTAGAGAGTGCTCCATGTCAATGATGACACCCCAGTTACAGGCCTGAGTGACGAGCAGGGCTCTGTTGCTGTCCACTGTGGTCAGGAAAGGAGGTAGCGGACTTGTGTTTTGGGGGAGATTAAGAGCTCTGGTTTAGCCGTGTTGCACTTGAGCTGAGGTGAGACTTCCAGGAGGCAATGTCAGCGGGAGAGGCTGAGATGTTAGTGTTCTACAGAGCGAGACTGGTCTGCGAATCACCATCATAGAGCGGGTATTGTGTTTGCAGATGAAATTACTCAGTGCTAGGTGTAGCGGGAGACGAGCCGGGGCCCAAGGCCAGAGCCCTGAGGAACCCCCCAGACAGCTGAAGTGGGACTGAGGGGGAAGTTCAGAAGGACTCGTTGTAGGAGCAATTGGAGAGGTGGGAAGAGACTCAGCGAAGGGCAGTCACACAAGCCAAGGCAGGACAAGACTTCAAGAAGAGCATGGGCGACTGGGTGGCAGGCAGCTGACAGGTCAAGGCGGATGGGTCTGTGTCGGCTAAGAGGTCATGACAGACTTGGGTGAGTGTGAAGCGCAAGGAACAAGAGCCAGAGTGGAGCGGAACGCCAGCCAGCGAGCGTAAACCTTGTGTCCTGTGGCCTTAGAACTGAAAGGGAACTGAGCTTGTTTGTTATGATGGGAGAAACTAAAGCATGCCTGCCGGCCATGAGAAGGTGTTGTCACAGAGGGGCATGCCCCAGAGACCAGTAAGCGGTTACGGAGAATGGTAAAGGAGGAAATGAGAGTGGCACAAGGGAGCAGATGGTCCTGGGGATCACGGAGGCAAGCAGATGAGAAATTTCTGCCTCTGTTCTCAGGGAGAAGGTGGCGAGAGCTGTAGGAGGCAAAGGGAAGGCAAGCCGAGAGGGGGAAGGTCACGTTATAGTTTGTCAATCTGCTCTTGGAAGGAATTGCCGCATTCCTTTGTGGAGAGAGCAGTGGAGGCAGGAGGAGCAGAGGGTTTGAGGAGTGACTCAAATGTGGCAAAAAGAGGGCTGGGACTGTGGGGGTGCGACTCAGGTAAGGTGGAGACGTAGCGTCGTTTAGCAAGGCTGCTGGCAGAGCTGAAAGAGGCGAGAACATAAGAAGGGCCCTACTGGGTCAGACCCAAGGTCAATCCAGCCCAGGATCCTGCCTGCTGACGGTAGCCAATGCCAGGTACCCCAGAGGGAGCGAACAGAACAGGGAATCACCAAGTGACCCATCCCCTGTTGCCCATTCCCAGCGTCTGGCAAACAGAGGCTAGGGACACCATCCCTGCCCATCCTGGCTCATAGCCATTGATGGACCTATCCTCCATGAACTTATCTAGTTCTTTTTTGAACCCTGTTATAGTCTTGGCCTTCACAACATCCTCTGGCAAGGAGTTCCACAGGTTGACTGTGCGCTGAGTGATGAAATACTTCCTTTTATTTGTTTTAAATCTGCTGCCCATTCATTTCATTTGGTGACCCCTAGTTCTTGTGTTATGAGAAGTAGTAAACAACACTTCCTTATCTACTTTCTCTACACCAGTCATGATTTTATAAACCTCAATCATAGCTCCCCTTAGCTGTCTCTTTTCCAAGCTGAAAAGTCCCAGTCTTATTAATCTCTCCTCATATGGAAGCCGTTCCATACGCCGAATCATTTTTATTGCCCTTTTCTGAACCTTTTCCAAGTCCAATATAACTTTTTTGAGATTGGGTGACCACATCTGCACGCAGTATTCAAGATGTGGGTGTACCATGGATTTATATACAGGCAACATTATATTTTCTGTCCTATTAGCGATCCCTTTCTTAATTATTGCCAGCATTCTGTTTGACGGCCGCTGCACATTGAGTGGATGTTTTCAGAGACCTATCCACAATGACTCCAAGATCTCTTTCTTGAGTGGTAACAGCTAATTTAGACCCCATCATTGTATATGTATAGTTGGGATGATGTTTTCCAAAGTGCATTACTTTGCATTTATCAACATTAAATTTCATCTGCCATTTTGTTCCCAGTCACTCAGTTTTGAGAGACCCTTTTGTAGCTCTTTGCAATCTGCCTGGGTCTTAACTATCTTTAGTAGTTTTGTATCAGATTTGTAATGGCCTGCCTCGCTTGGATGCTTAGAGTATTTCTGGATTTCCAGGGCTCCATGATGGAGTTTTAGGCTATTCCTTGATTCAGAGCGAGGGTTGCGGGTGGCCCTTGGCTGGAAAAGCCCCTCCCCCCCAGACTGTGCATGTTCGAGTCCCCTGTAAGCTCATCCCAGATGGCAGCGATCCTCCTGTGACTCCTGCCCCTGAGGATGCTGCAGGGAGAAGCACGGACAAAGCACCCGAAGAAGGTACTGCTCCCTTTGGTGGCTGGAACTGGTTCTTCCATCTCTGTGCTTCCTACCTGCTTGCAGCCAGCACAGCTGCTGGGAAGGGCTCTCCTTGGGCCAGTCGGAGTCGGAGCCTCTGCTGGGGTTCTGGGCTTGATGGGCTTTGGTGCTGGGATTGTCTTGTGTTGGGGTTTGGCTGGAGGGCCGTCCTAGCCTGGGCTCTGGTGGTGGTTGGGGAATCATAGAATCATAGAATATCAGGGTTGGAAGGGACCTCAGGAGGCCATCTAGTCCAACCCCTTGCTCAAAGCAGGACCGATCCCCAATTAAATCATCCCAGCCAGGGCTTTGTCAAGCCTGACCTTAAAAACTTCTAAGGAAGGAGAAAAGGAGTACTTGTGGCACCTTAGAGACTAACCAATTTATTTGAGCATGAGCTTTCGTGAGCTACAGCTCACTTCATCAGATGTATACCGTGGAAACTGCAGCAGACTTTATATACACACAGAGAATATGAAACAATACCTCCTCCCACCCACTCCACCACCTCCCTAGGTAACGCATTCCAGTGCTTCACCACCCTTCTAGTGAAAAAGTTTTTCCTAATATCCAACCTCAATCTCCCCCACTGCAACTTGAGACCATTACTCCTTGTTCTGTCATCTGCTACCACTGAGAATAGTCTAGATCCATCCTCTTTGGAACCCCCTTTCAGGTAGTTGAAAGCAGCTATGAAATCCCTCCTCATTCTTCTCTTCCGTAGACTAAACATCCCCAGTTCCCTCAGCCTCTCCTCATAAGTCATGTGTTCCAGTCCCCTAATCACTTTTGTTGCCCTCCGCTGGACTCTTCCCAATTTTTCCACATCCTTCCAATAGTGTGGGGCTCAAAACTGGACACAGTACTCCAGATGAGGCCTCACCAGTGTCGAATAGAGGGGAACGATCACGTCCCTCGATCTGCTGGCAATGCCCCTACTTATACATCCCAAAATGCCATTGGCCTTCTTGGCAACAAGGGCACACTGTTGACTCCTATCCAGCTTCTCGTTCACTGTCACCCCTAGGTCCTTCTCTGCAGAACTGCTGCCGAGCCATTCGGTCCCTAGTCTGTAGCGGTGCATTGGATTCTTCCGTCCTAAGTGCAGGACTCTGCACTTGTCCTTGTTGAACCTCATCAGATTTCTTTTGGCCCAATCCTCCAATTTTTCTAGGTCCCTCTGTATCCTATCCCTACCCTCCAGCGTATCTACCACTCCTCCCAGTTTAGACTCTTCCCCCTCATGTTATTCTCCCAGGGGATCCTGCCCATCAGTTCCCTGAGGGAGTCAAAGTCTGCTTTTCTGAAGTCCAGGGTCCGTATTCTGCTGCTTTCCTTTCTTCCTTGTGTCAGGATCCTGAACTCGACCATCTCATGGTCACTGCCTCCCAGGTTCCCATCCACTTTTGCTTCCCCTATTAATTCTTCCCGGTTTGTGAGCAGCAGGTCAAGAAGAGCTCTGCCCCTAGTTGGTTCCTCCAGCTCTTGCACCAGGAAATTGTCCCCTACACTTTCCAAAAACTTCCTGGATTGTCTGTGCACCGCTGTATTGCTCTCTCAGCAGATATCAGGGTGATTGAAGTCTCCCATGAGAACCAGGGCGTGCGATCTAGTAAGTTCTGCGAGTTGCCAAAAGAAAGCCTCGTCCACCTCATCCCCCTGATCCGGTGGTCTATAGCAGACTCCCACCACCACATTACCCATGTTGCTCACACTTCTAAACTTAATCCAGAGACTCTCAGGTTTTTCTGCAGTTTCATACTTGAGCTCTGAGCAGTCATACTGCTCCATTACATACAGTGCAACTCCCCCACCTTTTCTGCCCTGCCTGTCCTTCCTGAACAGTTTATATCCATCCATGACAGTACTCCAGTCATGTGAGTTATCCCACCAAGTCTCTGTTATTCCAATCACATCAAAATTCCTTGACTGTGCCAGGACTTCCAGTTCTCCCTGCTTGTTTCCCAGGCTTCATGCATTTGTGTATAGGCACTTGAAATAACTCGGTGATCGTCCCTCTTTCTCAGTATGAGGCAGGAGCCCTCCCCTCTCACGCGCTCCTGCTCGTGCTTCCTCCCAGTATCCCGCTTCCCCACCTACCTCAGGGCTTTGGTCTCCTTCCCCCGGTGAACCTAGTTTAAAGCCCTCCTCACTAGGTTAGCCAGTCTGCTTGCGAAGATGCCCTTCCCTCTCTTCGTTAGGTGGAGCCCGTCTCTGCCTAGCACTCCTCCTTCTTGGAACACCATCCCATGCTCAAAGAATCCAAAGCCTTCTCTCCGACACCACCTGCGTAGCCATTCGTTGACTTCCACGATTCGACGATCCCTACCCCGGCCTTTTCCTTCCACGGGGAGGATGGACGAGAAGACCACTTGTGCCTCAAACTTCTTTATCCTCCTTCCCAGAGCCACGTAGTCTGCAGTGATCTGCTCAAGGTCATTCATGGCAGTATCATTGGTGCCCACGTGGAGAAGCAGGAAGGGGTAGCGATCCGAGGGCTTGATGAGCCTCGGCAGTCTCTCCGTCACATCGCGAATCTTAGCCCTTGGCAAGAAGCAGACTTCTCGGTTTTCCCGGTCAGGGCAGCAGATAGATGACTCAGTCCCCCTGAGGAGAGAATCCCCGACCACCACCACCCGCCTCCTTCTCTTGGGAGTGGTGGTCGTGGAACCCCCAACCCTAGGACAGTGCATCTCATGTGGGTTGTGTGTGTGGAGGTCTCTCCCGTGCTGGAAGGGCCCTGGGCTCTGGCAACGGCTAGTGGGGGGGAATGGGACAGTTTCTCTGGAGTGGGAGGGGCTCTAGGTACATGGGCACTGGAAGAATAAACAACATTCGCACTTTGTCCATGAAGCACTTTCAGGCTGTTTGGGCTTTCTGGGCTCTGGGCACTTCCCCTGCACACACCCTGAATTCCAGTGCCTGGTGCCACACGCTTGAACTCCTGGTCTTGGCCTTCAAGGCCCTTTATCACTTGAAGGACTCAGCGATTATGGCAGATGTACACTGGCGCAGGAGTGCCCCGCGTGATGGTAACAAACCCTGATCCTTGCCTGCCGGGGGGTTCTATTACCTCTGCACATGGCATTGCTGAACACTCTGTCCTGCTCCGGAGGCCGAACTTCAAAGGGAATGTTGAAAAATAGGAAAAGGTTCAGGACAGAGTGGTGAGTGTTCAAGATTTGGAAAAGCTGCTTTGGAATGGAGACTAAATGAACTCCATCTATTTAGTTTAGCCACGAGAAGGCTAAGAGGTGACTGATCACATTCTACAATTACCTCCATAGGGAAGAGATGCCTGCTAACAAAGCGCGCTTAATTCTACCAGACAAAGGCAGAACAAGCTCCAATGGCTATCAGCTGCAGCTAGACAAATTCAGACTAGAAATAAGGCACAAATATTTAGCAGTGAGAGTGATTGTGCCACTATTTAATGGTGTGTGACTGTTTGAAAAGGTTAAACAGAATGACCCAGGTAACTACAGGTTTGTCAGGCTGATGTTGTCCCTGGACAAAATAATGGGACAGCTGATATAGGACTTGATTAATAAAGAATTAAAGGGGGTGGGTGTAATATAATTAATGCCAACCAAAATGCGTTTATGGAAAATAGATCTTGTCAAATAAATGTGCTATTTTTTGATGAGATTACATCAAAGGTAAGTACTGATGATGCAATAGCCAGACTTCTGTATGGGATTTGACTTGGTACCACAGGACATTTTGATTAAGAAATTAGAATGATATACAGTTAATATGGCACACAGCTGGATTCAAAACTGGTTAACTTTTAGATCTCAAAATGTAATTGGGAATCATTAAACAGGTGGGTTGTCAGTGGGGTCCTACAGTCATCAGTTCCTGGCCTTATGTTATTTAACATTTTTATCAGTTACCTAGAAGAAAATGTAAAATCATCACTGATAAAGTTTGACACAAAAATTGGTGGGGCAGTGGTAAACAGTGAGGAGCACAGGTCACTGACACAGGGATCGGGATTGCTTGGAACCTGGGCGCAAGCAAACAGTATGTGTTTTAATATAGCCAATGTAAACTTATACATCTAGCAACAGAAAAATACAGGATCAAAGACTGCAGCCTATACATACGGGACAGGGGCCTCAATCCTGGGAAGCAGTGACTCTGGAAAAGCCTTGGGGTTGTGGTGGATAATCAGTATTTCCCAAGCTGTGTTGCTAGCTGGGTTTTGGCACAGTTTCTGTATGGATGTCCAGCATCCTGTGTGGGCAGCGGGAGTCTCTCGGGAAAGGAGGAAGGGGGCTCTGTGCTCTGTCAGAGGCTAGATTGGTGATGGTCATGGCCAAAGGACTGTCGACCTCCCCTCGCTCCCCCAAGGCGGGGGCGGGGCCGAGGGTCTCCCAGTGCAATTCTGTGTGTGATGAGGGCATTGTTGAGGGTGAGAGACGCTGCTGGTTGGGCTCTGGGTTTTCCTGAACTGGAAATTGGTGGGGTGCGGTTAACAAAGCACCGGAGACCCAGGAAGAAATGGAGCAGAGGCCAAGCCCCGGGAGCAGCTGAGCCATGCTGAAGGACTGACTAGCTGGGTTTAGAGCAGCTGCGTTGCTCTGGCTGGTTCGGTGCAGAGTGGGCGAGTGTCCCTGTTGGAGGGGGAGGGGCAACCATGGGGGGCGGGCATTCGCAGCTCTGCTGGGGGGCAGGGACTCTTCAAAGTTGTTTTACCAAAACCAAATAAAAGGGGGCAGAGGGGCTGTGATGGGACACGCCTGCCCATTGCTGCAGTCAGCCCCCTTCTCTCTCTCTCACCGCCCTCCCCCACGGCCTGCTCACCATGTTGCATCTGTTGCAGGTGCTGGCTGCCCACCATGCGGAGGTAAGAGCTGGGCCCAGGCCCCACACCCCAAGGATGGGGCAGAGGCGAAAGAATTGGCAGGCATCCCCTTAACACCAGCTTGTCGTGGGAGGGCACCAGGGTTAGCCGCCAGGCCAGGGCAGTACCAGTATGGGGGGTGGTACCTGCTTCCTTAAGGCACACCATGCTGGGAGGGGTTGGGGGAGTGGGAAATGTGTCCACGGGGTGACACGAGTTTACATTTTGGGGGGGGGGAGTTGGCTGTGTGCCAGGAAAGAGCCTGGCACTGCACATGGGGGTGGGGGGTACACACACAGATTGGGTGGGTAGATGCAGATTTCAGTGACCACATGCTGGGATGTGGGGGGGGGTCAATGTTCCCTCTAATTTCTGACAGGCTGTATGCACAAAAAATGTCTTATGTGCAAATTGTTGTGCTTCTGTGCAAATGTTTGTGTGCATGGTGTCTCGCTGTGTGCACGGGGTTTAGTATCTGTGCGCGCGTGCACCCATGCACAGCTTAGAGCGAACGGGGGGGGGAGTGGGGGGCTGCACACTGGGCTAGAATGGGGATGGGACAAGGCTGCACACTGGGCTCGGATGGGGGGCAGGCTTGGTGGCTGCGTGCTGGGATGTGGGGATGCGATGGCGGGACAGTGGGCTGGGGCACAGGGGGGTTGTACAGGGGGTGGGTGGCTTTGGCACCTGTCCCCGCCCAGCCTCACCTGCTGTCTCTGTGTCCTCCCCCCCGCATGTTTCATGTTTAGATTCAGAAAACCAGCTGGGCCTCTCCCTGCAGACAGGTGAGTGCTGCAGGATGGGCTGCCCTGGCCTCCCTGCCAATTCCTTGCCCTAGGGCCACCTAGCTTCTGCTGCCTCGACCTCCTGCCCCGGGCCACCCGGCCTCCCCCAGCCTGGGGCTACCCATCTTCTGTCACCTCCATCCCTTGCCCTGGCTCTCCTGGCCTCTCCCTGCCCCTGTGCTGTGGCACCAGCTTCCTCCTCCCCTCCCTGGGAGCAGCGCTTGGCTTGGTCCCACTCTCCCAGGCCTTGAGCTCTCCCTCCCCCTCCGTGTCTGGTACCTCACCCCCCCCCCCTTGCTCTCCTGTGTCTGCAGCGGACGTGCTGGCTGGTCTCTTTGGGGTTCTCTTTGCAGTCACGGCTCTGGCCTTCCTCATCTACATCCACAAGCAGCGGAGCCAGAACACAAGGTGAGAGCTGGGAGCCACCGGCATGCTCCACGCCCCGCTGCCTGGATGCGGGAACCACACCCCGACCCTTCTCCCTCCCTCTGTCCTGAACCCCCATTCAATTTACGATTCTCCCTCGCTGCCCCCACCACCCCCAGCCAAGTTCCCCTTCCCCCCTGTGCCCTACCCTGCAAAGGCTGGGAGAGTCGCAGCTCACCTGGCACAAGCCACTCCCGCGTGTAGGGAGAGTGCCCAGAGGCCGGGGGGTGTGAGTGGGGAGAACCTGCCCCATAACGCAGAAGGGGGGGCTGCCAGGGAGTTGCAGGCGATCGGTCCTTTCTCAGCTCATTCCAGGGCTCCCTGACGCCCCAGTGTTCTCCCTTCCCTGCAGGCCGGACTCTCACCCCAAGCCCAACGTCATCTACACAGCAGCCACCACAGATGAGAATGCGGTGTAGGCAGGGCCCCTGCTGCCCAGCGAGGGCCTCTGGCACACGGAAGGGAGACCAGCACACGCACCCTTGGGCTCTGCTGGCTGGACCCTGCCACTCACAGCCAGCCAAGCACGCCCTCCCTCCCCACCAAGGGGCCAGAGCAGCAGGGGCCCCTTCTCTGGGGCCTTCACTCCTTGAGGCCCGGTTACCTGCACTGAGGCTCAGCAGAGACTGAGGGGAAAAACTCTGCCCCTTTCACAGATACTTTTTTTAAAGATACAATAAAATCAATGAAATAGAAACCTATTGCTATGCCAGCCCTGCCTCTGCTGCAGGAGCTATCTCCCCTGGGGGCCAGGGCCCCTCCCACCATTGCAGTGATGGCCCTGCCTCTGCTGTGGGATCGCCCCAGGCAGATACACCAGGCCAGGGCTAGGAAGCACCCCTGTGTGGGACCAGCTGCCCTCAGCAGCACAGTGGATGGCTCCAGGTAGAGCAGCCAGGAAGCCCCAGAAAAGGATGCTGCAGCTGGGCTTTGCCTTCCTGTCCCGCCTGAGCACTCATGTAGCTACTCTGGCCCACACCCCCGCCAGTGGATTCATTCTTAGTGCACCTTGGGCTGAGCAGCAGGAGAAGTCATTGCCATGGGGCCTGTCACAGGTGGGAGGGGGGGTCCCATGGCCTCTGGCCTGCCCCCAGGGGCTCAGCAGCCAGACACCCTGCATGCAGCAGTAGAGGCTAGACAACCACTGCCCAGCTTCTTGTGACCCTCCAGCGGGGTTCGTTACTGTGCCAGCCTGGAGCCCAGCATCCACCTGGCAGCATCCAACCAGCGCCCCACTCACCCATTCGATGCCGGTGCCACGTGCCGTGGTACTGGCAGACGCCTAGTGGCCATGTGGAGTCCCTGCACCATTTCTGTAAAACACGGACCCAAGGGAAACAACACACACACTCCCCTCCCAAGGACAGTGGCAGTGTGGTCCAGTGGATACAGCACTGGACCAAGGCTCAGAACAGCTGGGTTCTGTTCCAGGTTGCCCCACTGGCCTGTTGGGTGACCGTACACAAGTCAATTCCATGCCTGTGCCTTGGTTTCCCCAGCTGTAAAACAAGGATAATGACCCTGCCCCTACACGTGAAATGTTGCATACAAGCTGGGTATCACCCCAACTTCCCACTCCCAGCATGGCAGATGCACTGCATGTGCAGGACCCATCCCATCCCCCACAGCCACACACAAATTCTCTCTGAGGCTGGTATTTCTCTTTATTGATATAAAAGCCCATTACAAACTCAGTCAGTCTTGGCTCTCTGCCCTGGTGCCTCTGCATGGCTTCTGGGTCCCTGCTCCCAGTTCCACCTCACATCCCCAGGGCTGGTGCCAGCTCGGGCACCTCATATCCACCCCCACCAGAGACATGGACAGGGTCACTGATCCCGCCCCGGATAAACCTCTGCCACCGCCCCTCCTCCCAGCATGTCTGCACAAGGCATGCAGCTACCAGCTGCACTGTGCCAGCATCACCTGCCCATCCCCTTCCCGTACCAGCATCAGCCCTTTGGCACCACTCATCCCCTCTCCATGCCAGTGCTGGGCAGCCAGTCAGCCTCATCCTTTGCCACCCACCTGTTCTGCATTTCCCATTGAATGCCACCCACCATCCTTCTCAGGCCAGTACCTGGCAGTCTGTCCCATACCAGCAGCCAGGCACTTGGGGCCAGGGCTGGGAATTCAGCCCCCTGGTACAGCCACTCCTGGGCAAGGGGAAAGGACGTTGCAGCTCCTTAGTGCCTAGCATCCCCAGCTCG
This sequence comes from Caretta caretta, assembly GCF_965140235.1. NCBI lineage: Eukaryota > Metazoa > Chordata > Testudines > Cheloniidae > Caretta > Caretta caretta. The sequence continues at coordinate 339,637 of NC_134210.1, forward strand.
GCGCTTTGATGTATCCAGGCAAACTGCTGACCAGATCACAGACTTCCTGGGGCTGAGAAGGACTCTCCCTGTATGTGGCAGAAAGAGCCCACCACACACACTGCTTGTGGAGCAGGCACAGTGAGTTCTGGAGAACCCCTCACACCATGTTGAACCATGGGTCTTTCAAGGGTGGGCTAAACCAGTCCAGGTCCACAGCATGGAGGGACAGGGGTTGGTAGGACAGGGTGAGCAGCCCTCAGCTATCAGACATTCTGATGGCTACTCCCTGGCTGCAGGAGCCCCTGGACACCTGCCTCCAGCAGGGACTGATCGGGGGACTCCCATTCCAGAAGAGAGAAATGATATTGCAGAGAAGGGAACTGTAGGTCCCAGCTGACAGCACCAGAGGGAGGGCAGGGCAGGCAGAGAGCAGCTGAGGGGAGAGCTCCTGATGGACCCTCAGGATCCTGGCTGGGGGCTTGTCTCGCTCTGCTGCCCTGTGGAGAAGCAAAGGCAAGGGGGTGAGTTCAGGCACCCAGCTCACAGGGTTCCAGAGTAGGTCATTTCCTGCCCCATTCTCACAGAAAAGGGGCAGCACCCTGATGAATAGCCCCAGATTGGGGTGTTTCCCCACCTGCTAGTGCTAGGAAAGAGTTAATGTCACTGCTGAAGGGGCTCAGATCAGGGCATTCCCCCTGCCCCAAAGCAGGCCATGTCCTCCCCCAATACTGGGGTAGCCCCTCCCAGCATTCCCCTCAGAGGCATGGCCTCGGCAGGGCTCCTGCTCTGGATGTGGGGCTGGAGCGGGTACTCACCCCGCAGGGACCGGAGCAGGTTCCGAGTGCAGCCTCCTGACAGGATGTAGGCCCATGCCGCCGTGGCGAACATCAGCAGGTAGGAGGGGATGAGGCTGCCCACGTACAGGGGGTTCCAAAACGTCTGGGAGGAGAGCAGCAAACAGGGTGAGAGCAGGGGAGGAGCCGGGGGAGCCCCAGAGGCAGTTATGCCAGAGCTGGCCTCCCCCCGAGCCCTGGCCTGCTGGCTCAGGCCCCCTCGATGCTCTGATCTCCTTCCCTGACACTCCTGGCTCCGCACCTGGCTGGGGCACGGTGCTCTGAGGGATATGGGGCTGGTGTGCCCAGGGCGCCGGGGTGTCTCGCTGGTCTGCAGCAGGACGGCACTGCCCCATGGAGCTAGTGGGTCCTGCAGACTCCTCTGGAGCATTTGGAGTTTGAGGTTCAGGGGTGTTGCATCTCTCACTCACAGGCTTTAGTACCTGGAGGCTGCCTCTGTCTGTTCACACTCATGCAGGTCTCACAGGTGACTCCCTGGAGCAATGGTCCTGGGGGAACACCCAGTTCTCCTGGGGGCAGGGACTGTCTTTCTGCATGCAGCACCCATCCTGACAGGGCCCACATCCTGAGGGGGCCCTCACACACCTACCAGATAGTAATTCCTGGCCCAGAACCACCCACCCAGTTCCCTGCAGCACTCAGGCAGCGGTGACCCGGTGGTGTGGGAGCAGCCTTCCCAGCCGCCCACATCTTCGGTTTGCCCTGCCCACGCTTACCGATCCTGACACAATGAGGTGAGTGAGGATGACGGCTGCCATCTCCCACCAGTGCTGGGTCTCACAGCCGTGGAAGAAGAGGATTCCCCAGAAGGTGTGAAGGAAAATCATCACCATGGTCATGAAGGCTGTGAGGAGGAGCATAGATGGTCACAGCTAGGCTGGCAAGGCTGTCCACCAAGCAGAGCCCCGGGCAGAGTCAGGGCCGTAGTGGGGTGGGGCACCCATCAACAGAGGATGAGGAGAACTGGCTTTACCTGAGGGGCAGCGTAGGGCACTGATGTGGAGAGCCATGCTGGTGAGGGGATGGGTGGGGTGTGAGCAGGATGTCCGTGATGGGGGCGGCAGTGGGCAGGCAGTTTGAGGGGCTGTGGTAGTGGGGTGCCTTAAGGAGGAGGCAGTGATGAGGGGCAGTGTGGGTGAGAAAAGGGTCGATGGTGGTGTTAGTGGAGACATGGCAGGAGTGGGGGAGCAGACTAGGGTGAGGAAGGGATGGGTTGGGTGCAGTACGGGAGGGGCAGGGGCTGCTACACCTGTTGCTTAACTGAGATCAGGAAGCAAAGCTGCAAACCTCTGTTGTGTGTGTTCCAGTTCCAATTCCAATAGATCTTTTTCGAGATGGGGCAACCACATCTGCAGGTAGTATTCAAGGTGTGGGCGTCCCATGGATTTATATAGCGGCAACATGATATTCTCTGTCTTATTATGTGTCTCTTTCCTAACGATTCCCAATATTCTGTTCACTGTTTTGACTGCCACTGCACTTTGAGCGTATGTTTTCAGAGAACTATCCACAGTGACTCCAAGATCTCCTTCTTGAGTGGTAACAGCTAATTTAGACCCCATCATTTTATATGTATAGTTGGGATGATGTTTTCCAATGTGCATTACTTTGCATTTATCAACATTGAATTTCATCTGCCATTTTGTTGCCCAGTCACCCAGTTTAGTAAGATCCCTTTGTAGCTCTTTGCAGTCTGCTTTGGACTTAACTTTATCTTAAGTAATTTTGCATCATCTGCAAATTTTGCCACCTCACTGTTTACCCCTTTTTCCTGGTCATTTATGAATAAGTTTAATAGGACTGTCCCAGTACAGACCTCTGGAGGACACCACCATTTACGTCTCTCCATTCTGAAAACTGACTATTCCTACCCTTTCCCATCTTTTAACCAGTTACTGATTCCTGAGAGGACCTTCCCTCTTATCCCATGACAGCTTACTTTGCTTAAGAGCCTTTGGTGAGGGACCTTGTCAAAGACTTTCTGAAAATCTGAATACACTATATCCACTGGATCACCTTCATCCACATGCTTGTTGACCCCCTCAAAGAATTCCAGTAGATTGGTGACACAGGATTTCCCTTTACAAAAACCATGTTGACGCTTCTCCAAAAGATCGTGTTCATCTAGGTGTCTTACAATTCTGTTCTTTACTATAGTTTCAACCATTTTGCCCGATACTGGAGTCAGGCTTACCGGCCTGTAATTGAGAGGATCCCCTCCGGAGCCCTTTTTAAAAATACACATCACATTAGCTATCCTCCTGTCATCTGGTACTGAAACGGATGTAAATGATAGGTTACAAACCACAGTTAATAGTTCTGCAATTTCACATTTGAGTTCCTTCAGAACTCTTGGGTGATACCATCTGGTCCTGGTGACTTATTACTATTTAATTTTTCAATTTGTTCCAAAACCTCCTCTAATGACACCTCAATCTGGGACAGTTCCTCAGATTTCTCACCTAAAAAGAATGGCTCAGGCTTGGGAATCTCCCTCACATCCTCAGCTGTAAAAAGACCAATGCAAAGAATTAATTTAGTTTCTCCGCAATTGTTTTATCATCCTTGAGTGCTCCTTTAGCACCTCGATCATCCAGTGACCCCACTGGTTGTTTAGCAGGCTTCCTGCTTCTGATCTACTTAAAGAATTTTTTGTTATTACTTCTTGAGTCTTTTTGCTAGCTGTTCTTCACATTCTTTTTTGGCCTTCCTAATTATATTTTTACACTTCATTTGCCAGAGGTTATGCTCCTTTCTATTTTCCTCATTAGGATTTAACTTCCACTTTTTAAAGGATGCCTTTTTGCCTCTCACTGCTTCTTTTACTTTGTTGTTTAGCCACCGTGGCACTTTTTTGATTCTCTTACTATGTTTTTTAATTTGGGGTGTACATTTAAGTTGAGCCTCTATTATGGTGTCTTTAAAAAGTTTCCATGCAGCTTGCAGGGATTTCACTTTTGGCGCTGTACCCTTTAATTTGTGTTTAACTAACCTCCTCATTTTTGTGTAGTCCCCCTTTCTGAAATTAAATGCTACAATGTTGGGCCACTGTTTTCCCTGCCACAGGGATGTTAAATTTAATTATATGATGGTCACTATTACCAGCTATATTCACCTCGTGGAACAGATCCTGTGCTCCACTTAGGACTAAATCAAGAATTGTCTCTCCTCTGGTGGGTTCCAGGACTAGCTGCTCCAAGAAGCAGCCATTTAAGGTGTCAGAAACTTTATCTCAGTATCCTGTCCTGAGGGGACATGTGCCCAGTCAATATGAGGATAGTGGAAATCTCTATTATTGAGTTATTTATTTTAATAGCCTGTTACAAATATACAGGGAAGGGTAACAACCTTTATGTATTCAGTAATATAACATTTCTCCTGGCCAGAGGTTACCTGTAAGAGGTTAAAAAGCTCAAATAACCTAGTTGGCACCTGACCAATGGTGCTTTCAAATCTGGGGGTGAGGAGGCTTTGTTGTGCTCTTTGTTTGTGTGTTCTTTTAAGGAGAGAAAGAAACTAGGTCCCCCCCCAAAAAAACTCTCTTAAGAACCTGCCTAAAAAAGCATCCAAAATTACTAAAACAGTAAGTAAAGCCAGAAAAGGCGTCAGATTATTTTTTGTTTTAGCTTGTGAATTTTCCTTTGCTGGAGGGAGGTTTATTCCTGTTTTGGTAACTTTAAAACTAAGCCTAGAGGGGGATTCTCTGTGTCTTAAATCTTTTTATTTTTCCCTGTAAAATTGCCTTCCATCTTGATTTTACAGGGGTGATTCTTTTACTTTGTTTAATAAAATTCTTCTTTTAAAAGCCTAATTGATTTTCAGTGTTCTAAAGACCCAAAGGTTTGGTCTGTGCTCACCTGTACCAATTGGTGAGGATATTATTCTCAAGCCTCCCCAGGAAAGGGGGGTGTAGGGGCTTAGGGTGATATTTTGGGGGAAATAGGAACTCCAAGTGGTCCTTTCCCTGAACCTTTGTCTAAATCACTTGGTGGTGGCAGCATACCATCCATCCAAGGACAAGGGATTTGTGCCTTGGGGAAGTTTTAACCTAAACTGGTAAAATAAGCTTAGGGCATCTTTCATGCGGGTCCCCACATCTTTACCCCAAAGTTCAGAGTGGGGAGGGAACCCTAACATAGCCTCTCTAATCTCCCTGAGCATTTCACAGTTACTATCACCATCCTGGTCAGTAGTATCTCTCTACTGCTACATTCTTATTATTAGAGCATGGAGTTACTATCCCTAGAGATTCTATAGCACAGTTTGGCAGGTAGATGGTGCAGTGGGCAGATGGTGCAGTGGGTTGTAGGCCCATTGCTCACCCGAGGTCAGGAAGTAGAGCTGTGAGTCTCCATGGATTCCCACAGTGCCAGGCCCCAGGGCATCTGCCAGGAGGTTAATCATGGAGAAGGCGCCACTCATGAGCCCAAAGCCCAGGCCAGCTACTGTGGGACAGAGAAAACACATGTTGCTGAGCCCAGGGACGTCAGAGCCAGAGACTCTCAGAGAGGCTCCCTTGACCTGTCTCCAACCCCCAGAGGCCTCCCCCACAGCCCTGCACAGGGACCCCACAACACTTGCCTCCATTCTGAGGGATCCCTGGTGAGAAATCTCCTTTTCCCAAGAGCCCCCTCCCCTCCTCTATGAGATGCTACCTCCACTCATCCCATATACCCCATCACACAAGCTGGGGTCAGCCCTGCCCCATTGAGGAACATACCATATGCCATCTGCTGGATGGAAATCGGGGAGCAGCCATCTTCGCTGAGGGTCACCAGCCCTTCGACTGCCTTCCTGGACAGAGAAAGGAGAGAGTCCCAGTCACACCCCAGTGTACGGCTGCCCATGATGGGATTACTAGGCTGGTTGATAACAGTAACTGTGTAGACGTACTGTACTTGGATCTTTGCAAGGTGTTTGATTTAGCACCACACGATAGTCTGATTAAAAAATTACCTCTACGCAATACCAATGAAGCATAAATTAAACAGATTTAGAACTGGCTGACAGATCTCAGAAAGGAGTTTTGAGAAAGTAAGAATATTTTGTTATATTTTTATGAGTCCTGTGAGCCCATTTCCCCTATGTGCTGCATCATTGCCAAATGGGTGGAAAAGGGCTATCTGCTCTCAAGGCAGGCAAAGAAACAAAGGAGTGGGTGTCATCGAACTGTCTGGGCTTTAGGCCCCACGTCAATGTAGCATCTGAGAAGACAAGGGCAAATCCAATCCCTCAGACATTAACACCCAGTGACCAAGGCCCCAGAGGGTTTGGATTTCCCACCTCTCAGCAGAGAGGCTGAGAACTTTCCCCAGCTGGAGAATAAAGGACTGGGGAGGTATGAGATGGGGGGGATCAGAGCTGGCAGCTGGGAGGAGCCGGGCTCTCACCTGGAGTCTGACCAAGGAGGTCAGACAGAGACAGACAGAGCTTGAACCAAGGGGTTCTCTACAGCTTGGCTGGGTGCTGGGTTGGCCAGACTGGATGACGCTCTAACTGTCAGTTCTCTGAGCTACTCTAAGCGCTCCCTGTGCTGTGTCCAGGTGACTAATAAAGCCAACTGTTCTGGCAGTGCTGTGTGAGTGTCACTGCAGATGCTGGGTGAGATGCATTAATCCCTGCAGAGTGGACAAGTCTCCATCAGGGTCTGTCTCAGTGCGACTTGCTGAGTAGAGCTCACGGGGTGAAGCAGGGGGGCTACAGGCCCAGAGGTCCAGTCTCAGGAGGTGGTTACACTGGAGAAAGAGTGAGACCCCCTCAGGGGGTCTGGCCCACTGATGGGCTCTTCCCAGAGACTGTTCCATGGCTCTGTGACAGCTGTTAAGAGGGAATCATAACTGAGTGGGGCATTTCTGGTATGGTTCTAAGCCCGATGCCATTCAATTTTTTTTATCAAAGGATCTGGAAGTAAATATAAATATCACTGTCATCAGCAAATTTTATAAGCAAAGACTGGCAGAATGGTAAATAATGACAAGGACAGGGCAGTCACATAGTATAATCTGGATCGCTTGGTAATCTGGGCCCATTCAAACAAAATGCATTTTAATACAGTCATATGGGAATGCACACCATACCTACAGAATGGGGGACTGTATTCTGTAAAGTAGTGAATTAAAAAGGATTAGGAGTCATAGGGGATAAGCAACTGAACTGAGTTCCCAGTACAAACCTAGAATGATATAAAATTAACATGACCCACATTAACCAAATTAAAAACTGGATAACTGATAGAGAATCATCTGTGAACAGGACTATTTCCAGTGGGGTCCCACCAGAATTGGTTCTTGGCCCTATGCTATTTAACCATTTTTCAATGACCTGGAAGAAAACAAAATCATCACTGATAAATTTTGCAGATGACAAAAAAGAATTGGGAGAGTGGTAAATAATGAAGAGGACAGGTCACTGATACAGAGCAATCTAGATCACTTGGTAAACTGGGTGCAAGCAAACAATAGACACATTTTAATATGGCTAAACGTAAATGTATCCATCTAGAACAAGAAATGCAGGCCATACCTACAGAATGGGGGACTTTATCCTGGGAAGCAGTGATGCTTGAAAATATTTGGGGGGCGTGGTGGATAATTAGCTGAACATGAGCTCCGAGTGCGACGTTGTGATCAAAAGGGCTAATGCGATCCTGGGAGGCATGAACAGGGGAATCTCGAGTAGGGGCAGAGAAGTTATTTTGCCTCCGTCTTTGGCATTATTGGAACCACTGCTGGAATCCTGTGTCCAGTTCTGGGGTCCTCAATTAAAAAAAAATGTTGATAAATTACAGAGGGTTCAGAGATGAGCCAGGAGAATGATTAAAGCATCAGAAAACCTGCCATATAGTGATCAACTCCAGGAGCTCAATCTATGTAGCTTAACAAAGAGAAGGTTAAGTGGGGACTTGATTCCAGTCTACAAGCACCTACATAGGGAACAAATATTTATTTAATAATGGGCTCTTCTATTTATCAGAGAAAGGTCTAACTCGATCCAAGGGGTCGAAGTATAAGATAGACAAAGTCAGACTAAGGTACAAATTTTTAACAGTGATGTTAAACAACCATTGGAACAGTTTACCAAGGGCTGTGGTGGTTTCTCCATCACTGACAATTTTTAAATCAAGATGGGATGTTTTTCCTCACAGCTCTGCTCTAGGAATTATTTCAGGGCAGTTCTCTGGCCTGTGCTCTGCAGAAGTTCAGATAGATTCATAGATTCTAAAGAGAAGAGTGGACCACTATGGTCATCTATGTATAAACAGGTGATTAGTGAGGAGGAAGTGATTTTAGCTTTTTATACTGCATTGGTTAGGCTGCTACTGCATCCAGTTGTGGGGTTCACATTTTTAAAAGGATGTTGAAAAACTAAACAGGGTGCAGAGAAGAGCCACAAAAATAATCCAAGAGCCGGAAAAATGTTTTACAGCGAGAGACAAAGAAAGACTGAGAGGAAACTAAAGACCCTCACGGGGAGAAAATACCAGGTACTAAAGGGCTCTTTAATCAAGAGGAGAAAGGCAGAAAAGAACCAATGGCTGACAGTAAATGGCTCAGCACAGGAGTGACTGGATGACAGTAGTTGGCCTGTGCTCTGCAGGGGGTCAGACTAATGATGCCTTCTGGCTCAAACACTATGAATCCTGGGTTTTAGGCCTGGCTCTGACACTACCTCGCTGGGCCATGCAGTTTGAGCCCAGGCATGAAAGGGTTTTTGACACCAAATAGGGAGATGCTGTAGTACAGGGTTACTGTGTTTAGAGCCAGCCCTGGCCCCTCACTGCCACCTGGTTTAGGCTTATGAACTTGGCCACATTTAGCAAGATTCCCTGTCCTGGGGTGATCCATCCCCCGTTCTCCCCCCCCCCCCCCAGCTTCTGGCAGTCGGAGGCTTAGGGTGACCCATGGGGTTGCATCCCTGACCATCCTGGCTAATAGCCATTGATGGACCTACCCTACTTTTCCAGTTCTTTTTTGAACCCAGTTATAGTTTTGGCCTTCACAACATCCCCTGGCAAGGAGTTCCTCAGGTTGACTCTGCATTGTGTAAAGAAGTACTTCCATATGTTGGTTTTAAACCTGCTGCCTGTTAATTTAATTGGGGGACCCCTGGTTCTTGTGTTACACAATGAGGTAAATAACACTTCCCTATTCATTTTCTCCACATCAGTCATGATTTGATAGACCTCCCTCATCTCCCCCCTTAGTCACCTCTTTTCTAAGCTGTACAGTCCAAATATTTTAAATCTCTCCTGGTACAGAAGCTGTTCCATACCCCTGATCATCTTTGTTGCCATTCTCTGAAGCTTTTCCAGTTCCACTATACCCTTTTTGAGATGGGACCACCAGAACTGCACTCAGTATTCAAGGTGTGGGCAAACCATGGATTTATATAGTGGCATTATGCTATCTACAGTCTTATTTTCTATCCTTTTCTTAATGGCTCCCGACATTCTGTTTGCCCTTTTGGCCTCTGCTGTGCACTGAGCTAAAGAGTTCAGGGAACTACCCACGGTGACTTCAAGCTCTCTCTTTCGTGAGCAGTCACAGCTCGTTTGGACCCCATCCCTGCCTATGTTTAGCTGGTACAGATGTATATCAACCGCGAGCAGGTCACTTCCTTTCACTGTGCCCCTCTTTGTCGGTTTAGACAGTCAGCTCCTTGGGGCAGGGACTGTGTCTCAGGCTGTGTGTAGCACTGAGCACAAGGCCCCATTCTCATAATCCAAAGGAGGCAGATTTGTGGCCTGAGAGGCACCTTTGTCCAGCAGGCGGCATTAATCCTTGGTGCCCTCTGATGCCCTGAAGGTAAATGGGAAATAGCATCATAGAACTGGAAGGGACCTTGAGAGGTCATCTAGTCCAGTCCCCTGCACTCAGGTATTATCTAGACCATCCCTGACAGGTGTTTGTCTGACCTGCTCTTAAAAATCTCCAATGATGGAGATTCCACAACCTCCCTAGGTGATTTATTCCAGTGCTTAACCACTCTGACAGTCAGGAAGTTTTTCCTAATGTCCCACTTGATCAGGTGGTTCTGCAGTTTCTTTGAGAGCGTGTGACAAGCTGTCAGCATAGTCTGTGTGGTATGTAGATTGTAATGGAGTGGAAATCTATCAACTTCATGAAAAACTTGTACAGATACAGACAGACATCATCTTCCTTTCCAAATGCAAACAGATGGACATCATACCAAAAGGACTGAAAGTAAAAAATCCATTACAATCTACATACCACACAGACTATGCTGACAGCTTGCGCCACACGCTCTCAAAGAAACTGCGGAACCACCTGATCAACATCCTCTACAGCAAACAGGGAAAGATTAAGAATGAGCTCTCAAAAATGGATACTCTCATAAAAAAAAACAACCTTCCACACAAACTTCCTCGTGGCTGGATTTTACTAAAACACACACTTTGCTTCTCTACAAAAGAAAAAGGACACTAAATTATCTAAACTACTACATGCCACAAGGGGCCACAGCAATGGTTCCCTTAACCCACCCAGCAATATTGCTAATCCATCCAACTATACTCTTAACCCAGCAGAAGAATCTGTCCTATCTCGGGGCCTCTCCTTCTGCCCCTCCACCCCTACGAACATGATACAGTTCTGTGGTGACCTAGAATCCTATATTCGACGTCTCCGACTCAAGGAATATTTCCAACACACCTCTGAACAACATACTAATCCACAGAGACCTCCCTACCAACACTACAAAAAGGATTCTAGGTGGACTCCTCCTGAAGGTCGAAACAGCAGACTGGACTTCTACATAGAGTGCTTCCACCAATGTGCACGGGCTGAAATTGTGGAAAAGCAGCATCACTTGCCCCATAACTTCAGCCGTGCAGAACACAATGCCATCCACAGCCTCAGAAACAACTCACGAAAGCTCATGCTCAAATAAATTGGTTAGTCTCTAAGGTGCCACAAGTACTCCTTTTCTTTTTGCGAATACAGACTAACACGGCTGTTCCTCTGAAACCCTGACATCATAATCAAAAAGGCTGACAAAGGAGGTGCTGTTGTCATCATGAATAGGTCGGAATATGAACAAGAGGCTGCTCGGCAGCTCTCCAACACCACTTTCTACAAGCCATTACCCTCTGATCTCACTGAGGGTTACCAAAAGAAACTACAGCATTTGCTCAAGAAACTCCCTGAAAAAGCACAAGAACAAATCTGCACAGACACACCCCTGGAACCCCGACCTGGGGTATTCTATCTGCTACCCAAGATCCATAAACCTGGAAATCCTGGGCGCCCCATCATCTCAGGCATTGGCACCCTGACAGCAGGATTGTCTGGCTATGTAGCCTCCCTCCTCAGGCCCTACTCTACCAGCACTCCCAGCTACCTTCGAGACACCACTGACTTCCTGAGGAAACTACAATCCATCGGTGATCTTCCTGAAAACACCATCCTGGCCACTATGGATGTAGAAGCCCTCTACACCAACATTCCACACAAAGATGGACTACAAGCCGTCAAGAACACTATCCCCGATAATGTCACGGCAAACCTGGTGGCTGAACTTTGTGACTTTGTCCTCACCCATAACTATTTTACATTTGGGGACAATGTATACCTTCAGATCAGCGGCACTGCTATGGGTACCCGCATGGCCCCACAGTATGCCAACATTTTTATGGCTGATTTAGAACAACGCTTCCTCAGCTCTCGTCCCCTAATGCCCCTACTCTACTTGCGCCATATTGACGACATCATCATCTGGACCCATGGAAAAGAAGCCCTTGAGGAATTCCACCATAATTTCAACAATTTCCATCCCACCATCAACCTCAGCCTGAACTAGTCCACACAAGAGATCCACTTCCTGGACACTACAGTGCTAATAAGAGATGGTCACATAAACACCACCCTATACCGGAAACCTACTGACCGCTATTCCTACCTACCTGCCTCCAGCTTTCACCCAGACCACACCACACGATCCATTGTCTACAGCCAAGCTCTACGATACAACCGCATTTGCTCCAACCCCTCAGACAGAGACAAACACCTACAAGATCTCTATCAAGCATCCTTACAACTATAATATCTACCTGCTGAAGTGATGAAACAGATTGACAGAGCCAGAAGAGTACCCAGAAGTCACCTACTACAGGACAGGCCCAACGAAGAAAATAACAGAACGCCACTAGCTGTCACCTTCAGCCCCCAACTAAAACCCCTCCAACGCATTATTAAGGATCTACAACCTATCCTGAAGGACGACCCATCACTCTCACAAATCTTGGGAGACAGGCTACAGACAGCCCCCCAACCTGAAGCAAATACTCACCAGCAACCACACACCACACAACAGAACCACTAACCCAGGAACCTATCTTTGCAACAAAGCCCGTTGCCAACTGTGCCCACATATCTATTCAGGGGACACCATCACAGGGCCTAATCACATCAGCCACACTATCAGAGGCTCGTTCACCTCCACATCCACCAATGTGATATGCGCCATCATGTGCCAGCAATGCCCCTCTGCCATGTACATTGGTCAAACTGGACAGTCTCTACGTAAAAGAATAAATGGACACAAATCAGATGTCAAGAACTATAACATTCATAAACCAGTCGGAGAACACTTCAATCTCTGTTCACTCGATTTCTGACCTCAAAGTGACTATCCTTCACCAAAAATCTTCAAAAACAGACTCCAAGGAGAGACTGCTGAATTGGAATTAATTTGCAAATTGGATACAATTAAATTAGGCTTGAATAGAGACTGGGAGTGGTTGAGTCATTATACTAAGTGAAACTATTTCCCCTTGTTTATTCCTCCCCCTCCCCCCCCCCCTCACTGTTCCTCAGACGTTCTTGTTAACTCCTGGAAATGTGCTGAAAATGGCCCACCTTGATTATCAATTCAAAAGGTTTTCTCTCCCCCCACCCCACCTCTCCTGCTGGTAATAGCTCATCTTAAGTGATCACTCTCCTTACAATGTATATTTTTTCATGGTCTGCATGTATATAAAATCTCCTCACTGTACTTTCCACTTTATGCATCCGATGGAGTGAGCTGTAGCTCACGAAAGCTTATGCTCAAATAAATTGGTTAGTCTCTAAGGTACCACAAGTACTCCTTTTCTTTTTGTGAATACAGACTAACATGGCTGCTACTCTGAAATTAATCATTTTTGTTGCTCGTCTGTACTTTCTTCAATTTGTCCACATCTTTCCTGAAATGTGGTGCCCAGAACTGGACACAAGACTACAGTTGAGGCCTAATCAGCACAGATTAGAGTGGACGAATTACTTCTCGTGTCTTGCTTACAACACTCCTGCTAATACATCCCAGAATGATGTTTGTTTTTTCTGCAATAGCGTTACACTGTTGACTCATATTTAGCTTGTGATCCACTATGACCCCCAGATCCCTTTCTGCAGTACTCCTTCCTAGACAGTCATTTCCCATTTTGTGTGCGTGCACAACTGATGGTTCCTTCCTAAATGGAGTACTTTGCATTTGTCCTTATTGAATTTCATCCTATTTACTTCAGACCATTTCTCCAGTTTGTCCAGATCATTTTGAATTTTAATTCTATCCTCCAAAGCACTTAGAATCATAGAATCATAGAATATAAGGGTTGGAAGGGACCCCAGAAGGTCATCTAGTCCAACCCCCTGCTCGAAGCAGGACCAATTCCCAGTTAAATCATCCCAGCCAGGGCTTTGTCAAGCCTGACCTTAAAAACCTCTAAGGAAGGAGATTCTACCACCTCCCTAGGTAACGCATTCCAGGGTTTCACCACCCTCTTAGTGAAAAAGTTTTTCCTAATATCCAATCTAAACCTCCCCCACTGCAGCTTGAGACCATTACTCCTCGTTCTGTCATCTGCTACCATTGAGAACAGTCTAGAGCCATCCTCTTTGGAACCCCCTTTCAGGTAGTTGAAAGCAGCTATCAAATCCACCCTCATTCTTCTCTTCTGCAGGCTAAACAATCCCAGCTCCCTCAGCCTCTCCTCATAAGTCATGTGTTCCAGACCCCTAATCATTTTTGTTGCCCTTCGCTGGACTCTCTCCAATTTATCCACATCCTTCTTGAAGTGTGGGGCCCAAAACTGGACACAGTACTCCAGATGAGGCCTCACCAATGTCGAATAGAGGGGAACGATCACGTCCCTCGATCTGCTCGCTATGCCCCTACTTATACATCCCAAAATGCCATTGGCCTTCTTGGCAACAAGGGCGCACTGCTGACTCATATCCAGCTTCTCGTCCACTGTCACCCCTAGGTCCTTTTCCGCAGAACTGCTGCCTAGCCATTCGGTCCCTAGTCTGTAGCTGTGCATTGGGTTCTTCCGTCCTAAGTGCAGGACCCTGCACTTATCCTTATTGAACCTCATCAGATTTCTTTTGGCCCAATCCTCCAATTTGTCTAGGTCCTTCTGTATCCTATCCCTCCCCTCCAGCGTATCTACCACTCCTCCCAGTTTAGTATCATCCGCAAATTTGCTGAGAGTGCAATCCACACCATCCTCCAGATCATTTATGAAGATATTGAACAAAACCGGCCCCAGGACCGACCCTTGGGGCACTCCACTTGATACCGGCTGCCAACTAGACATGGAGCCATTGATAACTACCCGTTGAGCCCGACAATCTAGCCAGCTTTCTACCCACCTTGTAGTGCATTCATCCAGCCCATACTTCCTTAACTTGCTGACAAGAATACTGTGGGAGACCGTGTCAAAAGCTTTGCTAAAGCTTGCAACCCCTCCCAGCTGGGTCGTTCGCAGACTTTATATGTATACTCTCTATGCCATTATCTACATCATTGATGAAGATTTTGAACAGAATCAGACCCAGAACCGATCCCTGTGGGACCCCACTCATGCCCTTCCAGCATGACTGTGAACCACTGATAACTGCTTGGAAAACCGTTCCCAGAGAGTAGTTATGTACCCATCTTATAGTAGTTCCCATTTAGGTTGTATTTCCTTAGTTTGTTTATGAGAAGGTCACTGAGACAGTATCAAAAGCCTTACTAAAGTCAAGATATACCACATCCCCCCTACCACCAAGGCTGGTTACCCTGTCAAAGAAAGCTATCGGGCTGGTTTGACACTATTTGTTCTTGACAAATCCATGCTGACTGTTACTTATCTCATTATCTTCTAGGTGTTTGCAAATTGATTTCTTAATTATTTGGTAATTCATTGAGGGCAGGGCCCAGTCTTTACCCAGATCAGGGCTGTGCTGGCAGCTGGCCAGGGATCTGAGGGTTATACCTGATTTTCAGTGCAGGTTCAACTGCCTGTGAACATGCATAAGAGAACAGCAGCTCCTGGCGTCTGGGATGGGGGGGAGGGTGGGGAAGTGTCTCTTTAAAATAAGGTTCTTGCGCCTTCTCCATCCTGCAAATCAATGTGAATTTGCCTGAAGCCTCCTCTGGATTCTCCTGTCAGGGAGTGTCTGGAGAGGATGAGGCCAGGCAAGCCACACGAGAGTTGCACTGACTGGAAGCTGTTTATGAGGCCCAGAGCTGAAGGCTCCCAGGGGCTTTGAGATGCACAAATGCAAGGACTTTCTGTACAGATTATACAGGAGGCAGGATGGCCTTCAGGCTAAAGCCCAGGAATGGGAGTCCAATATGGGGTCTGTTAGTGGCTGTGCTCCGACACACGCTTCCTAACTCAGTTCCCCATCTGCTAACACTGGCGGTTAATAGTGCCCTGCTCCGAGGGGCCGCAAGGCTGAGTTCAGCAGGGTTTGTGAAATGCTTCGAGAGCCTTGGATCCGCTGTACTAGAGTCAGGGAAAGAACAACTGGAAGAACCGCAGCGCTGACCTGCTCCATCCACATAGGGAACCAACCCTGCAGACAGCCCCGCAACCGGAAGCAAATACTCACCAACAACCACATACCACACAACAGAACCACTAACCCAGGAACTTATCCTTGCAACAAAGCCCGTTGCCAACGGTGCCCACATATCTATTCAGGGGACACCATCATAGAGCCTAATCACATCAGCCACACTATCAGAGGCTCGTTCACCTGCACATCCACCAATGTGATATATGCCAGCAATGCCCCTCTGCCATGTACATTGGTCAAACTGGACAGTCTCTATGTAAAAGAATAAATGGACACAAATCAGATGTCAAGAATTATAACATTCATAAACCAGTCGGAGAACACTTCAATCTCTCTGGTCACGCAATCACAGACATGAAGGTCGCTATCTTAAAACAAAAAATTTCAAATCCAGACTCCAGCGAGAAACTGCTGAATTGGAATTCATTTGCAAATTGGATACTATTAATTTAGGCTTAAATAGAGACTGGGAGTGGCTAAGTCATTATGCAAGGTAGCCTATTTCCCCTTGTTGTTTCCTACCCCCCCCCCCCCAGACGTTCTGGTTAAACTTGAATTTAAACTTGGAGAGTGGTCAGTTTGGATGAGCTATTGCCAGCAGGAGAGTGAGTGTCTGTGTGTGTGTGTGTGTCCGTCCCCGGGAAAAAAAGGGGGGGGGTGTGAGAAAGCCTGGATTTGTGCGGGAAATGGCCCACCTTGATTACCATGCACATTGTAGGGAGAGTGGTCGCTTTGGATAAATTATTACCAGCAGGAGAGTGAGTTTGTGTGTGTGGTTTTTGGAGGGGGGTGAGAGAACCTGGATTTGTGCAGGAAATGGCCCACCTTGATTATCATACACATTTTGAAGATAGTTGTCACTTTGGATGGGCTATTACCAGCAGGAGAGTGAGTTTGTGTGTGGGGGGGTGGAGGGTGAGAAAACCTGGATTTGTGCTGGAAATGGCCCAACTTGATGATCACTTTAGATAAGCTATTACCAGCAGGACAGTGGGGTGGGAGGAGGTATTGTTTCATGATCTCTGTGTGTATATAATGTCTGCTGCAGTTTCCACGGTATGCATCCGATGAAGTGAGCTGTAGCTCACGAAAGCTCATGCTCAAATAAATTGGTTAGTCTCTAAGGTGCCACAAGTACTCCTTTTCAGTTCCTGACAGTTTGCCAACAGGGAACAGACATTCTGGGTTTCATGCAGGAATCACTGGGCGAGGCTCGCTGGCCTGTGCTATGCAGGAGGGCAGACTGGATGATCATAATGGCCCATTCTGGCCTTGCTTTACCAATCTCTGACTAAACAAAGGGAGGAACCCAATTCCCAGAAGAGTGACTCTGCGCTTCCGGGCCAAGGCCGGGAGAGCCTTGTGCAAACAGGATCAAATCGTTTGCAATTAGAACCCAATCTCCACTGAGCAAAACATGGAACTTTTGTAATACACTATCACCACCTACTGGCTACTGTAGGGAATGCAGTTCAGGAACCTGAGAACCAAGTCCTGATGCACAGATCTGGGTGTCAGATCAGGTGAAGTGGGGGGCTGCCCCTGCCCACACTCACCCCAGAAAAATCTGAAGAGACCTTCTATAAAAGTTGCTCTTGGGCTGAGCCCAGCAGACGTGTGCAAGCAAGTAGAGTTGTGAACCACCAAGGCCATGGTATCGGCCCCTCCAGAGTGGGAGTAATAGGAGCATCCTGGACCCAAGACCAGAATCCAAAGAACATAGAAACTGTCTGCTGATGAGATCCGATCCCAAACTTCTAAGTAACTGCCTCATTGCTCTTTACCTGGGTCTGAGCCTTTTAGTTCAGAATGAGCACAAATGATAACAGATGGGCATAATACCATCTCAGGCATTGCTTGTCACCTCTACAAGCTCAGTCAGGACTTAAGGCAGAGCCCTGAAATCACCTTCAAGCCGTCTGCCAACTAGACATGGAGCCATTGATCACTACCCATTGAGCCCGACAATCTAGCCAGCTTTCTATCCACCTTATAGTCCATTCATCCAGCCCATACTTCCTTAACTTGCTGGCAAGAATACTGTGGGAGACTGTGTCAAAAGCTTTGCTAAAGTCAAGGAACAATACATCCACTGCTTTCCCCTCATCCACAGAGCCAGTTATCTCGTCACAGAAGGCAATTAGATTAGTCAGGCATGACTTGCCCTTGGTGAATTCATGCTGACTGTTCCTGATCACTTTCCTCCCCTCTAAGTGCTTCAGAATTGATTCCTTGAGGACCTGCTCCGTGATTTTTCCAGGGACTGAGGTGAGGCTGACTGGCCTGTAGTTCCCCGGATCCTTCTTCTTCCCTTTTTTAAAGATGGGCACTACATTAGCCTTTTTCCAGTCGTCGGGGACCTCCCCCGATCGCCATGAGTTTTCAAAGATAATGGCCAATGACTCTGCAAATCACATCCGCCAACTCCCTTAGCACTCTCGGATGCAGCGCATCCTGCCCCATGGACTTCTGCTCGTCGAGCTTTTCTAAATAGTCCCGAACCACTTTTCTCCACAGAGGGCTGGTCACCTCCTCCCCATGCTGTGCTGCCCAGTGCAGTAGTCTGCGAGCTGACGTTGTTCGTGAAGACAGAGGCAAAAAAGCATTGAGTACATTAGCTTTTTCCACATCCTCTGTCAATAGGTTGCCTCCCTCATTCAGTAAGGGGCCCACACTGTCCTTGACTTTCTTCTTGTTGCTAATATACCTGAAGAAACCCTTCTTGTTACTCTTAACATCTCTTGCTAGCTGCAACTCCAGGTGTGATCTGGCCTTCCTGATTTCACTCCTGCATGCCCGAGCAATATTTTTATACTCATCCCTGGTCATTTGTCCAATCTTCCACTTCTTGTAAGCTTCTTTTTTGTGTTTAAGATCAGCAAGGATTTCACTGTTAAGCCAAGCTGGTCGCCTGCCATATTTACTATTCTTTCTACACATTGGGATGGTTTGTCCCTGTAACCTCAATAAGCATTCTTTAAAATACAGCCAGCTCTCCTGGACTCCTTTCCCCCTCATGTTATTCTCCCAGGGGATCTTGCCCATCAGTTCCTTGAGGGAGTCAAAGTCTGTTTTTCTGAAGTCTGCTGCTCTCCTTTCTTCCCTGTGTCAGGATCCTGAACTCGACCATCTCACGGTCACTGCCTCCCAGGTTCCCATCCACTTTTGCTTCCCCTACTAATTCTTCCCGGTTTGTCGAGCAGCAGGTCAAGAAGATCAGACCAGTCCCTGGCATAAATTCAAGCTGCCTGAGGCCTGCTCTAATTACACCTACTGACCATGATGCAAAGGGCAGTCAGGAATACCTGAAGTGGAGAGGTGCTCTGGCCACGTCCCTACATGGAGTCCAGCATAGAGCCACTGCACTTGTGCGTCACCCAGGAATTCTCCTCCTTGTGCAGGGGGGTGCCAACGTAGCCAGTTAAACCAGAATTAGGGGGCGTAAGAACCAGGCCCCAAGTGTGTGTCTTGAGCAAAAGAATCCTGGTGAGCTGAGTACCCAGGGCACCATTAGCTGCTCAGTGCTCTAGGCTTCGGGATGAAACATAGCACTATGGAAGCGTTGCAGCCGGGAGTTGCAGCAGACACTCACACATAGAGAAGAAAGTGGCCTGTTTCAAGATTGCTGTGGGAATATGAAGAGTCCCTTTAGGAGAAGTCCCCGCCCAAACTGTAACCTCCACCTCCACTTAGCTGCTTCTCCCCAAGCGCCTCCACCCTTCCTTCGGTGCGTCCCCCCTTCAGACCTGGGGAGCTCAGCAGTGGGGGGGGGGGGGTCCCTGCAGGACGGGGGGAGCTGGCAGAGGGCAGTGATTTGCTCTCATCCAGTTACTAGATGGATGGATTCCAAAGCTGGATGGGCGCACTGTAACAGGGAAAAGCAAAACTCCCCACCCCAGCCACGAGGACATCAGAATCAGCCCCAGCTTCTCAGATGTTCGATACACATTACCATGTTTACAAAGCTGCGCAGACAACGGTTCCAGCACTTCCCAGCAATGGAGTAATCCACCCGTTCTTGCCACCATGACCTGAACAGTTCTGCCCCTCCCACCCTTATTGCAACATGTATATCCAGCTTCCTCCCTGCGGCGTCCGGCCTTCACCCACCTGCACTCAGCATGCCTAGGCCCAGTACTGAAGATGGAAGTTTGCCTACCCTGGGTAGGCCAGGGAGGTGGCCCGTGCCATTAGGGAAGCCGTACAATAATCTACACATCAGAGGTCTTGTCTACATATCAGACAAGACCGCTGTGGCCAGTGTTTGGGATGTAGCATCCTGGCCTGTGACTCAGCCAATCCATCCCTGATCCCTTATTACCCATCATAAATGGTCCACAACAGACTCGGACCTCTTCCACCAGCCCACTGGGAGCTGCATACCGCCCGCTGCGCCGTTCACCCTCCCAGTACTGGACAGAGATCATGCGCCCAAGGCAAAAGCGGAGACCAGCTCTTCCATGTCTGTCCTGAATGCACCGGGACAGTCAGCAGCCCCTGGTGAGATGGGCCAGATTTTCACAAGAGCTCAGCTCCCACGCAGACACCTAGATAATGGTCAATTTCAGGCACACACAAGCACCCAACATGCTGAGCTCTTTGTAACTCCGGCCCAAGGGCTCTCACAGGACTGTACCTACCACAGGCTGGAGATGCGGGGTCAGGTGATACGCAGATTATTGTACGGCTACAGAATGAGGAATGCACCTCACTGCTGTAGTAGGGAAGCTAGCAGGATGCAGAGGAATGCTGGGTCGGGTCGTGGCTTGGAGCAGGATGCAGCGTAAGCATTGCCAGATTCTCAGGCACACTGGATTTTTCCACTACGCTAATTTCTTGGCTTTCCCCCTTTGTGGTAAAGCAGCACTCATAAGAATGTTGCGTTAAATGAACGGGAATCAAAAAGACAATGGAGAGGTGACTTGCTTACAGTGTGTCAGTGCCCTCCTGGGAAAACAATGCCATGTACCAAAGGGCTCTTTAGTCTAGCAGAGATGGGCTGAACAAGACCCAACACTGGAAGCTGAAACTGGACAAATTCAGGTTAGAAATTAGGCACAAATGTCTAACAATGAAGCTGATGAACCATTGGAAGAAAGTCCTATGGGCAGTGGTGGATTCTCCATTGTTTGGAGTCGGATCAAGCTTGGATGTCTTTCTGGAAGCTGCTTCAGCCAAACACAAGTTATCGGGCTCCGTGCAGAGGGAACTGGGGAAAATTCAATGGGTTGTGCTACACAGGAGCTCAGACTAGATTATTTAATGGACTTTCTGACCTTAAAACTAGATGAATTTAATCACAATTATGATTCTATTTACTATTCGTATTGCAGGAGCACCTAGGGGCGGGAGCTCAGGGCTCCTTTGTGCTGGGCACTCTAAACACCTGTAACAAAAACAAGAGAGAGACAGTCCTTGCACCACAGAACTCACAGTCTGAATACGTAATGAGAGACATCAGGTGAATCAAACAGACAAGCGGGGTGGGGCAGCAGGGTGAGTGTAAAGTCCTGGCTTGTGCAATAAGCAGTGCAGTTACAGTTTGGACTGACAGTCTACAAAGGCAGGTAGTGTGAGGCACCCCACACCACTCCTTACCTGAGCAATTTGTAGTAGAGAAATCGAAAGGCCTCCTGTAGGAGCACGGAGAACAGGACCCCGAATATTAGGAGGCCCTTCTGCAGCGGCTCATCTCCTGGGTCACTGGCTTTAACCGCAATGAACCAGACTAACGATGACAGGAGCAGGGAGACCAGCCAGAAAAAGGCCCTGAAAGAGAGACAGGCCATTTTAGAACGTGCAGCACCATATTGCCTGCCTGCTTCAGACAGCCACCCAGGCTGGGCAGTGTGGAAAGGGCCCCACTATCTGCACATCAGTGGGGTGCAGCTCCCAGGCCTGGTCAGGCTCGGCAGAGCTAGGGGTGGGGAGAGGTGTGGATACCTGTGGCAGGAGTCTCAGCTGGTGGAAATCTGTGACTCCCATGCGCCAGCCGAGAGAACGAATCTGTGCTGAAATCTCTCTGAAAGAGCATGACGGATCATGTGCTCGGCCCCTCCAGACAGAGGACTGGTGCTCTCCTGCCACCGTCCACAGCAGCCCCTCTGAGAGCAGCAGGATGCAGTGCCCAGACCAATGGGGGGCCCAGAAACATGGGAAGTGGCAGAAAAACCGTACTGCTAACCCAACTCAAGATCCTGCAGTGCATGGACAGAGACCCCCCCCCATCTGGTGTCCACCCCATGACAGACACACCACTCAAACCACCGAGTGCGCAGGGACTGCGCCCTTAGCAGCAGCTCCAAAATGAGGCCCTTGTGCTCCTCAGCCAGGGAGCAGACTGGGGCAGTTCGTGCCCCACCTGAAGCACACGGCACTCAGAGCAGAACATAGCAAACGTCTGGAACACCTGGTAGCAAGTGAAAGACACACAGCCCCCATCACTGCAGGTCTCAGGCATGCTGGGTGCAGCAAGGGGAGCCAGGTCCCAAGGCAGCTGGCCCGCAGAGCTGAGGCCTGCGGCCTAACACACACAACACCATACCTGTTAGAACAGAGGGGGGCAAACTACGACCCGTGGGCCACATCTGGCCCACGGGACCGTCCTGCCCGGTCCTCAAGCTCCCGGTTGGGGAGGCTAGTCCCCGGCCCCTCCCCTGCTGTCCCCCCTCACCCGCAACCTCAGCTCGCAGCGCCACCAGCGCTCTGGCCCGTTGCTCCTGCCAGGCAGTGCAGTGGCGTGGCTGCGAGCTCCTGCCGCTCTGAGCAGCATGGTAAGGGGGCAGGAGCGGGAGAGGTTGGATAAGGGGAAGAGGGTTCTGGGGAGCAGTCACAGGACAAGGAGCATGGGGGGGTTGGATGGGTTGGGGCTTCTGGGGGAGGGGGGCAGTCAGGGGGCAGGAAATGAAGAGGGGGCGGATAGGGGGTGGAGGCCAGGCTGTTTGGGGAGGCACAGCCTTCCCTACCTGGCCCTCCATACAGTTTGGCAACCCCGATGTGGCCTCGGGCCAAAAGGTTTGCCCACCCGAGTTAGAGAAAGACCTGGATTAGGTCCCAGCAGCCACGTCCTCAGGCACGGCCAGGAATGTCTCACTTTGTCTAATATGCCAAATAAAAGGGCTCTCTACATTTCCCTTCCACAGCCACACTCCCCATCCTGTCCATGCGATACAGAGCAACTCTCATTCTTCCAGCTCCGATCTTCACCACCCAACATGGCATCGGTGTCTCTTGCTGCCATGTCACCTGGCTGCCCCGCGCCCTGCTCTCTCGCTGAATGCTGCTCTCTCCTGCCCACCGGGACTGGCACTGGAGTTATTTCCCCTCCCACCACACCCTGGCCCCCAGCTGCCTTTTCCAAGCTGAATCTTTATTTTATTTCCTGCCAATGTCTGCCCTGCCCAGTGCTGCAAAGAGAGCGAACGCCGACGGACAGCATGGCACATGTTTGCACTGCTGTAAATGACAGCACAAGGGAATGGTGACTTGTCCCACAGAGCATGCCCCATGATGGAGCAGTCTGCATCTCCAGTGGTGTCCGGTGGAGCTGCTGTAGGGCTCAGCCCCTGAAATCTGCAGAGGTGCTCAGCTCCTGTTCCCTGAGCTCCCCCATTCTTTCTGACCCAGGCTGCCCCAGATCCTTCTCTTGGGGCACAGGGGACTGTTGCTGGTCTGCCCCATAGAAAATATACTCAGACCTGAAACCTCCTCCTCTCAGGTCCTGCTCTTTTGATCTACCTGGCCCCCATTGTGCACACCTCACACTCTTTAGCGTACAAAAATTAAACAATACACAACAAATGGAAGAAAGGAGAAGGGGATGGCAATGGATTTAAATCAGAAGTTAGGAATTGTAGAACACTGAAACGGGACACAAAGAGAAACCTGTGGCCAGCAGAGATAAAGACAATAAGAATGTTTAAAATATGTTTGAAAGAACCAGAATCCTGACAATGGATTGGTCTATTACTAGATGGAAGTAGTAGAATTATCAAGAATAATGAGAAAAGGCAGAGGAGTTCAATAAATATTTCTGTTCTGTTTGTGGGAGACAGATATTGTAGGCTCATCATATGACAATATAACTCTTTCCATTCCACTACTTTCTCAGGAGAATGCCACACAGCAGCTCGATCAGTTAGATGATATTTTAAAACAGCAGGTCCATATAACCTGAACCCAAGAGTTTTAGAAAGGCTGGCTGAGGAGCTCATTGGACCGTTACTGCTGATTTTCAAAATGCCCTAGAACGCTGGGGAAAGGTACAGAAGGCTGGAAGAAAGCAAATAGTATGCCAATATTTTGAAAGGGTAAACAGCATGACCTGGGTAATTATGGGCTTGTCAGCCAGACATTGATCCTGGGCAAGATAATGAAGCAGCTGATATGGGACTCTAATAATGAAGAATTAGAGGAGGGTAATATAATTAATGCCAATCAGCATGGGTTTATGGAAAATAGATCCTGTCAAACTAGCTTGATGAGACATGGTGGGTGAGGTAATTTTTTTATTGGACCAACTTCTGCTGGTGAGAGAGACAAGCTGTCTTCACTCTCAGTACCTTTCCCAGACCTGAAGAAGGGCTCTGTATAAACTCAAAAGCTTGTCTCGCTCACCAGCAGAAGCTGGTCCAATAAAGGATATTACCTCACCCACCTTGTCTCTCATTCCTGGGACCAACATGGCTACAACACCATTGCAAACTAAGTTGAAATCACAGTTACTATTAACAAGGGGGAAGGAATGCAAGCAAAATAGGGAAAGAATAGATTCAAGACTATTTAGATAAGTAGATGTATTCAAGTCAGCAAGACCTAATGAAATTCATTCTAGTTCCTACTTACAGAACTAGCTGAAGCAATCTTTGAGAACTCCTAGAGGATGGGTGAGATCCTAAAGGATTGGAGAAGGGCAAACATAGTACCTATCTTTAAGAAGAGGAGCAAAGAGGACCACGGAATTACAAACCAGTCAACCTAACTTCAATACCTGGAAAAATACTGGAAGAAATTATTAAACAGATCAATTTATAAGCATCTAGAAATAAACAGGGTTATAAGGAACAGCCAGCATGGATTTATCGAGAACAAATCATGCCGAACTAATCTCATTTCCTTCTTTGACAGAGTTACTGGCCAAGTGGATATGGGGAAAGCAGTAGATATGATGTATCTTTATTTGATAAAAAAAATAAAAAAACGAAAGCTCATGCTCAAATAAATTGGTTAGTCTCTAAGGTGCCACAAGTACTCCTTTTCTTTATTTTAGTAAGACTTTTGACAGTCCCATGTGACATTCTCATAAGAAAACTAGAAAAATGTGGTCTAGATGAAATTACAATAAGGCAAGTGCACAACTGGTTGAAAGACCGTATTCAAAGAGTCATTATCAATGGGTTGCTGTCAAACCAGGAGGATGTATCTAGCGGGGTCCTGCAGCGGTCAGCCCTGGGTCTGGTACTGCTCAATTTTTTTCGTTAATGACTTGGGATAATGGAGTGGAGAGTATGCTTATAAAATCTGCAGAAGACACCAAGCTGGGAGAGTTGGAAGCACTTTGGAGAACAGAATTAGAATTCAAAACAACCCCGACAAATTGGAGAATTGGTCTGAATTCAAGGAGATGAAATTCAATAAAAACAAGTGCAAAGTACTTCACTTGGGAAGGAAAAATCAAATGCACAACTACAAAATGGGGAACAACTGGCTAGGTGAGAGTACTGCTAAAAAGGATCTGGGGGTTAGAGATCCTGGGGATCACAAATTGAATATGGGTCAACCACATCATGCGGTTGCAAAAAGGCTGGTATCATTCTGGGGTATATTAACTGGAATTGTGTACGAAAACCATGGGATGCAATTGTCCTGCTCTCCTTGGTGCTGGGTGAGCTGCGTCTAATTCTGGGCACCACCTTTTAGGAAAGGTGTGGAACACAGAATGTCGGCCATGCTCACAGGATCCTGGGAAACAGAGACTCTAAAAAGCTTGTGGGGGGGTGCATAGGTGCTGGAACTAGGGGTGTAGGGGGTGCTGCAGCACCCCCTGGCTAGAAATGGGTTTCCATTATATACAAGCTTTACAGTTTGGTTCAATGGCTCTCAGCAGCCCCACTATACAAATTGTTCCAGCACCCTGGGGGGGATGGATAATCAGCCAAACATGAGTTCCCAGTATGACACAGTGGCCAAAAGAGCTAATGCGATCCTGGGATGTATAAACGGGAATCTTGAGTGTGAGTAGAGATTATTTTACCTTTTTATTTGGCAATGGTGCAACTACTGCTGGAATACTGTGTCCAGTTCTGATGCCTGTAATTGGTGATAATTTGGAGAAGGTTCAGAGAGGAGCCATGAGAATGATTAAAAAATTAGAAAAAATTAGTGATAAACTTTTAACAAAGAGGTGGTTAAGGTGTGATTTGATCAGGCTATAAGTACCCACATGGGGAACAAATGTTTAATAATGGGCTCTTCAATCTAGCAGAGAAAGGCATAACATGATCTAATGGCTGGACAGCGAAGCTAGACAAATTCAGACTGAAAAGAAGGTGTATGTTTTTAACAGTAAGGGTAATTAACCATTAGAACAATTTACCAAGGATCATGGTGGATACTCCATAACCTGACAAATTTTAAATCAAGAGCAAATGTTTTTTGAAAACCTCTACTCTAGAGAGTATTTTGGGACAGTTCCCTGGCCTATGCTGTACAGGAGGTCAGACGAGACCTACAACCAGTGCTATAATCCCAACTGTACATACAAAATGACTGGATCTAAATGAGGCGTTACCACTCAAGAGAAAGATCTTGGAATCATTATAGACAGTTCTCTGAGAACATCCACTCAATGAGCAGCAGCAGTCAAAAAAGGTAACATAAGAACGACCGTACTGGGTCAGAGCAAAGGTCCATCTAGCCCATTATCCTGTCTTCTGACAGTGGCCAGTGCCAGGTGCCCCAGAGGGAATGAACAGAACAGGGAATTATCAAGTGATCCATCCCCTGTTGCCCATTCCCAGGTTCTGGCACATAATTTTGGGAATCATTATGAAAGGGATAGTTAATAACATAGAAAATATCATATTGCCTCTGTATAAATCCAGAATATTCCCACATCTTGAATACTGCATACAGATCTGGTCACCCTACCTCAAAAAACATATATTGGGATTTGAAAAGGCACAGAAAAGAGCAACAAAAGTGACTGAGGGTATGGAACAGCTTCCTAATGAGAAGAGATTAATAAGACTGGGACTGTTCAGCTTGAAAAAGAGATGACTAAGGGGCGATGTGACAGAGGTCTATAAAATCATGACTGGGATGGAGAAAGCAAGTAAGGAAGTGTTATTTACTCCTTCTCACAACACAAGAACTAGGAGTCACCCAATGAAATGAACAGGCAGCAGGTTTAAAACAAACAGAAGGAAGTATTTCTTCACAGAGCGCACAGTCAACCTGTGGAACTCCTTGCCAGAGGAGGCTGTGAAGGCCAAGAGTATAACAGGGTTTAAAAAAGAAGTAGGTAAGTTCCTGGAGGACAGGCCCAACAATGGCTATTAGCAGGGATGGTGCCAGAGGCGGGCAATGGGCGACCGGGGATGGGTCACTGGGGGCTTCGCTGCCTGTTCGCTCCCCGTGGGGCGCCGGCCCCTGACGGCGGACAGGACGCGGGGCTGGTCGGACCCTTGGCTCTGGCCCCGGGGCACGCAGGGCCCCCCCCCGGGGTCGGGCAGGGCCCCCCCCCGGGGTCGGGCAGGGCCCCCCCCCGGGGTCGGGCAGGGCCCCCCCCCGGGGTCGGGCAGGGCCCCCCCCCGGGGTCGGGCAGGGCCCCCCCCCGGGGTCGGGCAGGCCCCCCCCCGGGGCTCCGCCAGGGCCCCCCCCGGGCCGCTCCCGCGCACTCACCCGGCGACGAGCACGATGACGCGCAGCGGGTCCCGCAGCACGGTGAAGACGAGCAGCCCGAGCGCCGGCCCGAAGGCGATGAAGCTGCAGCCGAAGAAGACGGGGAGGGTCATGGCGGCCCGGGCCGGGCCGGGCCGGGCGGGGGGCACCAGGGCTCGGTCAGTCGGTCGGTCGGTCTGCCGCTGCCGCTGCCGCTGCCAGTCCCGGTCCCGGTCCCGCCTCGCCGGCCCTGGCCCCGCCCCTTCCGGGGGCCTGGTGACATCACGTCCCGCAGCCCGGCCGCGTTAAAAGGGCAACGCCGGGGCTAGCGCTGGGCCCCTCCGCGGGGCCGCGCTGGTGACCCCGATGCGGCTGGAGCCCCCGAGCCCCGCCTGGGGCTGCGCGACCCTGGGCCGCAGCGCGCGCCCCGGGGTGCGACGGACCCGCTCAGGCCGGGGGCCCCGCCCCTGTGACCCTCCCTCCTGCCGGGGCCGCGCGGGCTCCCGGGGGGCCGGAGCTTCCTCTGCCCTGCCCGGCACGCGCCTGGGTGCTGAGTAAAGGAGCCGGGCGCTGACCTCGGGGAGCCTGGGGTCGGCTGTGGGGACGAAGGGCGGGGCGGGGCGGGGCGGGAGTCTGGGGTCGGCTGTGGGGACGAAGGGCGGGGCGGGGCGGGAGTCTGGGGTCGGCTGTGGGGACGAAGGGCGGGGGGGGAGCCTGGGGTCGGCTGTGGGGACGAAGGGCGGGGGGGGGGGAGCCTGGGGTCGGCTGTGGGGACGAAGGGCGGGGGGGGGGGAGCCTGGGGTCGGCTGTGGGGACGAAGGGCGGGGGGGGGGGAGCCTGGGGTCGGCTGTGGGGACGAAGGGCGGGGGGGGGGGGAGCCTGGGGTCGGCTGTGGGGACGAAGGGCGGGGGGGGGGGGAGCCTGGGGTCGGCTGTGGGGACGAAGGGCGGGGCGGGGGGGAGTCTGGGGTCGGCTGTGGGGACGAAGGGCGGGGGGGGTGGGAGTCTGGGGTCGGCTGTGGGGACGAGGGGCGGGGGGGGGTGGGAGTCTGGGGTCGGCTGTGGGGACGAGGGGCGGGGGGGGGTGGGAGTCTGGGGTCGGCTGTGGGGACGAGGGGCGGGGGGGGGTGGGAGTCTGGGGTCGGCTGTGGGGACGAGGGGCGGGGGGGGTGGGAGTCTGGGGTCGGCTGTGGGGACGAAGGTCGGGGGGGGGAGTCTGGGGTCGGCTGTGGGGACGAAGGTCGGGGGGGGGAGTCTGGGGTCGGCTGTGGGGACGAAGGTCGGGGGGGGGGTGGGAGTCTGGGGTCGGCTGTGGGGACGAAGGCCAGGGCGGGGGGGGGGGGGGAGTCTGGGGTCGGCTGTGGGGACGAGGGGCGGGGGGGGTGGGAGTCTGGGGTCGGCTGTGGGGACGAAGGTCGGGGGGGGAGTCTGGGGTCGGCTGTGGGGACGAAGGCCAGGGCGGGGGGGGTGGGAGTCTGGGGTCGGCTGTGGGGACGAAGGGCGGGGTGGGGGGGGTGGGAGTCTGGGGTCGGCTGTGGGGACGAAGGGCGGGGGGGGGGGTGGGAGTCTGGGGTCGGCTGTGGGGACGAAGGCCAGGGCGGGGGGGGGTGGGAGTCTGGGGTCGGCTGTGGGGACGAAGGCCAGGGCGGGGGGGGGGGTGGGAGTCTGGGGTCGGCTGTGGGGACGAAGGCGGGGCGGGGGAGAGTCTGGGGTCAGTTGTGCGGACGAAGGGCGGGGGGGGGGAGTCTGGGGTCGGTTGTGGGGACAAAGGCCAGGGCGGGGTGGGGGAGAGTCTGGGGTCAGTTGTGGGGACGAAGGCCAGGGCGGGGGGGGGTGG
The DNA here is from genome assembly GCF_965140235.1 of Caretta caretta. Taxonomy (NCBI): domain Eukaryota; kingdom Metazoa; phylum Chordata; order Testudines; family Cheloniidae; genus Caretta; species Caretta caretta. Next base: position 369,035 of record NC_134210.1, read on the forward strand.
GAGTCTGGGGTCGGCTGTGGGGACAAAGGCCAGGGCGGGGGGGGGTGGGAGTCTGGGGTCGGCTGTGGGGACGAGGGGCGGGGGGGGGGAGTCTGGGGTCGGCTGTGGGGACGAAGGGCGGGGGGGTCGTCTGAGGGGGCGGGCGGGGGGGGTGGGAGTCTGGGGTCGGCTGTGGGGACGACGGGCGGGGGGGGTGGGAGTCTGGGGTCGGCTGTGGGGACGAAGGTCGGGGGGGGGAGTCTGGGGTCGGCTGTGGGGACGAAGGTCGGGGGGGGGAGTCTGGGGTCGGCTGTGGGGACGAAGGCCAGGGCGGAGGGGGGGTGGGAGTCTGGGGTCGGCTGTGGGGACGAAGGCCAGGGCGGGGGGGGGGGTGGGAGTCTGGGGTCGGCTGTGGGGACGAAGGCCAGGGCGGGGGGGGGTGGGAGTCTGGGGTCGGCTGTGGGGACGAAGGCCAGGGCGGGGGGGGGGGGGTGGGAGTCTGGGGTCGGCTGTGGGGACGAAGGCCAGGGCGGGGAGGGGGGGTGGGAGTCTGGGGTCGGCTGTGGGGACGAAGGCCAGGGCGGGGAGGGGGGGTGGGAGTCTGGGGTCGGCTGTGGGGACGAAGGCCAGGGCGGGGCGGGGGAGAGTCTGGGGTCGGTTGTGGGGACAAAGGCCAGGGCGGGGCGGGGGAGAGTCTGGGGTCAGTTGTGGGGACGAAGGCCAGGGCGGGGGGGGGTGGGAGTCTGGGGTCGGCTGTGGGGACGAAGGCCAGGGCGGGGGGGGGTGGGAGTCTGGGGTCGGCTGTGGGGACGAAGGCGGGGCGGGGGAGAGTCTGGGGTCAGTTCTGGGGACGAAGGCCAGGGCGGGGGGGGGGTGGGAGTCTGGGGTCGGCTGAGGGGACGAAGGCCAGGGCGGGGGGGGGTGGGAGTCTGGGGTCGGCTGTGGGGACGAAGGCGGGGCGGGGGAGAGTCTGGGGTCAGTTCTGGGGACGAAGGGCGGGGGGGGGTGGGAGTCTGGGGTCGGCTGAGGGGACGAAGGCCAGGGCGGGGGGGGTGGGAGTCTGGGGTCGGCTGTGGGGACGAAGGCCAGGGCGGGGGGGGTGGGAGTCTGGGGTCGGCTGTGGGGACGAAGGCGGGGCGGGGGAGAGTCTGGGGTCAGTTGTGGGGACGAACGCCAGGGTGGGGCAGGGTCGTCTGGAGCCAGGCCTTTTGGATCCTTCCCCCCCCCAGAGCAGAGCGCTGAAGCTCCCTCCCTGAGCTCAGGGGAAGGGCAGGGTGGGAGCTCCAGGAATGAACTTGGCCTGCCAGGAAGCTTGGACGCCAACCCTGCCGCAGGCACAAAGTTCAGCCAAGCCAAACCACGTGCGGAGCACAGAGGATGCACCTGTTTCCTGAGGTGGGTGGGTCTGATCATCTGCTTGGCCAGGCCCTGCCGCTCTGACACCTCACGGCCGACCCTGCCATGGACCTCACAACCCGAATCGGACATATCGCAGCAAGGGGGCCAGCCAAGAAAGGAGGGAAGCAGCATTTAAATCAATACGGCTGCCCTTCCCGCTTTTACAGGGAGATGATTTCCCAGTCTGATACACGTGCCTGGCAGGGAGCTTCCCTGAGATCGCCCTGAGTCCTCCATTCCCCCAAGTTAGAACACCCTGTGAGCCTCCCTGAGTTCCTCTCCCCGCCCCCTCCACAAAAGTTCAGTGTGGACAAATAGTTTGGCCAACTCTGCTCTAGCCTGGCTTTGTCTATACTGAACTTTTATTGGTCAAACTTTTGTCATTCAGTGGTGTGAAAAAAACACACACACCCTCCAATGACAAAAGTTTTACAGACGGAAAGTGCCAGTGTGAACAGCACTTTGTCGAACAGCGGCTACACTGTGTACCTTTTAGTGGCATGGATGTAGCAGCATAGGTGCCTAGTGTAGACATACCCTGTGTTTACTGTCTGCCTTAGCCAGGAGGCTTAGGCTAAACCTTCTCCCTGCTCTGTCCCACCCAGAGGGCCACAGCTTCCCTTATAGGCTGTTAATTGCTGTCTTCCCTGGCCTGGAGACTCTGGGCTAAAGACTGCTTACTGCTCTGCCACGCCCAAGGGGCTAGAGCTCCAGACTGCTAATGACAGGTTTCAGAGTAGCAGCCGTGTTAGTCTGTATTCACAAAAAGAAAAGGAGGACTTGTGGCACCTTAGAGACTAACCAATTTATTTGAGCATAAATAAATGAGTGAGCTACAGCTTATGCTCAAATAAATTTTTTAGACGGCTAATGGTCATTTGCTTCTGCGGGGAGGCTGCGAGCTACAAACTGCTGACTGCTTAGCCCCACCAGCAGGACCCAAGCCCAAGTGCTGCTGCCTGACGTGGCGAGGTGGGGTGGCCTCCCTCCCCACTTGACAGCGAGAGACCACTACAGTCCTGGTCTACGGAGAGCTTGCTTCGGATGAAGAGGATGGGGGATTGGGGGTAGTTTGAAGGCCAGAAGAGGAGGTTCAGGAAAAATTTTCTTTCAGGTCCCCATCAGGTTGTAGTCTGATGACATGCCATATGGGTTCCAATGTGGGGTGGTAGGTCACAACTGGGGTGTGCAGTAAACGGGGGTTTTATTTCTGTGTGGAAGCAGGTTCTCTCGGAGTATTAGGGTGGCTCATTCCATGATGAGATCTACTGCTCTGGTGAAGTGTCCTGGTTTGGTGAAGACTGTTTCACGTGTGTTAAGGTGCACGTCCTGGACTTTCTCCTCAGAGCACATGCTTTGCTAGCTGAGTGAGACACTGGTCAGACACTGCCTGCTGAGGCATGCCTGTGTCACAACCAGTTGGGCTGTTGCTGGGTTTGATATGTTCTTCCCAGTGACTTGGCTACTGGTGCCGTGTTGGCATACGGTATGTTTGCTGGTCAGGGACTCGGCGTTACTGAGCACAGGAGCAATGATGTGTCAAGAGGAATGGAGCATGTTTCTATTTGCGTTTAGTGTCTGACCCCCTTTGGGTGGGGGTGGGGTTGCTGCTTTAGAAGAGGTGGTCCCAGAGCTGAGTCAGTTCCATTTGTTGAGTGCCCGGGGAATTGGTCCAGTTCTTCTCAGCAGCTGTTAGCGCTGCATCTCCCACACACAAGGTGCATTCGTGTGAGGTGTCTATTTGGGTTTTATCCCAATCAATGAACCAGTTCAAGCTGGGCCCCAAACGTCACTTGTGTAGAATGGGCTGGACTGTCCCATAGGAGGGATTCACCACGGTATTTAGGCACCAGGTCTCAGGTTTGGCTCTATTGCAATTCACAAAACTCTGCCCTGTTTAGTCTGCCTGTCAGCATTTGCACTCCTGCCCCACTCTGGGCATCAGGATGCCCCAGCCCTAGAGCAATTCACAAGCCAGGGAGACGGGCGAATGCATGCCTAGCTCACTGCAGGGCCTGATCCCGTAGGGGTGCTAAGAGTCTGCTGACTGGATTGCAGCACTTTCAGAATCCATCAGGAGGAGATCGTGGAGCTGCCACATTATACCTTCTACCCCAGTGATAGAACCTGTCTGGGCTGTGGGAAACCTAGGAGTCAGTTCCCTCCTGTCTGCCAGAACCTGGGCTCCCACATCTAACCACTGGGCTAAAAACTACAAGAGTATCCCCTCCTCCAGCTGCTGTGTGGTATGAGGCCCCTGCCTAGCTCACTCACAAAGCAGCCTGACTCCAGGAGATGGTTTCTGGCTGTGTGTCCCTGCAGCCCAGGCCAAGGCACCAAACTCTCTGAGAGGGATGGGGCATGGACAAATCCCTGTTGTTGGCATCTCCCATTGGTTTCAGCCCTGCTCAAGCCCCAAACTCCGGCAGGTATGCCCCATGGGGCTGAAGCCTGGAGACCCCCCTCCCCATTGGGCAGAAGACCCAGCTCCCTGCTGCCAGGCAGAGGACCTGAGCCTCCCCCCCACCCGCCCCCATAGGTGGAGAATGGTGGTGATGTGGGGGGCTCTGCAAGCTTCACTTTACCTGTAAAAGACCCACATGTGGCTCACAACCATGGTTTGGCCACCCCTACTCTAGAGCTCTGGCCCTTTGGGGGCAGGACAAAGCAGGAAGCAGGCTTTAGCCTAACCTGGCTAAGGCAGCCACCAAATACAGTCTGGAGCCTACAGTCTTCTGGTTTGGGCAAGCCACAAGCAATGCACAGGCCTTCTGGCCTTGGAGTGAATAGGCTGCCACCCTGGGATTGGGGTTGGCAGCAGAGGGTAGGGGTTCCAGGCCTACCTTACTCCACAGGGTCCCAGCCCAGAGCCATAACAGTGGTGAATAATTTTACCACTGGGTCAGTGGGGATCCTACTGATATATGCCATCATGTGCCAGCAATGCCCCTCTGCCATGTACATTGGTCAAACTGGACAGTCTCTACGTAAAAGAATAAATGGACACAAATCAGATGTCAAGAATTATAACATTCATAAACCAGTCGGAGAACACTTCAATCTCTCTGGTCACACAATCACAGACATGAAGGTCGCTATCTTAAAACAAAAAAACTTCAAATCCAGACTCCAGCGAGAAACTGTTGAATTGGAATTCATCTGCAAATTGGATACTATTAATTTAGGCTTAAATAGAGACTGGGAGTGGCTAAGTCATTATGCAAGGTAGCCTGTTTCCTCTTGTTTTTTCCTACCCCCCCCCCCCAGATGTTCTGGTTTAACTTGGATTTAAACTTGGAGAGTGGTCAGTTTAGATGAGCTATTACCAGCAGGAGAGTGAGTTTGTGTGTGTATGGGGGTGGGGGGGATGTGAGAAAACCTGGATCTATGCAGGAAATAGCCCGACTTGATTATGTAAAGAGTTGTCACTTTGGATGGGCTAGCACCAGCAGGAGAGTGAATTTGTGTGGGGGGGTGGAGGGTGAGAAAACCTGGATTTGTGCTGGAAATGGCCCACCTGTTGATCACTTTAGATAAGCTATTACCAGCAGGACAGTGGGGTGGGAGGAGGTATTGTTTCATATTCTCTGTGTGTATATAAAGTCTGCTGCAGTTTCCACGGTATGCATCTGATGAAGTGAGCTGTAGCTCACGAAAGCTCATGCTCAAATAAATTGGTTAGTCTCTAAGGTGCCACAAGTCCTCCTTTTCTTTTTGCGAATACAGACTAACACGGCTGTTCCTCTGAATACTGAAACATGCTGATTCCTTCGGGGGGAGGGATAGCTCAGTGGTTTGAGCATTGGCCTGCAAAACCCAGGGTTATGAGTTCAATCCTTGAGGGGGCCATTTAGGGATCTGTGGCAAAAATTGGGGATTGGTCCTGCTTTGAGCAGGGGATTGGACTAGATGACCTCCTGAAGTCCCTTCCAACCCTGATATTCTATGATTCTAATAAAACCGGACTAAAGTCTGTTTCTCTTGGGCTACTTCCATAGGTGCTGGAAGTAGTCATGCTGGGAGGGCTGCTGCACAGTAGCTGAGCACCTTGGCTTGAAGTGGTTTCCATCATACGCAAGGTTTGGCTTAATGGCTCTCAGCACCCCCACTATACAAATTATTCCAGCATCTCTGGCTACTTTGTACCACAGTCTGGGCAGGGGGTTCCGTAGTCCAAGAGTCCTCTGTCTCCTCGGGGTACACTGCAGATGGCAGACCCGGCAACTCCTCTCCAGGTCAGTTTTCCCTGGGGTCAGGGTGCTGCACAGTAGCTGGTTCAGCTCTGGAGTTCTGCAGTGGACTGGAGACATCTGTCTCCTTCCCTGGTTCCTGGTAACTGAGCTGCAGGGCCCTCCCTTTATACTTCCTGTCCCACCCTGGTACTTCCGATGCAGGTTTGGCTCTGCCAACCGGGGGAGTGTAGTGGTGCCTTGCTCTCAAGTCCAGAGGGAGGCCATTCCACCACATTACACACCCCACCCCCTCAAGTCCATCTCTAGGAAAAGGCAAAGAGATGGCAAAGTCCCCTTCTCCCAACCGAGAGAAGAAATTGGTATTGGTGTGGTCCCTACCAGTTCGATGACACACCGTGAACGTGTAGGGTTGCACGGTGAGATACCAATGCACCAGTCAGGCAGACATTTTCTTGACCATGTTCAGCCACTTTAGGGGAGCAGTCAGTCAGAAGCACAAAGGGGGTCCCAGGAGCTAATATCTCAAGGCACTCATGGCCCACTTGACTGCCAGAGCTTCTTTCTTGATAACCGAGTAGTGCTTCTCTCAGAAGAGCAACTTGCAGCTGATATATAATATGGGGTGCTCTTCCCTATTAACCTCTTGGGAGAGGATGGCTCCCAGTCCCACTACTAAGGCATCTGTCTGTAAAAGGAAGTCCCAGTTGAAGTCAGGGCTGAACAGCAGATGGCAGTCCTTGACTTTAGCAAAGCTTTTGACATGGTCTCCCACAGTATTCTTGCCAGCAAGTTAAAGAAGTATGGGCTGGATGAATGGACTATAAGGTGGATAGAAAGCTGGCTAGATTGTCGGGCTCAACGGGTAGTGATCAATGGCTCCATGTCTAGTTGGCAGCCGGCATCAAGTGGAGTGCCCCAAGGGTCGGTCCTGGGGCTGGTTTTTGTTCAATATCTTCATAAATGATCTGGAGGATGGTGTGGATTGCACCCTCAGCAAGTTTGCAGATGACCCTAAACTGGGAGGAGAGGTAGATATGCTGGAGGGTAGGGATGGGATACAGGGGGCCCTAGACAAATTAGAGGATTGGGCTAAAAGAAATCTGATGAGGATCAACAAGGACAAGTGCAGAGTCCTGCACTTAGGATGGAAGAATCCCATGCACCGCTACAGACTAGGGACAGAATGGCTCGGTAGTGGTTCGGCAGAAAAGGACCTAGGGGTTACAGTGGACGAGAAGCTGGATATGAGTCAATAGTGTGCCCTTGTTGCCAAGAAGGCCAATGGCATTTTGGGATGTATAAGTAGGAGCATTGCCAGCAGATCGAGGGACGTGATCGTTCCCCTCTATTCAACATTGGTGAGGCCTCATCTGGAGTACTGTGTCCAGTTTTGGGCCCCACACTACAAGAAGGATGTGGAAAAATTGGGAAGAGTCCAGCGGAGGGCAACAAAAGTGATTAGGGGACTGGAACACATGACTTATCAGGAGAGGCTGAGGAAACTGGGATTGTTTAGTCTGCAGAAGAGAAGAATGAGGGGGGATTTGATAGCTGCTTTCAACTACCTGAAAGGGGGTTCCAAAGAGGATGGCTCTAGGCTGTTCTCAGTGGTAGCAGATGACAGAACAAGGAGTAATGGTCTCAAGTTGTAGTCGGGGAGGTTTAGGTTGGATATTAGGAAAAACTTTTTCACTATCAGGGTGGTGAAACACTGGAATGCGTTACCTAGGGAGGTGGTGGAATCTCCTTCCTTAGAAGTTTTTAAGGTCAGGCTTGACAAAGTCCTGGCTGGGATGATTTAGTTGGGGATTGGTCCTGCTTTGAGCAGGGGGTTGGACTAGATGACCTCCTGAGGTCCCTTCCAACCCTGATATTCTATGATTCTATGAGCACTGGCTCTTGGCACAGTTGGTCTTTGAGGGTCTAGAAGGCCCGTCCACACTCTGGAAGACTCGTCCACACTCATCCATCCAATGCACACATCGGGGACTATCTTTTTTCAGGAGCCAAGATCAAGGCAAAATTGGGGACAAAGTAGTGGTAATATTCTGCTAGCCCCAGAAATTGCCACACCTGTCTTTTTGTGGTAGGGGCTGAGTAGGCCTGCAGACCCTGGAGCTTTCCCACTAGGGGCCATACTTGGTCTTGCCACAGGGTGTATCCCAGATAAGTAATCTCCTGCCACCCAATCTTGCACTTCTTGGGGTTAGCAGTCAGCCTGGTGGTGCACAAGGCTCTATAGACAGTGGTGACCCGGTTGAGGTGGTCTTCCCAGTGGCTGCTGTAAATCACTGTCTCATTGAGACAGGCAGCAGTGCAGGCATAATGGGGTTGTAGGATCCAGTCTATCAGCTGCTGGAAGGTGGTCGGGGTGCCATGGAGATCGAAAAGCATCCAGGTGAATTGGTACAGCATGGTCAGGGTAGTGAATGCAGTCTTCTCCCTGGAGCTTGGCTCCAGTGGAATTTGCCAGTACCCTTTGGTGAGATCCAGGGTGTTTCTGGGCATCACTGAGGGAGTCTAGTTGCTCATTGATCCATGTCATCAGGTAAGCATCGAATTTAGAGATGGTGTTGACTCTCTGGAAAATTAAGGCAGAACCCAAGGGTCTCATCAGGCTTAAGGACCAGAACAAGGGGACTGTGCCACTCATTTTGGGACCTCTCGACTATGCCTAGTTCCACCATGGCTTGGACCTCCTTCTCAACTATTTCGGGTGTTTGGCATGGCAATTGCCTTCATGACCTCCTGAGGTCCCTTCCAACCTGATATTCTATGATTCTATGAATGGCCTCATGGTCTCTGAGACAACTTCTCCCGGGGTTCATCAATATTCTATGTTGTACAAGTGTAGTCTGTCCTGGCTGAGCCATGAAAGTTTTAGGGAATGCTTTCAGCAGGCTCCTGACTTGCTTCTGTTGCTCCTCAGTCAGAGTATCCCCCAGTTGTGGCCCTTCAGAGTCCATTAGGTCAGGAAGCTGGGCCCCTAAGTCTGGCTCCAAGGCATATGAGGTGATCAGCAGCCCCTCGAGCTTCCGCCATACCTTTAACAGATATGACAGATTTACCATGTCATTTTCCTTCCAGTCGGGTTGGGACACTTCATAGGTGACCGGCCCAACCTGGCGAATGATCCCATAAGCCCCCTGTCAGCGTGCTAGGAGTTTTGACTCCTCAGAGGGTAGGAGGAGGAGAGCCCTTTCATCAGGCTCAAAAGGTCCTCCCCCGGGCTCCCTTGTTAGAAGTTCACTCCTGTGCTTTCTCGGGTGCCTCGTCTACTTCCTCAAAGGGCTCTCCCTCAAAGGCTACTTCAGGCTGATGGGACCCCCAGGTTTGCAGCATGCAGGACCTCCACAAATCCCCTCTAGTCGTGGACCAAGATAACAGGATATGCTAGCCTTGGAGCTGGCCTACCGTCAGGGTCTGTGCCTCCCCCTTCACCATCACAGTGACCCAGGCCTTGGAGTAGGGCTTCACCTCCCCGTGGATGCATTGCAGCCGAATGACTCCCAGTGATAGATCCAGGGGCTGGATGAGGTCCTGATGGTCGAGAGTCTGCCTGCATCCAGCATCAATGAGGGCTGACACTCAGACTCCGTACATGGATCTTAAACATAAAAAAGAAGCTTACAAGAAGTGGAAGGTTGGACATATGACCGGGGAAGAGTATAAAAGTATTGCTCGGGCATGTAAGAATGATATCAGGAGGGCCAAATTGCACCTGGAGCTGCAGCTAGCAAGAGATGTTAAGAGTAACAAGAAGGGTTTCTTCAGGTATGTTGGCAACAAGAAGAAAGCCAAGGAAAGTGTGGGCCCCTTACTGAATGAGGGAGGCAACCTAGTGACAGAAGATGTGGAAAAAGCTAATGTACTCAATGCTTTTTTTGCCTCTGTCTTCACTAACAAGGTCAGCTCCCAGACTGCTGCGCTGGGCATCACAAAATGGGGAAGAGACGGCCAGCCCTCTGTGGAGATAGAGGTGGTTAGGGACTATTTAGAAAAGCTGGACGTGCACAAGTCCATGGGGCCGGACGAGTTGCATCCGAGAGTGCTGAAGGAATTGGCGGCTGTGATTGCAGAGCCATTGGCCATTATCTTTGAAAACTCGTGGCGAACCGGGGAAGTCCCGGATGACTGGAAAAAGGCTAATGTAGTGCCAATCTTTAAAAAAGGGAAGAAGGAGGATCCGGGGAACTACAGGCCAGTCAGCCTCACCTCAGTCCCTGGAAAAATCATGGAGCAGGTCCTCAAGGAATCAATCCTGAAGCACTTGCATGAGAGGAAAGTGATCAGGAACAGCCAACATGGATTCACCAAGGGAAGGTCATGCCTGACTAATCTAATCGCCTTTTATGATGAGATTACTGGTTCTGTGGATGAAGGGAAAGCAGTGGATGTATTGTTTCTTGACTTTAGCAAAGCTTTTGACACGGTCTCCCACAGTATTCTTGTCAGCAAGTTAAGGAAGTATGGGCTGGATGAATGCACTATAAGGTGGGTAGAAAGCTGGCTAGATTGTCGGGCTCAACGGGTAGTGATCAATGGCTCCATGTCTAGTTGGCAGCCGGTATCAAGTGGAGTGCCCCAAGGGTCGGTCCTGGGGCCGGTTTTGTTCAATATCTTCATAAATGATCTGGAGGATGGTGTGGATTGCACTCTCAGCAAATTTGCGGATGATACTAAACTGGGAGGAGTGGTAGATACGCTGGAGGGGAGGGATAGGATACAGAAGGACCTAGACAAATTGGAGGATTGGGCCAAAAGAAATCTGATGAGGTTCAATAAGGATAAGTGCAGGGTCCTGCACTTAGGACGGAAGAACCCAATGCACAGCTACAGACTAGGGACCGAATGGCTAGGCAGCAGTTCTGTGGAAAAGGACCTAGGGGTGACAGTGGACGAGAAACTGGATATGAGTCAGCAGTGTGCCCTTGTTGCCAAGAAGGCCAATGGCATTTTGAGATGTATAAGTAGGGGCATAGCGAGCAGATCGAGGGACGTGATCCTTCCCCTCTATTCGACATTGGTGAGGCCTCATCTGGAGTACTGTGTCCAGTTTTGGGCCCCACACTACAAGAAGGATGTGGATAAATTGGAGAGAGTCCAGCGAAGGGCAACAAAAATGATTAGGGGTCTGGAACACATGACTTATGAGGAGAGGCTGAGGGAGCTGGGATTGTTTAGCCTGCAGAAGAGAAGAATGAGGGGGGATTTGATAACTGCTTTCAACTACCTGAAAGGGGGTTCCAAAGAGGATGGCTCTAGACTGTTCTCAATGGTAGCAGATGACAGAACGAGGAGTAATGGTCTCAAGTTGCAGTGGGGGAGATTTAGATTGGATATTAGGAAAAACTTTTTCACTAAGAGGGTGGTGAAACACTGGAATGCGTTACCTAGGGAGGTGGTAGAATCTCCTTCCTTAGAGGTTTTTAAGGTCAGGCTTGACAAAGCCCTGGCTGGGATGATTTAACTGGGAATTGGTCCTGCTTCAAGCAGGGGGTTGGACTAGATGACCTTCTGGGGTCCCTTCCAACCCTGATATTCTATGATTCTATGATTCTATGTCCAAGGGGACTATCAGCTTACCAGGAGGGCTGCTTACGGGCCTGAGACTCCCCAGAGCAGACCCGGCTGAAATTGCAGTCCAACATGGGGCACTCGCATCAAAGGTGCCAAATCAGCTGAAGATGAAACAAGGGCCAATTTTGGGGTGCCTGGGCCAGTCTAGAGTTGGGTGGGGGCATTGGCTCACCTGCCATCTGGGGCTTCCCCACCATGTCTGGGTTCTCAGGTATTATATATAGCTGGACCGCTTGGTAATAGTGACCGTAATATAATTAAATTTAACATCCCTATGGTGGGGAAAACTCCACAGCGGCCCAGCACTGTAGCATTTAATTGCAGAAAGGGGAACTACACAAAAATGAGGAGGTTAGTGAAACAAATTAAAAAGGTACAGCACCAAAAGTAAAATCGCTGCAAGCTGCGTGGAAACTTTTTAAAGACACCATAATAGAGGCTCAACTTAAATGTATACCCCAAATTAAAAAAAATTAGTAAGAGAACCAAAAAAGAGCCACCGTGGTTAAACAACAAAGTAAAAGAAGTAGTGAGAGGCAAAAAAGGCATCCTTTAAAAAGTGGAAGATAAATCCTAATGAGGAAAATAGAAAAGACCATAAACTCTGGCAAATGAAGTGTAAAAATATAATTAAACGAAAATAGAATTTGAAGAACAGCTAGCCAAAGACTCCAAAAGTAATAGCAAATTTAAAAAAAAAATACATCAGAAGCAGGAAGCCTCCTAAACAACCAGTGGGGCCACTGGACAATCGAGATGCTAAAGGAGCACTCAAAGATGATAAGGCCATTGCGGAGAAACTAAATGAATTCTTTGCATCGGTCGTCACTGTTGAGGATGTGAGGGAGATTCCCAAACTTGAGCTATTCTTTTTGGGTGACAGATCTGAGGAACTGTCCCAAATTGAGGTGTCATTAGAGGAGCTTTCGGAACAAATTGATAAACTAAACAATAATAAGTCTCCTGGACCTGATGGTATCACCCAAGAGTTCTGAAGGAACTCAAATGTGAAATTCCAGGACTACTAACTATCATCTGTAACCCATCATTTAAATCAGCTTCTCTACCAAATTACTGTAGGAGAGCTAATGTGATGCCAAGTTTTAAAAAGGGCTCCAAAGGTGACCCTGTCAACTACAGGCCAGTAAGCCTCAGTTCAGTACCAGGCAAATTGGTTGAAACTATCATAAAGAACAAAATTGTCAGGTGCATAGATGAACAATTTGTTGGGAAATAGTCAACATGGTTTTAGTAAAGGGAAATCATGCCTCACCAATCTACTAGAATTCTTTGAGGGGGTCAACAAGTATGCGGACAAAGGAGATCCAATGGATATAGTGTATTTACATTTTCAGAAAGCCTTTGATAAGGTCCCTCACCAAAGGCTCTTAAGCAAAATAAGCAGTCATGGGATAAGAGGGAAGGTCCTCTCACGGATCAGTAACTGGTTAAAAGATAGGAAACAAAGGGTAGGAATAAATGGTCAGTTTTTAGAATGGAGAGAGGTAAATAGTGGCGTCCCCAAGGGAAGTTCTGGGACCAGTCCTATTTAACATACTCATAAATGATCTGGAAAAAGGGGTAAACAGTGAGATGGCAAAATTTGCAGATGATACAAAACTACTCAAGATAGTTAAGTCCCAGGAAGACTGCGAAGAGCTACAAAAGGATCTCACAAAACTGGGTGACTGGGCAACAAAATGGCAGATGAAATTTGATGTTAATAAATGCAAAGTAATGCACATTGGAAAACATAACCTTAACTGTACATATACAATGATGGGGTCTAAATTAGCTGTTACCACTCAAGGAAGAGACCTTGGAGTCATTGTGGATAGTTCTCTGAAAACATCCACTCAATGTGCAGTGGCACTGAAAAAAACGAACAGAATTCTGGGCATCTGTAACGATGCTGGTTCTGGCGGGACCCAACTGAGAGTGCCAATTCAGGACAAATTGCTTAAAGCAGGGCAGTTACAGCCCAAGGCTGGGGTTTTTCCACCTCTAAGGCAAACCAAACCAGTCAAACAGAGAAGACTTTTGTCTCACCCCACTGGCTAACCACAAGTCACCCAAGCAATTCCCTTAGACACTCCAGTTTCCCAGTATCACCACCAGTGCCACTCGTTATGGGGACAAATGGTTATGAAAACCAATACCCCAGTAAAAGAAAAAAGGTTCTCTTGATCCCAAAGGACCAAGCCCCAGACCCAGGTCAATATACAAATCAGATCTTACCCACAAATCATGCTGTTGCCAATCCTTTAGAATCTAAAATCTAAAGGTTTAGTCATAAAAGGAAAAAGATAGAGATGGGAGCTAGAATTGGTTAAATGGAATCAATTACATACAGTAATGGCAAAGTTCTTGGTTCAGGCTTGCAGCAGTGATAGAATAAATCAAATCTCTGGAGAACATCCACAGCTGGGATGGGTATCAGTCCTTGGTTCACAGCTTCAGTGTAGCAAAGTTCCTCCAGAGGTATGAAGCAGGATTGAAGACCAGATGGAGGAGCTGCAGCAGCTTTTTATAGTCTCTTGCCATGTGGTCTTTCTTTCTTTGTTCCAAAGACAAGGTGCCCATCCCATGGCCTGGAAAAACCTCAGAGTTCTGTCCATCATCAGGTCCCTGCATACCAGAGTGGTCACTTTGGATGAGCTATTACCAGCAGGATAGTGAGTTTGTGTGTGTGGTTTTTGGGAGGGGGGTGAGGGGGTGAGAGAACCTGGATTTGTGCAGGAAATGGCCCAACTTGATTATCATGCACATTGTGTAGAGAGTTGTCACTTTGGATGGGCTAGCACCAGCAGGAGAGTGAATTTGTGTGGGGGGGTGGAGGGTGAGAAAACCTGGATTTGTGCTGGAAATGGCCCAACTTGATGATCACTTTAGATAAGCTATTACCAGCAAGACAGTGGGGTGGGAGGAGGTATTGTTTCATATTCTCTGTATGTATATAAAGTCTGCTGCAGTTTCCACGGTATGCATCCGATGAAGTGAGCTGTAGCTCACGAAAGCTCATGCTCAGATAAATTGGTTAGTCTCTAAGGTGCCACAAGTACTCCTTTTCTTTTTGCGAATACAGACTAACACGGCTGTTACTCTGAAACCTGTCATTAATAAGACTGGGACTTTTCAGCTTGGAAAAGAGGCGAATAAGGGGAGATATGATAGAGGTCTATAAAATCATGAGTGGTATAGAGAAAGTAAATAAGGAAGTGTTATTTACTCCTTCTCATAATACAAGAACAAGGGGCCTCCAAATGAAATTAATAGGTAGCAGGTTTAAAACAAAAACAAGAAAGTATTTTTTCATGCAACGCACTGTCAACCTCTGGAACTCCTTGCCAGAGGGTGTTGTGAAAGTCAATACTATAACAGGGTTCAAAAGGGAGCTAGATAGGTTCATGGAAGATAGCCATTGATGGTCCTATTAGCCAGGATGGGCAGGAATGGTGTCCTTAGCCTCTGTTTGCCAGAAGCTGGGATTGGGTGATAGGTTATCATCAAGTGATCCATGCCCTGTCTGTTCATTCCCTTTGGGGCACCTGCCATTGGCCACTGTCAGAGGACAGGATACTGGGCTTGATGGACCTTTGGTCTGACCCAGTATGGCCATTCTTATCTATTCTCTGAGATGCATGGGATGGATATTGAGGATTGATGGTGTCGCGTCCTTCATGGCATCTTGGGCCGGGCCTGGGTTAGTTCCTTTGGCTCTGGATCCTCTCTTCTCTGGCGCTGGCCATCATCAGGGCCATTGGCCCCGACAGCAGTCTCTGCAGCCAAAGAGTCCTCCATGAAGGCCATGACTGCACTCAAGGTTGGCGGCCAGTGGTAAAGGCCCCCGGTTCTTCCTTGTACTGGGAGGACATGTATGAACTGCTCAAGGATGACTTGTTCAGTGACTTCAGCACCAGTACGCTCTTAGGGCTGTAGGCACTGCCAGCACACGTCCTTTGGCTTTTGGGCTACAACCCTCGGTCAGGCCTTGGGCGGGTAGGTCTTCTCCTGGAGTTGCTGCCAGAATGTCTCTGGTGTGATCTTGAGCGCATCGAGAATTGCAGGCTTCAGCTGACCTGAGTCTTGGGCTTCCCCTGCCGGGAGCCCCCTGTAGGCATCCTGAGCCAGGCCCATCACATAAGAGGCCAAAAGGGTGGCCCACTGCTTAAGAGGCCACTTAGCTGCTGAGGCGACCCTCTCAAAGGCATTGAGAAAGGCACTGGGTTGTCCTCAGGGCCCATTTTTGCCAAGCACACAAGCACAGTGAGGTCAGTTGGGGCCACTGCTCCCCTGGGGTTGGAGCCCCCAGGGGTTGGTATGAGTGCATCAAACTGATGCGAGCAATGCAGTTGTCTATAAGGGTGTTGGGCCCCTGGCTCTCAGACCAATTGCTGTTGCTGATTCTCAGCTGTTGCATTTGTTGTTGCTGCTGCTGGAGCTGCGCTGCCTGCTGTTGCTCCTCAGCAAGCCATTTGATCAATTTTTTTTACCTCCATCCTTTCCAGACCAGGTGAGAGGGGGGCCGATTTAATGCTGTCCTAAGCTCATCCCCTTATCTCTGGGCATGGATGATGCCCGCATTCTCCACCAAGTGTTGTGGTCTCTCACGCACAAATGGGGGAGGGAGGCCACCCTGTCTCGCTGCATCAGACAGCAGCACTTGGGCTCCTGCTGGCGGGGCTGAGCCATAAGCAGTTCACAGGTCGCAGCCTCCTCACAGAGGCAAACAACCATTAGCAGGCTGGAGTGCTAGCTCCCTCAGGCAGCGCAGGGCAGGAAGCAATCTTTAGCCCAGTGTCTCTGGGCTAGGGCTGTCACCAATCAAGAGTCTGGGTTCTGGCCCTCTAGATGGGGCAGAGCATGAACAGTCTTTAGCTTACAGTCTCCAGGGGTGGGGAGACAGAAATCAACAGTCTATCCAGGCAGCTCTGAGCTACTGGGCGGGACAGAGCAGGGAGCAGGCTTTAGCCTAGCCTGGTTACAGCAGCCAGCAAACACAGTCTGGGCCCACAGTCTCCTAGCTGGGACAACACACAAATAATGCACAGACCTTCTGGCCCAGGGGTGAATAGGCCAGCACCCCAGGGGCCTGGGCTCACCCTACTCCACCAGGTCACAGCCCAGGGCCCAAACAGTGATGAATGGTTCCACCACTGGGTCAGTGGGAATCCTACATCGGGTTTCCTTGGACTACTTCCTACCAAAGACTGGGGGGGGGTGGAGGGCGGAGTTCCAAAGTCTCAGGGTCCTCTGCCTCCTCATGGTACAATGTGGATGGCACTCCCAGCAACTCATCGCCAGGATCGGTGTTCCCCAGGGGCAAGGTGCTGCATAGCACAAGTTCAGCACTGCAGCAGGGTGGAGACATCTGCCTCCTTCCCTGGCTCCCACCCAACCAAGTTGCAGGGCCCTCCCTTTATACTTCCTGTCCTGTCCCAGTACTTCCTGCACAGGGGGTGGGGCAGTTTTGGCTCCACCCAGCAGCGGGAGTGTAGTGCTCTCTTGCTTTCAAGTCCAGAGGGAGGCCACTCTGCTGCACTACAAGGACACACCAGACCCTGCTAGTACAACAGATGCCAAACCTGCAGACATATCACCACTGCTACAATGATGAACACCAACCCAACACACCTTTCAAGATCCATTGTTCCTACACAAGCCTTTCACAACATGAGGTGTATCATAGAATCATAGAATCATAGAATATAAGGGTTGGAAGGGACCCCAGAAGGTCATCTAGTCCAACCCCCTGCTCAAAGCAGGACCAATTATCCAGTGTACCTTATCCAGTGCACTAAATGCCCCAATAACAACTATGTGGGTGAAACCAGACAATCACTATGTTCTTGATAAACTCTCAAGGGAAAACGATATGGTTGAACGTGTTTCACAAAGTGATCACTCAGGCCTTAGTCTCAAAGGAAACCTGCACAATATTTTCAATAGATGAGCATGAGAGCTTAAATTCATAACTTTGCTAGCCCCTAAAAATCATGGACTGACCAAAGACACTGGATTTATGGCTTATTACACTAACCTGTAATCCACTAACACCCACCCCACACAGAACTTCCTTCTTATCTCCCCCTTTCCTTTCCCTCCAGGGTGTTAACTGGCCACTTCACCATGAATCGTTCCTTGAAATACATTACTACTTACGCTAAACAATTTCTTCCACCTTATATTTAGCTGTGAGTTTCCCAGACCTGAGGAAACTCAGTGTAACTGCGAAAGCTTGTCTCTGTCACCAACAGAAGTTGGTCCAATAAAAGATATCACCTCACCCCTCTTGTCTTGCCCAGCTTTGCAATACTTGACCAAAGGTGTGGGGGAGGGTCACATGTGGTCTCTGCCAAAAGCTAAGCACTAGCTGATCGTCGTGGTTATTGCCAGACATTTCCATGGGAAGTATTTTAGGAGCTCTGTAAAACGTAGGATTTGAGGTTCCAAACAACTGGAGCTGAAGCAGGTGACCTGGGATGGTTTGATAAATGAACAGGGGGAGGGTAGCTTCCTTTTATGGACCCAGACAGCCAGTTAGCTATAAAATCCCTCTTGGTAACTGTTCTCTACTTGCTTTACCTGTAAAGAGTTAAAAAGGTCTGACTGCATGCATAGGTAAAAGGAAGTGAGTGAGTGGGCATCTGGCCAAAAGAGCCAATGGAAAGGCTAGAACTTTTTAAAATTGAAGCAAGGCTCCCCTTTTGTCTGTTGTTGTTCTCTGGAGGGAGGAGACACAGAGCAGGAACAGGGCTGAACTACGCTGTAGGAAGCTTTAAGCCAGGTATGAAAAACCATCAGATCATACCTAGAGACTACTTATCTGAAACCCCAGATATGTAAATAAATCAGGGAATGTCTAGGAAGACGCGATTAGGGTTATTTCTTTTATTTCTTATTGGCTTGTGGCCTCCTCTGTGCTAACCCCCAAATGCTTTTGTTTTGCTTGTAACCTTTAAGCTGGACCTCAAGAAAACCATTTTTGATGCTTAATTATTATATTTGCTCTTTTAAAATCTAGCAATAGCCTACGTTCCAGATGTATTGTCTTTCTTTTTGTTTTTAATCAAATTTACCTTTTTTAAGAATGGGATTGGGTTTTGGTGTCCTAAGAGATTTGTGCATGTTGTTTGATTAGCTGGTGGCAACAGCTGATTTCCTTTGTTTTTCTTTCTCCGCTCTTCCCCAGAAGGGAGGTGAAAGGGCTTTAGGGTATCCCACAAGGAGGAATTCCCAAGTGTGCCTTTCTGGGTTCTCAAAAGGGGGTTTCTGCACTTGGGTGGTGGCAGCATCTACCTATCCAAGGTCAGAGAGAAGCTGTAACCTTGGGAGTTTAATACAAGCCTGGAGTGGCCAGTATTAATTTTTAGAATCCTTGCGGGCCCCCACCTTCTGCACTCAAAGTGCCAGACTGGGGAATCAGCCTTGACAGGCGGGTTAGGGCTCAGCTAACGCAACCAAGAGTGAGAACACCCAGCATCTGTCGAGCTAGGCCGGTCCTGGGTTTCCATCTGACCCATACACAGGCCTGAGCAGTGACAAAACCAAAAGAACCCCAAGAAAAGACTGAGCAGAGGACCCTGAGATCTGCGCTGAAGTGAATGAAACACTCAGGTTAGGAAAAGAGCCCAAACCTCTGGGACTGTCCAAGTGAGGAAGCAAGGGCACAAGGCGTTAGCATTATGGAGGTGACACCTTGCCAGTATGCATCTCATGGAAAGTGGACCCAGCTCTCTGGCCTGGACAGGCACTATGTGGACTGATTGGGGGGTTAGAAATACTTAAATAGACAGGACAGGCACTTGTTAATAAGTAAAGGCCACAGACTGGATTTTATTGCTTTTCTTTTACCTGTAACCTTATGTTTCCAAAGCCTTTTACTTACTTTTATTTGAATCTTTATCTCAAGCTCCATTAAATAAACTTCAAATTTGTTTTACTAGAGCCACGCCCCAGAGCTCTGTGCTAAGGCATGTGTCGAACTGGGTGAAGCCTGTGACCTGGGCTGCCCTGCTTCCACAGAGGCAGTGGATCGGTGGACATTGCAGGTGTCCAGAAGACAAGGAAGTGAGCATGTGACTGTAACAAGGTGGGCTGGGTAAATTGCTAGCTTGCAGCAGGAAAGAGTGGGGCTTGCAGTATCCCAGAGTGGATCACCTGTATTGCCTGCAGCCGGTAGCTTTGGGAGAACTTCCCCTGGTGGACACAGACAAGATGCCCTCACACCATAAGCAGGTGGTAGCAAGTCACCCTGGACACCTTCATTAACCCTGAAAAGTGTCACACTGGCTCCAGCTCCCTGCACAGAATGATCGTGAAAGCACAGACCTGCAGAATTCTGGCAGCCTCTCAGCAAATCCAGACTCAGAGACTGTGCACTGGGGTGGGCTGGGGAGGCACAAAGCACAACAAGCGAGGAGCGACAGGGCAGCCAAGGGGACAGAGAGATTCTAGCTCAATGTCCCAGATGTGACGGAACAAGATAAATTTATTTCCTCAAACTACCAGGAATCCGAAGTGATGTCTCTTCAGAGTGAGAAGGAAAAACTCCCTGCCTTTGGGAGATGGAGAGAGATGGCTCCGTGCTATGGAGGTGCCTGCTCTAGAGCAGGGACAGGCAGCAATGACAAATTGACGCAGGAGATCAAACCCCAAAGACAGGAAAGCCCTGATGTGGGCAAGTCCCCCCCTCCCCTCAGCAACAGAGACTGGAGGGGGCTGGCTCCTATACTTTGGCAAGATCTGTCTACCCAGTCAGGCCAAGAGCCCCACTGAAATGAGCTGGGGAGGGGGGCGCAGAGGCTCCCAGCTGTGGGCAGCTTCTCCCCACCCCTGACCCCCCTTGGCTAAGGACCAGACACATCTGTCTATCTTGTTAAACTTGCTTTAATATTTGGACATGAAGACAGGACAGAGCCGATCTGGCTGTGCACAGACAAGATGCCCCAGGGCCAGGGTATGGGCCGCAGGGTTTCCCTTCTCATGGATGTGTGGCTTTGGCCATGACGCAGTTCACTTGGTGCCTCCAGAGGGTGCCAATGGGGTTCAGGTGCAGGGGCAGGTGGATAGAGTGGGGCTCTTCAAGCGGCTCAGAGGTTGTTCAGCTCCAGCAGGGTCTGGTCTAGAACTTGGTGAATGCCAACGTTCTCCTCTTTGGCACTGGCCAGATTCTCTGTAAACACAAAGGACATCCAGACACACATCCAGACAGACAAACGCAGATGCCAGCCACACGTGATCAGCCACACGGATGGACAGAAAAACGGACACAAATCACACACAGACAGACACGCAAGGAGACAGGCCCACCCATGCTCAGGGACAGACCAACCGAGCCACCCGCCCAGACAGACCAAGCCAAGACACACGGAGACAGACCCATCCATACACAGGGACAGACAGACCAAGCCAAGACATACACACGGAGACAGACCCACCCATGCACAGGGACAAACAGACCGAGCCAGACAGGATCAAACCCAGACACACAGACACAAATGGACATTTCAGTGTCGCTGGGGAACAGCATTTCCACACAGCACCATAACGTACCCCAGCTCCAAGCCAAGGCCTTACCAGGGACACGGCCCGACCTCACAGAGCAGCAATAGCTCAGAGGCCAGGTAGGGTGCTTAGACCAATCAGATTCTGGCAGCCTAACTTCACACCCACGGCTTCTGCCTGTGCTCCCTGCAGGGTGCTACTGCACATGGGGCTGTCAGATGGCACAGCCCCATTTCCACAGCCATGTGCTTCCAGCAGAGCCAGGTCCATCCCCAGAGAGTCCTGCCCACGGACCGATGAAAGGTGCATAGCACTGCCCAGCTGCTCCGTGATTCAACTGGGAGTGGTGATCCATGGAGCAGTGGCAAGGCAGCAGCTCAGGAGGAGAGAGGACAGCACAGAGGGAAGAGAGACCAGCACTAACGAAACTGCAGGAGCCAGTTCTTCCAGCCCTCGTGTACAGAACATGCTACAGGGGAACCTGCCCACAGCCAGCGCTTCTGCGCTGTCCCCTACATCACTTCCGCTGGAATGAGACTTGCCATGACACCCTCAGCTGGGAGCTCACCCTTCCAGAGCCTCTGTCCTGCTGCCTACCGGAGCCTTTGCTGGGACAGGCGTTTCCATGAGGTCCACCTGCAGCCAAAGCCGCTGCCCTGCTGCCTAGAGCACCTGCTGGGAGAGGCTGGGGCCGGAATAGCTGGACTCCCACCCTGTTCCTTACAGTTCCTGGAGCTGGAGAAGCTGGATTTAACTGGGAATTGGTCCTGCTTCGAGCAGGGGGTTGGACTAGATGACCTTCTGGGGTCCCTTCCAACCCTGATATTCTATGATTCTATGACCTGCAAGAGCAGTATCCAGACAGCCTTTGCCTGCAGCAGTTGAGTGGTTTAGGAAGAGTGGTTTCCTGGTAGAGCCGGTGGGGGGCTGGCTGTCCCCTTGCCTTGGGGAGCACTACAATGTAGGGAGGGAGTAGGCAGGGTTCAGGTGGCTCAGCCCATCACATGGGCACTCCCTCCCCAGCCTGGGCAGCTGGTGCTGGCTCAGCAGTGCCCCTGTGGGGAAGGTGGGGGCTCTGGGTCATGATGGCAGCAGGCTCCCCCCTGGGCAAAATCAACCAGCTCAGGAGGCAGGAGTCTCCAGCTGTTCAGAGCAGGCTGGTCACTCTGAACTGTAAGGCCAGGGGGTGAGGGTCCATGTGCCAAGTACCCAGCAGCAGGGTGAGGGCAGGGACTCCCCAGGCCCAGCTGGCCTGGTGGAACCTGTTACCAGGACTCAGAGCTGCAGGGAATGTCCTGGGCAATGGAGGGGGCGGGCGATGGGGCTGGAACACCCCAGGAGACACAGGCTACATGACATAAGCAGGGCATGGGCTGAGGCTGGCTCAGTTGTTAAGTTCGTTAAGGATGACCCGCAGTTCGTTAGTGAGAATACGGTTTTTCTCCGCCTCCTGCTGGGAGCGCGCTATAGAAAACAGACATCAGCGGCAGCAGAGGGAGAGAGAGAGAGAAAGGAGAGAGTTAGTGCAAAGAGAAAGTCAGGTCAGCACAGAGACGCTATCAGCGTAGCTGAACCCCGGGGGCGCATGTCCCGAAGCCCATCTGCTCAGTGCAGGAAAGAGAAATGAATTCAGGTCTACAGGCAGAAGGGGAGCAGGCTCTGGTCTGGCTAGGGGATGGTGCAGCAAGGAGGCCATTCGAGAAGGATAGAGGACATGGTTCCAGGAGGTGGGGAGATTTGTAGCACAAACTGGGGTGAGTTCTGACCCAGAAACATAAGGCTCTTTGAAGGGGAAAATCAATCAACCTCCAGGAAGGAAAGTGCTGCCCTACTCAGCTACACATGAAGCCAGGTCAGGGCTGTGAAAAGGTGTGTGCGCTGGGGCAAGTCCAGGCAATGAAAGAGAGACAGGGTTGGATCTAGCTCAGTTCAGGCTGGGACCCGAGAACCAAGGACCAGGAGAACTTTCCTCTCAAATGGAGCTAGCTGTGCGTTCGTCCCTCTCCCTCCCCCGATGCACCGGCAAGGCTGAGGTCAAGGACTTCCCACAGGGTCTGTCCAGGTTCTTATGCTCGGCCCTTCCCCGCAGGGTCAGAGCACCTGTGGCTATCTGTGCTGTAGAGCACACCTGGCAGGAGAACCCCCCATAAAGGGCCATGTACAGGCATGAAAATGAGACATGGCTAGAAAATGAGTGTGAAGGTGAAAAACCAAAGCAGCATGAAGAAAATAAAGGCGAAACCAAGGAGAGAAAATGCTTTATTGAGACCAACGCATCGACCCAGAAGGACAGAAAAGAAAGTAAGTCATGAAATGTGAACTCAAGAGTAACGTGTGAAGGACAGGAAGAATGCAGAGCAGGGACTGGGAAGCAGTAAGGGCTGCCAAGCCTCCCACGTGTTTTCCTTCCACCCCATGGGAGTGACCCTCTCCTCTCCTCCTGCCCTCAGCTTTGGAGAGGCTGCTTCCAGCTGGGGGGAATCCCCTTCAGGGGGGTGTCAATGGGGAGCGGAGCCCAGGCAGATTTGGTCAGAGGACGTGGAGCCCACGCTGTCCCTCCCAATCCCAGCACTAGCTACTCCCTTCTTGTTCCCAGCAGCTGGGCTAAACGTGCCCGTTTCTTGGGACCTGACATAAGTAAAGCTCCCTTTGCACCAGGGCACGCCCCTCTGTCTCCTCCCCCTGGCCCCACGGCTGCCATCTTCCCCGGGCGTGTTAGAACTTGGCAGCCCTTTGACACAAAGCATGCCCCATGGAGCAGGTGAGGCAGAAGGGAGCCAGAAGGCTGGTACCCTGGGGAACCCTGGCTGCTTCTCCTGGGCTGCAACAGGAGCTTTTCTCTAGTTTACCGTCTGCACCAACTGCTCTTGAGGAAAGAGAGAAATCCAAATCTGCAGCCGTCCCCCCGCCCATGCCCACGGAGCGAGGATCAGCCCAGGCCAGCAGACAGAGACCCAGCATGTGGGGTGAGATGGGACCATGCACCTTCCATCCTCAGACCCCACCCCCAGGCAAGAGGTCAGCCCACTGTGTAACTGGACACTTCGCTGCAGCTCGGCAGATCAGGCTAGCTGGCCACACGCAGCACCCGAGCAAGGCTTATGCATGGCACATTGCAGACGGGCTGATCCTGGACCAGGGATGCTCCCCAGTCTGGGTTATGGGCTGCTCCCTGCTCAGGGACCCTCCTCTTCTGCAGCTTTCACTGAGCAAACTACAGCCACCCAGCAGCACTGGAGCTTGCGGGGACAAAGAGGGGAATGGACAGACTGACAGAGGTGGTGGGGAGCAGAGACCAAGGGATAGATGGAGGCAGGCAGGCAGGGGCAGCCATGGCGACTGAGGTCACAAGCAGGCAGGGTGGGAGGGGGTGGGCAGACAGCATGAGTGGAGTGCCATGGTGCTGGGACCGCTCAGGGGCTCAGAGGGAGGTGATGTCGTTAAGTGCATTGTCCAGCTCCTCACTGATTGCCTTATACTTCATCTTCTGAGCATACACTTCGTCTGCAGGCAGGAGGGTGTGCAGGGGGTGGCCCGTGGCAGAGAGCAGAGCAGGGCAGTGGCAGGGAGGGAGAAAGAGAGAGTGAATGTGAGAGAGAGAGAGAGAGAGAGACCTTGCTGCCATGGGAGGGTGCCGGGTAGGGTTCACACAGGTGCATGGGCCTCTGATAGGCCAGACTGGTTCCTCCCACCCCTGCCCTTACCTCATTGCTCCAGGGTTTCACTTGCCCCTTCTCACCAAGGGACTCTCCTGGCCCGGCCTGAGCTCCCTGGCCACTCTTCCTTCCCTCCCTGGCTATTGTGCTCCTGGCCAGCCCCTTGTCCTGGGACGCTTCCTGGCCCATGCCCATCGCACAGTGATCCTGCCTCCCCTCCCTTCAGACTGGGATTCCCACCTGGGGGACAGCTCGTTCTGTGAGACCCACCCAGGCTCCCTGTCCCTCCCTCCTCTCCAGATCCCAGCACTCAGCCACAGCCCCACGGCCGGAGGTTTCGGCTAAGCAGACCCTGAGGCATGTCCTGGGCCTCCTAGGCTGGCTGTGCTCTGTGGGGAGGGGGGCAAAGGGCAGGCGGGGTCTCTACCTTCTAAGTCGTCAATGGTTTTCTCCAGCTTGGCCACGGATCGCTCAGCAAACTCCGCTCGGGTCTCAGCCTAGGGTCAGGAAACGGGGCGTTAGCTATGGTACCGACTGTCTGATGGAGAACCGGGCAGAAGGTAGCATCTTCAGGGCCAGAACTCTCCACAGGCAAAGGAGGGCCAGATGCTACCCTGCTTGGCCCCATGGAGGCCCCCTTACTGGAGCTGGGACATGGCGAGCTGCCGAACCTCCTGTTGGACTCACTCCCCCAGCATTTCTGCAAGGCTCGGCTGGCCTGCTTTCTTGTATCTGAAGTTGCAGCAGATCTAGCCTACCTGTCAGCTGCTCTGCAGTGACTCCTGCCCTGCAACAAGGGGCCCAGGCCATGGCTGGAGGAGCAGCAGCATTCAGAGCCATGTATCTGTCCAAAGCAGAATCTGCCTTTGTACTGCTAATTTCAGCTCCGCTCCAGGAATGACTGTCTCTGTCCCACCCCCAGCACCCCGGGGCCCCTTAAGTGCATCAGAACCACATAGCTGGGCAGGGGAAGGGCAGTGGGGACTGCTCAGGTTTTGGGGCAGGGGAAGCCGGCCGTCTGCACAGTCCGGGAATCCTGCCCAGGCAGATGGTGGCTTTAGCCACTCAGGGGAGCGGGGCAGTAGACTCAGAGTGGGTCAAGGATGACCTCAGGGGTTGTGCCCACAGAACAGGTGCCGACTCTCCAGTGTGCCGGGGGGGGTGCTCGACCCCCAGCTCTGCCTCATGCCCTGCCCCCACTCCACCTCCCCCAACGCCCCACCTCCGCCTCGCCTCCTACTGCACCCTGCTCCACCCCCACCTCTTCCCGCCCAGTTCCGCCCCCTCCCCGAGCACGCCACAGCCTCGCTTCTCCCCCCGACCCCCAGTGCACTGAAACAGCTGTTTGCGGCGGGAAGGTGGGGGAGGCGCTGATCCGTGGGGCCTGCCAGTGAGGGGAGAGTTGATGGGGGGCTGCTGGTTGGTGCTCAGGACCCATCATTCCCACCGGGTGCTCCAGTCCCAGAGCACCCACGGAGTCGGCACCTGTGGCCCACAGCCAGTCCCACTCTGACGGGTGGCAGCAAACCCATGCACCCTGTGGAGGATGGGGCGATTACACCAGGCCCTGCCCTCCTGTCAGGGTCCCTGATTCTGGGCATCTCTCACCTCCTTCAGTTTGTCTGTCAGCAGCTTGATCTCCTCCTCGTACTTATCTTCCTTGGTGGAGTACTGTGAAGAAAGACAAGCCTGAGTCGCTTCCCAGTCCCTGTAGCACCCGCTGGGTCCCTCTCATAGCGACAGGCTGGCAGGCCCACCCCTAGGTGCCCCACCATTGCCCAGATCCCAGGGCATCTCCCAGGAGAGCAGCACTCTGCTCTGCTCACTTCTCGGGCCCTGCTCCTCGCCAGCCGCAGGGCCAGGTGCTGCGCTCCTCCGGTTCCTACCTTATCGGCCTGGGCCTCCAGGGACTTCAAGTTGTTGGTGACAATTTTCAGCTCTTCCTCTAGGTCCCCACATTTACTATTCCCAGCAGGCCAGGGCGCGCGGAAGAGAGAAGGGTGCAGGGTGGTGGGAGGAATGAAGGAAAGGAGAGAGAGAAAAAGCTCAGGAGAGAGAAACAGCAGTTCAGATGGAGAGGAAGCAACAGCCAGCCTGGCCCGTGGCCCATGACCTCAGGCAAGCCACCATCCCTGCTGACCTACCCCGGTGACAGCTCCTAGGAGAGTCCGGCTGGGACGCAAGAGGCAGGCTCAGACCCCCAGACTGCGCCCAGGCAGCGAAGGAGTAGAGTGAATCACCTGCCTGAGCAGGCTCGGCAGGTAACTGGACCTAAATAAGGGCCAAAAGTCCAGAGCAGAGATGCCAGAGTGAGAGGGCCACCCAGCCCAATTTGCCTCTGCCAGCTCAGCCCCACCTGGGGCCCTCACAGGACCGCGAGAACTCCTCCTGCAAGCAGCACAGTGGGAAGTAATTGGGACAGAGACTCTTGCGGTGCTGAGACAGATGTAGACAGGGAGTGGGAGAGGTCTCACTCCCCACCAGGGCCTGCCTCGCGCCCGCAGGGCCCCAGCCCCGGCCAACGCTCAGCTCACCCTGTGGCACAAGGAGTGGCCCTGTGACGCAGGCAGCCAGGGAGAGGTGTGGGTCGAACCAGGCAGCAGCCAGACCAAGGGCTGCCCAGCTCGCCTCCAACCCCAGCCCCTCAGTGCATCGAGCCCCATCTGTCTCAGCCCCAGAACTAGGACCAGACCCAAAGCCGCACAGGATGGCAAGGGAAGAAGGAGAGGGCTCAGAGTCATCTCATAGGAATGATGGAAAGGAGACAGCACGTCCAGAGGGTCAGAGAGGCGGAGAGGGACAGAGAGGAAGCTGCGAGTCTCCCCAGTTCCCTGCCCCAGTACCTCTTCCTCTGAGGCCATCAGGGATTTGAGGGTTTGGTCCATGGTGCGCAGCTCCTCTTCCAGCTGTCTCACTCGGCTAGGGGGGTGAGAGGGGGCATCCCAGGGGGACCGTTCAGCCATGGGAAACCGAGCAGAGAACAAGATCAACCATTCCCAATCCTTGCACCCCCACCCACCTGGCCGGGCCCCATAGGGACAGGGGACAGCGACAGGGCAGGAGCCAGCTGCCATTCAGCCTGATCAGAGACAGAGAGCCAGGGGCCCCCCTAGGATTGGGCCACCTGCTCCGTCAGCCCCATAAAAACCTCACGGCGCTGCACCTGGATTCTGTGCCTCTAACGGGGTCAGTGTCGCCCCCTGCTGGAGAACCAAGGGAAGGGACTCACCCCAGCCATGGGCTCTGGCTGCCCGCTGAGTGCCCTACGTGGCTTAGCTCCCCGAGGGCTGCATCCCAGCTCAGCCTCATCTGGGGGGGCGGGGGGAGAAGCAGAAAGTAGGGGCCCGAGAAACCCCATCCCCATGCCCTCCCCCAGTTGCCCGGAGGGTAGAGACAGTACTCACCTTTCTGCAACCTCCGCCCTTTCTTCCGAGCGCTCCAGCTCCCCCTCAATGATCACCAGCTTACGGGCAACCTGGCAGGCCCGGCAGAGGAGAGACTGTCAGTCTGGCGCAGGCCCCGCCTGCGGGAGCACAGCTCGGCAGCAGCCCCCTGCACTGCAGTGGTGGCTGCAGATAGAGGCCTCGGGGTGGGGGGGCACCCCCCAGGGTGGCAGTGGCAGCCGGCAGAGGAGATGCCCCCCAGAGACAGTGGGAGCAGGCAGAGAGTGGGCAGGGGCCGCAGCAGCAGGACCCACTTGCTCGTGCTCCATTCTCCTGGGACCTCTCCTACGAACGGGGGTGTTGCCAGGAGCTGCCAGCCCCCAGAGGCATGCACCCCCCCCCCCCCAAGGCAGTGCTCCAACGCACTAGGCCATCCTCGGTGTGAGCCAGCCGGAGCCGTGGGTGCTCCTGGGGGTGTCAGCAGGAGCCCCAGGAACGATGGTCATTGGGAAGGGCTGGTTCTCACCTCCTCGTATTTGCGGTCGGCCTCCTCAGCTATGTGCTTGGCCTCTTTCAGCTGCATCTCCTGGAGCTCCATTTTCTCCTCATCCTTCATGGCCCGGTTCTCGATGACTTTCATGCCTCTGAAGAAAATCCAAACCACAGTGTTACGGCTGAGATCTAGACTGCCCCGAAATTGAGGCATGATCTAGAGCACCCAACTTGCCTCACAGCAAGCTAGAACACCCCAGCTCTGCCCCACGCCAGAGCGTCCCGGCTCTGCCCCACGCCAGAGTGCCCCACACCTGCTGCAATCTGGCACATGCGCCCTCTCTTTTTGCAGCCCTGCGCACCCCACCCCTCCCAGTGAATTAAATCATTCCCATGTTCCAGATCATCTTCCAGTCTTGGGAATTAGCCTCACACTTATCCCAGTGCCCATCCTGCCACATCCTTCACCCCTCTCAGATCATTGCCACATGGAGTCAGATACTCCTAGCATTGAGCTAGCAGCCCCCTTCAGCCCCATCCTAGCTCACACACAGAGCTAGTTCTGCACCCTCTGTGTTAGGTATCTGTCCTGCCACCCATCACCACAGCATCTGAGTGCCTCCTTCAGAGGCAGTAGTAAGAGCGAAACCACTAGTGGGCATGGGCCCCTCTGGGACAGTGCAGATGACAAAGCCCAGCCCAAAGCCTGGGAGAGCTGGGAACAGAGCATTCTCCATCAAGGGGAGCCAGCTGCAGAAAAACCTCCCAGTGGAGATCAGGCAAATTCAGTCTGACCATCTTCAGGACACCCTTACACCCTCCTCTCCCCCACTAGTGATACTCACCGCCCTGACACCCCATCTGCCCAAATAGCCCCCACATAGTACACAAAAGCCTACAGCAAAGGATCAAATCATCCAAACGGGCTGGGAGCCCATGGAGGGACAGGAGCAGGGGCCCCCTGTGCAGACAGCCAGCAGTAGCCCTCAGCTGTGAGCCTCTGAGCCAGGTCGACAAGCTCGGGCTCATGGGGCCCCTGCTACACTCTCAAGTTGCAGCTCGGGCTCTAGTGTGGGCTCGAAGCCCAGCCCCACCCTAGGTTTCAGAGTCCGAGCTCCAGCCGAGCCACGTCGACCGGCTAGTGTTAGCAGGTAACGCAGGCCCTGCCAGCTCAGTCTGTCGACTTGGATCAGCAGCTCACTGGTGTGGGCAATGCAGACCGGTGCCTGGACCATGGAGAAGGCAGGCAGCCAAGGGAGCTACAGTGACCCAGCCTTGAGTGATGGACACAAGGGTCATCGGGCCCAGGCCCTCGGCCAGGGGGAAGGGACAGAGAGTCCTAGTGAACTGGAGGTGAAATACGGCATTTTTAGACAGCTACTCCCTGGTCCCCCAAAACTTAACAAGGAGTCAAACAGGACCCCAAGGCTTTGCACAACTCTGGTGAATGGAAGGTGGGGACAAAATCTTTCCAACAGCATCACTTTGGTCTTGTCTGGGGTCTCCAGCTGCAAGCCAACTGCCCTCCATCCAAGAGCCGATCTCTGGGACGTACTGTGAGTGACATCTTAGTCGTGGTGGTGGCTGCATCGGTGGTGAACTAGTAGATAGTTGAGTGTCGTTAGCAACTGAACCCTGGTGTCTTCCTCTGTCTCCCAGTGGAGTCACGTAGACATTGAGGAGAGGCCTCATGGATCAGGTCCTCAAGGAATCAATTCTGACGCACTTAGAGGAAAGTGATCAGGAACAGTCAGCATGGATTCACCAAGGGCAAGTCATGCCTGACTAATCTAATTGCCTTCTATGAGGAGATAACCGGCTCTGTGGATGAGGGGAAAGCAGTGGACGTGTTGTTCCTTGACTTTAGTAAAGCTTTTGACACAGTCTCCCACAGTATTCTTGCCAGCAAGTTAAAGTATGGGCTGGATGAATGGACTATAAGGTGGATAGAAAGCTGGCTAGATTGTCGGGCTCAACGGGTAGTGATCAATGGCTCCATGACTAGTTGGCAGCCGGTATCAAGTGGAGTGCCCCAAGGGTCGGTCCTGGGGCCGGTTTTGTTCAATATCTTCATAAATGATCTGGAGGATGGTGTGGATTGCACCCTCAGCAAGTTTGCAGATGACCCTAAACTGGGAGGAGAGGTAGATACGCTGGAGGGTAGGGATAGGATACAAAGGGCCCTAGACAAATTAGAGGACTGGGCCAAAAGAAATCTGATGAGGTTCAACAAGGACAAGTGCAGAGTCCTGCACTTAGGATGGAAGAATCCCATGCACTGCTACAGACTAGGGACCAAATGGCTAGGCAGCAGTTCTGCAGAAAAGGACCTAGGGGTTACAGTGGACGAGAAGCTGGATAGGAGTCATCAGTGTGCCCTTGTTGCCAAGAAGGCTAATGGCATTTTGGGCTGTATAAGTGTAGGGGCATTGCCAGCAGATCGAGGGACGTGATCGTTCCCCTCTATTCGACATTGGTGAGGCCTCATCTGGAGTACTGTGTCCAGTTTTGGACCCCACACTACAAGAAGGATGTGGGAAAACTGGAAAACATCCAGTGGAGGGCAACAAAAATGATTAGGGGACTGAAACACATGACTTATGAGGAGAGACTGAGGGAAATAGGATTGTTTAGTCTGCGGAAGAGAAGAATGAGGGTGGATTTGATAGCTGCTTTCAACTACCTGAAAGGGGGTTCCAAAGAGGATGGCTCTAGACTGTTCTCAGTGGTAGCAGATGACAGAACAAGGAGCAATGGTCTCAAGTTGCAGTGGGGGAGGTTTAGGTTGGATATTAGGAAAAACTTTTTCACTAGGAGGGTGGTGAAACACTGGAATGCGTTACCTAGGGAGGTGGTGGAATTTCCTTCCTTAGAAGTTTTTAAGGTCAGGCTTGACAAAGCCCTGGCTGGGATGATTTAGTTGCGGATTGGTCCTGCTTTGAGCAAGGGGTTGGACTAGATGACCTCCTGAGGTCCCTTCCAACCCTGATATTCTATGATTCTATTATTCTAAGCGGGTGATGCATAGGGAGTGGTGATGGGTAGAGCCTTCGGAGCTACACATCACCACTCCCCAAGTTCTGCTGGAGAGGAATGATCACCCACTGGAGTGCTGGGCCATCGGCTCCTCTGTCACGTAGGTGAGTTAGTACCTGTGGTCCACTGCAGTGCGGCAGCATGAGCATGGTGACCTTACCTGCATCCATGGCCCAAGGCAACCTCTCAGCGCCACTAGAGCGGTCTCTGTGTTGTGCATTAGTCTGAACCCAGAATCCCGTGCATCCACAATCACGGCGCATGTTGGAGCTTGGTTGGAGCCCGTGCATCCACAATCACGGTGCATGTTGGAGCCTTGATTATTTTACCATGGAACAGGAGGCTGGAGAGGTCTTCAGCGTTGACTGGTGGCTTCTAGAGGACAGGGCAGACTACTGGGCTTTCCAGGAGACTACCCTGCGCTACACTAGTGCTGAATTTGTACATCTGACCAGTTCCCTGCTCTCCACACTGGTTTCCCGTAGAAGAGAGAGTCCGGCTTTGGTCCTTATTTCCAAGATGCTCAATGGCCTGGGTCCAGCATATCTAAAAGGACCTAAAGCTCCAGGACGAAGCCCTGATCACCAATTCTGCTCCTTGGCACAATGGGACTCTCCCCCTGGAGGCAACAGTGCATCTGGATGCGAGACAGAGCTTTCTGGGACCAGCTGAGACTGTGAAAAGAACTCCCTCAGGGGCCTAGTACCATCACAAACTCCCCACCTTCCAGTCCCAGGGCCAGTGTGCTTTTCCAGCTCTCCTTTGCTGACACAGACACTGGGCAGCATGGACGTGTTCAAAAAACCTAATAGCCCTACCAAAATCAAGCCCTGCACTGCACAACTGGGTCCTCACCTGGGGAGAGGACAGGCACGCGTGACAGATGTTAGCCACAGGCCTTAACGCGCAGCTGGAAGGTGCCCAGAGACCTCAGCAGTCAGCGTGGGGAAAGAAAGAGTTTCAGGGCTGATGAGCCCTGCCTGAGACAACAAATATCACCTAGAGCAGGACTGTCACTTGCTCCCTGGGGAAGGCCTAAGTCCCCTTTTAATTATGGCCCGCAGGCTGGGTATATATTCTGAACTCTAGACACTCCGCCATGAATGGCGGAGCCCACTCAGGGGTCACTAAGAATTTGCATAGAGCATGGGGGAAACTCTATTTGTTATCTGCTCAGCACCTTACAGCCACAACCAGCATCACCCAGCGGGAACACGCTCCCCTTCAGGACCATTTCTGGGAGCTGTTTCTGTCCTCTGCGTCTCCCTTCCCCAGCCACGTTTGCCATCCGCTCCCTTTCACTACCTTTGTGTGTGTGTCTCCGCATTATCTCCCTTCTGCCCCCTCCTGAAGGCCAAACGATTAGCAACTGACTAATTAATGAGGACATTGCAAAAGTGTTATCGTTAGGCTTTAGAGTCAACACCTTGGTGAGGTCCCCAGCATGCGGGGCAGTTCACACCTCCCAGAGCTCCCATCCCAGTCGCTGTGATACTTGAAGTCTAGAGAGCTAGACCCTAGCTTTTGAAAAGCCCCATGAAATCTTAGTGCTGGCACAAGCTGAGCCTGCTCCAGGGGCCACGTGACCCTGCCGAGCAAGAGAGAAGAGGCCGGAGATGCCCCTGTTTGAGAGCAGTAACTGGCACTTTCAACTGTCCAACATACCGCTCATGGCAACCGAGAGCACAGCCGGCCTCGGGCAGGCTGCTGTCGTGCTGCAATCTTATCTGCAGCCTGATCTCCTGCCCCAAACTGCCCCCGTCCAGGGATGCCAAAAGGGGCAGCTAGGGGGCCATGGCCCCTGCACTTTTAAAAGTGGGAGGGCTATGCACTTCCCCTAAGAGCGAGAGACGGGGGAGGAGGCCAAAAGGAGTGGAGAAGAGCAAGCGGGGTGTTGGGGGCAAGAGGCGGCATGGGAGCGGGGCCTTGTGGGAAGGGGCGGGGCCTTGTGAGAAGAGTGCCTGTGGGCCCTCCACCTTCAGGGCGCATCCACCGCTCCTGCCCCCATCTCGCCCTGACATGGGGCTTAGCATGGGGCCCAGCTGCCCGTTGCTGTCTGTGACACCAGCAGGACCCCACTTCCATGGGACGGGGGGGTTGGAGCAATCCCGGAGCAATCCCATGGGGGCAAGCGGCCACATCCAGGCCAACTCGTGCCCTCCCCCCGCAGCTGCCAAGCCACATCCCCCTCCATACTCCTCCCTTCCCACCAACCACACACCTCTCGCTCTCATCAGCTGCTTTCTCAGCCTCCTCCAGTTTCTGCAGCGCAGTGGCCAGGCGCTCCTGGGCTCGGTCCAGCTCCTCTTCCACCAGCTGGATACGGCGGTTCAGGGAGGCCACATCAGACTCAGCCTGAGGGAGAAGCAGCACCAGAGTCAGTCCCACCCCAGAGCTGGAAAAGGGCCGAGAGCCACTGAAAGTGCGTGAGCCCCTCAGCACTGGGACCCTGCACAGAGGCCACAGGAATCACTGCCTGGATCAGCCAGGGGTCCATCCTGCACAACCGCCGGCCTCTGAGAGGGGCCAGCATCAGATGCTTCAAAGGTTCGTGCAAGATGCCCACAGTAGGGAGAGGTGGAATAATCTGCCCCCACACCAAATCTTGTCCTGGTCTCGAATTCTTTGAGATTGGCTCAAGCCCCTGAAGCACGAGGTTGAGTATACTTGCCAGAATTTATGGTAGCAGTAACTAGGATAGCCCTGGATATTCTTATCTATATAAGGATCCAATCCTTCTTTGAATTGGGCTAAATTTTGGCCCGAATGTCTTGTGGCAGTGAGTTCCACAGGATAATTATGAATTGTGTGACAAAGCATTTCCTTCTGTTACTTTTTAATTTGCCACCTTTAAATTTCTTTCACTGACCCTGGGTTCAGGGATAGCAGAAGTTCCCAATCTACATTCTCTAGATCAGCGGTTCTCAAATTTTTGTATTGGTGACTCCTTTCACACAGCAAGCCTCTGAGTCCGACCCCCCTTATAAATTAAAAACACTTTTAAAATATTTAACACTGTTATAAATGCTGGAGGCAAAGCGGGGTTTGGGGGTGGATGCTGACAGCTCATGACCCCCACATAATAACCTCGCGAGCCCCTGAGAGGTTACACCCCCCAGTTTGAGAACGCCTGCTCTAGACCATTGATTGTTTTAGATGCTTTTGTCATGTCCCCCTCTTATTTGTCTCTCTAACTCACAATCTTGATCAGTGCACTCTCCCCTCACAAGAGTTTTTCCAGGCCCCTGATCATTCTCATCGCCCTTCTCTGAACCCTTCTAATTCTGCAATATCCTTTCTGAGACAGGGTGCCCAAGGGAGGCCAAACCATTGATTTACATAAAACCATTCAAAATTCTCCATCTTACTCTCCATCCTATTCTGTATTCCTGACATCTCATCTGGGTTTTGGACCACACAATCTAGCCAGCGCCTGAGTCCAGTGAATCCTGCACCTCTCCCCAGAGTCCAGCTCAGCCCCAAGGAACTGCCCCCAGTGGACCCTGCACCGTCCTCCCAGACATAGGCGCTGACTTCTAGTTTTCCCGGGTGTGTGTGTGTGGGGGGGCACTCTCCATCCCTGCTCCGCCCCAAGGCCCCGTCCTCACTTCGCCTCTTCCTGCCCCTGCTCCACCCCGAGGCCCCACCCACCTGCTGCTCACTGCTCTCCGCCCTCCCCCAAGCCTCTCCCCCAGCCATCAAACAGCTGTTTGGCAGCGCTCCTGATTAGCTCATCAGAGGTGCTGCCAAACCACTGATTGGCGCTGGCGGGTGCTGAGCACCCTCTATTTTTTTTCCGTGGGTGCTCCAGCCCCAAAGCACCCCAGAGTCGGTGCCAGTGCTCCCAGAGTCCAGCACCGTCCTAAGAACGGATAGACAGATGGATGGATGGACAGACAGACACCCCCCCCAACCCCAAGCCAAAGCCCAGTCCGGTCAGCATGCCAGCCTGGGCAGACAGACTTGTGCGAGCAGGGCCTTCACGCCCGGCCGATGTTGGCTCTGAGCTCAGGGGGCCGCAGTCTCCACACTGCTTGTTTAGTGCCCGACCTCGGGCCCCACCAGCACACGACTGTCCCAGGCTCGGAGGCTGGCTCCCCGCTGCAGGGCAGACACAGCCCAGGAGCCCCCCACACGCCCCTGTGAGCCAGAGCCCAGCCCGGTCAGTCCTGGCTGGCCCCCACCGGCCCCCTGAGCCCAGCGAGGGAGGTGGCACTCTTCCCCGGCAGGGTGGCGCGGGGCAGCGTTTGGGTTTGCAGAGCGCTGAGTAAAGGAGCAGGAATGCCCGGCACAGATTCGCTCCCAAAAAGGAGATTGGAACAACTTGTGGGTTTCCTGTTTACTGAAGCCAGCAAGGCTGCCCGTGCAGGGTCCCCTCCCCCCCCCCGGCTGCCGGAGGCAGCACTGGCCAGGCTGGGGAGGGGACCTCGAGGCTGGGGGGCCTGCGGATGCCCTCGGGGCCCCGGTCACTCTCTGCCACCTCTGGCCGGAGGTTGGCTGGGCTCCTCAGCCTGGGGGGCAGAGCTGGGCCAGGCCTGAGCCCTCCCTGATTTACAGTCCCCAGGGACGGAATCCGGCAAAGCGCCTCCATGGGGCTGGCCCACAGCCAAGGCCAGGCTGCAAGGAGCCCCAAAGGCCAGAAACCAGCATATTCCCAGGCTCCAAGCACCACCCCTTCCCCACAGGCTGGGTTCCCTGGGGTGAAGGGAAGGGGGTAGGCGAGCCAGGGCAGAGGAGACTGGGGTGGGGCGGGGCGGGGAGTGGGATGAGAGCATGGGCAGTGGGGGGGGGGAAGAGAGGCCAGAGAGAGCTCTTGTGGGGAGTACAGGCACACTCCTGCAGCGGGAGCCAGGGCGTGGACTGGGAGACAGATCCCTGCCGGCCCCATGGACAGACCCCCCCCAGCCCCGCACCAGCCTCCCATGCCATATGCCAGCTCCCCAGCCCCACGCTAGCTCCCCCAGCTCCATACCACTCCCCCCTCCCCCCCTCCAGCATCTGACCAGCTTTTCTTTCCATTTGGTAACTCTCGCCTTGCTCCTACTCTCGGAGGCCTGAGCTCTGCCCCGGAAATGCCTCCAGCGGGTGCAGCAGCCCCCAAGCGCTGAACTCTGCGGGGAGAGGAGAGCGTGGCTCAGTGCTACTCAGCACCCCCCAGGGCACAGGCCACCAGGCTCCGTCACCCCAGCACTGGCTACTGAGTGCCCTGCCCAGGAGGCTGGGATCTGTGCACCAGGACCCAGAAAGCAGAGCACACAGAACAGGGGTGAGCCTACAGAGTTAGGTACACCCCCTCATGCCATCATGACCCTGCCCTATGTCCCCTTCCCTGGCCTCCCATGTCCACAGGGGTGCTGGAACTAGGGGTGCTGGGGGGGGCACACCCCCAGCTTGAAGTGGTTTCCATCCATACAGGATTACAGTTTGGACCAATGGCTCTCAGCACCCACACTATGCAAAGTGTTCCAGCAGCTCTGCCCTCAGGGACAGACAAACCCCCCAGGGACCTTGCCCCCTCCCCAGTTACAGCCAGACCCAGACCTGCCCTTCGCTGGCTGTAACTCCACAATGCCACCTCCTCCCCGGCCAGACACCAAGGCAGCAGAGAAAGGGGGTGGGATTGGCTTTAGAAGGGGCTTTGGGCAGAAGGCCCCAGGGAGACCACAGTGGCCTGCTCTCCTACCGCAACCCTCTCCCCCTGGAGCACTGTGCTGCCATGCTGGGGTCCGGGCTGGGTTCGCTGGCTCCACATCATGCCACAAGGGCTGGGAAGGCTCCCAAAGAACAGTCCCTGCCTGGCACAAGGCACAGCAGTGATGGGGCTCCAGTGGGGCCCCCCAGCACCAGCAGAAGGTGTTAGCCAGGCCACAGAAAGCTACCTGACCCCACAGGGCCTGCAATAATGTACTTGGCCTATGTTGGTTACAGGGACTCAGGGGGTGGGCAGAGCCCCCTTCTCCCGATTGGGGCCCCCTTCCCCTCCAGCCATGCTCACTCCCCGGCATGCCAGGGTTTCCCTGCAGCATGGTCATAGAACAGAGGAAGCCAGGAACAGGGCAGGACTTAGCACACACTAGTAGGGAGATCAGAGGAGACAACCTCCCCACCCCCACCCCCCACCTCCACCTGGCCAGGTTCAGCCCTTGGGACGCGCAAGCCAGGACTGGGCCCTTCCAAACCGAGGTCCCAGGTCCCTTCCCTCCTGGAGTCAGGGCAGGAAGCCACGCAGCGCAACTGCTCTATTGAGAGTTTCCGGTGGCTCCTGGACCTCAGCCAGGCCCAGCGCTGGAGTGACCTGCCAGGCTCTCTCCTAGAGATCATGTTACTGGGCAGGGCAGCCCGGCTTCCCCTGCAGCCAATGAGCACCACAGCGTGAGCAGACTGGGGCTGCGGGAACAATAGGAAAGCTCCCTGCAGGGCACCCTGCCCAGGAAGCTCCTGGCAGAGTCTGCTCCACCCAGCCTCAGGTACACGATCCCAACAACACAGCCAGGAACAGGAGCACTTGGGCCTGCTAGTGCCGCCCCAGGAAAGCAGCCTCTAGCCCAGCCGCACCCAGCCAGGGAATGCCCTCCTCTGCCCAACTGAACTCCTCCCAGAGTCAGATCAGATCAGCAAGGCCCAGTCCTGCATGTGAAGTTCCCTGCTGGGACCCCCTCCCAGGGGACTCTGCCCAAGACACCCGTAACCCACCTATAGGGCTCTCTCTCTAACCCACCTATAGGGCTTTCTCCTCTCCTCTCCTCTCCTCCTCATGCTACTTATGGCAGGAGCAGCTTCCCTGAAGAAGGCCTCTCTGGTATGGACTGAAGCAGGCCAGACTCCTGATTATCCAGACTTCCTCTGGGAACACGAGCTCCCCATGTGATGCTGTGGCGAAAAAGGCTACGGCAATCCCTGGATGTATAAGCAAGGGCTAGCAAAGGGAGTAGGGAGGTGGCATTAGCGAGACCATTCCTGGATCCCATGGTCAGTTTCGGGGGCCACACTTTGCTGACAAACTGGAAGGGTTCAGAACAAAGTTACAAGGATGATGCGAGGTCAGGAAAGCTAGCCCTACAGCGAGAGACTGAAGAAGCTCAATCTAAGAGAAAGTCAAGAGGTGACTTGACGATGTTCTACAGCTACCTACATGGGGAAGGGCTGCCTGGTAGCACAGGGCTCCTGCACCTGACAGATAAAGGCAGAGGGAGAGCCAGTGGCTGGCAGCTGAAATGAGACACATTCAGACTAGAACTAAGCTGCAGTTTTTAACAGTAAGGGCTCGGTGGATTCTGGGTTCTCTCTCCCAGACCTACCCCACTGGAACGGATGGGCTGGAGGTGGCAATCACTGGGTGACATTCTCTGGCCTGTGCTCATAATGGCCTCTTTGGGTCCCCACATCTCTGAGTGTCTGAGTCTAACCCCTCTCCTGGCAGGCAGCCCTGCACTCCCCAGCAGTGGGGATACCATGGAAATATTTGAGGCACCTGTCGCTCTGGCATCCGGGAGGGCATTACAGATGGAGTGCCTTTTCCGCACCCCCTCCCCCGCCAGCACTCAGCTACAGGGCAGGGCTAGGGAGGGCGCTTGCAGCCAGCGGAGGCCTGGACACCTGCGTCTCACAGCCTGCTTTGGAAGTGGCCAGGCTTGGCCACACACATATTTCCATTGGTGAGAATCCCAGAGGCAAGGACGCCACCCCAAGAATGGTCGACACCCCTCCTGCAAGTCCCTGCAAGAGAGGGGGCCTCTGAGATCACTGGGGCCTAGGCCAGCTAGTGCTTTTTGGATCCTTGGGGGTCTTTCTGAGCAGAACCAGTCCCAAGCTACCCCTTCCCCCATGGCTCGTCCCTACAGCTGAGTGCAGCACGGAGGGGGCGGTGGAGTCGAAGGCTGCTGGGAGAACCAGCAGTGTCAGCAAGGGCGGCCGATCTGTCCCTTGCTGTGAAGCGACAGAGCTGGCCACCAAGCCTACTGCCATTCCCAGGGACGAGGCCTAACTGATCTGGGTCGAGCACAGAGCCCTGGATGGGATCATGTGCTTCTGGAGCTCCACTCCCACCCGACTCAGGGCCGGGTCAGGCAGTTACACCAGCGTTCGAGGACAGCTTCCCAGGCCAGATCCAGCCCGACAGGCTTTCAGAGCTGCCTGCCCCTTGCCCCCCTTAGGCGGCCCAGCACTGCCCACTGCCTGTCCCCAGCCCCACAGGGCAATGAGCCAGCTCCCAGGGCCTCTCGAATCCCTGCTCAAGTAACTGGCTGTGACTCCACCGGGGAGCACAGTGGGACTGTCCCTTGGGCTGCCCTGAACCCTGGGAGCCAGTCGGCACCGAGAGCCGGTCGGGTCAGCTTGGGTTAATCAGGGCTGCACAGGTGCGGCGCAGCAAGGGAGAAACTCCTGCACCCACCCCACGTCATTGCCAATCATCCAGCCCCCACTCCCACCAGCAATGCCTCCGGCTCTTCCCCTCACCTCCTCTGCTCCAGGGCAAGGGGAAGCCACAGTGAGCCCGGAGGGAGGGAGGGGTAGATGGGGACACAGCTCTGCATCCTGTGTACCATCCCGGCGGGGCCAGGACAGCAGAGGCTGAGGCTGAGGCCTGGAGCAGGAGATGTTCCCTCCCCGACAGAGAGCCCGCTGTACCTCCAGCCAGACCAGAGCATGGCCAATTCTGGACTCGGGGCTCAGCAACTGACTGAGGTGAGCGCGTGGTGCAAGGCCTAGGCAGTGAGTCAAAGCTGCCAGAATGGGCACCCAGTCCGCCAGGATGGTCAGTTGGGGCAGCCAGCGGTAGGCCTGAAACTGACGCCACAGTGATGGGGACCCCAGAAGCACCCAGGGTGCAAGAAGGGCTTCATCCCTACTGGGGGGCACTTTCCCAGCTGGGTCTGGCCACTGTCCGAGATGCAGGCGCAGCCCGTAGCTGGACAGAGAAACTGAGCCTCACAGGGCCTGCTAAACCCACAGCCAGGTCAGGGGGCACATGGATGGGGATGGGCTTTCCTGGCAGCCAACTGCATCCAGAGTGCCATGAGTCCGGCACTTGGGTCATTCTTGGCTGTTGCCCTGCCCTGGCATCACCACAGGGACAGGCACCGGATACCCACCTACTAGACCACACACCTGGGACCAGCCCATGGGGAAAATCCCCCTACCCCCAACTCTATATAACCCCCAGGCCTGAATTACAGCACCAGGCCCCATCTCCCAGCTACTTCCCAGACCCCTCCCCCCGAGTCCTAACCTTTCCCTGGCTGCATCCTTGACCCAGTCTGCTCCCCGCCTTCCCCAGCTAAACCCCAGCAGTGTACACCCCGGCCCCTCACTGGGTCCATCCCAGACCCCCATCCCAGCTCTCCCTGCTGCAGCTCAGGCCCTACAGCCTGCTGCCCCGGCGGCTGGTTCGTTCTGCCTGGAGCAGGTGAGGAGAGCCCTGGCTGAAGAAGTTGGGAGTAAGTGGATCTGAGCGCCTGGCTGCCCTTTTCTTTTCCTCTTGGTCTGCCCCACCCTCCCGTGAGGGATGAACGGAGAAACCTCCAGTGCTGCCTCAGACTCTGGCTGGCTCTGAAACCCTTCAGCCCCCACCCCGGAGCCCTGAGGCAGGTGTGATCCCTGCTGGGGGGCCTTGTTTGCATCGGTACCCGGAGAATTGAATCCATGCATGCTGGGGGCTCCTGGGCCCATTGCACAGCCAGGGTAACCCTTGGCAGCCTGGGTCTGATCACTGCAGACACTGCAGTGCCCATGGCTGGGGTCACCACACAGAGTCTGGGGGGGGGGCGGTATTACTTGCGGGAGACAAGGAGAGCAGGGGGACAGGCGGGTGGTGGGATGCTGGGATTGGGCCAGACGGGGTGTGAGTGCAAGGAGAAGCTCCCTGGATGGGGAGTCCAGCATCAGGCAAGAAGGGTGCCCGGTGAGCCCAGCAGGGCTTGGGGTGGGGCTGACTGGGCCTGCCAGGCCCTGACACCACAGGGAGCGGAGGGGACGTCAAACCCAGGCTGGCACCCAGGCCTCTGGGGGAGCGGGGCAGGAAGGGCATTGGGAGGAGCTGGCTGGGACCTTCAAGCCCTGGACCGCCTTACCCGCTCCCTGGCCTGTCTCTCAGCATCCACCTCCCTCTGCAGATGCTCCGCACGCTCCTCAGCCTCGTCCGCCACCTGCTGCAGGCTCTGGATCTTCTTCTTCACCGCATCAATGGAGGTGCTCCCGGCCATCGTCCACCCCGGGGCCACGCCCAAGGAATGAGGCCTGAGGGTGCTGCTTGGGGACCTGAGCAGGACAGAGGCGTCCCCGGCTTGCCTGGGGCAGGGTCTGTGGCCTGGGGCACAGTCTGAGCTCCAATGCAGCCTGGTTCCAACCCACTGGGTCCTGCTGGCTGTCCCTAGCCAGCTCCCTGCTCCAGCCTGAGCTCGCTGGGTCACTGACTCTGCCGGTGACAGCTCCGCGGCAGCCTCCCCAGCACACTGTGCTTCAGCCCTTTGTGGGACTACCACTCCCGCTCCAGCAGGAAGAGCTCAGGATGCGAGCTCTCCCCTCCCTGCCTTCATCCCCTTTCCTGCTCCTCCTCCCCCTCTCCTGCATCTCCTCCTCAGGAAACCCAGTGTCAGAGCTTGCATACTTCCCTCCTCTTAAAGAGGCAGCACCAGGTATCCAAGCTGCTTTTCCCACTGCAGCTGCGGGGCTCCCCTCCCTCCCCCAGGGAACCAGCCCTCACCCTCCCCACGCCCAGAGAGCATTGCAGCGGGGTGGGCCCACAAGCGCCTGCTCTGGGTGCCTGTGTGTCCTGGGGAGCAGCTTGGCCTGCAGAGCCCAGAGAGGAGTGCCCAAGCAGGGGCTCTGCTGTAGGCGTTTGCTCTGTCTCTTTCAGGTGGGGCTGAGCAGAGAGGCCCCTTTTTGCATTTGCCACTGCTGTAGCCATGGGCATGGTTTCCGGACCCTACTTCTGCTCTCCATGGAGTCAGGGGGCTGGGAAATTGGGAGGGCTCCTTCCTGCCCCCTGGTGGGTCCTGCGCACAGCACTGAGGCCCTGGGGGGTGTAGGAAGGGGGAGCCAGGAAGTGGCGAGAACAAAGTTTCCCATAAACGTATGTCCATGAGTCAGGGTTTGTGATGTGTAAGAGAGGAGCAAAGCCCGAGCCGGGGAGACTGGAATGAAGGCCCAGGCGCAGAAGAAGGGAGACACATCAAGGGAGCTCCTGGAAGAAGCAGCACCTCCTTCCCCTCATCCAGGCTGCTATCGCTAGTATCTTTCTGAAAGGTCTCTAGCTTGCCCACAAGGGAGGGGCTGAATGCAGGAGTCACCGGGTCAGATCTCTGGCCTGGAGGGTCCTCCTGGGCCCTATGAAATCATTGCAGGGCCTCCCCATCCGACCAGGGGCTCTGACCTTAGCCATTAGAGGGGCTGCTGAGACTGCAGCCCCATGGGGGTTCTCAGACACTTCGCATTCATTTCTCGCTGGGAGCTGTGCACCCTTGGATGATCCTGGTCGGCTGCAATGCATCAAGTCCAAGAGCCAGAGCCAAGGTGCGTGGCTGCTCCAAATGCCAATGGAAGGGAAGGTTGTCTGGGAGGTTTAAGCCCCATTTGCCCCAGGTTCCAGCACTATTTCAGCATCCCTGCACTGTGGAACAACTGAAGTAGAACCCCGTGACACGCAGGAACCACGGGGCCTGCGGATGTGAACCACATGACAGCCTGCTGCATGCAATGACTCCTACAGCACAGCTGGGCCTTTAGGGTCAGCAGCCAGATATGAACGACTTGAGCTTCTGCCCGTGCTTGGACCACATCTCCATGGGAAAGGGTCTCCAAGCCCCAGGGTCCTGATACCATCCACCCCATTGCCTGGGATCTACAAGCCCCTTGGACAGACCTGCGGATTTCATGTCTGCAGCCTCGGTCTCTACTCTGCGCAGGATATAAGAAATCACACACACAGCTCCCCAGTGCTCAGACACATTTGCTATCTTCATCCCTGGTTGTCTTGGAGTGCATCACTGATGCTATCTGGTGTCAGGGGGTATGCCCTGGTGTCCCATGCTCTGGGACATGGTCTGATCCGTTACAAGGGGAGCCCTCCTGGAATTACACTCAATCCCTCCTTAATGAACAGCGACAGACAGCAGGCAGCTCAGCTGCACTTCACGCCTGCATTTAAAGAGCTCAGCCAGCACAAGGATTCCTGGGCTCCATATGCAACAGCTGAGCCCAGCCGCTGACCCAAGCCAGCGCTTGAGGGACCCCAGCAGGGCCTATGTCTTCACTGCTGAGAAGTCTGTTTTCCTTGCAGGGTAACAGGCAGGTGAGCTGTCCCGGTTGCACTGTACCCTGCCTGGGGCTGAGCTCGGCTCATTTACCTCAGGGTACAACCCAGAGCCTTGGCTCCACTCGCTCACGCATTAGTCACCCCTGGTCCTCAGCCGTGCAAGCAAGGCCTGTGCAGAGCCCGGCTGCAAGCATAGCACTTTCACACCAGCCGCAGGACAGGGCAGGGAGTCAGGGCCTGGCTGTCAGGAGTAGGGCAGGTTCAGGGGCCAGAGAGACAGTTCTTTGAGCAGCTGCTCTGCTAAGTGGCCTCTGCTCTAGCCACACCCTGGGACGCCAGCCAGCTCCCTCCCACTGGCTCAGGGAATCACCAAATAAGAGCAAAGTCTGGACTAGGAGGTGGGCTGGGGCGGATCCTGTCACAGCCTCACTGAGAACTTTCAGGATCATAGTCCTGGAATCCAGCAGCTTCTTTCTCGGCACTCTCCCTGCATGCCCCAGAGACACACACCAGCCCTGCTACTGCAGCTCCTGGCACAGCCCACTTATGGGCACCCAGACCAGCTCCTGCCCCAGGGACTGGGAAATGGAAGAGACTGGAGCAGCAGCTGGGTGCCTCCCACACAGCCAGTTCCACTGCAGGTTATTGGGCTCGCAGTGTTAATTACAGAGCAGGCAGGAATAATTCCCTCCACGGCCAGAGTCACTGGGTGAGGTTCCCTTGCCCATGCTATGCAGGAGGTCAGCCTACAAAAATCTAAGAATCAGTGCTCCCGCCCTGCACCCACAGCGCCTCCTGCTGGGAGAGGCTGGCACTGGAGAAGCCAGGCACGGCCCCCCCAGTGGCCAGCACCCGTACACTGAGCTCTGACATGCCCCGCTCTTGGGATTGGAGAAGTCAGCCCCCCCCCCCCCCCCAGCCAGCACCCCTAAACCAAGCTGTGACGCGCCCCACCGTTGGGATTTCAAGGACCTGCGAATCCCTGAGCCTGCCACACTTGGATTTATGCTGGAAGCTGACACCCCTCAGCAGGGTGTGCA
This sequence comes from Caretta caretta, assembly GCF_965140235.1. Taxonomy (NCBI): domain Eukaryota; kingdom Metazoa; phylum Chordata; order Testudines; family Cheloniidae; genus Caretta; species Caretta caretta. The sequence goes on from NC_134210.1 coordinate 413,552, forward strand.
GAACGGGGCTCACATTAACACCCATTAGCACAGACCCAATTACATTAGCATGTCGCAGCCCCATCTGCAAGCAAGCCGCACTCCTGTCTCCAGACAGGCTTGACAGCTCAGGCTGTGGGCCAGGGGCACGTTCCCGGTGTCCCCAGACGAGCACTAGAGAGGGTTAGTTATTTTAATGTATTTGTCAATATTTCTACAGAGAGCAGCTGCCTCTCTGGCTATCGAGGCCCAGGGAGCTGGGAGCAGCCCTGCATGGGTCAGGCGCTCCTGTCTTGCCCTGCTAGACTCACAGGAACGGAGCATCTTTCCATCTCCGGAGGTGCAGGCTCCGCAGGCTCCAAGGAAGGAGCTGTTCCAGATTCTCAGCCTGGAGGTTTATTCTCCTCCTTTCCCAGGTGCCCTCCAGCTCCTGCTGCACCTGCCCCACCATCTCCTAGCACCGTCCTGCCCTTGGATTCACTCGCGGGTGATTAGGCAATGAGAGATCCTGGAAATAAGCTCCAGCAGTCATGGAACAGGGTCCTCTCCCAGAACAGAGCTCCCCCAGAACAGAGCTCCTCAGGGGCTCCCAGAGAGAGATCCTGTTCAGACAGGCTTGGTCCCTGCACTTCATTGTCCAGGGTTCTGGTCAGTCCCGAGCAGTGAGGCTCCCAGCCCCACGCTGGGACACAGGTCCCCAGCCAGGTTGGTCCATCTCTAGCACCCATCACCGCAGGGCCTGCACTCTTCAGCTCACTCCCGGCAAGTTTTCCCCAACATTTCTTTCTGTTTTTCCTTTTCTGAATGGGACCCCATTCCTCCTGGTCTCTCCCTCTGGTCCCCGAACAATTCCCCTCCCTCCTGGAGGGTCACATCTCTCAGATATGTGGAGAGAGGTCGCAGGACTCCCCCTCGCCCCCGTTGTCAAACTAGGTAGGTTTGTACAGCCCTCCTTGAGTCTTCCTGTTACTCTTCTCTGAGCGCCCGCCAGTTTGCCAACACTAAGCACAATATTTCAGGGGTCGTCCCAAATCAGAGTCACATAACGAGGGACTCTCCCCCCCACCCCCCTTCCCGGAGCATGCACTGCACATCACGCTGCAAACTACACTGCGAACTCTGCATCCGCCCAGGCCTCTGACATCCCCCAGGGCCATCCCCTTTCCACCGCCACCCATCTGCAGCTCAGTTGGACCCCCGCCATTTGCACTCCGCGCTAGTCCACACCACGGGGTAATCTACATGCATATTTGCACATCTTTAGTTAAAGCAGTGCTAACCCCTTGGTGGTCACTTAGGCTGCATCTACACGGAAGACCCCCCCAAAACCCTGCAGTGGGAAATCTCAGAGCCCTGGGCCACAGCCTCTGGCTCACGGGGCTCCTGCTACGGCTCGGCCCAGAGTTCAGGCTCTGAAACCCGGTGAGGGGGGTGGCGCTCAGAGCCCAGGCTCCAGCCTCAGGGGGAATGGCTACACTGCTATGTCTAGTGCCCTGCCTACAGGCTGAGTCTGTAGATCTGGGTTTGAGATGCGCTGTTGTGGGGCTTTATTTAGTGGAAACTTACTTTAAAAACTGCTCTTAATCTTCACCAGCCGAACTGAAACAAGCCTGTTTGGAACCAGAGTGTCTGTCCACAGGTTTCTCCACTGGCTTAACTAAATCAGCATGCAGACAAGCACCAGGCCCCAGGCAGACCCATGTTCCGGAGGCCCCTTCCCCCTTCTCCGCCAGAAGAACAACTGATTAATAGATTCCTAAAGTTTTAGGCTAGAAGGGTCCCCTGTGATCACCTAGTCTGCCCCCTGTGGAACCCAGGCCAGAGAACTGCCTTGCATTAATTCCCATTTGAACTACAGCAGATCGACATCCCGTCTTGATTTAAAAACTGCCAGGAATGGAGAAGCTGCCATTGCTATGTTCCAATGGTTAGCGACTGTCACTGTGAGTAATCTGCCCCTTAGTTCTAGTCTGAACCTGTCTAGTTTCAGCTTCCAGACTTTGGGTCGGGTTAGATCTTTGTCTGCTAGAGACGGATGAGCCCATTATCAAATATTCGTTACACACTGGGATCAGGTCACCCCATAACTTTCCCTTTAAGCCAAGCAGATGGAGCGCCTGGAGTCTCTCATGATCAGGCAGGTTTTCCAGTCCTTTAATGCTGTACAGCCTGGCTCCAGCTGCCCAAAGCCCAGGGGAGCCTCTGCCAAGAGCCACCAGGGTGAACTCCTGGCTCTGTGGAAATCAATGGCAAAACTCCCATGGACTTCAGTGGGCCCAGGATCTCACCCCAGGACCCCCCTAGAACAGCTGCCTCAGGTTAAAGGGAGACAGAGGCCAAGAGGAGCTTCTCCTCGTCTCAAGTGCCCGGTTGCAGATTTCGCCCCCAGTTCTGCTGGGCTCCGATGCAGGGTTTGGCTCACGCTCCAAATGGAGCAGACCGTCCCAGAGCCAGAACAGCCAGAGAACAGGGAGGAGGTTGTTACATGCCAATGGTGGGCCCCAGACCAAAATGGAGTTACATGTGCTAACTTTTCCTTAACAAGGTAACAGCCTCCTCCACGCCGCCTTTATACCTGGAGCACTCGCGGGGACCAGGGCCAGTAGGCCACCACCTGCAGCCCTCCTGGCGAACTAGCCCCAGTTCCTTGCCTGCACGGACTCCGCCAGCTAGTGCTGGTTCGAGGGTCAGGAGTAGGTGCCGGGCACTTGTGCGCTGGGACTGTAAGCTCTTTGAGGCAAGGTCTGTCTCCCTGCATGTTTATTCAGAGCCTTGCACAGTGGGGCCCTGATCCTGGACTATCAATATGTTTGTGGGATGGGAGAGTCCTTCTGCCTGAACTCAACCAGGGCTTTTTGCTGCTCCTGGGAGTGGGGGAGGGGACGTATCGCACTCCCACAGCCTTGTCCTTCTCCGGACTCCCCTGTCCTTGGTGGCTGCCTCGGAGATTTGACACATCTCCCCCATTTAGCTCCACAGACCAGCTGGGATTGAATTTTTGCTCTTGATCCTAAAAAGCTTGGCCCTTCCCCCACTGGCTGTGCTCCAGATGGCTCCCTTCAGCTTCTCTTCCACTTGTCATGGGTGGTTTTCATCAAAGAAGGGCTGGCTATGAAAAGGAGGATTTATTTATAGGGTGTCAAATACCCTGGGTGGCACAGCGGGTCACTACACCCCATTCCACTCCCTGGAGCAGCCGGGGGCTGCACACAGCTGTTCCTCACTGTGCCCTGCCCCGACACAATGTCTTCCCCAAGGCAGGAGCTGCTGTCTCAGGCGAGAGAGAAAACCGTTCCAGGCCTGTCCTTCCAAGGGGCTGGGAGGGAGCCCTCAGCCCCTGGTGCTCATGGAGGAAAAGGATTTCCCCCAGCACAGCTATGACCTCCTTCCTTCCAGCCAGCCACTCTCCAGCCCCCCTCCCCCCCCCCGCCCCCTCCAGCCCTGGGTTTCTTTCAGACGCACAGACATGAGCGGTGTCTGATCCCTCCCCTTGGCTCCCGGCTCTCCTCAGCTTTCCCAGAACAGGCTAACAAGCACCCTGGAACTTTATGGGAGGCCGATGAGCTGTTCTGTATCCCGCAGATACCAACTGCCGATTTGAAGATACTCAATATTGGCTGGTGCTGTGACCGCTCCAGTCCTGGCAGGGCCGTATCACTACTAGAGGGGTGGGCCCAGCCCGCTGGAACAGCAGAGGCCTGCAGAGCTCCAAGCATATCTAGTGTTGTCAGCAATGCATTCCATCCATGAGCAAACTCCAAACAGCTTCTGACCTCCCGCAGGTCAGAGCTCACTGCCCCCCATCAAACTACACCCCTCTGCCCCTTCCCCCTCCTGACTGTGCCCTTACCTCCTATCGCCCACCAGACTGCACCTCAAACTGTCTCCCCCATCGCCCGCCAGACTGCACCCCAAACTGTCTCCCTCATCACCCGCCAGACTGCACCCCAAACTGTCTCCCTTGCCCTCCATCTCCAGCCAGACTGCACCCCAAACTGTCTCCCCCATCACCCGCCAGACTGCACCCCAAACTGTCTCCCGCGCCCTCCATCTCCTGCCAGACTGCACCCCCTCGCCCCATCCCTCCCATCGGGCTGCACCTCCCCACTCCAGGGGTCAGGCCCCTATTGTCCATTTTCTAGTGTTTAGTCCACTTTAGTGTAAGTGTCCCAGGTGATGAGATTTCGACTGCTTCCACCAGGAAAGGTTTCCCAATGGGGCTCCCACCCCTTAATCCCCCAGTGACAGGGCCCCACCCCTCCCACATGAGATGCTTCCCCGTCTCATGGGGAGAGGGGCTGGCAGTAGGTACGTACATCTGCTGCCTTCTTCTCCGCCTGTTCCAGCTTCTCCTGGGCCTCTTTGACGGACTCAGAGTATTTATCCACCTCATCCTCAGTCCCCTTCAGCTTCTTCTGCAGGGCCTGCTGCTCCTCCTCCAGCTGGGAAGGGAGATCAGAGCAAGGGGGTTAGGGGCCCGGACAGAGCTTCAGCGGGAGCCAGGCAGCATGCTAGATAACAGGAAAGGGGCAAGGCGAGCTTGGGTGGCATCCCAGAGTGGCTGCCCCAGGACTGGCCCCAATACAGAGCTCGGTTCTTGGCACCCGAGGCCAGTGGGAGAATGCTGGGCAGAGTCTCCAGAGACAGTGGCTCCCAGGATTGTCTCTTTGGGCTTCCAAGAACTAGGGGAGCCCAGGGCAGCCTCTCCCCGGTCCTGGCACAGACGTGGGGAAGTGATGTTCTCGCCCCACATTTCTGGTGAACCCGCTGCGTGGAGGAGAGAACCCCAGACTCAGCCCGAGATTCTGGCTCCATCCCAAGGGCCTGAGCTGCTAAGACAGGCAGTGTCCAAGGGGGGTGGGGCAGGATGTGCCCAATGCCTGGATGTGCTGGCGGGGGGGGGGGGGGAAAGGATGCCTGTTTGCAATGGGTCCCCTACAAGTCTAGCTCCAGGAGGGGCCAACATGATACCTGGTCAGGGGATAGAACTGAGGGTTCCTGAAGTGGTCCCCAACAGTGCAGTGACCCCCACTTGGTCCTCACCCTATCAATGGGGGTTTAAGGGGGAGGTGCCCTGAGGGATGAGGGTATCGGTCCTCACCCTGCTTAATCTGTCACTGGATGGGGATACTGGGCAGGGTTAATCCCAGCTGGGGGGGCTGGACAGGGGGCTGCCTGGAAAGTAGAGGGGCGCTACTCGGGGGGGGGTACTGGAGGGGGCTGCCAGGGTGTGTGCCGGGGGGGAGCTTCCCAGGGACTGGGGGGGAGCTGGGGGGTTGCCTAGGGACTCAGGGAGGCTGCTGCCCAGGTGTAGGGTGGGCTGGGGAGCCTGGGGACTCGGGGAAGTGTTGGGGCTACCTGGGGACTGTACTGCCAGGGTGCTGGGAGGGGCCCCGTTGGGGTTGCTGCCCAGGGACTTGGGGAGCAGGGGGGTCCCAGGTCTGCCTGGAACTTAGGGGGGGTTGCCTGGGAACTGGGGGGCTGCCTGGGGACTCGGGGGGGCACTGACGGGGGCTCCCGGACACCCCCCACACCTGCTTGCAGCGATCCTCTGCCTGCTTCTTGTCCGCCTCCGCCTGCTCGGCGCGGTCGATCGCGTTCTCCTTGTCCAGCTTCAGCATCTGCATCTTCTTCTTGATGGCGTCCATGGCTGCGGCGCGGGGCGGAGACCGGGCTGGGAGCGGGGCTGGAGCGGGCCGGGCGGAGCGGGGCCGAGCGGGGCTGGAGCGGGCCGGGCGGAGCGGGCTCTGGGGCCCGGGCGCCGCCGCCGCGCCTAAAAGCCGGGGAGGGGACGGGAGGAGCCGCGGGACCCGGACCCTCCCCCGCCGACCGCCGAGCACCTTTTAGGGACAGGCTCGCGAGCCGAGCCGCGGGGAGGGCGGGATCGGCGAGCAGCGGCAGCACCCCGTGAGGGACCGGCTCGGCTGCGCACCCAGGGACCCGGAACCGGAGACACCCCCCTGCGCCCCCAGCCCAGGGACCCCACACCCACTGCACCCCCTGAGGGACCCCCAACTCCACAGAGATCCCCAACCCCACTGAATCACATTGATCTCCCCCGAGACCCCCCTAATCCCACTGAAATGCTCTGCACTCTCCAGAGGGACCCCCAAACACCAGGGACCCCCATCCCCAGAGACTGACTCTGTTAGCCCCAGAGATTTCCATTTCCCAAATACAGAGGAAGCTACTTAAACAGAAATCAAAAGGAAAAGGCATGAGTGCAATGCCTGGAAGCTGCATGGAAACTTTAAAAAAACACCATAATAGAGGCTCAAATTAAATGTATACCCCACATTTAAAAAAATGATACCATGGCTCAACAACAGAGTAAAAGAGGCAGTTAAAGGGGAAAGGAAAAGGAGTACTTGTGGCACCTTAGAGACTAATTGGTTAGTCTCTAAGGTGCCACAAGTACTCCTTTTCTTTTTGCAAAGACAGACTAACACGGCTGTTACTCTGAAACCTGTCAAAAGGGGAAAGGGCATCTTTTAAAAATTGGAAGCCAAATCCTACTGAGGAGAATGGAAAGGAGCATCACTCTGGCAAGTGAAGTGTAAAAGTGTAATTAGGCAGGCAATAAAGAATTTGAAGAGCAACTAGCAAAAGACACAAAAACGAACAGCAAATTTTGTTAATGGCATCAGAAGCAGGAAGCCTGCCAAACAATCAGTGGGGCCACTGGACAGTAGAAATCCTAAAGGAGCACTCATGGAAGACAAGGCTGTCGTGGAGAAGCTAAATAAGTTCTTTGCATTAGTCTTCATTACAAAGGATGTGAGCCATACTTTTAGGGGATAAATATGAGGAACTGTCCCAGATTGAGATGTCAGTAAAGGTGGTTTTGGAACACATTGATAAATTCAACAGTAATAAATCACCAAGACCAGATAGAAAAGGAGTACTTGTGGCACCTTAGAGACTAACCAATTTATTTGAGCATGAGCTTTCGTGAGCTACAGCTCACTGCTCAAATAAATTGGTTAGTCTCTAAGGTGCCACAAGTACTCCTTTTCTTTTTGCGAATACAGACTAACACGGCTGTTCCTCCAAGACCAGATAGGATTCACCGAACAGTTCTGAAGGAACTAAAATATGAAATTGCAGAACTAAGAACTGTGGTATGCAACCTTATCATTTAAATCAGTCTTGGAACCAGATGATTATGGGGGAGGAATAGATCAGTGGTTTGAGCATTGGCTTGCTAAACCCAGGGTTGTGAGTTCAATCATTGGGGGGGCCATTTGGAGAAAAAATTGGGGATTGGTCCTGCTTTGAGCAGGGGGTTGGACTACATGACCTCATGAGGTCCCTTCCAACCCTGATATTCTATGTTTGGAGAATAGCTAATGTGATGCCAATTTTTAAAAAAGGTTCCAGAGAAGATCCTGGCAATTATAGGCCAGTAACCCTAACCTCAGCACTGGGCAAATCGGTTGAAACTATAGTAAAGAACAGAATTGTCAGACACATAGATTAACATGATTTGTTGGGGAAGCATCAACACAGTTTTTGAAAAGGGAAATCATGCCTCACCAAGCTATAAGAATTCTTTGAGGGGGTCAACAAGCATGTGGACAAGGGGGATCCAGTGGGTACAGTGTCCTCAGATTTTGAGAAAGCCTTTGACAATATCCCTCATCAAAGACTCTTAAGCAAAGTAAGCTGTCATGGGATAAGAGGGAAGGTTCTCTCATGGATAGATAACTGGTTAAAAGACAGGAAACAAAGGGTAAATGGTCAGTTTTCAGAATGGAGAGAGGTAAATAGTGGTGTTCCCCAGGGATCTGTACTGGGACCAGTCCTATTCAACATATTCATAAATGGTCTGGAAAAAAGGGTAAACAGTGAGGTGGCAAAGTTTGCAGATGATACCAAAACTACTCAAGATAGTTAAGGTCAAGGCTGAATCATAGAATATCAGGGTTGGAAGGGACCTCAGGAGGTCATTTAGTCCAATCCACTGCTCAAAGCAGGGCCAACCCCAACTAAATCATCCCAGCCAGGGCTTTGTCAAGCTGGACCTTAAAAACCTCTAATGATGGAGATTCCAACACCTCCTGAAGTAACCCATTCCAGTGCTTCACCACCTTCCTAGTGAAAAAGTTTTTCCTAATATCCAACCTAAACCTCCCCGACTACAACTTGAGACCATTACTCCTTGTTCTGTCATCTGCTACCACTGAGAACAGCCTAGAGCCATCCTCTTTGGAACCCCCTTTCAGGGAGTTGAAAGCAGCTATCAAATCCCCCCTCATTCTTCTCTTCCGCAGACTAAACAATCCCAGCTCCCTCAGCCTCTCCTCATAACTCATGTGTTCCAGTCCCCTAATCATTTTTGTTGCCCTTCGCTGGACTCTCTCCAATTTATCCACATCTTTCTTGTAGTGTGGGGCCCAAAACTGGACACAATATTCCAGCTGTGGCCTGACCAATGTCGAATAGAGGGGAACGATCACATCCCTCGATCTGCTGGCAATGCCCCTACTTATACAGCCCCAAATGCGGTTAGGCTTCTTGGCAACGAGGGCACACTGCTGACTCATATCCTGCTTCTCGTCCGCTATAATCCCCAGGTCCTTTTCTGCAGAACTGCTGCTGAGCCATTTGGTCCCCAGCCTGTAGCAATGCATGTGATTCTTCCTTCCTAAGTGCAGGACTCTGCACTTATCCTTATTGAACCTCATCAGATTTCTTTTGGCCCAATCCTCCAATTTGTCTAGGTCCCTCTGTATCCTATCCCTCCCCTCCAGCGTATCTACCACTCCTCCTAGTTTAGTGTCATCCACAAACTTGCTGAGGGTGCAATCCACACCATCCTCCAGATCATTACTAAAGATGTTGAACAAAACCGGCCCCAGGACCAATCCCTGGTGCAGTCCGCTTGATACCGGCTGCCAACTAGACATCGAGCTGTTGATCACTACCCGTTAAGGCTGACAATCTAGCCAGCTTTCTATCCACCTTATAGTCCATTCATCCAAACCATACTTTTTTAACTTGCTGGCAAGAATACTGTGGGAGACCATATCAAAAGCTTTGCTAAAGTCAAGATATGTCATGTCCACCGCTTTCCCCATATCCACAGAGCCGGTTATTTCATCATAGAAGGCAATCAGGTTGGTCAGGCATGACTTGCCCTTGGTGAATCCATGTTGACTGTTCCTGATCAGCTTCCTCTCCTCCAAGTGCTTCCAAATGGATTCCTTGAGGACCTTCTCCACGATTTTGCCAGGGACTGAAGTGAGGCTGACTGGTCTGTAGTTCCCCAGGTTCTCTTTCTTCCCTTTTTTAAATACGGGCACTATATTTGCCTTTTTCCAATCATCCAGGACCTCCCCCGATTGCCAAGAATTTTCAAAGATAATGGCCAATGGCTCTGCAAGCACATCAGCCAACTCCCTCAGCATCATTGGATGCATTAGATCTGGACCCATGGACTTGTGCATGTCCAGCTTTTCTAAATAGTCCTTAACCTGTTCTTTCACCATTTAAGGCTGCTTACCTCCTCCCCATACTGTGCTGCCCAGTGCAGCAGTCTGGGAGCTGACTTTGTCTGTGAAGACTGAGGCAAAAAAAGCATTGAGTACTTCAGCTTTTTCCACATCATCTGTCACTAGGTTGCCTCCCCCATTCAGAGTAGCAGCCGTGTTAGTCTGTATCCGCAAAAAAAAAAAAGGAGTACTTGTGGCACCTTAGAGACTAACCAATTTATTTGACCATAAGCTTTCGTGAGCTACAGCTCCCTTCATCACTTCACTTCAGCTCACGAAAGCTTATGCTCAAATTAATTGGTTAGTCTCTAAGGTGCCACAAGTACTCCTTTTCTTTTCCCCCCATTCAGTAAGGGTCCAACACATTCCCTGACCTTCTTCTTGTTGCTAACATACCTGTAGAAACCCTTCTTGTTCCCCTTCACATTCCTTGCTAGCTGCAACTCCAATTGTGCCTTGGCCTTCCTGATTACACCCCTGCATGCTTGAGCAATATTTTTATACTCCTCCCTAGTCATCTGTCCAGATTTCCACTTCTTGTAAGCTTCTTTTTTGAGTTTATACTCACCGAAGATTTCACTGTTAAGCCAAGCTGGTTGCCTGCCATATTTGCTATTCTTTCTGTACATCGGGATTGTTTGTTTCTGCACCCTCAATAAGGCTTCTTTAAAATACAGCCAGCTCTCCTGGACTCCTTTCCCCCTCTGTCACAGAGTCCCCGGGCGATGCTCTGGAACTGCTCCATACGAAGCCAGGCAGGACTCTGGGGAAGTCTCCTCTCTGTGAGCAGCCTGTCTGCAGGACACACAGCTCACACAGCTTCCACCTTCCTGGGTCTGACCTCAGAGCATTCAGCCTCCTCTGCCCCTCCGTGCGCTTCCCACAGCGAGTCCGCTCAGGCGGGGTCCTGGGGAAGCCAGAGGGTCCTGCCCCCCAACTCCGCAGTCAGACGGGACTCTTAGCCAGCCAGTAAAACAGAAGGTTTATTAGATGACAGGAACATGGTCTAAACCAGAGCTTGTAGGTACAGAGAACAGAACCCCTCAGCCGTGTCCATTTTGGGGGGCAGTGAGCCAGACAACCACATCTGCACTTCACTTCATCTCCCCAGCCAGCCCCAAACTGAAACTCTCTCCAGCCCCTCCTCCTCTGGGCTTTGTCCCTTTCCTGGACCAGGAGGGCACCTGATTCCTTTGTTCGCCAACCCTTTAGCTCTCACCTTGTAGGGGGGAAGGGCCAGGCCATCAGTTGCCAGGAAACAGGGTGTCGGCCATTCTCTGTGTCCAGACCCCTGCACACACCTGCCTTCTAGGGCTCTGCAATGATCATACACCCTTATCCCATCACCTAGATACTTAAGAACTGCCTAGGGGAAACTGAGGCACCCCCACAATATTCAGAGAAAACATTAAGAACAGTCCCACTTTGTCACACCCTCATATTAGCCTTCCAGGGGATCCTGCCCATCAGTTCCCTAAGGGTGTCTAAGTCTGCTTTTCTGAAGTCCAGGGTGCATATTTTGCTACTCTCCTTTCTTTCTTTTGTCAGGATCCTGAACTCGACCATCTCATGGTCACTGCTGCCCAGGTTGCTACCCACTTCTACTTCCCCTACCAATTCTTCCCTGTTTGTGAGCAGCATGTCAAGAGGAGCACGGCCCCTAGTTGGTTCCTCCAGCACTTGCACCAGGAAGTTGTCCCCAACACTCTCCAAAAACTTCCTGGATTGTCTGTGCACTGCTGCATTGCTCTCCCAGCAGATAGCAGGGTGATTGAAGTCTCCCATGAGAACCAGGGCCTGCGATTTAGTAATTTGCATGAGTTGTCCAAAGAAAGCCTCGTCTACCTCATCCCCCTGGTCTGTAGCACACGCCCACCATGGCTTCACCCTTGCTGCTGTCGCCTCTCAATTTGACCCAAAGACTCTCAACAGGCTGTTCTCCAGTTTCAAACTGGAGCTCTGAGCAATCATACTGCCCCCTTATACTCAGTGCAACTCCCCCACCTTTCCTCCCGTCCCTGTCCTTCCTGAACAGTTTATACCCTGACTGCGAAGAGTTACAAAGTGGAGAGTCTGCCGAGACTCATCAAGCCCTCGGACCACTACCCCTTCCTGCTTTTCCACATGGGCACCAATGATACTGCCAAGAATGACCTTGAGCGGATCACTGCGGACTACGTGGCTCTGGGAAGAATAAAGGAGTATGAGGCGCAAGTGGTGTTCTCGTCCATCCTCCCCGTGGAAGGAAAAGGCCTGGGTAGAGACCGTCGAATCGTGGAAGTCAATGAATGGCTACACAGGTGGTGTTGGAGAGAAGGCTTTGGATTCTTTGACCATGGGATGGAGTTCCAAGAAGGATTGCTAGGAAGAGACGGGCTCCACCTAACGAAGAGAGGGAAGAGCATCTTCGCGAGCAGGCTGGCTAACCTAGTGAGGAGGGCTTTAAACTAGGTTCACCGGGGGAAGGAGACCAAAGCCCTGAGGTAAGTGTGGAAGCGGGATACCGGGAGGAAGCATGAGCAGGAGCGTGTGAGAGGGGAGGGCTCCTGCCTCATACTGAGAATGAGGGGAGATCAGCGGGTTATCTCAAGTGCCTATATACAAATGCACAAAGCCTGGGAAACAAGCAGGGAGAACTGGAGGTCCTGGCAAAGTCAGGGAATTAGGATGTGATTGGAATAACAGAGACTTGGTGGGATAACTCGCATGACTGGAGTACTGTCATGGATGGTTATAAACTGTTCAGGAAGGACAGGGAGGCCAGAAAAGGTGGGGGAGTTGCACTGTATGTAATGGAGCAGTATGACTGCTCAGAGCTCAAGTATGAAACTGCAGAAAAACCTGAGAGCCTCTGGATTAAGTTTAGAAGTGTGAGCAACAAGGGTGATGTCGTGGTGGGAGTCTGCTATAGACCACCGGACCAGGGGGATGAGGTGGACGAGGCTTTCTTCCGGCAACTCGCAGAACTTACTAGATCGCAGGCCCTGGTTCTCATGGGAGACTTCAATCACCCTGATATCTGCTGGGAGAGCAATACAGCGGTGCACAGACAATCCAGGAAGTTTTTGGAAAGTGAAGGGGACAATTTCCTGGTGCAAGAGCTGGAGGAACCAACTAGGGGCAGAGCTCTTCTTGACCTGCTGCTCACAAACCGGGAAGAATTAATAGGGGAAGCAAAAGTGGATGGGAACCTGGGAGGCAGTGACCATGAGATGGTCGAGTTCAGGATCCTGACACAAGGAAGAAAGGAAAGCAGCAGAATACGGACCCTGGACTTCAGAAGAGCAGACTGACTCCCTCAGGGAACTGATGGGCAGGATCCCCTGGGAGAATAACATGAGGGGGAAAGGAGTCGAGGAGAGCTGGCTGTATTTTAAAGAATCCTTATTGACGTTACAGAGGCAAAACATCCCGATGTGTAGAAAGAATAGTAAATATGGCAGGCAGCCAGCTTGGCTTAACCGTGAAATCCTTGCTGATCTTGAACACAAAAAAGAAGCTTACCAGAAGTGGAAGATTGGACAAATGACCAGGGATGAGTATAAAAATATTCCTCGGGGATGCAGGAGTGAAATCAGGAAGGCCAAATCACACCTGGAGTTACAGCTAGCAAGAGATATTAAGAGTAACAAGAAGGGTTTCTTCAGGTATGTTAGCAACAAGAAGAAAGTCAAGGAAAGTATGGGCCCCTTACTGAACAAGGGAGGTAACCTAGTGACAGAGGATGTGGAAAAAGCTAATGTACTCAATGCTTTTTTTTGCCTGTGTCTTCACGAACAAGGTCAGCTCCCAGACTACTGCCCTGGGCAGCACAGCATGGGGAGGAGGTGACCAGCCCTCTGTGAAGGAAGAAGTGATTCGGGTCTATTTAGAAAAACTGGACGAGCACAAGTCCATGGGGCCGGATGCGTTGCATCCGAGAGTGCTAAAGGAATTGGCGGATGTGATTGCAGAGCCATTGGCCATTATCTTTGAAAACTCATGGCGATCGGGGGAAGTCCTGGATGACTGGAAAAAGGCTAATGTAGTGCCAATCTTTAAAAAAGGGAAGAAGGAGGATCCTGGGAACTACAGGCCAGTCAGCCTCACCTCAGTCCCCCGAAAAATCATGGAGCATGTCCTCAAGGAATCAATTCTGAAGGACTTAGAGGAGAGGAAAGTGATCACGAACAGTCAGCATGGATTCACCAAGGGCAAGTCATGCCTGACTAATCTAATTGCCTTCTATGACGAGATAACTGGCTCTGTGGATGAAGGGAAAGAAGTGGATGTGTTATTCCTTGACTTTAGCAAAGCTTTTGACATGGTCTCCCACAGTATTCTTGTCAGCAAGTTAAAGAAGTATGGGCTGGATGGATGCACTACAAGGTGGGTAGAAAGCTGGCTAGATTGTCAGGCTCAACAGGTAGCGATCAATGGCTCCATGTCTAGTTGGCAGCCGGTATCAAGTGGAGTGCCCCAAGGGTTGGTCCTGGGGCCGGTTTTGTTCAATATCTTCATTAATGATCTGGAGGATGGTTTGGATTGCACCCTCAGCCGGTTTGCGGATGATACTAAACTGGGAGGAGAGATAGATATGCTGGAGGGTAGGGATAGGATACATAGGGACCTAGAAAAATTGGAGGATTGGGCCAAAAGAAATCTGATGAGGTTCAACAAGGACAAGTGCAGAGTCCTGCACTTAGGACGGAAGAATCCAATGCACTGCTGCAGACTAGGGACCGAATGGCTCAGCAGCAGTTCTGCAGAGAAGGACCTAGGGTGACAGTGGACGAGAAGCTGGATATGAGTCAGCAGTGTGCCCTTGTTACCAAGAAGGCCAATGGCATTTTGGGATGTATAAGTAGGGGCATTGCCAGCAGATCGAGGGACGTGATCGTTCCCCTCTATTCGACATTGGTGTATATGAGGAAAAACTTTTTCACTAGGAGGGTGGTGAAACACTGGAATGCACTACCTAGGGAGGTGGTGGAATCCCCTTCCTTAGAAGTTTTTAAGGTCAGACTTGACACAGCCCTGGCTGGGATGATTTAGTTGGGATTGGTCCTGCTCTGGGCAGGGGGGTTGGACTAGATGGCCTCCAGAGGTCCCTTCCAACTCTGTTATTCTATGATTCTATGATATCCCAAAACTGGTGACTGGGCAAGAAAATGGCAGATGAAATTCAATGTTGATAAATGCAAAGTGATGCACATTGGAAAACATAATCCCAAGCATATCTACACAATGATGGGATCTAAATGAGAAGTTACCACTCAAGAAAGAGAACTTGGAGTCATCATGGACAATTCTCTGAAAACATCCACTCAGAGTGCAGTGGCAATCAAAAAATCTAACAGAATGTTAGGAACTATTAGGAAAGGGATAGATAATAAGACAGTGTGCAGTTCTGGTTGCCCCATCTCAAACAATATATATTAGAAATAGAAAAATACAGAGAAGGGCAATAAAAGGATGGAACATCTTCCATGTGAGGAGAGATTAAAAAGGCCAGGACTTTTCAGCTGGGAAAAGAGATGAATTAGGGGGTATATGAGAGAGGTCTTTAAAATAATGACTGATGTGGAGAAAGTGAATAGGGAAGTGTTATTTACCACTTCACATAACACAAGAACCAGAGGTCACCTAGTGAAATTAATAGGAAGCAGGTTTAAAACAAACAAAAGGAAGTACTTTTTCCACACAACGCAGAGTCAACCTGTGGAACTCACTGCCAAGGGATGTTGTGAAGGCCAAAAATATAACTGGGTTAAAAAAAGAACTAGATCAGTTCTTGGAGGACCATCAGTGACTATAAGCCAAGATGCTCAGGGTTGCAATTCCATGCTCTGGGTGTCCCTAAAGCTCTGACGGCCAGATACTGGGAATGGGCAACAGGGGATGCTGGGCCCAGCACTGCTCTGGAGAGTCCTAAGGGGAAAAAGCAGCAGAAAAAGCCTTTAAAAACAAACCAAGCAGTCAACCCTCCCTGTGCAGCGTGAAGCAGCCGAAAGGCAGCCAGGCTTTGCCTTCACATCACTGCTTCAGGGAGGGACGCAAACCCTGAACTCAGCAACAGAGCGCATATTCCAATTCTCACCCTGAAAGCGGGTAACACCATGAGCTGACTATCTGCCCTTGTACTCCTCCTGCAGTCCACGTCTCAGAGACACCCCCTGCTGCCAGTGTGGCCCACAAGGCTCACTGCACAGCGCTCCGTGGCTGCATTCTGCTGTGGACATGCTTCCCAAGGCAATACCGATGCCGCTGCTGTGGTTCACCGACCCACCCACGTTCTAGGACTGTGCTGAACTGCAGCAGGCAGTAGGTTGGCAGCTCTCCTGCACTCCAAACACCCTGCCCCACTCCCTCACCCTGCAAGGGCCAAGGCACCCTGAATGCATTCTGCTCAAAATCAATCATATGCAACAGGCTACACATGTAAAACCCCCAGACACAAGAACCTCTAAAAATCACACACACTGAACAGCTCATAAATGCGTCCAGTGTGAGCCAGGACAAGCCAGTGCTTGGGCCCTGTGGGTGCGCAAGGAGGGGCTGGGGCCACGGCAAGAGAAGAGGAGCTGGGCGGGAGGCTGCAGGGCGGGACATGATGGGGCTGAAGGGTTACGGCAGTGCTGGAGCGGTTGCTGGTGGAGCGGCTGAGTGGGGGTTCCCCGGGTATGGATGGGTTACGAGCGGACAGCCAGGGTGCAGCCATTGGGGATGGGAGTGGGGTGGTGATGCAGTAAATGCAGCTAGAGTGGGCGAGGAGAGAAGCTGTGACGGGGTTATGTCTATAACTGGAGTTTGTGATCATAGAGCAGGAATAGCCCTGCCAGGTTCCCTCCAGCCCATCTCCAGGGCCAGGGCAGGAGTCTTCCCTACAATCCATTTTCCAGGGCTCTGGCCAGTCCTATGCTGTGGGGTGCCCCACCTGGATCCACCCCCTCACCCCACACGGAGCAAGGGGCTCCTGACCCCTCCCTGGAAGATGATTCCTTAGCTTGATACATGTCGTGGCTGGGGAATGTGCCCTAAGATTCTGCCTACAGGTTCATTATTCACTTTTAATTTCAATTTAATTTCATTCCGACCCCTTGTACCAACCATGCCTCACCCTTCCCAGGTCCCTGCCCCTCTGCTCCAGAGTAACCCTGTCCCTTCAGTTAGCTCAGCTACCAGTATTTACCTGCCCACAGCCTGCGCAAGGAGTGCCCTCCCAGACCAGCATGCCCTTACTGCCTTCCAATGCCTCCTAAAAAGTCACGTCTGCCACGAGGGCCACAGGGGAAGGAATTAGAATTAAATTATCCACTGAGCAGCACACAAGACACTCCAGTCACTGCACTGTCTGATGTGCAGCCCATCCCACCCAAACCCACCTGGGCTGTGTTCTCCCTCGCTTGGGCTATGTCTAAAGGCCTGTTCCTATGTGCCCAGTGTTTGGGAAGGCACCTGGCACACCTTTGGGTGCAGCACAGAGACGGAAATCCAGGATTGGTTACAGTCCCAGCATCATGTTCGTTGCTGTCTGAATTCCTGAATTCCTCGCCAGGTGTTCGCAGGCTTCTCGTACGGAACCGAACACTGTGTTCAGGGGAATCATCACAAACCTGCATGCCTGGGGGCTATCAGCAATGATCTCTACAGCAGCAGCTCCAAAGCGATAGCAGGCTGCAGACTCCGGCCTCATTTGCTGTCCCCTCTGCTCAGGCACACGGAGAGGGGTGGGCAAGAGAGACGCTGCTTCCCTGGCTGATTTACTGGCATTCAGTCGCCCAACAAGCTGCCCAACATTTCTTACCTCGCCAGGTGCCTTTGGATCATTTCTCTCTCCTCAGCGCTGACCACAGCTCAGCCCCGGCTACCAGCATCCATAAACTCCATTGTGGTGGTGGGTCCCCACCTGTCCCAGCTCATTGCTACACACGCGGCGGGGGAGAGGGGGGCTGGCTGCCAGTGCTGCAGAGGTAGTGGGGGGCTGCATTTTCAGGCAAGATGCGTAGGTGGTTGGGGGGGACGTACAGGACAATGAAAGATGGGGTGATAGTGAATGAAGCCTGAGCTAGTGCTGGGCCCATGCACAGTGCAGACTCAGGGCTGACGGGTTACTGTACCCAGAGCAGGGGGGTGGTAAATAGGGAAGCTTCACACCACTTCACACATTTACAGTCAGACGGTGAGGGAAATGATCCAGGATATTGCTGTGCAAAAGGAGGAAGCTGTCTCCTCCAGAGCTCTGCAAAGAAAGAAGCGTTGGGGCGGGAAGGCGAGCAGAGGAGCCGATTTTAAGAAAGGGATGGAGAGTGCTGGGAAAGCGCTAATGGAACTGGAGCAGACAGAAAAGGAGGACTAGTGGCACCTTAGAGACTAACCAATTTATTTGTCTCTAAGGTGCCACAAGTCCTCCTTTTCTTTTTGCGAATACAGACTAACACGGCTGCTACTCTGGAGCAGACAGTGAGAGTAGTGCAAGGAGCAATGGGGATGGACAGATGCATCAGCCTGTCTCATTGCTGCCAGGCCTGGCAGCTCCCTTCTGATCCCCAGTGAGTTACAAAGACCAGGGGCTCAGGCTGGAACTTGTCACGCAGCAGGAGCCCTGAGAATCACACTAATGCGATCTCTCTCTCCCATTAACACCCACGCCACCGGAGTGCCCAGAGCAGGTGCACTGGAGGGCTGATACCGTAGGGATGTTGCCACCACTGGCATCTCGCTATACAGCAGCCTGCCCAGAGCAGAGCCCCCAGGACTCCGGCTGCTGCAGGGATGGAACTGCAGGGTTATTCTCAGCACGGGAGCCCCAGAAACTGAGCTTTCAACAGTACCACATTTGTCTGGAAGCTCCAGCTGGCTGTGGCGATCATGGGGTTGCAAGGGCAGCTGGGATTTCTGATCCCGGTACATTCCTGCTCTTGCTGTAGCAGCCATTCACAGGCTGGAGTAAAAGCTGCTCTGAAGGCCAGTCAAAGGGGATAATTGAGAATGACCTGGGGGGTCCTTTCCCCCACACACAGAGCCTGATACCTGAGCCCCTGCCAGCTCAGGGAGACGTCAGAAGCTGGGGTAGGATCCTTCCCCTTCCGCCACAGGACCACCAGAGACAGGGGCTTGCAAACTACTGGTCTTCAAAATAATCAGTACACGGAGGTTGAAAGGGACTGATGCAGGCTCTGATGCCCCACCCCCATTGTGCAAACACGCACATGCACAACCTCCCTCCCCACACGTACTCCGAACAGTGCAGCACAATTCAAAGCTTCACTCTTCAGAGAGACACAGGACCAAGGTTTCCAGAAGTGGGGCCTAAAGTGAGGCTGCGTGGCCCATATTTAGGTGCCTGACAGCTGGTAATCAATAGGGACTTAGGAGCCTAACCTGAGACACCTGGATTGGAACCATAGAATCATAGAATCATAGAATATAAGGGTTGGAAGGGACCCCAGAAGGTCATCTAGTCCAACCCCCTGCTCAAAGCAGGACCAATTCCCAGTTAAATCATCCCAGCCAGGGCTTTGTCAAGCCTGACCTTAAAAACCTCTAAGGAAGGAGATTCTACCACCTCCCTAGGTAACGCATTCCAGTGTTTCACCACCCTCATAGTGAAAAAGTTTTTCCTAATATCCAATCTAAACCTCCCACACTGCAGCTTGAGACCATTACTCCTCGTTCTGTCATCTGATACCATTGAGAACAGTCTAGAGCCATCCTCTTTAGAACCCCCTTTCAGGTAGTTGAAAACAGCTATCAAATCCCCCCTCATTCTTCTCTTCTGCAGGCTAAACAATCCCAGCTCCCTCAGCCTCTCCTCATAACTCATGTGTTCCAGACCCCTAATCATTTTTGTTGCCCTTCGCTGGACTCTCTCCAATTTATCCACATCCTTCTTGAAGTGTGGGGCCCAAAACTGGACACAGTACTCCAGATGAGGCCTCACCAATGTCGAATAGAGGGGAACGATCACGTCCCTCGATCTGCTCGCTATGCCCCTACTTATACATCCCAAAATGCCATTGGCCTTCTTGGCAACAAGGGCACACTGCTGACTCATATCCAGCTTCTCGTCCACTGTCACCCCTAGGTCCTTTTCCGCAGAACTGCTGCCTAGCCATTCGGTCCCTAGTCTGTAGCTGTGCATTGGGTTCTTCCGTCCTAAGTGCAGGACCCTGCACTTATCCTTATTGAACCTCATCAGATTTCTTTTGGCCCAATCCTCCAATTTGTCTAGGTCCTTCTGTATCCTATCCCTCCCCTCCAGCGTATCTACCACTCCTCCCAGTTTAGTATCATCCGCAAATTTGCTGAGAGTGCAATCCACACCATCCTCCAGATCATTTATGAAGATATTGAACAAAACCGGCCCCAGGACCGACCCTTGGGGCACTCCACTTGATACCGGCTGCCAACTAGACATGGAGCCATTGATCACTACCCGTTGAGCCCGACAATCTAGCCAGCTTTCTACCCACCTTGTAGTGCATTCATCCAGCCCATACTTCCTTAACTTGCTGACAAGAATACTGTGGGAGACCGTGTCAAAAGCTTTGCTAAAGTCAAGAAACAATACATCCACTGCTTTCCCTTCATCCACAGAACCAGTAATCTCATCATAGAAGGCGATTAGATTACTCAGGCATGACCTTCCCTTGGTGAATCCATGCTGGCTGTTCCTGATCACTTTCCTCTCATGCAAGTGCTTCAGGATTGATTCTTTGAGGACCTGCTCCATGATTTTTCCAGGGACTGAAGTGAGGCTGACTGGCCTGTAGTTCCCAGGATCCTCCTTCTTCCCTTTTTTAAAGATTGGCACTACATTAGCCTTTTTCCAGTCATCCGGGACTTCCCCGGTTCGCCACGAGTTTTCAAAGATAATGGCCAATGGCTCTGCAATCACAGCCGCCAGTTCCTTCAGCCCTCTCGGATGCAACTCGTCTGGCCCCATGGACTTGTGCACGTCCAGCTTTTCTAAAAAGTCCCTAACCACCTCTATCTCCACAGAGGGCTGGCCATCTCTTCCCCATTTTGTGATGCCCAGCGTAGCAGTCTGGGAGCTGACCTTGTTAGTGAAAACAGAGGCAAAAAAAGCATTGAGTACATTAGCTTTTTCCACATCCTCTGTCACTAGTTTGCCTCCCTCATTCAGTAAGGGGCCCACACATTCCTTGGCTTTCTTCTTGTTGCCAACATACCTGAAGAAACCCTTCTTGTTACTCTTGACATCTCTGGCTAGCTGCAGCTCCAGGTGTGATTTGGCCCTCCTGATAACATTCCTACATGCCCTAGCAATATTTTTATACTCTTCCCTGGTCATATGTCCAACCTTCCACTTCTTGTAAGCTTCTTTTTTATGTTTAAGATCCGCTAAGATTTCACCATTAAGCCAAGCTGGTCGCCTGCCATATTTACTATTCTTTCGACTCATCGGGATGGTTTGTCCCTGTAACCTCAACAGGGATTCCTTGAAATACAGCCAGCTCTCCTGGACTCCTTTCCCCTTCAAGTTAGTCCCCCAGGGGATCCTGGCCATCCATTCCCTGAGGGAGTCGAAGTCTGCTTTCCTGAAGTCCAGGGTCCGTATCGTGCTGCTTACCTTTCTTCCCTGTGTCAGGATCCTGAACTCAACCAACTCATGGTCACTGCCTCCCAGATTCCCATCCACTTTTGCTTCCCCCACTAATTCTACCCGGTTTGTGAGCAGCAGGTCAAGAAAAGCGCCCCCCCTAGTTGGCTCCTCGAGCACTTGCGCCAGGAAATTGTCCCCTACGCTTTCCAAAAACTTCCTGGATTGTCTATGCATCGCTGTATTGCTCTCCCAGCAGATATCAGGAAAATTAAAGTCACCCATGAGAATCAGGGCATGCAATCCAGTAGCTTCCGTGAGCTGCCGGAAGAAAGCCTCATCTACCTCATCCCTCTGGTCCGGTGGTCTATAGCAGACTCCCACCACTACATCACTCTTGTTGCACACACTTCTAAACTTAATCCAGAGACACTCAGGTTTTTCTGCAGTTTCGTACCGGAGCTCTGAGCAGTCATACTGCTCCCTTACATACAGTGCTACTCCCCCACCTTTTCTGCCCTGCCTGTCCTTCCTGAACAGTTTATAACCGTCCATGACAGTACTCCAGTCATGTGAGTTATCCCACCAAGTCTCTGTTATTCCAATCACGTCATAGTTCCTTGACATCACCAGGACCTCCATCACCAGGAACATCTTGGCCACTGCAGCTATTCAAACCCACCCACGATGCACGTTCGCTCAAGTGCGGGAGCTTTACGGAGATTCAGCTGTAGCCGGAATGCAGTATTTGCAGTGGATGGAAGGGCAGCTTGTAATAAAGTCTTGTCTTATTTCCTGGCTGCAATGTTCTTGTAACCATGTTGGCCCCAAGATACTAGAAACATCAGAGAGACAAGGTGAGTGAGGTCATATCTTTTACCGGACCAACTGACCTCACACCCTCCTTATCTTCTTTTCTGTAATATATTTATTCCTGTTTCCTTATGGTGCCCAGCCCCATAATCTCTGGGTTCACTGGACAGAGCCGAGCATCTGAGCGCCATAAGTCCAATGCCTGTGGGTAGAGAGCTAATCCCCAGGTAGCTGTAATGGACAGACAAAGGGTTCGCGGAGAGCAGCAGGGGGAATTGGAGGCAGCCTGTGGAAAGCCTGGGCAGAGCAGCCACTCTGACAGCACATGGCCAGATTGGGGTACAGGTAGATTTCTGGGGTGCTGAGCTCCAGAGGGGACAGTGCCCTGGCGCTGCTTCCCTTGAATGTCCCAGCTGCTCATTCTGCCAGACCTGTTCTGTGCTGCCCATTCCCCACACTTTGTCCTTGGTGCCATGGGACGGCACAAAGATCGCGAGGCCAGCGACAGCCCAGCTCATGTCTGAGGCATGTGTCTATTACCTGGATGACACCCTGACGCAGCGTCAGGGCAGAGCAGATTGCTGGGGACAGCTGGGGAGTGCTTGGCATTCCTGACCAAGAGGAAAAAAATCCTTCCTGCAGCCAGGCCCCTGGAGAGCGTCCCTCAGCTGACAGGCAGGAGGCCACGTCAGCCCTGCTGTGCCTCCCAGGGACAAAACTGGGGCAGGTCAGGGGGTGGAGAGGCACCTTAGCTCCCGGCCTGCACCCCACCCTGCCTGTGGTTGCCTTCCCTTGCCTGGGACCATTACGCTGCCGTGGCTGCAATGCTCAGAGCAGAGACACATGGTGGCAGCCTGTCAGAGGCTCCCTCTCCTGCTTGCCCGGTTTAGATGAGAACAGTCGCCATCCCCCTGGCATGCAGACCATTGACTATGTGACGACTGTGTCGGCTCCGGGCAGCTCCAGCTTCTGCTGCCAGTGCAATGGCTGTAGGACAGAGTTACCGTCTCCTCGTTTAAAGTCCCACAACAAGGTCTGGGAGGCCAGAACCCCCCTGCTCCTCTCTCCCCAGAGGGGGTTAGATGGACTCCTCAGTGCTCGTCCCCCACAACAATCCCATTCCCTGTCTCCCTGTGCTTGGGGTGCAGCATGCCTCCTTGCTACGGCACCTAGCCCTGGTGCTGAGGTGAAGTGGGTGGGGGTCGTCGGGCAGGACCAGCCAAGCCTCCAGCTGGCCTGCTCCGCTCTTCTACCGACAGATCTCTGGCCGCGGTCGGGCTTTGTTGACGGAGTTGTTTCTCCAGGCCCAGATTTAGCTGCCTTGGCTCCAGACCCCCATCCCTGGCTGCATGTCAGCTGAGGGGACAGCTGAAAGACGGATCTTTCACTGCCAGGTTAACTGAATGCCCAAGGGGGCTGGTTCAACCCTTGGTTATGTCTAAATGGGAGATCTGGCCTCTAGGCAAGTCCAGGAGCCATCTGCAGCAGCAGCTCCCGTTCAGCTGGGCATTTCAAGGGGATGTTCTCGCACCTTGCCTTCCCTTCACCCCCTTCTTCCGCTCTGGCCTCCTTCTGCACCACCCTGTATGCCTGGGACATCAGCCTCCACCCTCACCTCCTCCCACCCACCAGCCACTCGCTTCTGCAGTATCATGGTCTATGTGGACCAATCGGGTGGGACTCAAGGACCTGGACTGGTGTGTGTGTGGGTGGGGGGAGATACTAAAACCCATCACTAGTCAGCCCTTCCCCAGATCATACGCTCGGTAGGGAAGAGACCTGGTTCCTTCAGGGCTAGGAAGGTGTCTATCATGGCCCTGGTTGCACTGCAAATGATAATTAATTAATACAGCTTCCTCTGGGGCAGTGCTCCTCCCCAGCTCTCTGGCTGGACACAGCACCCCTCCTGCCTCGGAAAGGGCCCAGAGCAGGGTGAACAATAGCACTGCACTTCTGCACCCAGGAGTTCACACCTGCCAGGGCAAATGGGAGACAGGTCTGCTGGCTGCAAGCTGCTCACCAGACACCCCTGGACTATGCGGGGGCTGGGGTCGCGGTGTGTCAGGGTGTCATGGAGTCCCTGGGCGATGCTCTGGAGCTGCTCCCCATGAAGCCAGGCAGGACTCTGGGGAAGTCTCCTTTCTGTGAGCAGCCTGTCTTCAGGACACACAGCTCACACAGCTTCCACCTTCCTGGGTCTGACCTCGGAGCATTCAGCCTCCTCTGCCCCTCCCTGCGCTTCCCACAGCGAGTCCGCTCAGGCGGGGTCCTGAGGGGGCCAGAGGGTCCTGCCCCCCAACTCCGCAGTCAGACGTGACTCTCAGCCAGCCAGTAAAACAGAAGGTTTATTAGACGACGGGAACATGGTCTAACACAAAGCTTGTAGGTGCAGAGAACCGGACCCCTCAGCTGGGTCCATTTTGGGGGGCCGTGAGCCAGACAACCACGTCTGCCCTTCACTCCATGTCTCCAGCCAGCCCCAAACTGAAAACTCCCTCCAGCCCCTCCTCCTCTGGGCTTTGTCACTTTCCCAGGCCAGGAGGTCACGGGATTCCTTTGTTCTCCAACCCTTTAGCTCTCACCTCGCAGGGGGGAAGGTCCCAGGCCATCAGTTGCCAGGTGTGACGATGTGACTCAGCAGGGAGGGGGGAGTGTTGACCTGGGAATGTGCCCTGGGGATGGGAGACCTGAGAGCCTGTCACCTGAGCCAGGAGGGGGAGGGGGAGGTGACACCTCTGCCCGGGAATGTGGACGGAGGCTGCAGGAGGGAGCCTGCTGGGGTAGTTTAGTTTTCAGTTTGGTGCTGGGTGGAGGAACACAGGGAACCCCAGGGCTGGGGTCTAAGCTCCCTGCTTCCTCAGAAGGATTTGACTGAGGGGTCGTGGGTGTACCCCAGAAGCTCTGTTTTGGGCTGTGTTCCTGTTGTCCAATAAACCTTCTGTTTTACTGGCTGGCTGAGAGTCTCAGTGAATCCCAGGAAGGGGGGGTGCAGGGCCTGGACTCCCCCACACTCCGTGACAACTGGTGGCAGAGGTGGGATGTACTGCACCCCGTGAACGGAGCTTCCTGCAGTAAGTGACTGGGGAACAGTAAAACGAAGGGGGATTGACGGGGACCGGGCGTGCTGAAGATTCAGAGAGAGACCGTTTCAGGGGGCAGTTAACCCCTGGGAGTGTGTGACCAGAGAGAAGGACTTTTGCAGTAACAGGGTCCCCCGGGAGATCGCAGCGAGCGGTCCCAGGGGCGGAGGAGTCTGCAGCTCGACCCTGGCAAAGAGGTGGTAACCTCAAGAAGGACTGGCACACTAGGGGCTTTTCCTGGAAACCGTAGAAAGCTGCCCGGCCTGCGAGTGGCCAGCAGGGAGACGTACGCTAAACGCCTGAAGAGTGACCTGGTGGAGCTGTGCAGGCAGAGGGGGCTGCGCATCAGGAGGTCCACCAAGGAACAGCTGATTGCCCAGTTGGAGGAGAGGGATCCCTTGGATGACCCGATCCCTGTCCCTGAGGGAAGCCACCCGGTGGATGCAGTGTGGGCCCTGGGGCCTGACCAGGCTGGGAGGGGTCAGACTGCTGCCCAGGAATCATAGAATCATAGAATATCAGGGTTGGAAGGGACCCCAGAAGGTCATCTAGTCCAACCCCCTGCTCGAAGCAGGACCAATTCCCAGTTAAATCATCCCAGCCAGGGCTTTGTCAAGCCTGACCTTAAAAACCTCTAAGGAAGGAGATTCTACCACCTCCCTAGGTAACACATTCCAGTGTTTCACCACCCTCCTAGTGAAAAAGTTTTTCCTAATATCCAATCTAAACCTCCCCCACTGCAACTTGAGACCATTACTCCTCGTTCTGTCATCTGCTACCATTGAGAACAGTCTAGAGCCATCCTCTCTGGAACCCCCTTTCAGGTAGTTGAAAGCAGCTATCAAATCCCCCCTCATTCTTCTCTTCTGCAGACTAAACAATCCCAGCTCCCTCAGCCTCTCCTCATAAGTCATGTGTTCTAGACCCCTAATCATTTTTGTTGCCCTTCGCTGGACTCTCTCCAATTTATCCACATCCTTCTTGTAGTGTGGGGCCCAAAACTGGACACAGTACTCCAGATGAGGCCTGACCCATGTCGAATAGAGAGGAACGATCACGTCCCTCGATCTGCTCGCTATGCCCCTACATATACATCCCAAAATGCCATTGGCCTTCTTGGCAACAAGGGCACACTGCTGACTCATATCCAGCTTCTCATCCACTGTCACCCCTAGGTCCTTTTCCGCAGAACTGCTGCCTAGCCATTCGGTCCCTAGTCTGTAGCTGTGCATTGGATTCTTCCATCCTAAGTGCAGGACCCTGCACTTATCCTTATTGAACCTCATCAGATTTCTTTTGGCCCAATCCTCCAATTTGTCTAGGTCCTTCTGTATCCTATCCCTCCCCTCCAGCGTATCTACCACTCCTCCCAGTTTAGTATCATCTGCAAATTTGCTGAGAGTGCAATCCACACCATCCTCCAGATCATTTATGAAGATATTGAACAAAACCGGCCCCAGCACCGACCCCTGGGGCACTCCACTTGACACCGGCTGCCAACTAGACATGGAGCCATTGATCACTACCCGTTGAGCCCGACAATCTAGCCAGCTTTCTACCCACCTTATAGTGCATTCATCCAGCCCATACTTCCTTAACTTGCTGACAAGAATACTGTGGACATCCTGAGACCCTTCCTACCTATGCCTGGGGGAGGGGTTGGGGGAAGCCCGGCAAATACCGAGGGCACCCTGACCCCGGCAGCCAGCAGGGGATCCTCCCGGCAGAGCTCCCCAACCCTGGAGCGGAGGCGGCTGGAATGGGAGAGGGAGATGAAAATGAGGGAGCTGGAGGATCATGAAAAACAACGTCAACATGAGCAGGAGGAGAAGGAGAGGGAACGTCAGGAGAAGGAGAAACAAAGACAGCATGAACTGGAGCTGGCCAGGCTGAGGAGCAGTGGGGCCCCGGCTGCGGTGAGTGAGGGGGGACCCAAGACTGCAAGGAGCTTTGATAAGTGCTTCCTGGCCCAGCGGAAGGAGGGGGAGGACATAGATAGCTTCCTGACGGCCTTTGAGAATGCCTGCGAGATGCACAGGGTTGACCCTGCAGACAGGCTCCAGTTCCTCACCCCCTTACTGGACCCCAAAGCCGTGGAGGTGTACAGCCGGATGACAGGGGCGGAGGCAGGGGACTATGAACTGTTCAAACAGGCCCTGCTCCATTAGTTTGGGCTGACCCCCGAGATGTACTGGAGAAGGTTCCGGAGTCAGTGTAAAACGCCTGAGGTCACCTACCTACAACTGGTCAACCGGATGCAGGGATATGCCCGCAAGTGGACAGCTGGGGCCCGAGCTAAAGGGGACCTGCTTGACCTAATCGTACTGGAGCAGCTGTATGAACAGTGCCCTTCCGACCTGAGGCTGTGGTTGGTGGACAAAAAGCTAGAGAACCCCCAGCACGCAGGGCAGCTGGCCGACGAGTTTGTGAACAGTCGGTCAGGGGGTAGCCGGGAGGAGTCCCAAAAGAACAGGCCCCCCCCGATGCAGAGAGAGAGTCACCATGAGGCCTCCCAGTGGGGAAATAGGGAGAACCCCCTCCCAAGGGGAACGCCTGGCGTCGGGCCCCTCCGACCCGCTCGATGGGACCAACGTGACCTGAGCTGCTATCATTGTGGCCAGAGGGGCCACGTACGGACCCAGTGCCCCGGGCTCAGGGACAAACTGAGCAGACCCAACCTACCCAGGGTTAACTGGGTAGGGACCCAGCTGGACGAGGGGCAGACAACCCAGGCAAGGGGGGCTACCAGCTTACCACCTGCTGAGGAGGGAAGAGTACCCCTGGCGAGCTCCGCCAGAGGGCTGGAGGCCCTGGACTCAGGGTGCTCGGTTTACAGGGTGGGCGCGGGGCTGTCCCTCCGGAGAGAGTGCCTTGTTCCCCTGGAGGTGGATGGGAGGAAGGTCAATGGATACTGGGATACGGGCGCGGAGGTGACGCTGGCCCGGCCCGAGGTGGTGGCCCCAGATTGGGTGGTGCCCAACACCTACCTGACCCTGACGGGGGTGGGCGGGACCCCATTTAAGGTGCCCGTGGCAAGGGTACACCTGAAATGGGGGGCCAAGGAGGGCCCCAAGGATGTGGGGGTACACCACCATTTGCCCACTGAAGTTTTGATGGGGGGGAGACCTAGAGGACTGGCCAAGCAAGCCCCAGACCGCCCTGGTTGTGACCCGTAGCCAGAGCCGGCGAGGGCCACTGCTCCCTGACCTTCGAGAGGATACCACACCGGAGGCGCAGGACCCTAGCCTGGTGGGAAGGGAGGGCCGAGGGGCACGGCTCAGAGAGGCTGAGGCCTCAGGCCTGGCCACTGAGGGGGAACCAGGCCCCATCCCTTCCCCAGCTGCTGGTTCCAGGCCGAGCTGAGGAAAGATCCCTCCTTGCGGAAGCTCAGGGACCTGGCCGACCTCGGTGTGGGACGGACCATGAGGAGAGGCTGCCAGGAGAGGTTCCTGTGGGACAAGGGGTTCCTGTACCGAGAATGGGCTCCCACAAGGGAAGTAGAGTCCTGTGGGATCAGGAGGCAGCTGGTGGTCCCCCAGAAGTATCGCCGCAAGCGCCTGTACCTGGCCCATGACATCCCCCTCGCAGGGCACCAGGGAATCCGGCGCACCCGGCAGAGGTTGCTACAGAACTTTTACTGGCCCGGGGTCTTTACCACGGTCCGGCAGTATTGCCGATCCTGTGACCCCTGTCAGAGGGTGGGGAAGGCCCGGGACAAGGGGAAAGCGGCTTTGAGACCTTTGCCCATCATAGAGGAGCCTTTCCAGAAGGTGGCCATGGACATCGTGGGGCCTCTCAGCAAGACGACCCGTTCGGGGAAGAAATACATTTTGGTGGTGGTAGATTTTGCCACCCGCTACCCCGAGGCAGTGCCCTTAGCTTCCATTGAAGCAGACACCGTGGCCGATGCGCTCCTGACCATTTTCAGCCGCGTGGGGTTCCCCAAGGAAGTCTTGACAGACCAAGGCTCTAACTTCATGTCAGCCCTGCTCCGGTGCTTGTGGGAGAAATGTGGGGTCCGGCACGACTGGGCCTCAGCTTATCACCCCCAGTCCAATGGGCTGGTGGAGAGGTTCAATGGGACGCTAAAGATGATGCTGAAAACCTTTATGAACCAGCACCCGCAGGATTGGGACAAGTACTTACCTCACCTGCTGTTCGCATACAGGGAGGTGCCCCAGGAGTCTACCGGATTTTCGCCTTTTGAACTGTTATATGGAAGGAGGGTGAGGGGCCCCCTGGACCTGATGAGAGACGAGTGGGAGGGGAAGGCCGCTGCCGATGGAGAGTCAGTGGTGGAGTATGTCCTGATCTTCCAAGAGAGACTGGCTGAATTCATGGGCCTGGCCAGGGAGAATCTGGCCAGAGCCCAGAGGAAGCAGAAGGTCTGGTATGATTGTCGGGCTCAACGGGTAGTGATCAATGGCTCCATGTCTAGTTGGCAGCCGGTATCAAGTGGAGTGCCCCAAGGGTCGGTCCTGGGGCCGGTTTTGTTCAATATCTTCATAAATGATCTGGGGGATGGTGTGGATTGCACTCTCAGCAAATTTGTGGATGATACTAAACTGGGAGGAGAGGGAGATACGCTGGAGGGGAGGGATAGGATACAGAGGGACCTAGACAAATTGGAGGATTGGGCCAAAAGAAATCTGATGAGGTTCAATAAGGATAAGTGCAGGGTCCTGCACTTAGGATGGAAGAATCCAATGCACCGCTACAGACTAGGGACCGAATGGCTAGGCAGCAGTTCTGCGGAAAAGGACCTAGGGGTGACAGTGGACGAGAAGCTGGATATGAGTCAGCAGTGTGCCCTTGTTGCCAAGAAGGCCAATGGCATTTTGGGATGTATAAGTAGGGGCATAGCGAGCAGATCGAGGGACGTGATCGTTCCCCTCTATTCGACATTGGTGAGGCCTCATCTGGAGTACTGTGTCCAGTTTTGGGCCCCACACTACAAGAAGGATGTGGATAAATTGGAGAGAGTCCAGCGAAGGGCAACAAAAATGATTCGGGGTCTAGAACACATGACTTATGAGGAGAGGCTGAGGGAGCTGGGATTGTTTAGCCTGCAGAAGAGAAGAATGAGGGGGGATTTGATAGCTGCTTTCAACTACCTGAAAGGGGGTTCCAAAGAGGATGGCTCTAGACTGTTCTCAATGGTAGCAGATGACAGAACGAGGAGTAATGGTCTCAAGTTGCAGTGGGGGAGGTTTAGATTGGATATTAGGAAAAACTTTTTCACTAAGAGGGTGGTGAAACACTGGAATGCATTACCTAGGGAGGTGGTAGAATCTCCTTCCTTAGAAGTTTTTAAGGTCAGGCTTGACAAAGCCCTGGCTGGGATGATTTAACTGGGAATTGGTCCTGCTTCGAGCAGGGGGTTGGACTAGATGACCTTCTGGGGTCCCTTCCAACCCTGATATTCTATGATTCTATGACCACACGGCGCGGGCCTGTGCCTATGCCACTGGGGATCAGGTGATGGTTCTCATCCCTGTGAGAAAGAACAAACTACAGGCCGCCTGGGAGGGCCCTATCAAGGTCGTCAAGCAGCTCAATGAGGTAAACTATGTGGTGGAGCTGTCGAACCGGGCGCACCACCGCCGGGTGTACCATGTGAATATGATGAAGCCATATTATGCCAGGGGGAAGGTGGTGTTGGCCGTGTGTGGACAGTGGGAGGAGCAGGGAGATGACCCTTTAGTGGATCTATTCCCTGGGACCAGAGCTGGTTCCCCCCTGGAAACAATTCCCCTCTCAGATCAGCTAACCCCTGCCCAGCAAGCTGAGGTCAGGAGGGTGCTGCATCCATCCCGACAGCTGTTTTCCAACCAGCCTGGACGCCCTAATCTGACTGTCCACCGGGTGCAGACAGGGTCGCACCCGCCGATAAGATGCTCCCCCTTCCGAGTCACAGGGAAAACTGCTCAGGACCTGGAAAGAGAGGTCCGGGACATGCTGGCTTTGGGGGTGATCCAGCCATCTACCAGCCCTTGGGCCTCGCCGGTGGTGCTGGTCCCCAAAAAGGACGGGTCGGTCCGGTTCTGTGTGGACTATCAGAAGCTCAATGCCATCACAGTATCTGATGCCTACCCCATGCCCAGGCCGGAAGAACTCCTAGACAAGCTGGGAGGAGCTCGGTACCTTACCACCATGGACCTTACAAAGGGCTACTGGCAAGTGCCGCTGGATGCAGATGCCCGGCTGAAATCAGCCTTTATCACCCCTCTGGGGCTCTATGAGTTCCTGACCCTGCCTTTCGACCTCAAGGGAGCGCCAACCACCTTTCAGCGCCTGGTGGACCAGCTCCTGAGGGGGATGGAGAGTTTTGCTGTGGCGTATATTGATGACATCTGTGTCTTTAGCCAGACCTGGGAGGACCACGTGTCCCAGGTTAGACAAGTGCTGGACCAACTCCAGGGGGCTGGGCTGACTGTAAAAGCGGAGAAGTGCAAGGTGGGGATGGCTGAAGTATCTTACCTGGGCCATCAGGTGGGGAGCGGCTGCCTAAAGCCGGAACCAGCCAAGGTGGAGGTGATCAGAGACTGGCCCGCTCCCCACACCAAAAAGCAGGTCCAAGCCTTTATTGGGATGGCAGGATACTACCGAAGATTTGTGCCCCACTTTAGCGCCATAGCCACCCCCATCACGGAGCTATGCAAGAAGGGGAAGCCAGACAGGGTGGTCTGGACCGAGCAGTGCCAGGAGGCTTTCCGGGCCCTGAAGGAGGCTCTGGTCAGTGGCCCAGTTCTGGCAAACCCAGACTTTGAGAATCCCTTTGTGGTGTTCACCGACGCCTCCGACACGGGGCTGGGGGCGGTGTTAATGCAGGAGGATGAAAAGGGGGAGAGACACCCCATCGTGTACCTGAGCAAGAAGTTGCTACCCCGGGAGCAACACTACGCGGCCATCGAGAAGGAGTGCCTGGCCATGGTGTGGGCCCTCAAGAAACTAGAGTGACACTTCAGGTGACACTTCACCATGTACACCGACCACTCTCCCCTGACCTGGCTGCACCAGATGAAAGGAGCCAACGCCAAACTCCTGAGATGGAGCCTGCTCCTGCAGGATTATAACATGGACATGGTCCACGTGAAGGGAAGTGCCAACCTGATAGCGGATGCGCTGTCCCGGAGAGGGGGTCCCGAACTTCCCCAGGTCACTGGTCACAGTGACCCCGCTCAGTTCAGTCTCGAAGGGGGGAGAGATGTGACGATGTGACCCAGCAGGGAGGGGGAAGTGTTGACCTGGGAATGTGCCCTGGGGATGGGAGACCTGAGAGCCTGTCACCTGAGCCAGGAGGGGGAGGGGGAGGTGACACCTCTGCCAGGGAATGTGAACAGAGGCTGCAGGAGAGAGCCTGCTGGGGGGGTTTAGTTTTCAGTTTGGTGCTGGGTGGAGGAACACAGGGAACCCCAGGGCTGGGGTCTAAGCTCCCTGCTCCCCTAGAAGGACTTGACTGAGGGGTCCTGGGTGTACCCCACAAGCTCTGTTTTGGGCTGTGTTCCTGTTGTCCAATAAACCTTCTCTTTTACTGGCTGGCTGAGAGCCTCAGTGAATCCCAGGAAGGGGGGGTGCAGGGCCTGGACTCCCCCCACACTCCGTGACACCAGGAAACAGGGTGTTGGCCATTCTATGTGTCCAGACCCCTGCACACACCTGCCCTCTAGGGTTCTGCAATGATCATACACCCTTATCCCACCCCCTAGATACTTAAGAACTGCATAGGGGAAACTGAGGCACCCCCACACTATTCAGAGAAAACATTAAGAACAGTCCCACTTCATCACACAGGGTTCCTTCCCCACTCTGAACTCTAGATGTGGGGACCTTCATGAAAGACCCGCTAAGCTTATTTCTAGCAGCTTAGGTTAAAACTTCCCCAAGGCACAAATTCTTTGCCCTTGGAGGGTACATTGCCACCACCAAGTGATTTAATAAAGAATCAGGGAAAGGACCACTTAGAGTTCCTATTCCCCCAAAATATCCCCCCAAACTGTTACACCCCCCTTCCCTGGGGAGGCTTGAGAATAATATCCCAACCAATTGGTTACAAAGTGATCACAGACCCAAACCCCTGCGTCTTAGAACAATAGGGAAATCAGTCAGGTTCTTAAAAGAAGGATTTTATTTTTAAAAAAGGTAAAAAATCACCTCTGTAAAATCGGGATGGAAAAATAACTTTACAGGGTAAAAAAAGATTCAAAAACACAGCAGAACTTCCTCTGGGCTTAGTTTCAAAGTTACAAAAAACAGGAATAAACCTCCCTCCAGCAAAGGAAAAATTCACAAGCAGAACAAAAGATAACCTAACACGTCTGGCCTGGCTTTTACTTACAATTTTTGTAATATGAGAGACTTTTAGGATGGTTTATAGGAGAAGGAGTTTTCTGACCTGATGCTTCTATGCTTCCCAAGAGAACACACACAACAAAGCCTCTCCCCCCCCTCCCGCCCCCCTGAGATTTGAAAGTATCTTCTGTCCCCATTGGTCCTTTTGGTCAGGTGCCAGCCAGGCTATTTGAGCTTCTTAACCCCTCACAGGTAAGGCGGGGTTTGTGGCCACCCTCAGCTGTAGGGTTGTAACACAGTGTGTGGCCCATAACGGGCGGTGGGATTGGAGCTAATCTGGGTCTGATGGGCCCAGAGAGGAAGCATTGCGGGGAGGCTCCAGTGTCAGAGCAGAGGGGGGTTGGCAGATAGGGAGTCGGGGGAGTGGGGGGACAGAGCGGAGGGGGGTTGGGTCAGAGCAGAGGGGGGATGGCAGGGGAAGAAAGGGGGTTGTTGGGAGGGTCCAGAGTCAGAGGAAAAGGGGGCTGCAGGGGGGAGCTGGGGGGATGGTGGGGAGCCCTGTGGTCAGAGCGGAAGGCGGTTGTAGGGGGGAGATGGGGGGCTTGTGGGGGGCCCTGTGGTCAGAACAGAAGGGGGCTGCAGGGGGGAGATGGGGGGGTCTGTGGGGTGGCCCTGGGGTAGAGAAGAAGGGGGCTGCAGGAGGGGCCCTGTGGTCAGAGAAGAAGGGGGCTGCAGGGGGGAGATGGGGGGGGCTGTGGGAGGGCCCTGGGGTCAGAGCTGAAGGGGGCTCCAGGGCGGAGATGGGGCCTGCAGGGGGGGGCCCTGTGTTCAGAGAAGATGGGGGGGTCTGTGGGAGGCCCTGGGGTCAGAGCGGAAGGGAGTTGCAGGGGGGAGATGGGAGCTGCAGGGGGGGCCCTGTGGTTAGAGAAGAAGGGGGCTGCAGGGGGGAGATGGGGGTTGGTGTGAAGGACATGGGGAGGATGCAGAGGGCGGGTGGCAGACCGACAATGTGGAGGGAGTCCAGAGACGAGTGGCAGAAATATTCCGGGGGCCGGGACCTGCGTTCCGAGGCAAGATGAAAAGAGCTAAATCTGTCCAGCTTGGCTAAGCTGTGGCTAAGGGGCGGGGGGTTAGACCAGTCTGCAAACATGGGAAAGGTGCAAGCCCCGAGGGGGCAGGGCAGATGTGGGGGATACTTGGGCCTGGGCTGGGCTGGAGTCAGCAGGAGATACCTGGGCAGCTGGCACAAAGAGCTCTCCAGCTGTGCCGTGTACCAGGCTGGGGAGCAGCCTCCCGGGGGAACGGATGGCGTGCCAGCTCGGGGCAGCATGTCTCCTGGGGGCGAAGGGACAGCACTGGGAATCCTCTGGGCTGTGGGGGAATCATCCCAGGGGGTGGCCCCCTCGCTGGCGGATCAACGCCCAGACTGAAGTGGGAGGGTTGCTGGCGGGAGTCCTGCTGCCGGGCCCTGGACGGGACCATGGCAGGTGTGCTATGGAAGCGCTCCCACCCAGCACTAGCCACGCTGGGCTCTCAGCCACCTGCGGGACGGGCGGGAGCCACTCCCAGCCCCGTCTGCCTCAGCGCCCTGATCCCGCGCCTATCAGCTGCCATCCTTTCCCCTGGGCAGCTAACCACAGCCAGGCCCCCGAGCTCTCTGGGCAGTCTGGCAGGCCAGGACCCCAGCAGTGCCCACGGAGCCCTGTCCCACCCCGCCAAGCGGCTGGACGCAGGGATCCGTGGTTGGGTTTGGCTCTGGCTCTGCAAAGGCCAGGTTGGGTGGGCAGAACTGTCCTGCCGGCCTTAACACCACGAATCTAGGCCATGGCATGGCTGAGCATGGCCTGTTGGCTGGTCTGTGACCAGTTGGGGGGGGTGTCAATGGGAGGGGTGGGCGGTGGCTAGCGGGGGGTGTGTGTCAATAGGAGGGGTGCGCCAGTGACCAGCGGGGAGGAGGGGGTGTCAATGGGAGGGGTGGCCCGGTGACCAGCAACGGGGGTGTCAATGGGAGGGGGGGCGACCAGTTTGGGGGGGTGGGCACTGTCTGGAGGGGCCATTGCCCAGCCCTGGGCTCTGGTCAGGGTGATCCTGTTGCCAGCCTCGGCTGTATTTGCAGCTGCCCTGGGGTGGGGGCATGGCTGAGAGGGACCCCGTCCGGAGGGCAAACTCCCAGCTGCTCCCCAAAGCCTCCCCGGCAGAGTGAGCTGCCCGCCTGCCCCTGCTCTGACCCCTGGCAGGGGGTTCTCCTGCCCCCAGGCCTGGGGGTGGCTGGTCCCTGCGCCGCAGAGGGGGCATATCAGCAGCCAGCTCCCCAGGACACAGGGTCCGGCCCTTCGCTCATGCCCTAGGGCAGCGTTGACTCCAGCCCGGGTCCCCCCCCGCCGCACCCCCAGGAGCCTGGGCTCAGCTCAGGAGGTACGGCCCAGCTGTCCTGGGTGCTCACTGCCAGCTGCCCCCTTCGCAGGCCCTACCGCCCTTCCTCCTGTCATCCTCCCTGCCCCCCTGTACCCGGGGGGGAGCGTCTCCCTCTCCACAGCTCCCCGCTCCCCACGCCTAGCCGCCTCCCTATCTCCTCACGTTTCCCACCCAGCGGCTACCTGCGCGGCCCCCCACGCCGCACCCCCCGCCCTCCAGCAGCGGCAGGGGACCGGCAGGCCCGAGCGATGCGGGGAACTCGCCTTCCTGCCTCCTGTTCCCTCTCGTTCCCCAGTGACAGGGTGGGAACAGGTGCCAGGGAGCGCTGCCCTTTCTCCGCAGCTGCCGGCCGTCCGCTTGGCCCCTGGGCTCTATTTCTAGGCGTGAGATAATGCAGGCAGCCGGGGCCGCGCTGGCCCCACATTCCGGGCCCCTCGCAGGCCACGTGGGGCTGTCTCGCACAGCGCTGGCCCTGGCTGGCTCGGACCCGCACTTTATTTAGACACAACAGGCCAGAGTCAGGGGGAGGGGCCCGAGCGGGGCCCGCCTGCTCCCCTCCCCCCGGCAGAGACGGAGGGGCCCGAGCGGGGCCCGCCTGCTCCCCTCCCCCCGGCAGAGACGGAGGGGCCCGAGCGGGGCCCACCTGCTCCCCTCCCCCCGGCAGAGACAGAGGGGCCCGAGGGGGGCCCAAGGGGGGCCCGCCTGCTCCCCTCCCCCCGGCAGAGACGGAGGGGCCCGAGCGGGGCCCGCCTGCTCCCCTCCCCCCCGCAGATACAGAGGGGCCCGAGCGGGGCCCGCCTGCTCCCCTCCCCCCGGCAGAGACGGAGGGGCCCGAGCGGGGCCCGCCTGCTCCCCTCCCCCCGGCAGAGACGGAGGGGCCCGAGCGGGGCCCGCCTGCTCCCCTCCCCCCCGCAGATACAGAGGGGCCCGAGCGGGGCCCGCCTGCTCCCCTCCCCCCGGCAGAGACGGAGGGGCCCGAGGGGGGCCCGCCTGCTCCCCTCCCCCCGGCAGAGACGGAGGGGCCCGAGGGGGGCCCGCCTGCTCCCCTCCCCCCGGCAGAGACGGAGGGGCCCACCTGCTCCCCTCCCCCCGGCAGAGACGGAGGGGCCCGAGGGGGGCCCGCCTGCTCCCCTCCCCCCGGCAGAGACAGAGGGGCCCGAGGGGGGCCCGCCTGCTCCCCTCCCCCCGGCAGAGACAGAGGGGCCCGAGCGGGGCCCGCCTGCTCCCCTCCCCCCGGCAGAGACAGAGGGGCCCGAGCGGGGCCCGCCTGCTCCCCTCCCCCCTGCAGACGGAGGGGCGTGAGCGGGGCCCGCCTGCTCCTCTCCCTCCAACGCGGGGAGGAGCTGGAAAACAAGGGCCCAGTGCCTTTGAAATTAAACACACAGGGGGAGATTGATGATCCTGGGCTGTGCCGAGTCCAAAGATGGAGCTGCTGCACGGGGCGGGGCTGGGGACACAGGAATGCAGAGCCAGAGTCCAGCTAGGGATCCTGGCAGCCGCTCTCCCACAGGGCTGGAGACTGGGGTGATGGGCACACAGAGAAGACAGAGACAAGGGAGACTGGCCCCAGCACTGCGGGCAGCTGGGGGGATGAAGCTGGGGGGAGGGGCCCTGAGACTGGCCCTGTAGCTCCATTCCCGTCGGGGAGGGGGCCAGGGTGGGGACGGCCCTCTCCAGTCCCAGCTGCCCCGTTCGAGGGTGGGAGGCTGCCGGACAGGGAGCGGTTACTCCCTCCTCACACTTACCTCACTCGGCTTCACGGCCTTTCCGCTGGCACCGGTGCGACTCCTGGCTCTGCCTGCACCAGGCACGGCTGGCGCTGAGCCGGGGGCCCAGCCCGCTAGGTGCGCACCCCTGCGTCCCTGTGATCTCTGCAAGGCACCTGGCTGCCAGCCAGCGAGGTCCAGGGCCTCGCACGCCGGCCTGGCTGGGAGGCCGGGCAAAGTGTGGGGCACTGGACATGAGCTGCTGTGCACAAGCACCGCTGGGGCTGCCGAGACCTCCCAAACCCACCCCAGGTAGAGCCGCAGCCAGCACTGGCCAGTGCACGGGGGGAGCAGGTGGACCCCTGTCAGGCCCCTCTCTCTGCAGGGGCAGGTGGCCACAGTCACGTGGGGCGAGGGAGGTGGAAGGTGAGTGGGTGTGCAGTGGGCACGTGTCTAGTGTGCCAGCACCAGGGTGAGCATCCACACACCCAGCATAGTCAGTTGGAACTGCAGTGAGCGGCCATGGTGAAGGCCGCCCTGTTCTGGCCCTGCAGTCAGGCTTGCTGGGCTCAGCTCATCTGCCCCCATGGTCTAGGAAACAGGGCTGTAAGGAACAGCCAGCCTGGCTTAGTCAAGAACAAATCATGTCAAACCAACCTTGTTTCCTTCTTGAGCAGGGGTACAGGCCCATGGCTTGGGGTGTGTGCTGGGCTATGCACCCCAGCCCAGCCCTGGGAGGGTTAATGACAGCCTGAGACACCAGTTAGGTGACCAGGCATGACCTGTGCGAAGGGTTAACTGAGAATGAAGCACTAAAAGCAGGAAGCTGAGGGCTGCAGGGAAAGGGGGCAGCAGGCACTCCCTGGGAGGAGGCTGGCTGGCTGTGAGGGGCGAGCAAGCTTTGGGTGCCTGCCCTGGAGTAGGGCATCTGAGCCGAGGGTAGGAGGGGTGCAGTAGCCACGGGGATGGATTAAGCTCCAGGGGGGCTTGGTAAGAAGGGCCCAAGGGAAACAGGGAAATGGGGACAGAGGAACTGGACTGTTGGTGACAGGGACCCTGGACTGGAAACTGATGTCATGGGTGGGCCTGGGTTTCCCTGTCAGCCACTGATATAATGGCACAGAGCCCGAGCTGGGGCCAACCGCCATCTGGAGATGGCATGTGGACAGGGGTTCATGTTACCGGAAGCAAGGCTATTGCAGAGCGAGCAAGGAAGAGCAGGGGGGCACCCGACGCAGCAAGAGCTCCATTCCCCAACTTAGCTGCAAGGAGGCGTGCTAGTGGTGAGTGGCAATGCTATTACTGGGGAAGCTGGAGATGGGGGGTATCTTGATTGTAATAAGGCTTTTGACGCATTCCCATGTGACATTCTCATAAGTAAAGTAGGGAAATGTGGTCTAGAGGAAATTACTATAAGGTGGTTGCACAACAGTTATCAATGGTGTGCTGTCAAACTGGTGGGGTCCCCCGGAGTCAGTCCTGGGGTGGGCACTAGTCACTATTTTCATGAATGACTTGGATAATGGCATGGAGAGTCTGCTCAGAAAATGTGCAGACGACACCAGTCTGGGAGGGCTGGAAGCACTTTGGAGGACAGAATCAGAATTCAAAACAACCCCGACAACTTAGAGAATTGGTCTAAAAGCGGTTGGTTTGGCAAAATTTGAAGATGATACAAAAACTACTCAGGATAGTGAAGTCCCAGGCAGCCTGCGAAGAGCTACAAAGGGATCTCACAAACCTGGGTGACTGGGCAAGAAAATGGCAGATGAAATTCAATGTTGATAAATGCAAAGTGATGCACATGGGAAAACATCATCCCAACTAGCCATACAAAATGATGGGGTCTAGATTACCGGTTACCACTGAAGAAAGATCTTGGAGTCCTTGTGGACAGTTCTCTGAAAACATCTGCTCGATGTGCAGTGGCAGTCAAAATAGCTAACAAAGTCATTAGGAAAGGAATGGATAATAAGACAGAAAATATTATAATGCCACTAGATAAATCCATGATAAGCCCGTATCTCTAATAGTGCGTGCAGTTCTAGTCATCCCATCACAGAAAAGATCTATTGGAACTGGAAAAGTTTCAGAGAAGGGCAATAAAAATAGTTGGGGCATGGAACGGCATGAGGAGAGATTAATCAGACTGGGACTGGTCAGCGTGGAAAAGAGACGACTCCGGGGGGATGTGACAGAGGTCTGTACAATCGTGACTGGTGCGGAGAGAGTGAAAAGGGAATGTTATTTACCCCTTCTCATAACAAGAACTAGAAGTCACCAATGAAATTTACAGGCAGCAGGTTTAAAACAAACAGAAGGAAGTATTTCTTCACACAATGCACAGTCAACCTGTGGAACTCACTGCCATGGGATGTTGTGAAGGCCAAAAGTATAACTGGGTTCAAAAAAGAATTAGAGAAGTTCCTGGAGGATAGGTCCATCAGTAGCGATCAGTCAATATGATCAGTGGCTCAACTTCATTCTCCGCGTGTCCCTGAGTCTCTGATTGCCAGATTCTAGGACTGGATGACAGTGGGTGGATCACTTGATGATTACCTGTTCTGTTCATTCCCTCTGAAGCACCTGGCATTGGCACTGTCGGAAGACAGGATACTGGGCTAGGTGGACCTTTGGTTTGACCCAGTACAGCCGATCTTATGTTCTTATAAAGAGGATGGTGATCAGTTGTTCTCCACTTCCACTGAAGGTAGGATAAGAAGCAATGGGCTAATTTCTGTAGCAAGGGAGATGTAGGTCAGATATTGGGAAAAGCGTTCTAACTCTCAGAGTAGTTAAGCTCTGGAACAGGCTTCTGCTGGAGAATGTGGAATCCCTGTCACTTGAGTTTTAGAGAAACTGTCAGGGAATGAACCGGATGACTTCTCAGGGTCCCTTGCAGGCCTACGTTTCTGTGATTCTTTCCCCCGTCAGGCCCATGCACAGAGAACACCCAATCTCACTCTGGGATGGGCTGCAGCACCCGGGGCGTTAGCTGAGTGGGCAGGAATGGCCCAATGTAGCAAGGGCTCAGCCTTCTCCCTAGGCCCAGGCCTGATGCTGGCCCAGATGCACAGGGAGGGAGCTGGCAGAGGCGGCGAGTGCTGCTGGCCTGCTGTTTGTCAAGCTGCCACGTTCTGCGTCTTGGGATTTCCAGGCTGCCAGCCCCAGGGGCAGAGTCCCAAAGCTCTAGCCAGGGCTGCAGGGACACAAACAGCCAGACCACTGGGCTGGGCTAGATCTTCTCTGGGGGAGGGGGTCCTGGCCTGGAAAGAGGCGTCTGGCACAGTTGTTGTTTTCTGGGCTGTCATGGAGTCCCTGGGCGATGCTCTGGAACTGCTCCCCATGAAGCCAGTCAGGACTCTGGGGCAGTCGCCTTTCTGTGAGCAGCCTGTCTGCAGGACACACAGCTCACCCGGCTTCCACCTTCCTGAGTCTGACCTCGGAGCATTCAGCATCCTCTGCCCCTCCGTGCACTTCCCACAGCGAGTCCACTCAGGTGGGGCTCCTCGGGAAGCCAGAGGGTCCTGCCCCTCAACTCCGCAGTCAGATGTGACTCTCAGCCAGCCAGTAAAACAGAGGTTTATTAGACGACAGGAACATGGTCTAACACAGAGCTTGCAGGTGCAGAGAACAGGACCCCTCAGCTGGGTCCATTTTGGGGGGCAGTGAGCCAGACAACCACGTCTATACTTCACTCCATGTCCCAGCCAGCCCCAAACTGAAACTCCCTCCAGCCCCACCTCCTATGGGCTTTGTCCCTTTCCCGGGCCAGGAGGTCACCCGATTCCTTTGTTCTCCAACCCTTCAGCTCTCACCTTGCAGGGGGGAAGGGCCCAGGCCATCAGTTGCCAGGAAACAGGGTGTCGGCCATTCTCTGTGTCCAGACCCCTTCACACATCTGCCCTCTAGAGCTCTGCAGTGATCATACACCCTTACCCCACCACCCAGTCACTCAAGAACTGTATAGGGGAAACTGAGGCACCCCCACACTATTCAGAAGAAACATTAAGAACAGTCCCACTTTGTCACATGGGTGTCTGGGATCAGCACTTTGGGCTTCTTTGGTGAGCGGAGGGCAGGTGCATAGAATCTTGGAATCCTAGAATATCAGGGTTGGAAGGGACCTCAGGAGGTCATCTAGTCCTACCCCCTGCTCAAAGCAGGACCAATCCCCATCTAAATCATCCCAGCCAGGGCTTTGTCAAGCCTGACCTTAAAAACTTCTAAGGAAGGAGATTCCACCACCTCCCTAGGTAACGCCTTCCAGTGTTTCACCACCCTCCTAGTGAAAAAGTTTTTCCTAATATCCAACCTTAACCTCCCCCACTGCAACTTGAGACCATTACTCCTTGTTCTGTCATCTGCTACCACTGAGAACAGTCTAGAGCCATCCTCTTTGGAACCCCCTATCAGGGAGTTGAAAGCAGCTATCAAATCCCCCCTCATTCTTCTCTTCCACAGACTAAACATCCCCAGTTCCCTCAGCCTTTCCTCATAAGTCATGTGTTCCAGTCCCCTAATCATTTTTGTTGCCCTCCGCGGGACTCTTTCCAATTTTTCCACATCCTGGTCCACTCTCCGCAATGGTACCTGTGGAGGAAACATGAAAGCGGTTAGTTACCTGTGTCCGCGTTGCTGGAACCCGGATATTCCCCCTTCTTCTTCTGGAGGTCACATGTTGCCACATCCTTCTTGTAGCGTGGGGCCCAAAACTGGACACAGTACTCCAGATGAGGCCTCACCAGTGTCGAATAGAGGGGAATGATCACGTCCCTCGATCTGCTCGCTCTGCCCCTACTTATACATCCCAAAATGCCATTGGCCTTCTTGGCAACAAGGGCACACTGTTGACTCCTATCCAGCTTCTCGTCCACTGTCATCCCTAGGTCCTTTTCCGCAGAACTGCTGCCTAGCCATTCGGTCCCTAGTCTGTAGCTGTGCATTGGGTTCTTCCGTCCTAAGTGCAGGACCCTGCACTTATCCTTATTGAACCTCATCAGATTTCTTTTGGCCCAATCCTCCAATTTGTCCAGGTCTTTCTGTATCCTATCCCTGCCCTCCAGCGTATCTACCACTCCTCCTAGTTTAGTATCATCCGCAAATTTGCTGAGAGTGCAATCCACACCATCCTCCAGATCATTTATGAAGA
Organism: Caretta caretta; assembly: GCF_965140235.1. NCBI lineage: Eukaryota > Metazoa > Chordata > Testudines > Cheloniidae > Caretta > Caretta caretta. The sequence goes on from NC_134210.1 coordinate 456,028, forward strand.
TATTGAACAAAACCGGCCCCAGGACCAACCCTTGGGTCATTCCACTTGATACCGGCAAGCACTGGTGGATCATTCGTGCCCCTCTACCCACCCTGCATGAGGACAGTCTCCTATAAAGCCACCCCTGGTGCTGTAGGGGAGAAGAGAGCCTGGGGGGAGGGGGGAGAGTAGAAATGTGATGGGGTATCAGGTGCATTTCCCCCCACACACACCAGGGAGAGGCTTTCAGTGGGGGACCCCTGTGACGGGCTGGATCACAGAACCTCCCCAGGAGCTGCCCCCTGAGGTGCCAAAACTACTTCTACCCCTGCTTTCCTGCCCCATCAGCTTAGGACTCCAGCGCCCTGCTTGGTTTGAGCCAGACCCGCTAGCCTGCTGCAAACCCAGACCCGGGTCTGAACCACGTCCCCTAACAGCTGTAGGCTTAACTGAAAGCAGCTCACAGAAGTGTGCCTGTCTTTAACACTCAGATGCCCAACTCCCAATGGGGTCCAAACCCTAAATAAATCTGTTTTACCCTGTATAAAGCTTATACAGGGTAAACTCAGAAATTGTTCGCCCTCTATAACACTGATAGAGAGAGATGCACAGCTGTTTGCCCCCCCCCCCAGGTATTAATACATACTCTGGGTTAATTAATAAGTAAAAAGTGATTTTATTAAATACAGAAAGTAGGATTTAAGTGGTTCCAAGTAGTAACAGACAGAACAAAGTGAATTACCAAGCAAAATAAAATAAAACACGCCAGTCTAAGTCTAGTACAGTAATAAAACTGAATACAGAAGTAACCCTTCTGCCCATCAGAGCTGGCAGCAACAAGGGCCGGGTTCAGTATCTAGGGGATCCGTTCCAATAACACAATGCAAACCGGCTCGAGCCCCCACCCAGTGCCATGGGACAAATATATACCACCCCCGCTGGGCGCCTCCAAGAGGCAATACTTCCCCTCTCGCAAGCACATAGTCTGAGTGTGGCAAAAAGCCTTTTAATAACCGAGAGAAACAATGTGGCATTATGTTGGGGAAACATCACCAACAGGATTCATAACACAACCCATGAGCAAAAAAACCCCACCCCAAGCAAATTGGGGCATGCCCTTTCCCTTTGGTTCTTGAGTCCAGCAACCCCAAATCACCCAAAGTCCCAAAAGTCCAATGACCCAAAAGTCTCTGTCCCTGGTCATAGAATCATAGAATCATAGAATATAAGGGTTGGAAGGGACCCCAGAAGGTCATCTAGTCCAACCCCCTGCTCGAAGCAGGACCAATTCCCAGTTAAATCATCCCAGCCAGGGCTTTGTCAAGCCTGACCTTAAAAACCTCTAAGGAAGGAGATTCTACCACCTCCCTAGGTAACGCATTCCAGTGTTTCACCACCCTCTTAGTGAAAAAGTTTTTCCTAATATCCAATCTAAACCTCCCCCACTGCAGCTTGAGACCATTACTCCTCGTTCTGTCATCTGCTACCATTGAGAACAGTCTAGAGCCATCCTCTTTGGAACCCCCTTTCAGGTAGTTGAAAGCAGCTATCAAATCCCCCCTCATTCTTCTCTTCTGCAGGCTAAACAATCCCAGCTCCCTCAGCCTCTCCTCATAACTCATGTGTTCCAGACCCCTAATCATTTTTGTTGCCCTTCGCTGGACTCTCTCCAATTTATCCACATCCTTCTTGAAGTGTGGGGCCCAAAACTGGACACAGTACTCCAGATGAGGCCTCACCAATGTCGAATAGAGGGGGACGATCACGTCCCTCGATCTGCTCGCTATGCCCCTACTTATACATCCCAAAATGCCATTGGCCTTCTTGGCAACAAGGGCACACTGCTGACTCATATCCAGCTTCTCGTCCACTGTCACCCCTAGGTCCTTTTCCGCAGAACTGCTGCCTAGCCATTCGGTCCCTAGTCTGTAGCTGTGCATTGGGTTCTTCCGTCCTAAGTGCAGGACCCTGCACTTATCCTTGTTGAACCTCATCAGATTTCTTTCTTGGTCAGGGCAGCCCCAGAGTTCAAAAGTTTATCTGCAGAGCTTTACCTCATAACCTGGGTGGAGATGGGGGGGGGGTAAGAGGCACCTTACATGATCTGAAGCTGACCGCCCCACAGCTCCAGAGGCCTTCGCTCCGCTCCACTCCACCAGCCTCCCCACGAACTGCTTCACTCGGCTCCGCTCAGCGGCCCACAAGCAGCTCCCGCCATCCCACGAACTGCTCCACGTCCCACAAGCAGCTCCCACCGTCCTATGAACTGCTCCACCAGCCTGTCCACAAGGCACTCCAGCCGTCCCGCAACGCTCAGTGATTTCAGCTCTTAGTCAGTTCAGCCCTTTGGTGAATTCATCTTGTAGTAGGGGAGCCTCAGTGCTGGTGCACCATTAGCCCAAAGTGAGCTCAGCAGCCTGTAACTAGATTTCTAATGAAATCAAAATTAGCTCTGATATTCTACAGTGGAGGGAAGGGGAGGGGGGAGAAAGAGAGAGAAGGAAGTGCAATTAGAATGTAAAGGCCCTCACCAAGGGGCCCATACCACCAAGTATTAATACTTCTCCCCAACCTCTCTCAATTCACAGAGTTTTGGAATCCATGTCCCTTGCCTAGCGAGTGCTACTTAGTTGATGGTGAGTCCCTCCATCATAACAAAAGGCCAAGTACAGTTCCAAGCACAGTTCCCATAATGACAGGTTTCAGAGGAACAGCCGTGTTAGTCTGTATTCGCAAAAAGAAAAGGAGTACTTGTGGCACCTTAGAGACTAACCAATTTATTTAAGCATGTAGCTCACGAAAGCTCATGCTCAAATAAATTGGTTAGTCTCTAAGGTGCCACAAGTACTCCTTTTCTAGTTCCCATAATCAGGATAATAACAATTTATTCTTCCTGCCCCAATAACAGAGACACTGGGGATCCCACAGCAGCCAAAGTGACCATTTGGGCAGCTATGGCCTCATTTTAGGCAGGGTGAGTGTGCCTATGCAAATGAGATCGGCCCCTGAAGTTCTTTTCCACAACTTGCCACACCTCACCACCAGATGTCAGGGTGGAGCTCATCCTGACTCTGCTTACACAGATAAAATCTCACCCTTAGAGATGTTTCAATAAGATTCTTTCACAGACTGGAGCTGGACACCTTCCTAGTCTGGGCACAATCCTTTCCCCTGGTACAGCCCTTGTTCCAGCTCAGCTGGTAGCTAGGGGATTCCTCATGATGGCTTCCTCCCTTGTTCTGTTCACCCACTTATATATCTTTTGCATAAGGCGGGAATCCTTTGTCCCTCTGGGTTCCCACCCCTTCTTCTCAGTGGAAAAACACCAGGTTAAAGACGGATTCCAGTTCAGGTGACATGGTCACATGTCCTATGAGACTTTAAGCCTTCATCCCTCCCAGTCTGACTCACAGGAAGGCCTGCCTGCAAACAGAGCCATCCACAGTTAATTGTCCTGGCTGCTGGGAGCTATCGGAGACTCCAAACCACTATGAATGTCCCACACTTTGCATAACTACAATAGGCCCTCAGAGTTATATTTCATATTTCTAGTTTCAGATATGAGTGATACATTTATACAGATAGGATAACCACACTCAGTAGATTATAACTTTGTAATGGTACCTTACAAGAGACCTTTTGCATGAAGCATATTCCAGTTACATTATATTCACACTCTATCTAGAGTGCGTCTCAACCCCCATTCTCAGCTGTAAGGTTCAGAGAGCCCTGGTGGCTCCCCTATGCCATGTGAACAAGCCTGATCCCTGAGGCTGCATGCCGATAACAGACAGTCTGCATGGCAGAAGCACAGCCCTCTGGCCGGGCCTGGACAGAGTCCTAGAAGCACCGGGCAGGGGCTGCAGGAGCCAGCATCTGTCACCGATTGTCCTGTGCAGGAAGGGGAGGGCTGGGCTGGGCAGGGCAGCCTGGGCCAAACCCCTAGCTCCTCCTGCTATAAAGGAGACAGCTCTGGCCAGGGCAGGGCAGGACCAGCTAGAAAACTGGTAGTAAGGTGCCACGGAGTATGGGGGTGTCGGGGCCCTGCACCCTTCTCTTCCTGCAATTCACCATGACTCTCAGCCAGCCAGTAAAACAGAAGTTTTATTGGAGGACAGGAACACAGTCCCAAACAGAGCTTGTTGGTACAACCAGGACCCCTCAGACAGGTCCTTCTGGGGGGCAGGGAGCTTAGACCCCAGCCTTGGGGTTCCCTCTGTTTCCCCAATCCACTTCCAACTCAAAACTTCCTCCAGCTGACTCACCCACCGACTCACCGAGCCTCCCCCCGGCTCCTCCTCCAGCCTTTGTCCAGCTTCCCAAGGCAGAAGGTGTCACCTGGCCCAAACCCCCTCCTGGCTCAGGTTACATGCTCAGATATTGTCCCTCCAGTGAAGCCATCCCCTGCTATCCCATCCCCAATGCAGACAGTCCCAGTAAAACTCCCTTGCGGCATTCCCAGGTCAATCTGTCCCACTCCCTGCTCTGTCACATCTCTCCCCGCTTCGAGACTGAACTGAGCAGGGTCACTCTGACCAGTGACCTGGGGAAGTTCAGGGCCCCATCTCCGGGACAACGCATCCGCTATCATGTTGGCATTTCCCTTCACATGGACCACGTCCATCTCATAATCCTGCAGGAGCAGGCTCCACCTCAGGAGCTTGGCGTTGGCTCCTTTCATCTGGTGCAGCCAGGACAGGGGAGAGTGGTCAGTGTACACGGTGAAGTGTCATCCAAAGAGATAGGGCTCTAGTTTCTTGAGGGCCCACACCATGGCCAGGCACTCCTTCTCGATGGCTGGTTAGTTCTGCTCCCAAGGTAGCAACTTCTTGCTCAGGTACACGATGGGGTGTCTCTCCCCCTTTTCATCCTCCTGCATTAACACCGCCCCCAGTCCCATGTCGGAGGCGTCGGTGAACACCACAAAGGGCTTGTCAAAGTCTGGGTTTGCCGGAACCGGGCCCCTGACCAGAGCCTCCGTCAACGCACAGAGAGCCTCCTGGCACTGCTCGGTCCAGACCACCTTGTCTGGCTTCCCCTTCTTGCATAGCTCCGTGATGGGGGTGGCTATGGCGCTAAAGTGGGGCACAAATCTTCGGTAGTATCCTGCCATCCCAATAAAAGCTTGGACCTGCTTTTTGGTGTGGGGAGCGGGCCAGTCTCTGATCACCTCCACCTTGGCTGGTTCCGGCTTTAGGCAGCTGCTCCCCACCCGATGGCCCAGGTCAGATACTTCAGCCATCCCCACCTTGCACTTCTCCGCTTTTACAGTCAGCCCAGCCCCCTGGAGTCAGTCCAGCACTTGTCTAAACTGGGACACGTGGTCCTCCCAGGTCTGGCTAAAGACACAGATGTCATCAATATACGCCACAGCAAAACTCTCCATCCCCCTCAGGAGCTGGTCCACCAGGCGCTGGAAGGTGGCCGGCGCTCCCTTGAGGTCGAAAGGCAGGGTCAGGAACTCAGAGCCCCAGAGGGGTGATAAAGGCCGATTTCAGCCGGGCATCTGCATCCAGCGGCACTTGCCAGTAGCCCTTTGTAGGGTCCATGGTGGTGAGGTACCGAGCTCCTCCCAGCTTGTCTAGGAGCTCGTCAAGCCTGGGCATGGGGTAGGCATCCGATACAGTGATGGCATTGAGCTTCCGATAGTCCACGCAGAACCGGACCGACCCGTCCTTTTTGGGGACCAGCACCACCGGCGAGGCCCAAGGGCTGGCAGATGGCTGGATCACCCCCAAAGCCAGCATGTCCCGGACCTCTCTTTCCAGGTCCTGAGCAGTTTTCCCTGTGACTCGGAAGGGGGAGCATCTTATCGGCGGGTGCGACCCTGTCTGCACCCGGTGGACAGTCAGATTAGTGCGTCCAGGCTGGTTGGAAAACAGCTGTCGGTATGGATGCAGCACCCCCCTGACCTCAGCTTGCTGGGCAGAGGTTAGCTGATGAGAGAGGGGAATTGCTTCCAGGGGGAGCCAACTCCTGTCTCAGGGAATATATTTACCAAAGGGTCGTCTCCCTGCTCCTCCCACTGTCAACACACGGCCAACACCACATTCCCCCTGACATAATATGGCTTCATCACATTCACATGGTACACCCGGCGACGGTCAGCCCGGTTAGACAGCTCCACCACATAGTTTACCTCATTGAGCTGCTTGACGACCTTGAAAGGGCCTTTCCAGGCGGCCTGTAGTTTGTTTTTCCTCAGAGGGATGAGAACCATCACCGGATCCCCGGTGGCGTAGGCACGGGCCCGCGCCGTGCGGTCATACCAGACCTTCTGCTTCTTCAGGGCTCTGGCCAGATTCTCCCTGGCCAGGCCCATGAGTCTCTCTCAGAAGATCAGGACATACTCCACCACTGACTCTCCATCGGGAGTGGCCTTCCCCTCCCATTCGTCTCCCATCAGTTCCAGGGGGCCCCTCACCCTCCTGCCATATAACAGTTCGAAAGGCGAAAATCCGGTAGACTCCTGGGGCACCTCCCTGTATGCGAACAGCAGGTGAGGTAAGTACTTGTCCCAATCCTGTGGGTGCTGGTTCATAAAGGTTTTCAGCATCATCTTTAGCGTCCCATTAAACCTCTCCACCAGCCCATTGGACTGGGGGTGATCAGCTGAGACCCAGTTGTGCCGGACGCCACATTTCTCCCACAAGCACCGGAGCGGGGCCGACATGAAGTTAGAGCCTTGGTCTGTCAAGACTTCCTTGAGGAACCCCACTCGGCTGAAAATGGTCAGGAGCGCATCGGCCACGGTGTCTGCTTCAATGGAAGCTAAGGGCACTGCCTCGGGGTAGCGGGTGGCGAAATCTACCACCCCCAGAATGTATTTCTTCCCCGACCGGGTCGTCTTGCTGAGAGGCCCCACGATGTCCACGGCCACTTTCTGGAAAGGCTCCTCTATGATGGGCAAAGGTCTCAAAGCCGCGTTCCCCTTTTCCCGGGCCTTCCCCACCCTCTGACAGGGGTCACAGGATCAGCAATACTGCCGGACCGTGGTAAAGACCCCGGGCCAGTAAAATATATTTTCTGTAGCAGCCTCTGCCTGGTGCGTCGGATGGATGCGACCTAGTTACAGGGCCATTCTCCTGAGCAGACACTAACTTAGGACCATTCCCTTCCTGGGCTTTAGCTGAATCGAGAACCAGCTCTGAGACAATGGCACGACCCTCAACCATCACAGGCTGAAAGGCCCCTTCTGTCTGCTCCACAGACAAAGAAGAGCCGGACACTTTCTCCTTTCCCAGACACACAGCTTGGGATCTCTTTCCCCTTGTCCCAGCACACAGGGCTGTTCACAGACAACTGATGGAGACCGGGGTAGCTCCCTCCACAGGCAAGTCAATACCCTGATAGACACAGACACATTTCCTTCACTGTCCCAATTCTCTACCCAGCTAACAGGTAAGGTCCAGGGACACTCATCTTCCACTCTCCTCGCCTCCCACCCTGCTGACTAGACACAGCCATCAGCTCACAAGGCTGCCTAGGTTCAGATGTGATGAAGCGGGACTGTTCTTAATGTTTCCTCTGAATATTGTGGGGGTGCCTCAGTTTCCCCTAGGCAGTTCTTAAGTCTCTAGGTGGTGAGATAAGGGTGTATGATCATTGCCCATCCCTAGAGGGCAGGTGTGTGCAGGGGTCTGGACACAGAAACTGACTGACACCCTGTTTCCTGGCAACTGATGGCCTGGTCCTTCCCCCCTGCAAGGTGAGAGCTAAAGGGCTGGAGAACAAAGGAATCCGGTGACCTCCTGGCCCGGGAAAGGGACAAAGCCCAGAGGAGGAGGGGCTGGAGGGAGTTTCAGTTTGCGGCTGGCTGGGGACATGGAGTGAAGTGCAGATGTGGTTGTCGGGCTCACTGCCCCCCAAAATGGACCCGGCTGAAGGGTCCTGTTCTCTGCACCTTCAAGCTCTGGTTTAGACCATGTTCCTGTCGTCTAATAAACCTCTGTTTTACTGGCTGGCTGAGAGTCACGTCTGACGGCGGAGTTGGGGTGCAGGACCCTCTGGCTTCCCCAGGACCCCGCCTGAGCGGACTCGCTGTGGGAAGCGCATGGAGGGGCAGAGGAGGCTGAATGCTCCGAGGTCAGACCCAGGAAGGTGGAAGCCGGGTGAGCTGTGTGTCCTGCAGACAGGCTGCTCACAGAGAGGAGACTTCTCCAGAGTCCTGCCTGGCTTCGTAGGGAGCAGTTCCAGAGCATCGCCCGGGGACTCCGTGACACCCCAGGCCAGTAAAAGTTCTGTAGCAACCTCTGCCGGGTGCGCCGGATTCCCTGGTGCCCTGCGAGGGGGATGTCATGGGCCAGGTACAGGAGCTTGCGGCGATACTTCTGGGGGACCACCAGCTGCCTCCTGATCCCACAGGACTCTACTTCCCTTGGGGGAGCCCATTCTCGGTACAGGAACCCCTTCTCCCACAGGAACCTCTCCTGGCAGCCTCTCCTCATGGTCCGTACCACACTGCGGTCGGCCAGGTCCCTGAGCTTCTGCAAGGAGGGATCTTTCCTCAACTCGGCCTGGAACTCAGCGGCTGGGGAAGGGATGGGGACCGGTTCCCTCTCACTGGCCGGGTCTGAGGCCTCAGCCTCTCTGAGCCGTGCCCCTCGGCGCTCCCTCCCCACCAGGGTAGGGTCCTGCGCCTCCGGTGTGGTACCCTCCCCGAGGTCAGGGTGCAGTGCCCCCGCCGGCTCTGGCTACGGGTCACAACCAGGGCGGTCTGGGGGTTGCTTGGCCAGTCCTCTAGGTCTCTCCCCATCAAAACCTCAGTGGACAAATGGTGGTGTACCCCCACATCCTTGGGGCCCTCCTTGGCCCCCTATTTCAGGTGTACCCTTGCCACGGGCACCTTGAATGGGCTCCCGTCCACCCCTGTCAGGGTCAGGTATGTGTTGGGCACCACGTGATCTGGGGCCACCACCTCGGGCCGGGCCAGCATCACCTCAGCGCCCGTATCCCAGTATCCATTGACCTTCCTCCCATCCACCTCCAGGGGAACAAGGCACTTTCTCCGCAGGGACAGCCCCATGCCCACCCTGTAAACCGAGCACCCTGAGTCCAGAGTATCCAGCCCTCTGGCGGAGCTGGCCTGGGGTACTCTTCTATCCTGAGCAGGTGGTAAGCTGTCAGCCCCCCTTACCTGGGAAGCCTGCCCCTCGTCCGTCTGGGTCCCTACCCAGTTAACCCTGTGCGGGTTCGGTCTGCTCAGTCAGTCCTTGAGCTTGGGGCACTGGGTTTGTATGTGGCTCTCTGGCCACAGTAATAACAGCTCATGTCCCATTGGTCCCCTCGAGCCGGTCGGTTGGTCCTGAAGCCGGATGTTCCCCTTGGAATGGGGTTTTCCATGTTCCCCCTTTGGGAGGTCCCAGGGTGACTCTTTCTCTGCATCATGGTGGATCTGTTCTTTTGGGACTCCTCCCTGCCACCCCCTGACTGGCTGGTCACAAACTCGTCTGCCAGCTGCCCTGCCTATCGTGGGTCCTCTGGCTTTTTGTCCACCAACCACAGCCTCAGGTCGGATGGGCACTGTTCATACAGTTGCTCCAGTACAATTAGGTTAAGCAGGTCCCTTTGAGTCTGGGCCTTATCTGCCCACTTGTGGGGATATCCATACATTCGGTTGACCAGTTGTAGGTATGTGACCTCAGGGGTTTTACGCTGACTCCGGAACCTTCTCCGGTGCATCTCAGGGGTCAGCCCAAACTCACGGAGCAGGGCCTGTTTGAACAGTTCATAGTCCCCTGCCTCCGCCCCTGTCATTCGGCTGTACGCCTCCACGGCTTTGGGGTCCAGTAAGGGGGTGAGAAACTGGAGCCTGTCTGTGCAGCTCACAGGCCATCTCAAAGGCAAAGTCAGCTATGTCCTCTCCTTCCTTACACTGGGCCAGAACGCACTTATCAAAGCTCCTTGCTGTCCTGGGTCCCCCCGCACTCACCGCAGCTGGGGCCTCGCTGCTCCTCAGCCTGGCCAACTCCAGCTCATGCTGTCTCTGCTTCTCTCATTCTTCCTGCTCCTCCTTTAGTTCCTGATGCTTCAACTCTAGCTCTTTCAGTTTTATCTCCCTCTCCCATTCCAGCTACCTCTGCTCCAGAGATGGGGAGCTCCGCTGGGAGGATACCCTGGTGGCTGCGGGGGTCACGGTGCCTTTGGTATTCGCTGAGCTCCTCCCAGCCCTTCCCCTAGGCATAGGGAGGAGGGGTCCCAGAATGCCCTCAGTAGCCGTCTGAGCACTCCCAGCTGGGACAAACACTGGTGCCCGCCTTGCATCTGCCGGGCTGCTTCCCTCAGAGGCAGGGATCGGTGCATCCGAGCGATCCTCCTCCTCCAGCTGGGCAATCAGCTGTTCTTTGGTGCACTTCCCACTGTGCAGCCCCCTCTGCCTGCACAGCTCCAACAGGTCATTCTTCGCATACATCTTCCTGCTGGCCACTTGCGGGCCTGTGTGCTCGCAGCTCCCCACGGTTTCCAGGAGAACCCCTAGTGTGCCAGCCCTTCTCCAGGTCACCACCTATCTCCCAGGGTCAAGCCGCAGACTCCTCCGCCCCGAGCCTCCTCGCCGCAGTCCGTTACTGCAACAGTCCTTCTCGCTGGTCACACACTCCCAGGAGTTAAGAGTATCTCCTCCGCCCTCCAAAACTGCTCCTCTCCGACTCCTCAGCCCGCCTAGTCCTCGTCAATCCCCCTTCATTTTACTGCTCCCTAGTCACTTACTGCAGGAAGTGGCGTCCACGGGTTCCAGTAGATCCCACCCCTGCCACCAGTTGTCACGGAGTGTGGGGGAGTCAGGGCCCTGCACCCCCGTCTTTCCGTGATTCACCGTGATTCTCAGCCAGCCAGTAAAACGGAAGGTTTATTGGACGACAGGAACACAGTCCCAAACAGAGCTTGTGGGTACAACCAGGACCTCTCAGACAGGTCCTTCTGGGGGGCAGGGAGCTTAGACCCCCCAGCCTTGGGGTTCCCTCCATTTCCCCAGTCCACTCCCAACTCAAAAGCCCTCCAGCCGACTCACCCAGCCTCCCCCCAACTCCTCCTCTAGCCTTTGTTCAACTTCCCGGGCAAAAGGTGTCATCTGGCCCCAACCCCCTCCTGGCTCAGGTATCGTCCCTCCAGTGAAGCCATCCCCTGCTATCCCATCCCCAATGCCGACAGTCCCAGTAAAACTCCCCTGCGGCATTCCCAGGTCAATCCACCCTACTCCGTCACATAAGGGCAGTATTGCCAACCCCAAATGTGCACAAATCAGGAGATGGGCTTTAAAATCATGAGATTCTATAAAGTATTAGATATGGAGCTCGATTGCCTTCTGCTTTTTGAGCCTTCAGGGTGCCCTGGGGTCCCATCTGGAAGCTTTCTCCATGGCCTTGGGGGCTAGAAACTTACTTTTTCTTTAAGAACAACGGTTGAAATCATCACAGACCCACAGACGCCAGGAGCTGGGGCTTTATGGAAAACAATAATTATTATGAGAATAGGCAACACTGTGGAAGTGCAAGGCCAGGGGGGAAGCCTCATTCGTGGCTCTGGGGTGAGAGCTGGGGGGCAGAGGGCACTGCTCCCCTACAGGGCTGGGGGTGTCTGTTAGACTGGCAGCTGTTGTGCAGTGAGGAGCCCTCGGGTGCTGCTTCAGGGGATTGGCAGAGCTGTGCTTTCTACGCTGGATGTAAAAGGTGTCATGTCACTGGAAAACTCATAACGCACTGCTCATTAACAGTCTTGCTGGATGTACGTACAGAACAGTATGCAGCTGGGTTGAAATTATGTGACTAAATGGTGCTTAAATCAGGCATGTCGGGGAGTCCAGAAATAGATTTTCTTCAGATTAAGGAAAGAGGCCAATACCTCAACCGCAGGGTGACCAAGTTCCATGGGCTACTGCAGGAACAGCTGGTGTCCGTTGTCAGCAATCCCACGTGGGGAGAAGACAGCCTGCAGTCTCCAGTAGGCCGCCTGGCCGCTACCACCGGCAGGGAAAAGGAACGTGGCAGGGAAACATTTCAAAGGACACCGTGCAAGGGTTCACTGAAGTGAGCTTTCACCCGAGGAGAGGAGGAAAACCAGCTCCTTGGTCTCTGGGGGACCTCGCCTAAAAGCTTGCCAGCCATTGCTGGCAAAGGGACATTGCTCACGGCAGGGTCCTCACCAGGCCTGAGCTTGTCTTAGCTTCCCCAGCATGGTTTTGTTTTTGTTTGTAACCCTTTAGTCTTTATACCTCAGCCCACTGCAGACCTGGCTTCTTGCCTGAATGAACCTGTTTGACTTTGTATCTGACCCACCCCCCGCGTTGACAGGGTTGGATAACTCCAGTCAAGAGAACCACCTGCTGTTTCTGCCTCTTCAAAGCAGCGGCAAACTTACTAACTTCTGCGTGTTCCTGGAGGAAGCTGGGAGACAGTTTAAGGCAGGGTGGGCAAACTACGGGCCATGGGCCACATCCAGCCGGTTTAATCTGGCCCTCGAGCTCCTGCTGGGGAGCTGGGGTGGGGGCTGGGGCTGGCTCTGCTCACGTGCTACAGCCAGGGAGCGGGGTTGGAGGTCACTCTGTGTGCACGTGCCGAAGCTCCCAGAAGCAGCAGCATGTCCCCCCTCCAGCTCCTACGTTTAGGGGCATCCAGGGGGCTCTGTATGCTGCCCCCGCCCCAAGCGCCACCGCTGCGGCAAACGGGAGCTGCAGGGGCGGCGCCTATGGACGAGGCAGCACGCAGAGCCACCTGGCCGCACCTCCATGGAGGAGCTGGAGAAGGGACATAGTGGTGCTTCTAGGAGCTGCTTAAGGTAAGTGCTGCCCAGAGCCTGCTTCCGACCCCCTCCCATACCCCAAGCCCCTGCCCCAGCCCGGAGCCCCCTCCCACACCCTGAACACCTCATTTCTGGCCACAGCCCAGAGCCCACACCCCCAGCCAGAGCCCTCACCCCCTCCTGAACCCCAATCCCAATTTTGTGAGCATTCATAGCCCGCCATCCAATTTCCATACCCAGATGTGGCCCTCGGGCTGAAAGGTTTGCCCATCCCTGGTTTAGGGGAATCCTGGGACTGGGAGCGCCTCAGTGTCACTCTACAAATGGTAACTGGGCAGTGGGAGCCAGGGTGTGACTGTGCATGGACATTGGCAGGCTGCTGGTGTCCAAGCTGGGAGCCACGGCAGCACAGCATCGAAAGCACCCAGAGGTGCAGGGCAGGTGGTGACACAACCTCCCACTGGTCTGGATTCAACCCCAGAGGAACAACCGCCAAGGGTCGCACCAGCCTTTTGGCCACGGTATCACACAGGGAGCTCACGTCCAGGTAATTATCCACCCCCAAATTCTTTTCAGAGTCACTGCTTCCCCGTACAGGGTCCCCCAGCCTGTAAGTGTGGCCCACGGTCTTTGATCCTAGTGCTGTGCGATTAGCGGTAGCAAAGCACACCCTTTTCTTGTTCCCAGCTCACCAAGAGGGCCCAGTCACTTTGTGTCAGTGACCTGCCTTCACTATTTACCGGCCCTCAAGTTCTGGGCCATCTGCAAACGTTACCAGCGATGCTGTTATGTTTTGTACCAGGTACAATTATTACATAGCGTAAGGCCAGGAACCAATCCCTGTCACCGGGGACATCGAAGGGGTGGGCCTCGAAAAGGGGACGCTGGCACACACCATCATCTGCTCCAGCCACCACCAAAGGGCTGAAATTACCAGTGGCAGAAGTGTGATCACCTTGTCCAGAGGATGTTGGTCTGGTATGTTTGCCGACACCCACCGTAACTCGAGTGGCCTCAGGCAGAGTCCTGCGCGCTGCACCACGTAAGTACAAGACACAATGTGCCCCAGAACCTTCAAGCAGTTTCCTGCCAAGGTGACGGGGGAATCTCTCAGACTATTTATGAGAGATCTGATGACTCTGAATCAGCCTGCCGGGAGGAAGGCTCTGGTCCGGCTTGAGTTGAGAACTGCTCCTATGAACTCTGTTCTCTGAACTGGTGAAAAGGTGGACTTTTGCGTATTTATCAACAGCCCCAGGTTCTGAAAGGCTGACTGTACCAGCTGTACATGGGCCTCCGCTTGATCCCTGGATCGACCTTTGATCAGCCAGCTGTCCAGGCAGGGGTACACCTGCACCCCTCGGCTCCTGAGGCAGTGAACACCTAGGGGGCGGCTGACCGGCTGAAGGGTAGAACTGTGAACGGATAATGTTTGTGGCCTACTATGAACGGTAGGTATCTCTGTGTGTCCTGAAAGATGGCGATGCTCTTTAAGTCGAGGGCGGCGTACCAGTCCCCTGGATTCAGAGAGAGAATAATCAAGGCCAGGGAAACCATGTGGAACTTTATCCTTTCCATGGGTCTGTTGAGGTTTCGCAGGTCCAAGATTGGTCGAAGGTCGCCACTGGCTTTTGGGATTAGGAACACCAGCCCCTTGATTCCAAGTGGAACCTCCTCCACTGCTCCTGCCCTTAGGAGCGACTGCACTTCCCGGGCCAGAAGACTCTCGTGAGAAGGGGCCCTGAAGAGTGAGGGTGGGAAAGAGGGAACTGGAGGGTGTATCCAACTTCTACCATGCGAAGTACCCAGCGGTCCATAGTAATGCGAGCCCACGCACAATAGAAGTGGGACAACTGACCCATGAATGTAGGGGAGATAGGATCCGGAAACTGTCCTGGTATGCCATCCTTGGGCATACTCTTAAAATGCCTGTTTTGAGCCTGTTGCATTCCTTGAAGGGGCCTGTGTCTGGGACGATGCAGAGTCGGACGCCTCATCTTGTAGCCGGTTTTTCCTGCTGCCATACTTCTGTCTTGGTTGTGGTGGATAGAATCGGCCCAACGGCTGTGGCTTATAATGTTTCTTCCCGCGGCTGGCTTATGCAGACCCAAGGACTTCAGGATAGCCCTTGAGTCCTTCAAACTGTGGAGCTCTGAATCCATTTGCTCCAAGACAAGGGAGCCCTCTTTGAACGGCAGGTCCTGAAGGGCCTGTTGGATCTCGTAGGGCAGCCCTGAAGCCGTGAGCTCCATCTCATAACCACCACGGAGGCCATGGATTGGGTCAGGGTATCCAATGCCTCTAAAGCTGCCTGGGGGGAGCTATCTGGGCCACCCTGCATAGAAGTTCTTGATGTGCCGCATCACAGGTGCAGACTTCGCAAAGTGCTGGGGGGGCTCGCCCCCGGCTCTGCCCCAGGCCCCACCCCTTCCCCCGAGGCCCCACCCAGCCCCCACCTCCTCCCGCCCAGTTCCATCTCCTCCCCCCAGCCCCCTGCACACCATGCAACGGCTGCCTGTGGTGGGCGGGAGGCGCTGATCCGCGGGGCCTGCCAGCGGGCAGGAAGCGCTGGGCGGTCGGGGGGCAGCTGATAAGGGGGTGCTCCAGCCCCAGAGCACCCACAGAGTCAGCACCTATGTGCCCCATAGTCGTCCTGTGTGGGCGCTATAGTGGGCCCTGCCAGGGAGGAAGACGGTAAGGCTTGTACTGGCATCGGGTCCTGGACTGCCTCCTCTGCCGGCGGGTCCCTTGGTGGTATGTCCTGCCCCGCAGTACCCACTTCGGCACCGGGGACCGATCCCTGTTCTGAGGGGCACGGTGGGGGAGCTCGGCCTCTGGTGCTGCCAGAAAGGAATGCCGCGATTGACACCGCAGAAACTGTTGGAGCCCCCAAGGGTTACACTTTGGCCAATGCCTGGGCATCTGCCGCTGTGCTGCTGGCCGTGGTGTTGGCACCATACTTTGCACTGAATCCGCTGCCCAGTATCTGTGGTCGGATCGATGTTTACTCCTATATGAGGTGCGGGGCTCTACTCCGAGGCTGTCTCACGTCTGGATGAGCACAGGGGTGCGGTCGGTGCTGTGCAGAAGAGCAATGCTGCACAGGGGAGCAGCTGTCCTGCCATCACTGCCAGCTTGCCCCTTGCAGGTGCTTGCTTTGGGGCTGAGGTACCCGCGGAGCCGGAGCTGCTGCTGACAGCTCACGGCCGGCTGGAGATGGTGGCATTGGGAGGAAAAGGAGGTCCCTCCCCACCTCGAACACCTCCATGGTGTGGCCAGGGTGGCACCAGCCTGGTGGCTCTCTCTGTGGGGAGAGTCCACCAGCACTGGACTCGACAATACCCTTCCGGGGGCTGGAGTCAATGGTGCCATGTGTGCCGATGATGTTTCCAAGCGGTCTGGCACGGGCCGTGTTCTCTCTGTGATCCTATTACTCACTGGTCTTGGGGTCGGTGAGTGTTCCCGGTCCATCTGCCGTTGTTCGTTCTTTGACACTGGTGATGGTGAACAGTGCTCAGGAGTCAGTGCTGGAGTCGTCTTCCCATGCACCAGGGAAGACTGATGGTAACCTTGCCTTTGGCGCGGAGTCTTTCCTTGGCGCTGGGGAGGCAGAGCGGCACAGGGCCTCTCCCAGTGACAGCAGGGCGCTCCTGACCGAGACCAAAGTGCTCGGTGCCGCCTCCATCAGCAGGAATTTTAATGTTGTCCTTCTGCTTTTTGGTCTTGGGCTTGAAGTTCTCACAAATGTGACACCGTTCTTGTACGTGTCTCCCCCACAGGCACTTTACTTACTGGGATGGGTTTGACATGCCACACACAGTTTGGAGCTCTGGGACCGAGGCATGCCCGGGAGCCCAAGGTGGACTAGCCCCACAGAGCGGGGAACCTACTAACTAACTACTTAACTACATCCTAACTGAACTCTAAGATAACAACTATATACAATTTATTGACAGAAAGTCCACTGAGAACAATGCTTGCAAGCACAAGAGAGCGGTAATATGCCAGCGACCGTCATGTGCAGTAAGGAACTGAGGTGGCGGCGGGTCAGCAGGTCCCTATATACCACGCCACGAGGGCGCCAATCCAGGGGACACCAGAGCCAACCCAACGGATACCACTGCGGGAAAAACTTTCTGGAGAGGGTGCGCGCGTACACACACCAGAGCGGAATGGACATGAGCAAGCCCTCAGAGAAGAACTGAAGCTATTCAGGAAATTCAGGCAAGGCACTGGGGCTAGTTCTCTGGGAGGGCTGCAGGGTGGTGGCCTTGTGACCTTGTTCCCACGAGCGCTTTAGGGGTACAGGTGGCGTGGAGCGAGTCTGCTTCCTCCTCCCTGTTCTCTGGGACGCTCTGCTCTCCAGGCCTGGTGCATGCTTCATTTGGAGCATGAGCCAAACCCTGCATCAGAGTCCAGCGTAACGGGGGGCGAAATCTGCAACCGGGCACTTGAGACGAGAAGCTCCTCTTGGCCTTTGTCTCCCTTTACCTGAGGCAGCTGTTCTAGGGGAGTCCTGGGGTGAGATCCTGGGCCCACTGAAGTCCATGGGAGTTTTGCCATTGATTTCCACAGAGCCAGGAGTTCACCCTGGTGGCTCTTGGCAGAGGCTCCCCTGGGCTTTGGGCAGCTGGAGCCAGGCTGTGCAGCATTAAAGGACTGGAAAACCTGCTTGATCATGAGAGACTCCAGGCGCTCCATCTGCTTGGCTTAAAGGGAAAGTTATGGGGTGACCTGATCCCAGCGTGTAACGAATATTTGATAATGGGCTCGTCCGTCTCTAGCAGACAAAGGTCTAACCTGACCCAAAGTCTGGAAGCTGAAACTAGACAGGTTCAGACTAGAACAGGCAGATTGCTCACAGTGACAGTCGCTAACCATTGGAACAACTGACCTTATCTGCTCTAGTTCAAACCAATTAATTCAGGGAAGTCGCACAACCTGTGTTTGTCCAGGGGTGAGACCAGATGATCAGGGATCCATTCTGGACTTACGACGCTAGGAAACTGGGTAGTGACAAAACAAGTGCCCATTGAGGCTACAACCCATGGCAGAGACTAGCCAGGCTCTAGCCAGCTCACAAACAGCTGTGTGGGCATTGCAGCTCCAGCAAAGGCTCGGGCTAGCCACCACTGACCACGGCTAGTGCAAGCTGGTCTACCCAGGCTGGGAGGCTGTTTCCTGCAGCAGGGCAGACATGCCCGCAGGCCCGCCCAGGGTGTCACCCCCAACCCAGCATCCCAAGTTCCCACTGTCCAGCTGTGCAGCGGGATGCTCTTGCCCTAAGCACTGGACACACGGCCAGCTCTGAGGGCGACGTCCCAGCGTGGCGGCATCACCAGGGTAGGACGGCCATTCAGGGTCTAGGCCCCTCACTGCAGGGCAGTCTGCACTTGGACCTGCGCCCTCCAGCAGCAAGTCCAGCCCTGCTCTGGCCCAGCACCTCCCTGCCCAGCCGGGGGTGGGGGTGGAGGAGTGCAACTCCCCGGTAGGTGTGGGCACAGAGCAGCTCTTCGGGGGAGCGGCCAGGGGCTCAGGTTCAGCTCAGCAGATGGAGCAGGGCCACTTGAGCGCATGGGGGAGGCCTCACTGCATCAGGGGTGAGGGCTACAGCCAGGCGTCAGCACCTGGGAGCATCGAGTTGTGCCCTGGGGAGACGCAGGTCGAGGGAGCAGCCCCTGGGGAGGCTCTAGTCCAGGGTAGCTAGGGGAACAGCTGTGGGGTCTGGCGAGCTGATGGGACAGGTGCCGGAGGGGAGGGGGCAGTTTAGGGCCAGGATTCAGGGAGCTCTCTGTGAGACATGGTGGGAGGGGTTTGGGTGGTGCTGGAGAAGGACCCACATCTTCACCCATGACTCGGGTCATGCCCTGCCTTGGACCAAGGGCTGGTCCCTGCCCAGAGCAGGCTGCGGAGCTGGGAGGCAGGGATGTGGGAGCCCAGTGTCTGCTCCTTGCTGGATATAGCCTCTTAGGTTGCTGTTCCTTCGAGGGGGGCTGCCTGCGAGCTGAGGGGGAAGAGGGAGAGCAAAGGTGGTGGCCCTGCCCTGGGCACTTTGGCCTCACCCCTCTCCCCGCACAGTCTGAAGGGAGATGGGGAAGTCCCCAGCTGATGCAGGCTTGGAACCCACAGGCCAAGCTCAGCCCAGCCCCTGGGAGAAGAATGAATATTGGGCTGGTGGCAGGAGAACCTCCCAAGCAGCAGGACCCTCCCAGTGATGGGTCAATGCCCAACAAGCAGGCAGGCTGCTCCAAGGGGCTGGGGCGAGATCTGTGCTCAGAGCCGCGTTGGCTGCTCCTTCCTCTGCTTCCTTGGCTGAGAGCAGCGGGCTGGGGGCTTCAAGGGCAGCACGGGCTCAACTGCCTGACAGGGAGGGAAATTCAGTCCCCACTCTGCTAAAACCAAAGAGCTGCTTTTTGTTCTGGCAGGATCGAGACCCGGCAGCTTGTGTAAGGTCACCCTAGTCTTGGGCCCACTGAGCTTTTCAGAGGGGAAGGTTTATAATGGGGCAGATTGAGCACCAAAGGGTCTGAAAACTCTGCCACCTCTATGCTTTGGCTCTAAAAGCAGTGGGGAAGGAGGGGGCACCCAGCAGAGAGGAGTGCCCAGGAGAGGCCCCTGGGATCTCACATACAGGGAGGGAGCAGCTGCCCCCAGCAGAGAGGAGTGTCTGGACAAGGCCCCTGCAGTTTCTCCCAGCAGCCTGGGGAGAGCGGACTGAGCTGAGTTGTGGCCACTGATGCAGACCAAAGAAGCAGGAAAGCTGGTTTTATTGATGAAGAATCCTTTGCAAGGAGCTGTCCCATTCCCCACCCCGCGAGTGGCAGGGCAGCCGCTTTCCCTTCATGATTAGCAGTGGAAGCTCAGAGTATCAAAATAAGAGAGGTGAGAGAAGCCTCAGCGAGTGCAGGGTCCCAGAGCAGAGGAGGGGGAGGGGGATGCAGGGCTTTGTGGCCCAGGGCAGGAGATGCTGGGGGAGGGGGGTTAGTGGCTGGGGAAACAGGCGAGTAAATGAGCTTTGAGACCTACAGACTCAATACTTCTGAAATTCAACACTACAAAAATACTGGCAATCTTGGATGCACACTGCAGGCACTTGGGAAGAAGGAGCAGCAGGGGGCGCTGGCTGGGGGCTGCTCCAGGGGCAGGCAGGTCCCTGCAAGGAGGCAGCACAATGGGGCAGGGGGGCAAACCTAGAGATTAACCCCTTGCACCCTGGAGCAGACACACAGTGACAGGGAAGGTGCAGCCAGCAATAAGGCATCAGAGGTGAGGGGTGGTTTGGTGCAAGAGGCACCAGGGAAGCAGTTTCTGTCCCCACATTGCACGACTGGCCCCAGAGTGGAGCTGGGTGAGAACCGTCTCCACGCTTGACGCCCAGAGACGCGGAACCCACAAAGGCACACAGGAAAACGCCTGAAAGGTGTGGGTGGGTGGGGGAGGGGTGGAGGGAGAGCTGGGGGGAGGTGCAGCCCCAGCCCTGCAGGGCTCGAGGCAGCTGCATAGGTGAGCCCCAGCCCAGGCCTGCAGAGCGCCAGCCTCCTCCTGGCCCACGGAGCACCCGGCACGGTGGCCGTGCCCCAAGCAGAGTTCAGAAGCGAGGGCCCGTGGCGCTCCGGCTGCGCGGTGAAGCGGGGAGTTGCTGGTGCAGCCCCCCGGGGAGCAGCGGGGGGCAGTAGCAGACGCGGCCCCAGGGCAGCAGGCCAGTCTGGGTGATCCAGGCAATCCTTGCTCAGGTCAGGCCTGTAGTAAACAGGAGGCGGGGGCAGCAGTCTCTGCGGTGAGTGGGGGTGGGCAGGCTCCGCTCATGGCCACGCTCCCCTCAGTTCTGCCCCTCGTCCCGCAGCTCTGAGGGCAGGAACTTGTACTGCTGCTGCCGGATCATGGCCAGCTTCTTCCGGGCCTCCTCCAGCTCCCGCTCCTTCCGCAGCATCTCCTCCTGCGCTGCAATGATCTGCCAGGGAGAGACGCAGCTGAGAGCCCGCCCCGCCCAGGGGCTCCGGGGCCCTGAGGGCACCGGCTGCAGCCCGCCATCCCCCAGCTAGCCGGGGCCACGCTAGAGGTGTGTGACTGCTGCCTTGCAGCCGAGGGCAGCGGGCTGGACTCTTATTCCTGCATCCTGGCCCCAGCCTCAGATCCAGGGCTACGCGGTATTCCCTGGTTTACGCTGAACCTCTGACTCCTCCACCTGACCCCGTGCCCCATGGCCAGAGTCCCCCATGGGGACAAACATACATTCCATGTTCCAGGCATCCTGTAAGAGCTGAGAAGCGGGTCTCCCCGCGGGCCCCACAGAGCCGCCTTCAGGCCGGGGAGCCAGGGTCTCACCCATGGGCCCCACAGAGCTGGCTCTTGGTATGTAGCTACCACGAATATCCAGCTACAACAGTTACTGCTAACATTCTGGCAGGGATATCCAATCTCATGCTCAGGGCTGGATGCGGGACTCCCATGGTCAGAGCCCAGGAGGAGGCCTGATGTGGGGCAGATTATCCTACTGCAAGTTGCTTGCACCCGCCTCTGAAGTGTCTGGTGCTGGTGCTCCAGGCACGACAGGACCCCAGGCCTCACTCTGTCTGTCAACTCCTGTCCTAACATCCAATGCCATGTCTCGACCCCAGCCTTATTCTCAGCCCCCGCAGGGGTGCAGGCAGCGTCTCGCCACAGCAGAGACGTTTCCAAGGGGGAAGGCGGAGGTTTAGGCAGCTCTTGGCCCTGAGGCTGCGAGGGAAGCATACTCTCTGGCTGTATCCACTTAAATAAGCAGCAGTGACACAGTTTTAAGGGATAGGACAGAGTTATCGTTAGGTTTCAGAGGCAACACTCCCTGGAAGGAAGGGGGCATTTCTCCTGCTCAGGGCTGCTGTTTCAAGCTGCCTGCAGACTTCAGGCGTGACCCCCGCTCCTCACCTGCGCAATTCCCCCGACCATTTTCTCCTTCACCACCACCGTCTCGTTCTCCTGGTCCTGGAAGGCGGCTGCTTTCTGGGCTGCCTTCACCAGATGGTCCGATGCCCTCTTCACGGCGTTGCCAGCGGCCTGGACAGAGAGAAAGGGAATGTGGTGCAGACTCGGCAAGGGACATGGTTCTGTGACCTGAGAGTGGGCAGCCACCACCCAGGATAGCAATAGCAGGGCTTACTAGGCTCCTGGGGGAAGGTTGGGGTAGGCTGGCTAGGGGACATGACGGGGGCCGAGGGCTGGTGGGGGCATGGTGGAGGCTCCAGGCGTCAATGAGGGGCAATAGGACCCGTGCTGGTGGCTGAGAGGATGGGGGCAGCAGTGGGATGTGGTGACTGCAGGGGGGTGTGGGGAGGCCAAGCTGGGGACTTCCTGCAAGCACAGGGTCAGGGCAAAAGGCGGTGGCCTGGGCACCGGGGGCTGCTGCCGTGAAGGTGGCTCTGCTTTCGTGCCTGGGCCCCCGAACTGCGGGTCGTGCAGGTGCTGGGAGCTGCCAGGGATTCCTGCGTGTGGCCAGCAGCGCAGAGCGGCGGAAATGCTGCTCATGGCCATTTCAGGGCCAAAGCCAGGCGGAGCCGGGCCCCGAGTGGGGGCTGGGCAGGACAAAGGTCTCTGTACTCTGGGAGGGGGCTGGGGTGACAGGGCTGCCAGGAAGGCCTCTGAGCTGGACAACAGGCACCCCATGCCCCCGTGCCAGGGCCTTGCCCCCCCGTAACTCCTTGAGCACCAGAGCCAGGAGCTGCCTGTGAGCATGCCCCCCGTTAGCCTCGCAAGCGCCAGAGCCAGGGTCTCACCCGCTCTCCCCAGTAAACCCTTTGCGTGCCGGAGCCCGTGTCCTCCCCACACAGCTAACCTTTCCAGTGCTGCAGCCTGAGGGTTTGCACCCATCCCTCTCTGCCCCCGCATTAACCTCGCATCCTATGCTTGCTGGAGCAGAAGTGCTCCAATTCACCCAGTCATCATTAACCCTTCGGGTCCTAGACAGCGTGGGGTAAAGCGGGCGTCACCCCAGCCCTGGTAACCCTGGAGTCCGTGCCGTGGAACAGGTGACCCAGCACAGCTGGGAAGGGAACTGTGCTCAGTTGCTGGCAGCAGCCTTGGGTTTGGTGCCCTGGGGGTGTTAATTCCCGCAGGTTGAATCATGCTTTATAAAGACACGGGCAGGCCAGGTTACAGTGCGGCAGGGCTGATATTTCACACCCCACTCCTAGGCCCAAGACCTGCCCCACCGCCCTCAGCGCACAGGCCCTGACAGGGTGGGGAGCGCCACTCACCCCACGCCCTGCGGTGGGAAGGGCCCTGCCAGCACCAGGACACCAGCCCTGCTTGGGATGCCCCATCCTGTGCTGCGCATGCGCCCCAGCTCCAGAGAGCCCCCTGCTGTCCCCGGGGAGCCAGCCCCCCCGACCCAACCCAGAGGGCCCTTCCGGGGCAGTGGGCTCAGGGACTCACCTGCAGCCGCTTCATGGCCTCAGAGTCCTGGTCAGCCTTCACCTTACAGGCCACCAGGAGCTGCGCCGTGGAGGCAGCCACCTGCTTGGCGGAGGAGATGAGTTTCTCCTCGCTGGCATGGCCCTGCACCGCTGCGTTCGCAGCCTCACACAGGTTGTTGGTGGCAGCCGCCACCATGCGGGCCTGGCAGGGAGAAGGAGATGGTGTGAGTGGGGAGGAGCCTGGAATGGCAAGATCCTGGGGGAGAGCAAGGAAGGGGCGGGGCACATGGAAGGGCGAGGTCCTGCGGGGGGGCCCGAGGTCCTGGGGGGCAGGGTGTGTGGAAGGGCAAAGTCTAGGGGGTCAGGGCGTGTGGGGGGCGGGGATAGGGATGAGGGGCGTGGGGAGGCCATGTGGAAGGGCGGGGCGTGGTCATGGGGGGGGCGAGGTCCTGCGGGGGAGGGGATGGGGGCGGGACCGTGGAGGGCGGGGCGCGGTCATGGGGGGGGTCGAGGTCCTGCGGGGGAGGGGATGGGGGGCGGGACCGTGGAGGGCAGGGCGTCTGGAGGGGTCCCAGGGTGGGGGGCAGATGGGAGGAGGGAAAGGAGCGACCTCTGTGCCCTGCTACAGCTGGCATGAGGAAGGAAGGGGAGGAAGGGGCAGGATCTCATGGGAAGAGGCTCCCCACAGAGAAGGAGACGGCACCCCAGTCCCAGGGAGGGAGAACATCAAGCGGGGAGGAACCTGCCCCCCACCCTGGGGCAGGGCCCGGGGATAGTGACCTTGATACTAAAGGGCCTTTGATACTCACGGCTGAAATGAGCCCCTGGGACCACTGGCCATCGTCCACTGCATTGGCAGGGATGGCACCCACCTGCGGGAGCAAGGACAGGTGAGTGAGCCCTGCTGTGCCCGGCCCCCTGCCAGCCATGGTAATGGCTCAGGGCCCAGCGAGCATGCAGCCCTTCTCTGTCCCTGGCCCCAGGACCCCATGGGCACAGGAAACCCTGGGCCTTGACCTGCTCTCCAGAGCATCCAGCACCCAGGGAGGGGTACCTCTGCGGCAGGGCACTCCAGGGCTGTCTGCCCCCTCCCACTGAAGGCACCGGGCCTGGACAGGGACTCAGAGCCAGACACTCCAAGGCCAGATGGGACCATTGTGAGCATCTTGTCTGATCTGGATACCACAGGCCATAGGACTAGTCTGACCCCCTGCATAGTACAGGCCCCTTACAGGGCTTCCTTGGATTAATTCCCGCTTCAAAGCCAACTACCCACACCAGCACCTTACTGCTGGCTTCAATTTCCATCCACTAAATCTTTTGTCACTAGACTGAAGAGTCCACTGTGACACCCAGGCACTCCCTTATTCACCACGGTCAGATAATTAGGATATGTTTTGCACAAACCGTGCCTTGTGAAGTATCATTCTAAAAGTCTGGATCAGCTAGACAGTAATATCTGGTTGGATTGTATGTACCATTGTTGTATGTGAAGTTATGAAGTTTGGCTTTGTATGTGTTACTGGAACACGTTGTGAGGTTGAAAACACCCACAAGCAGCCTTTCAGGTACAACAGTAAAAAGGCCAAACAATGTTAATGGCTTAAAGGTTAATGGTGTAAAAATATAATTAGGAAGGCCATAAAACAATTTGAAGAACAGCTAGCCAAATACTCAGAAATACTAGCAAAATTTTTTTTTAAGTACATCAGAAGAAGGAAGCCTGCTAAACAACCAGTGGGCCCTCTGGACAATCAAGATGCTAAAGGAGCACTCAAGGATGATAAGGCCTTTGTGGAGAAACTAAATGAATTCTTTGCATCGGTCTTCACGGCTGAGGATGTGAGGGACATTCCCAAAGCTGAGCCATTCTTTTTAGGTGAGAAAGCTGAGGAACCGTCCCAGATTGAGGTGTCATTAGAGGAGATTTTGGAACAAACTGATAAGCTAAACAGTAATAAGTAGGGCTGTTGATTAATCGCAGTTAACTCATGTGATTAACTCAAAAAATTAATTGCAATTAAAAAAATTAATCTCGATTAATCGTACTTTTAATCGCACTGTTAAACAATAAAATACCAATTGCAATTTATTAAATATTTTTGAATGTTTTTCTACATTTTCAAATATACTGATTTCAATTACACAGAATACAAAGTGTACAATGTTCACTTTATATTATTTTTATTACAAATATTTGCACTGTAAAAATGATAAACAAGGAAATAGTATTTTTCAATTCACCTCATACAAGTACTGTAGTGCAATCTCTTTATTGTGAAAGTGCAACTTACAAATGTAGATTTTTTTTTGTTACATAACTGCACTCAAAAAACAAAACCACGTAAAACTTTAGAGCCTACAAGTCCAGTCAGTCCTACTTCTTGTTCAGCCAATCACTAAGACAAGTAAGTTTGTTTACATTCACAGGAGATAATGCTGCCCACTTCTTATTTACAATGTCACCTGAAAGCGAGAACAGGAGTTTGCATGGCACTTTTGTAGCCAGCATCGCAAGATATTTACGTGCCAGATATGCTAAAGATTAGTATGCCCCTTCATGCTTCGGCCACCATTCCAGAGGACATGCTTCCATGCTGATGATGCTTGTTAAAAAAATAATGCATTCATTAAATTTGTGACTGAACTTCTTGGGGGAGAATTGTGTGTCTCCTGCTCTGTTTCACCTGCATTCTGCCATATATTTCATGTTCTAGCAGTCTCGGATGATGACCCAGCACATGTTCATTTTAAGAACACTTTCGCAGCAGATCTGACAAAAGAAGGTATCAATGTGAGATCTCTAAAGACAGCTACAGCACTCGATCCAAGGTTTAAGAATCTGAAGTGCCTTCCAAAATCTGAGAGGGATGGAGGTGTGAAGCATGTTTTCAGAAGTCTTAAAAGAGCAACACTCCAATGCAGAACTATAGAACTGAGCCACCAAAAAAAGAAAAATCAACCTTCTTTCTGCTGGTGGCATCCGACTCAGATGATGAACATGAACGTACATTGGTCCGTACTGTTTTGGATCATTATCAAGCAGAACCAGTCATAGGCATAGATGCATGTCCTGCAGGAGGGTGGTTGAAGCATCTAGGGACATATGAATCTTTAGCACATCTGGCACGTAAATATCTTGCGATGCCGGCTACAACAGTGCCATGAGAATGCCTGTTCTCACTTTCAGGTGACATTGTAAACAAGAAGCAGGCAACATTATCTCCTGCAAATGTAAACAAACTTGTTTGTCTGAGCGATTGACTGAATGAGAAGTAGGACTGAGTGGACTTGTAGGCTCTAAAGTTTTACATTGTTTTATTTTTGAATGCAGTTATTTTTTGTACATAATTTTACATTTGTAAGTTCAACTTTCATGATAAAGAAATTGCAACACATTATTTGTATTAGGTAAATTGAAAAATACTATATCTTCTGTTTTTTACTGTAATAAAAATAATATAAAGTGAGCACTGTACTCTTTGCATTCTGTGTGGTAATTGAAATCAATATATTTGAAAATGTAGAAAACATCAAAAATATTTAAATAAATGGTATTCTGTTATTCTTTAACAGTGTGATTAATCGTGCAATTAATCGCAATTAATTTTTTTAATCACTTGACAGCCCTAGTAATAAGTCACTAGGACCAGATGGTATCACCCAAGAATTCTACAGGAACTCAAATGTGAAACTGCAGAACTACTAAGTTAGTTTGTAACCTATCATTTAAATCAGCTTCTGTACCAAACGACTGGAGGAGAGCTAATGTGATGCCAATTTTTAAAAATGGCTCCAGAGGTGATCCTGGCAATTACAGGCCAGTAAGCCTGACCTCAGTACTGGGCAAACTGTTTGAAACCACAGTAAAGAACAAAATTGGCAGACACATAGATAAACATAATTTGTTGGGGGAGAATCAACATGGCTTTTGTAAAGGGAAATTGTGCCTCACCAATCTACTAGAATTCTTTGAGGGAGTCAACAAGCATGTGGATCCAGCGGATAGAGTGTACTTAGATTTTCAGAAAGCCTTTGACAAGGTCCCTCACCAAAGACTTTTAAGCAAAGTAAGCTGTCATGGGATAAGAGGGAAGGTGCTCTCACGGATTGGTAACTGGTTAAAAAGATAGGAGACAAAGGGTAGGAATAAATGGTCAGTTTTCAGAATGCAGAGAGGTAAATAGTGGTGTCCCCCAGGGATCTGTACTGGGACCAGTCCTAATCAACATATTCATAAAGGATCTGGAAAAAGTAGTTAACAGTGAGGTGGACAAATATGCAGATAATACAAAACTATTCAAGATAGTTTAGTCCCAGGCAGACTGCGAAGAGCTACAAAAGGGTCTCTCAAAACTAGGTGACTGGGTAACAAAATGGCAGATGAAATTTAATGTTGATAAATGCAAAGTAATGCACATTGGAAAACATAATCCCAACTATACATATAAAATGATGGGGTCTAAATTAGCTGTTACTACTCAAAGAGATCTTGGAGTCATTGTGGATAGTTCTCTGAAAATATCCACTCAACGTGCAGCGACGGTCAAAAAAGCGAACAGAATGTTGGGAATGATTAAGAAAGGGATAGATAAGACAGATAATATCATATTGCCTCTATATAAATCCATTGTACGCCCACATCTTGAATACTGCATGCAGTTCTGGTAGCCCCATCTCAAAAAAAAAAAGATATATTGGGATTGGAAAAGGTTCAGGAAAGGGCAACAAAAATGATTATGGATATGGAACGGCTTCCATATGAGGAGAGATTAATAAGACTGGGACTTTTCAGCTTGGAAAAGATGACTAAGAGGGGATATGATTGAGGTCTATAAAATCATGACTGGTGTGGAGAAAGTAAATAAGGAAATATTTACTCCTCCTCATAACACAAGAACTAAGGGTCACCAAATGAAATTAATAGGTAGTAGGTTTAAAACAAACAGAAGGAATTATTTCTTCACAACGCACAGTCAACCTGTGGAACTCCTTGCCAGAGGATGCTGTGAAGGCCAAGACTATAACAGGGTTCAAAAAAGAACTCGATAAGTTCATGGAGGATAGGTCCATCAATGGCTATTAGCTGGGATGGGCAGGGACGGTGTCCCTAGCCTGTTTTCCAGAAGCTGGGAATGGGCAACAGTTGATGGATCACTTGTTAATTCCCTGTTCTGTTCATTCCCTCTGGGGCACCTGGCACTGGCCACTGTTGGAAGACCAGATACTGGGCTAAATGGACCTTTGGTCTGACTCAGTCTGGCCATTCATATGTTCTTACTGAGGAAATACACACACTCACAAGGATTACCCCAGGAACTGCATACAATGGAAACCTCTCAGACATAGCACCACAGAATGGGAACTGTTGACCCAGGTCACAGCAAAAGATCTTTCCAGCAAGTTGGAAAAAGATATAAAAGGAGGGAGTGACCTCATGAGAAGACCTCACCCCTTCTCCCCCCCGTCCCCAGAAGAGAACACCTGGAAACTTATAGCTGCTTTCAACTACCTGAAAGGGGGTTCCAAAGAGGATGGTTTTAGACTATTCTCAGTGGTAGAAGATGACAGGACAAGGAGTAATGGTCTCAAGTTGCAGTGGGGAAGGTTTAGGTTGGATATTAGGAAAAACTTTTTCACTAGGAGGGTGGTGAAACACTGGAATGCGTTACCTAGAGAGGTGGTAGAATCTCCTTCCTTAGAAGTTTTTAAGGTCAGGCTTGACAAAGCCCTGGCTGGGATGATTTAATTGGGGATTGGTCCTGCTTTGAGCAGGGGGTTGGACTAGATGACCTCCTGAGGTCCCTTCCAACCCTGATATTCTATGATTCTATGAAACATCCAAGAAACAAAGACTGAACTGGGGGAAGTGCTGGTCCCAGGCAGGAAAGGAAGCCTGTCTATGTAGAAAACCTTGGTGGACTGTTTAAACTATCTAACAGGACGAGACACTGATTAATTCAAATCCTATCTAGTATATTAGGCTTAGATTGTGGTTTTGTTTTATTTCTTATGGTAATCTTCTTTGATCTGTTTGACCACTTAAAAGCTATCTTTCTGTAGTTAATAAACCTCTTTTATATTTTACCTAAAACACTGTGTGTTGTCTGAAGTGCAAAAGGGATAAATCTCAGCTCATGAACAAGAGCTAGTGCACCTCCACTTTCCTTTGTAGAAGTGATGGACTGGGTAATAAATTCACACTGGTCGGGTTTTGACCAGAGCAGGACGGTACAGCTCTGGGGTCCTAGGCTGAAGAGCTGGGGAGTATTTTGGCTGGAGCCTCTCCACTGTGGGTTCATGAGTGGCTGGCCAGAGCAGTCATGAACACAGCTGGGTGGGGTCCCTGCTTGTGGATGTTGGAGAGAGTCCAAGCTTGGAGGGCTTTGCAGTGTGTCACTACGCCACAGTGCAAGAGAGAACCCAGATTGGTAAGGCAGAGGGCTCAGCTGTACCCCAGTTCCAGGTGGCACCCCGAGGGGACCTATCACACCCTCAATGATCAAATATTGGTTCTTCCTGGAGGTCCTGACCCGCTGTGGGGGAGTCACCCCGTAACCTGGTTGAGAGGCTAAACAGACTGAGTCCTCTGAGCAGGTTTGCTATTCCTCGGATCATTCGCGTGGCTCCTCTGAGCCCTCTGCAATGTATCAACATCCTTCTTGAACTGTGGGCACCGGAGCTGGGCACAGGATCAGTATTGGTCTCACCACTGCTGTGTCAGAGGTAAAATTCCCTCCCTGCTGCCCTGTTTGTATACCCAAGGGTCGCACTAACCCTTCGTACCCCAGCATCGTGCTGTGATTGTGCTTGGAGAGGATGTTTGTGCAATACCCAGAGAGGGGCTCCGAGCCTGGCCGGGCTCCTCGAGTAGCAAGTGCCACAGGTCTCATGGCCTCTCCCAACTCGGCAGCGTTACCTTTCCTTGAGCCACCAGCTCTCTCTGGGCCGCTGAGGCTGCCTTCACTAGGGCACTGGTTGCAGCAGCAATGGATTTTGCAGCCTCCAAGATCTGCTCCTCAAAGTTGAGACTCTCGTCCGCCTGCTGCAGATTGAAACAGAGGATGTGAGCCCTGGTGGAAGAGGAGGGGAGCGTCGGGGACAGGTGGGAAGGGAGCTGAGCTGAGAGGTGGAAGGGGACAAGCAGCACACAGGGCAGAGAGCGGGCATGTATACAACACGGATGGATGGAGAAGGAACAGGCACCACTGTGACCCAGGGAGGGAGCTCCGTGGTGCCAGGCGAAGGGGCAGCGGGAGCAAGTGACACTGGAGAGCTCTCCCCAGGGAGAGGGTGGAGCCCAGCTCTCCCCACAGTGAAGGCCTTGGAGCCACAGATGTTGATGGGGGAACCCTTGGCCCGGTCAGGGCACAGCAGCCTCCAGGGGGCCTGGCAGGGAGTGGCGGATCCTGGTCTGCTAAGCCTGGCGCAGGTAGGGGCAGGGCAGCCGTACCTTGGGTTTGGCCCTCGGCTTCAGCTGCTCCAGTTTCTTGGCTGCAGCCTCAATGGCAGCTGCTGCTCCCAGAAGCTCATTCTCAGCAATGACCGTGGGATCTTCTGGGTCGACCCACTCAGTTCCTGTGGTGGCGAGAACCGAGACGTGGGACTGAGAAACCATTCCTGAGAACACAAGCCAGACCCAACAGCACCAAGGGCCGGAGATAGGACCCCAGAATCCTGGCTCCCAGCCCCCTTGCTCTAACCCACTAGATCCCACTGCCCTCCCAGAGCCGGGCATAGAATCACAGGAACATAATAATGGTCACACTGGGTCAGACCAAAGGTCCATTTAGCCCTGTCTCCCGACAGTGGCCAATGCCAGGTGCCCCAGCGGGAATGAACAGAACAGGGAATCATCAAGTGATCCATCCCGTCGCCCATTCCCAGCTTCTGGCAAAGAGAGGCTAAGGACACCATCCCTGCCCATCCTAGCTAATAGCCATTGACGGACCTGTCCTCCATGACTTTACCTAGTTCTTTACTGAACCCACTTATACTTTTGGCCTTCACAACATCCTCTGGCAAAGAGTTCCACAGGCAGACTGCGTTGTGTGAAGAAATACTTCCTTCTGTTTGTTTTAAACCTGCTGTCTGTTCATTCCATTGGGTGACCCCTGGTTCGTGTGTTACAACACATCCTTATTCACTCTCCCCACCCCAGTCATGATTTTACAGAGCTCTGTCACATTCCTCCTTACTCGTCCCTTTTCCACGCTGAACAGTCCTTCAGTCTTCATATGGAAGCTGTTCCATACGATTCCATGGTTTATATAGAGGCATTATGATATTTTCTGTCTTATTATCGCTCCCTTTCCGAATGGGTCCTACAATATTCTGTTCGCTTTTTTGACTGCCACTCAACACTGAGTGGATGTTTTCAGAGAACGATCCACAAGGACTCCAAGATCTTTCTTGAGTGGTAACAGCTAATTTAGACGCCGTCACTTGCTATGGCTAGTTGGGATTATGGTTTCCAATGTGCATCACTTTACATTTATCAACATTGAATTTCATCTGCCATTTTGTTGCTCAGTCACCCAGTTCTGTGAGATCCCTTTGGACTCTCTGCAGTCAGCTTTAGACTTAACTACCTTGAGTAATTTTGTATCATCTGCAAATTTTTCCACCTCATTTTCCCACATCATTTATGAATACACTGAACAGCTCAGGTCCAAGTACAGATACCTGAGAGACCCCACAATTAACCTTTTGCCATTGTGAAAACTGACCATTTATTCCTACCCTTTGTTTCCTGTCTTTTAACCAGTTACTGATCCATAAGAGGACCTTTCCTCTTACCCCATGACAGCTTACTTTGCTTAAGAGCTGTTGTCAAAGGCTTTCTGAAAGTCTAAACGACACTGTATCAACTGGATCACCTTTGTTCACGTTTGTTTGACCCCCTCAAAGAATTCTAATAGATTGGTGAGGCATGACTTCCCTTTACAAATGCCAAGTTGACTCTTCCCCAACATAGTGTGTTCATCTATGTGCCTGATAATTCTGTTCTTTACTGTAGTTTCAGCCAATTTGCCTGGGACTGAAGTCAGGCTTACTGGACTGGGATTGCCGGGATTGCCTCTGGATCCTTTTTAAAAAATTGGCGTCACATTAGCTATCTCCCAGTCATTTGGTACAGAGGCTGACTGAAGTGATAGGTTACATACCACAGTTGTTAGTTCACCAATTTCATATCTGAGTTCCTTCAGAACTCTTGGGTGATACCATCTGTCCTGGGGACCTTCTACTGTTAAATTTATCAGTTTGTTCCCAAAACTCCTCTACTAACTGTGACGGTCTGTATCCCCATGTTCATCCTTTTTACAAAGCTATAATGGATATTGTACAAAGTATGCCTTGTAAGGTATCATTTGAAAACTCATAATTTGCTGATCATTACTGTCCTAGTAAAATATGCATGGCAACACTGTATGTAAAGTTGTAAGATTCTAGCGTTTAACATTACTGAGACATATTCCAAGTTTAGAAAAGCAGGCACAAAACAGTTCCTCAAAGATAAAAGGCTAATTGATGCTTCAGCCAGGTGTCAACAAAATCAAATGGACTATCACCTGGTTAAGTGGCCATTCTCTTGAGGAAAAAAGGTGTGAGTGAGAAATTTACACCTTGGCAAATAAGTTGCAATCTCCCCAGACTTTCTGTTCCCTGAACCCCAGCTGGAGATGATTCTCAAAGAAGAGGAAAAGATATAAAAATGGGGAACAGACGCCCCAAATCGTCTCTCCTGATCCCTCTATTCATGGTATCAACAACACTTGAAGGACAAAGGAAGCATCACTGGACTGGGGGCGGGATCCTGACTGCAAGATTCTGCCATTAAGACTGCTGAAACATGTGGTGAGAAAGACTTTTTCCTTTGAATTCACTCAGCTTTTTGAGTTAGGTGTTCATTGCATTTTATCTTTTATTTCTTCATAACCAATCCTGACTTTCACGCCTCATCCCTTGTAATCACTAAGCATCTTTCTGTTGTTAATACACTCGTTTGATTGTTTTATCTAAACCAGTGTGTTTGGACGGAAGTGTCTGGGAAACACCATTTGTGATAACAGGATTTGTGCACATCATTTTCTATTCATGAAATGACAGACTTTCTATGAGCTTGTGTTGTCCAGAAGCAGAGAGCTGGGCAGTACAAGCTGCACATTTCTGGGGGAAAGTCTGGGACTGGGAGTTTGCTAGTGTTGCCCTGAAGAGTAATTCATGGGTGGCTGGAGATAGCACTCACACAGGAGAGCTGGGAGTGGTTTACGTGCTGGAGGCTTTGAGTGACCAGACCAGCTGTCATAAAGGGTAGCCTAGAATTTCTTACCTGTAAGGGGTTAAGAAGCTCGAATAACCTAGTTGGCACCTGACCAAAAGGATCAATGGGGAAGAAGATACTTTCAAATAGGGGAGTGGGGGGGGGGGGGAAAGGCTTTGTTTGTGCTCTGTGTTGTGTGTTGTCTGGGAAAGCAGAGAAGCATCAGGTCAGAAAACTCCTTCGCCTAAAATCATCCTAAAATGAGTCTCAGTATTACTTTTTGCAAGTAAATACGGCAAGGCACATTAGATTATCTTTTAAGTTGTGAATTTTCCCTATGCTTAGAGGGAGGTTTATCCCTGTTTTTTGTAACTTTAAAGTTTTGCGTAGAGGGGAATCCTCTGTGTTTTGAATCTGATTACCCTGTAAAGTTACCTTCCATCCTGATTTTACAGAGGTGCTTCTTTTACTTTTTATTTCTTTATAATAAAGTTCTGTTTTTTAAGAATCTGGTTTACCTATTTGGTTAGTATATTATTCTCAAGCCTCCCCAGGAAAGGGGGTGAAGGAGCTTGGGGGGATATTTTAGGGAACAGGAACTCCAAGTGGTCCTTTCCCTGAATCTCTGTCTAACTCACTTGGTAGTGGCAGCAGTACCCATCCAAGGACAAGGAAGGATTTGTGCCTTGGGGAAGTTTTTAACCTAAGCTGGTAGAAATAAGCTTAGGGGGTCTTTCATGCAGGTCCCCACATCGGTACTCTAGAGTTCAGAGTGGGGAGGGAACCCTGACACCAGCATGGTTGCTCTCCCAGCGAAGCAGTGTAAAAGGCACCCAGGCTGGAGAATTGAGGAGACACAGCTACTCAACAGTCCAGATTGTACACTGGGGAATGTCATCTGACTCCTCATTCTGGGACAGTTCCTCAGATCTGTCACCGAAAAAGAATGGCTCAGGTGTGGGAATCTTCCTCCCATCCTCTGCAGTGAAGACCAATACAGAGGATTCATTCAGCTTTTCTGCAATGGCCTTGGCTTCTGTGAGCGCTTCCTTAGCACCTCGCTCGTCCAGTGGCCCCGCTGATGGTTTGGCAGCTTCCTGCTTCCCATGTATTGAAATTTTTTTTTTGCTGCTA
Source organism: Caretta caretta (assembly GCF_965140235.1). Classification (NCBI taxonomy): domain Eukaryota; kingdom Metazoa; phylum Chordata; order Testudines; family Cheloniidae; genus Caretta; species Caretta caretta. The sequence goes on from NC_134210.1 coordinate 490,531, forward strand.
GTCTTTGTGCTCTTAGCTAGTTTTTCTTCAAACTCTTTCTTGGCCTGCCCTGTTGTACTTCTACACCTGACCTGCCTGAGCGATGCTTCTTTCTATTGTCCTTGCTAGGTTTGGACTCTCCGTTCTTAAAGGGCGTTTTTTTGCCTCTAATCGCCTCTTTTACTCTGTTTAGCCATGGTGGCCTTTTTCTGGTCCTCTTACTGATGCCCAGATCCCTCCCAAGCACTGGGTCAGAGTCCCAGCTGAGATCCTAGCCACTGAGATGGAGCCAGTGACCAAAGAATGAACACCGCTCCGGAGCTGGACTTCACCTTTCATGGCTTCTGCAGCCTGGATGAGCTCGGTGACGGAGCCAGCCACTCGCTTGGAATATCCAGCCAGCTGCTGCTTCAGCTCATGACTCGGCTTCTGCAGGATCTGGGGAGGGAGAGGACTGTGAGCAGAGGCAGGCTGTGTCCCCAGAGAGCGAGCTCCTGGGGACATGGCTGGCAATATCTGGGGTTACTCCATCCAGGACCTTTCACAAACCTAGGGTTCTGCCAACTCCCACCCTCCCGGGCTATCCCCTTATTCCCCAGAATAATACCATTTGGAACAGGAACTGGCAGCCCAGGGGCCCATCTATCCCTGCCTCTGGTCTCTAACAGTGCGTAGGACCAGCTACCACAAGAACCTCTCAGTGGACATTCTGGAACAACAGGCCTGTAGGGGAGTTTCCCCTACTCCTGGCAGGTGGGGAGGGCTTGTGCACTGAGGTGGTATGTCCATTGTTTTAACCCTTTCTACAGAGACTTTAGTTGGTCTCATTCTCCACAGAAATGGCTGATCATTTCCTGAACCCAGCTGAACTGGTGGTCTCAGTGACACCTTGGGGCGGTGAGTTCTGCAGGTTAAGGTGATGCCCCCTTCCTCCACGGTGGAATTATCCAATACAGAATCCCTTCCTCCAGAGTCATGACCTTGACCTCCCCTGCCCTGGGTTCCTGGAGCTGAGACCCTGCCCCCACCCCCGTCTGTCTGTGTGCCAGGGAAGGCTGCTGGTCCCACACCTGGAGGTGCTGAGGTCTGGCCAGGCAGGTGCCAAGCCGCCGCAGGAGTGCAAACAGCGCAGTGCAGGAGATGCTCGGATCCCGTACTGCAGCTGCGGCCCAGCTCGTCACATGCCCTGCCTGGCTCTGCAGCTGCTGGGCCAAACTGGGGGCACCTGCTGCACTCCGAAGGGCTGGGCACGGGCCGGCCACACGTCTGTGGTTAATGCACATGGCCACGTGGCTCAGCGAGTGCTGTCACTGAGGAAGGGATCTCTGAGGGGCGACGTCCTGGAGAATGGGGCTCAGAGAGCACTGCAGTGACCCCCACGCCACCCAGGGGGCACACAGACAGTACACCCCATCCCGGGTCACTGGCGCATGCGCACGGGCAGAGACACACACACAGAGCACGTCCCTGCTCCCGGGTGACCCAGCGCACACGCGTGCACGCACAGAGCGTGCCCCAGGCCCATGTCACCTGGAGCATATGCACACGCATGCACACGCGGCACCCTCCCAGAACGAGGTCACCTGGCACACGTGCACACGCAGCGCACACCTAGGCCGATGTCACCGGGAGCACATGTGGACACATTCAGTGTGTGCACACTGAGCACACCCCTACCCATCACGCAGAACATGTGCGTGTGCACTGAGAGCACACCCCGGCACGTGCTCTCACATGCGCCGGCAACACAGCCCTAGGCCATGTCACCTAAAGCACGTGTTGTGTCCCACACCCAGCCCAGCTGCGTCACTCGGTGCTCACACGCACGCACGCGGGCTGTGACCAAGGCTCATGCTGGGGCAGACACACGGGGTCACTCCAAGCACCACTGTACTCACCGGCTGAAAGGGTGGAAAGAACAGAATATAGAAAAGAAGAGAGTAAAGCAGTGAACAGCCTGCAGGGGCAGTGCCAATCAAAGGCCCTGAGGGGCTCTGAACATGCATGTGGAGACAGGGCCTCATCCCGTGAGGAGAAGGGAGCCTGGGGGGCAGGGGTCTGCCTGGGAACGGCTGAGGTTGCCAAGGGAGGAAGTGGTGTGTGCAGCGGAAATAAGGGCGAGTTCTGTACCATGGATGAGCCATTTGGACCATCTAGTCTGACTTTCTGCACTGAGCGCGCCAGAGAACCACCACCCCTCCTCCAGGGATTCCTGCATCAAGCACAACACCTCCTGCTTGAGCTTCAGTGTGCCTCGGGTGGGTGGGGGAAGCAGGGGCGGCTTTGTGTGCAGCCTGGGCAGCTAAGGGATGGAGAATACACCACAGCCCTAGGGCAGTTGTTCCAGTGGCTCCTAATGATCACTGCACCTTATTTCAAGTCTGAATGAGTCTAGATTCAGCTTCCAGTCACTGGATGGTGGTTCGCCTTTGTTAGATTGAAGAACCCTGGCTAACAACAATCTCCTCCCCAGGCAGGGAACTGTAGACAACGGTCCAGTCATCTCCCACGTAAACTAAACAGATAAGACTTCTTCAGCCTCACAGTGTCAGGCCAGTTTTCCAGACCTCAGATCACTGATGCAGCTCTTCTCTGAACCTTTTCCAATTTATCAACATCCTTCTGGAAGTGTGGACCCCAGAACTGGACACAACATACAGTACCGGTCCCGTTAATGCCACAGACAGTGGTAACATCACCTCTCCACTCCTACTCTATATTGTCCTGCACATCCATCCAAGGACCACAGCCACTCTCTTAGCTCCAGCATCGTGCTGGGAGCTCATATTCAGCGGGCTATCTAGCATGATCCCGAAGTCCTTTCCAGGATCCAGTCCTCCATCTCATAAATGTGACCTGTGCTCTTGGTTCCTAGATTTGTATTTTAAGGTCACACAGGCCCATTAGTTTATCTCATCTAACCTCCTGTATAGCACAAGCCAGGGAACCTCACCCAGTTTCCCTGGATTGAGCCCAGTAACTTGTGTTTGACTAAAGCACCTGTCAGAAAGGCACCAGTCTGGATTTGAAGCCATCAAGAGATGGCTTTCCTGCTTTGCTTGGGAGTCTGTTCCAAGGACTAATCCCCCACTCTGATAACAACGTGTGTCTGATTTCTCATTTGAATGTGTCTGGTTTAATATTTTTATGAGCCTTTTTTGTGCTCTGTGTGCTGCATGGTTACCCGGGGGTGGGAACGGGCTGTTTGTTCTCAGGGCAGGCGAAGAGACAGATCTGGATGTCGCTTGGCTGTCTGGGTCTTGGTCCTCACATCAATAGAGCCTCTCTCTGATAATACAAGGGTAGATCCAATCACTCCGACATTGACACATAGCAAACCAATGCCCCAGAGGGACAGGGGACTTCCCCAGCTCTCTGCAGGAAGGCAAAGTGGCATTTCCCCAGCTCAGGTACTGCAGAGGTGTGAGGTGGGGGATAAGTGCTGGCTGCTGGGAAGAGTTGGAGGTCTCACCTGGAGTCTAATGAGGAGGTCAGCTGGAGAGACAGACAGAGCTTGAACAACGGGGTTCAGTAGAGCCTGGCTGGGCTCTAACCTTTAGTTCTCTCTGCTAACCTAAGGACTTCCTATGCTGCGTTGCCATTGACTAATAAATCCGACTGTTCTGGCAGCACTGTGAGAATGTTGCTGCAGATGCTGGCAAGGTGCATTAGTCCTTGCAGAGCGTACAAGTCTCCACTGGGGTCTGTCTCAGTTGAACTCACTGAATGGAGCTCATGGGGCGAAGCGGGAGTGTCTAAGGAGGCGGTGAAGCTGCGTAGCTTATGCAGGAGGAAGAGTGAGATCCCTTGGGGGTCTAGCACACTAAAGGGTTCCTCCAGGGACTGTTCAAAAGCTGGGGCCATAGCACCAATCCTGTGGATCCGTGACAGGTGGTGGCAGGGTGGGATGCTGAATTCTCCAGTAGCATTTTGCTATAAGTGATTTGCAGCAGTAAAACAGGCTAGTTAGAGGAAGCAGCAAGAAAATGGTGTATAACCGCCTCCCTAAGAAGGGCATTGCAAACCAGTGCAGGGAGAGAGGGTTAAGCGTTGGGAACCTCAACAAGGCGCAGCAGATTGCACGGCTGGAGAAGGATGATCAGTCCAAGAGGCAGGTTCCAGACCCACACAGGGTTCCAAGAGGGTCTGAGAGTGACAAAGGCAGCAGCAGAGGGTCCCGAAGACCCGGTTCCCCGTCCAGCAGGGGGTCTTCATGACCTGACTCCCCATAGATAGATTTGAAGTGGCGGGAGTTGGAACTGAAAGCGAAGGACCGGCTTGAGGCCCAATCAGCACAGAGCTACGGCCCATGTAACATCCTCAGGGCCTCCAATGAGTGCAACTTACCAACTGATCCCAACTGCTCTGGATAAATGACAAGTCCCCAGCATCATTTGCCAAGCCCCTATTTTGGGGCAGCTCCAATTTTACCAGTACCGATTTTATATGTTCTTCCAGATCACTGATACAGGCATTGAATGGCACTCAGGCAAGAACAGATCCCTGCAGGACCCACTGAAACCCCCTCACTGGATGACATTTCATGTTTCCTAAACTGATAGGTCAGTAGACTAGTTCTTAAAGCAATTTCAGATGGTGTAACAGGGTGCTTGGAGAGCCGGGTGGCCTAGTGGTTGGCGCACCTGCCTTCTCACCCCTTGCTTCCCGGGCCAAGGTGTCTCAGTCCTTAAGGGACCCGGGCGCTCCCTCTCCACTGGGTCCCAGCCCAGGGCTGCGTGTGAAGCAGCCCCCCGATAGCGAGCTCCTGGCAGAGAGTCTCAGTCCACTGCCCTGGGCTGCTCTCTACCGCTCTGGCCTCTCTAGTCCAAACTGTTTTAGAGGCTTAACTCAAGTAGCGCTCCCCCATGGACCTTGGGCATCCTGCCATGGCCTCAGGTTCCTCCAGGCAGAGGGCTGTAAGTTTGCAGGGACTGAACCCCAAAACACACTACTGTCCAATCACCCCATTTATGCAGATGCTGGGTGCTCCTTGGTCTCCTCAGCCGACTCCCTTGGTCAGGGATGCAGTGCTGCTGGCCCGGGTGCCAGGCTCCTAGGGACTCTGCCCTCAGGTGGGGAGGTAGCTGTCACCTGCCTATTTGCCCGTCCACTCTGAACTGAGCCAGGTTCTCTCTTTTTCTTCCCCTCCAGGCCTGGTGTTGGCTGCAGCTACAGCGGGGCAGGTCCAGCTGGGACCACAGGCTCTCCCGCTTTTTCTGTGCTAGTGTGAGGTTTCGCAGCTTCATCACATGTGGGTTACACTGACTGTGCATAGTGCTTGTTTTTAGTCCAGTGCCTTGGAGAAGTCTCAGTACGTTAACCTATAGTTACCTTTAGCATCCAAACTTGTGACCTCAAAAAACACAAGTTTATCTGACCAGACCCGTCTGCCATAGAACCATGTTAACTGGTGTTAATCATGCTATGGTCCTTCAGTTCTTTACTGACTGTAACCCGTATCAGCCTTCTCATGATTTTGTCAGCCTGTGGTTCCCTGGGTCATCCGATTTACTCTTTTTAAATCCTAGCACAACACTGACTGTTTTCCATTCCTTTGGCGCTTCCGAGATTTGATAAACAACATTAATGGTTTAGAAAACTCCTCAGTCAATTCTTTAATACTCTTGGATACAAGTTATCTGTCCCTGATGATTTATAAATGTTTAACTATAGTAGCTACTGCTTAACATCCTCTCTAACTACTGATGGAACAGAAACTATTTCATTGTCACTCATACGAATAGAACATCCGGCTTCTTTCCAAATACAGAACAGGAACAGCTGTTGAATACATCTGCCTTTTCTGCATCATGAGAGATTGTTATGAGACAAGGATGGTAAAACTGACCTAGACCTCTGCTAGGATTTTGTTTGTCCCTGATAGTTTTTATTTATACCGGCCATAAGCTTTTCATTATACCATTAGCTTCCTTTATCAATTGTCTGCCTTTCCTAATTGCTACTAAGAGGTCTCCACAGGGGACGGTTCATAGATTCACAGAGTTTAAGGGTCCATTAGATCACCTAGCCTGGCCTACTGTATATCACAGACCAGAGAATTTCACCCAGGTACCCCGGCACTGAGGCCAGTGACGTGTGTTTGACTAAAGCATAACCCGTGGAGGGTGAGGACAGAGTTCTGGGTGTATGAGGGGAGAGCTCCACAGGAGGAGGGGAGGGGAGAGTTGAGGGGGGATAGGGGGGAAGGATCCCAGAAGAAGAAACACTGGAATGGGTTACCTAGGGAGGGGGTGGAATCTACTTCCTTAGAGGTTTATAAGGCTTGACAAAGCCCTGGCTGGGATGATGTAGTTGGGGATTGGATTGGTCCTGCTTTGAGCAGGGGGTTGGACGAGATGACCTCCTGAGGTCCCTGCCAACCCTGATATTCTGTGATTCTAAGGTGCTACAGAGTGACCCCTGTATCCATGGGGCGGCTGAGCATCGTGTGCCTGGGCTCCCCTGGGATGCCGCCAGGAGATGGAAGCTGGCAGGGGGTGGGGTCACTCACCACCAGCACGTGCTCCAGCAGCTCCAGGTAGCCGTTGGCGCACTCCTTGCCGTAACGCAGCGCCCGCAGCCGCACGTCCGCGCTCACCTCAGGGTGGTAGGCGGCTTCCTGAAAGCCGGAAAGAGTGAGCAGCCTCCGGCCCCGGTGCCCGCCCGCAGCCTCCGGCCCCGGTGCCCGCCCGCAGCCTCCGGCCCCGGTGCCCGCCCGCAGCCTATCGCCCTCCTGCCCCGCCCTGCCCCCAGTGCTCCCCCGAAACCTCCTGCCCCGCCCCCGGTGCCCCCCTGCAGCCTGTCGCCCTCCTGCCCCCGGTGCCCCCCCGAAACCTCCTACCCCGCCCCGGTGCCCCCCTGCAGCCTGTCACCCTCCTGCCCCCGGTGCCCCCCCGAAACCTCCTGCCCCGCCCCGGTGCCCCCCTGCAGCCTGTCGCCCTCCTGCCCCGCCCCGGCATGTCTCCGCTTACCTTGCAGGAGCGCAGCATGTCAGCGATGGCGCGGCGGCTCAGGTTGGCCGTGGCGATTACATCCTCCTGCCGACATGAGTTGCCGGCGGCCACGGCCTTGGCTGTCGCCATGGTGATGCCTTTGGTCATGCGGATAAAATCCTCTGGCGTCGAGGTCTTGGCTGGAGGCACCTGGGCGCAGAAAACCTGAGACGCGAGCAGTGGGGGTGAGACCAGGATGGGTGGGGGCAGGGGGCACAGAGTTAGGGCTGGGCAGGTACCGCAGCCTGGTCACTGCCTGACTTCCCAGCGCACGGCCCGCAGCCTCAGCTTGCCCGAGGCTGACCCGCGACATCCTGCTCCTTGGAGGCAGGCGCTGCCGGGGCACAGAGGGGCCCCGTGTCCCGGGTGTGTGTGGGGGGAAGAGTGGGCGCTGCCGGGGCGCAGAGGGGCCCCGTGTCCCGGGGGTGTGTGTGGGGGGAGCGGGCGCTGCCGGGGCGCAGAGGGGCCCTGTGTCCCGGGGGGGTGTGTGGGGGGGGAGCGGGCGCTGCCGGGGCGCACAGGGGCCCCGTGTCCCGGGGGGGGGGTTGTGTGGGGGGGGAAGAGCGGGCGCTGCCGGGGCGCAGAGGGGCCCCGTGCCCCGTGGGGAGTGTGGGGGGGGAAGAGCGGGCGCTGCCGGGGCGCAGAGGGGCCCCGTGCGGAGTGTGGGGGGGGAAGAGCGGGCGCTGCCGGGGCGCAGAGGGGCCCCGTGCCCCGGGGGGGGGAGCGGGCGCTGCCGGGGCGCAGAGGGGCCCCGTGCTGGGGGGAAGAATGGGCGCTGCCGGGGCGCAGAGGGGCCCCGTGCCCCGGGGGGAGTGTGTGGGGGGGAGCGGGCGCTGCCGGGGCGCAGAGGGGCCCCGTGCCCCGGGGGGGGAGCGGGCGCTGCCGGGGCGCAGAGGGGCCCCGTGCCCCGGGGGGGGTAGCGAGCGCTGCCGGGGCGCAGAGGGGCCCCGTGCCATTTCACTCCACCCCTGAGCCGGGTGCTGGGTGCAAAGGCAGTTGGTGAGGAAGGGGCAGCTCCGAGCAGAGGGGCGCTGGCCCGGCCCTTGCTCACCGCCAGCTCCTGCCGGATGTGCTCTATCGTGGCCTCCAGCGCACGGGTCCCCTTCGTGGCCTCATCCTCCACGGCCTTCACCGTCTTCAGCAGGGAGGTGACGTTGGTGACCATCACCTGGCAGACAGAGAGGGAGGCTCAGTGACTCACCGCGGGGAGCCCCCAGCTCTCCTCCGCCCCCCACGGCCCCTATCCCTCCGCTCCGCCCCCCACGGCCCATATCCCTCTCCTCCGCCACCAGCTCTCCTCTGCCCCCCACAGCCCATGCCCCATATCCCTCCACTCCGCCCCCACCTCTCCTCCGCCCACCACAGCCCCTATCCCTCCACTCCGCCCCCAGCTCCCCTCCGCCCCCCACAGCCCATATCCCTCCGCACCAGCTCTCCTCTGCCCGCCACAGCCCATACCCCATATCCCCCTAAGTGACCCCCTACTCCCCAGTACCCCCACACACACCCTGCCCTGCCAGTGACCCCCTTCCCTAGTTAACCCCCTACCACCTGATTTTCTTCCCCTGTGCACCCTGCTCCATCCCCTCCCGCTATGTGCCCAGCTCCACTCTTCCTCCATCTGCCCACACACTGACCTTGGCCGAGTTCTTCAGCTGGTAGACGGAGGGGTCATCCCCGGCTTTGCCGGCCGCCGCCTTGGTAGCACTGATCAGGTCCCCAAGCGCCTTGGCCACGTCTTTGACTGCATTGATCAGAACCACCTGGGAAGGAGCAGGGCCAGGTCAGTGGCTTGGCTGGTGCCCCACAGTGTCGGGCGGGGAGGAGGCAGGCTGAGACGGGAGCGAGCTGAATGTGCCGGGTCACCAAAGGCCAGGCCCCACCCCAGCCCAAATGCCATGTGGTACCAGATCTTACCTGAGTCTCAGGGTCCTCGGAGCCCAGGCTGGCAGCACCCAGCTTCACCACTTCTGCAAGGCGGGTGATGGTGGCCACAGAAGACTGGGCAGCCTGGGCCAGCTTCTCCTGGCTGGCAGTGGCATTCTGCACCAACACCTTGGTGTCCTCCACCAGTGCCTTGGCTGTCTTCAGGATGCCCTCCCTGTGGGAGACCCATGAGTCAGAGACCAACGGCCTGCACACATCCTCTGCGGCTGAATCACAGAATATCAGGGCTGGAAGGGACCTCAGGAGGTCATCTAGTCCAACCCCCTGCTCAAAGCAGGGCCAATCCCCAACTAAATCATCCTCGCCAGGGCTTTGTCAAGCCGGGCCTTAAAAACCTCTAAGGAAGGAGATTCCGCTACCTTCCTAGGTAACGCATTCCAGTGTTTCACCACCCTCCTAGTGAAAAAGTTTTTCCTAATATCCAACCTAAGCCTCCACCACTGCAACTTGAGACCATTACTCCTCGTTCTGTCATCAGCTACCATTGAGAACAGTCTAGAGCCATCCTCTTTGGAACCCCCTTTCAGGTAGTTGAAAGCAGCTATCAAATCCCCCCTCAATCTTCTCTTCTGCAGACTAAACAATCCCAGTTCCCTCAGCCTCTCCTCGTAAGTCATATGTTCCAGATCCCTAATCATTTTTGTTGCCCTCCGCTGGACTCTCTCCAATTTATCCACATCCTTCTTGAAGTGTGGGGCCCAAAACTGGACACAGTACTCCAGATGAGGCCTCACCAGTGCCGAATAGAGGGGAACAATCACGTCCCTCGATCTGCTGGCAATGCCCCTACTTATGCAGCCCAAAATGCCATTGGCCTTCTTGGCAACAAGGGCACACTGCTGACTCATATCCAGCTTCTCGTCCACTGTAACCCCTAGGTCCTTTTCTGCCGAACTGCTGCCGAGCCATTCGGTCCCTAGTCCGTAGCGGTGCATGGGATTCTTCCGTCCTAAGTGCAGGACTCTGCACTTGTCCCTGTTGAACCTCATCAGATTTCTTTTGGCCCAATCCTCTAATTTCTCTAGGTCCCTCTGTATCCCATCCCTGCCCTCCAGCGTATCTACCTCTCCTCCCAGTTTAGTGTCATCTGCAAACTTGCTGAGGGTGCAAGCCACACCATCCTCCAGGTCATTAATGAAGATATTGAACAAAACCGGACCCAAGACTAACCCTTGGGGCACCCCACTTGACACCGGCTGTGAAATAGACATGGAGCCATTGATCACTATGGGTGTGTGCAGCACAGACAGGTGGGGCCACAGTGCGCCCCCCATGGCCTGCCCCACCCTTTCTGGGGGGAAAACAGGTCACAGAAAGCACTGCCTGCCCTGTGTGTGCATGTGTTACAGCTGGTAGGGGACTATGAGGGGGGGGGGGGAGGAGAAGAGCCCAACCACGCAGCCCGCACCCGCTGTGTGTGAGAGAGAGAGAGCGAGAAAGAGAGAGCGAGTTGTGCCCGGCCTGCCACTTGCATCCACCCCTTCTGAGGGGGTGGAGTCAGACAGCATGGTGGGCACCCAGCCCCGCCCTCTGGGCAGAGCCATGCCCGAGGGACATGTGAAGGAAGGATCATATAGCCAGCCCCCCGGGGGCTGTGTTTGGATTGCCCAGTGGGCTCCCCGTCCAGCCCGGTACCGGTGGTCAGCGAAGGTCTCGGCATTCTCCCGGTTCAGCGTCCCCGCGGTGGCGAACATGATGGTGGTGTCGAGGTCGGCAATGATCCCGGAGACGGCACTGGCTGCAGTGATGCAGGCCTGGGTCCCGCGGTTCCCGGCCTGCAGGGCTGCCAGCACATGGGACACCTGCGGGGAGGAGGCTGGGATGACCCTGAGACCGATGGTGAGTGTAGGGATCCCGCTCATTGCTATCCCTGTCACAACCCATCACTGTTTCGGCACCAGCAGACACCACCCCAGCTGCCCCCCTCCCACAGCTTGGCAGCAGCTGAAGCTGCTGGGCATCCGCTCTGCCATGCAAACTAGACCCTGTGCCACTGCATAGGCAGGTCTGGAAGGGCAGCAAGCAGCTGGCACATACCAGGGACCAGAAAGAGAAGTGCCAACATCAGACTCACATGGAGAGAGAACATGAGGGAGTCCAGAAAGCAATGCAGAGGAGCTGGGGGGCATATGCCAGGCATAGGGGTCTAGCGGGAATCCAGCAGGCACAAAGGGGCCGGGGGGGCACATGCTGGGTACAGTGGGCATGGGGCACGCCCAGGTATAGGGGTCTAGCGGGAATCCAGCAGGCACAAAGGGCCGTGGGGCACATGCTGGTCCAACCCCACGCTCCGTTCTCCCACTAGTTTTTCTGCCCATGCCCCATTCCTCTCCCCACTGCCAGCCACTCCACGCTCACTCCTGCCTCATCACCTTCTCAGACACTTTGCGCGCACACTCGATCAGCTCCTTCTTCGTGTAGGCATCGCTGGGGCTGCACTGCAGGGCTCCGGCCTTTGTCACCAGGGCAGCACAGCCGTGGCCCAGCTCCTGCACCCGGTTCTTGATGTGGGAGCCAATCTAGGAACCAGTGCATACGGTGGCATGACCCAGAGCAGAGTCACCACCACCCTCCACAGGGGAGCTGAGACAACCTCAATATCCAGTGGGAAATCCCAACTGCCCTGCCCCATGGAGACTCACCGCTCTCACCCCAAGGGAGACCCTGCCCTTCTCCAACCCCCAATGGGAGATCCCAGCGCTGCCCATTCCAATGCTCCCCCTGCCCCAGTGAGAGATTGCAGCACTGCCCATTACCCCCGCCCCAGTCTCCAGTGGGAGGCCCCCGCGCTGCCCCCATCCTCAGGCCCCAGTGGGAGGCCCCTGTGCTGCCCCCCGGCACTCCTCACCTCATCGTTCTCAGCAGTGATGGCAGCAGGCTTGGCCTGGTGAGCCAGCTGCCCGTAGTCGCTGGTGAGTTGGTTGGCCAGCGTGCCCAGCTCGTCCGGGTTGGTGGTGGATTTGGTGACCTGCAGGCAGAAGATGCGTGAGAAGATCCCATCACACCCAGGAACCGCTGGCCCTACAGCATCAGCGAGCCAGCCCAGTGCTGCCCTCGCGTCCCTGGAGAAGGCCTTGCAGGGACTTGTGCAGCAAGGCTGCACGCGGCCCCTGCCATCTTCCCCAGACAGAGAAGGGGTGAAATGGGGAGGCCCAGAAGTCACTGTCTGCCCCCAACACTCACCATCTCCTGCACCGTCACTGCAATGGCCTTGGCTGTCTTGACCATGGTGGTCTGGTAATCCACAAAGGTCCCCTCCGGCTCCCCCATGGGCCCCTCATCCAGCTGCCAGAGAGAGAGAGTGAGCACCATTAATGGGATTCAGCCTGCTCACCACCTCCCTGAGCACCCCCCGGCAGGCAGGATCCCACAATGCCCCAGCCTGGGCCTCCCACCACATTTCTCCAAAGGCTTCCCCGAACATGCCCTCCCTGGACTGTGCCACTGGGTACCGTAGGCAGCCTGCTCTGGCTGGACAGAGGGGCACGTGGCCCTCCCTGCCCCTCCTCATTCCCAATCACACTCAGTGCCAGGGTCATAGCCAAGTCTGAGGTTCACAGGTTCCAAGGCCAGACGGGACCACTGCGATCATCCAGGCTGACCTCCTGCCCCGAAACAATTCCTAGAGCCCATTGCTTAGAAAACCATCTGATCTTGAGTTAACTGTTGTCGGTGATGGAGAATCCACCGCCCCTGGGTAAGCTGTTCCAATGATTAAATTACTCTCCCCATTAAAAACGTACCCCTCATTTCCAGTCTGAGTTTGTCTCGCTTCAACTTCCAGACACTGGATCATGTTAGACTTTTCCTGGCTAGACTGAAGAGCCCTTTAGCAAATTTCTGTTCCCCATGTAGGGACTTACAGACTGGCATCAAGCCACCCCTTCACCTTCCCTTTGTTAAGGGAACAGATTGAGTCCTGTAGCCTTTCACTACGGATGTGTGTGAATAGCCCCCGCCTCGGCCCGTGGTAGTGCTCTAGACCAGAGCTTCTCAAACCAGGGGGCACAGAATGTATTCCGGGGGGCATGAGAAGCCGCTCTGCCTTTGGAGCTGGGCGGCTGGGGAGTGGCAGCCGCTGGCTGGGCACCCAGCTCTGAGCAGCGGAGAAGGGTGGCAGCGGGGGGTGCTGAGGCTTTGATGGACCCCAGCCGGGAACTGATGTGATTCCTCCTCCGGCCGCTGCGCTTCGGGAGCCAGGTGGGCTGCCCCCTGGCCCTGGGGTTCCCGCTGCTGCCGGGTGGGTCCCTGGCTGCTCTGGTGGGCCTGGGCTGCTCCGAGCCCCTCTGCCCTTGAGCGCCCGCCCCCTCTGCCCGCAGCCAGCCCCCTGCCCTGCCCACAGCCAGCTCCGCACCCCCTGCCTCCAGCTAGCTCTGCCCCATGCCCCTGTCTGCAGCTGGCCCCACATCCACTGGTGCCCTGCAGTTCCCAGGGCAGTAACCCTGCACACCTGCTTCAATGAGGGGGGCAGGGAGCAGCTGGGACCCACACATGTGCACACCCTAGGATGACTAGGCAGCAAGTGTGAAAAATCAGGACGGGGGTGGGGGGTAATAGGAGCCTATATAAGAAAGAGACCCCAAAATCAGGACTGTCCCTGTAAAATCAGGACATCTGGTCACCCTAGCACACCCCCAGGGAATGGCGGGGACCCACACCTGTGAAACGGAGCTCATTTCTAGGTCAGGCCCATCTTTTTAACGAAGAACTTTAGGTAGGGTTAACACACCCGTATTTTCCTGGCCTTGTCCACTTTTTGGTTCTTAAATCGCCGTGCGGGAGGAATTTTTGAATTTTTAAAATTCCTCCCGGGAAAATACAGACGTATGGTAACCCTGTTGGTACAAAAAAATACATACTGGGGCACATCCCTTACATCAGGGCTTTCTATAGAGAACCGATCGTTAAGATTTTGGCAGCTCATCACTGGCCGTATATGTACTTGTGTGGAGGGAGGAGGTGGAAACTACAACAGACACAAGGAAGTGGGCACAATCCAGTCAATTTGAGAACCACTGCTCTAGACAGCTGCGTGGACAGCACTCTGCAGCTGTGGCTTGGGCCCACCTGCCACCCGAGGACTCAAAGCCCAAGCCCCTGCCCCAGCTTCGAAGGCTGACTGCACGGCGATCTGTCGGGCGCGAGGGCGAGCCCCACTAGCCCACGTCTGTTGATCCCGCAGGCTGCGCAGACGTAGGCTAAGGTACGTTTTCCAGTCCTTTAACTGCTCTCAGGGCTCTGCTCGGGAAGGAGTAGCGCCTGGGATGGGCCCATCTCATGCCACGTGACGGAGGAGGCAGGGACCCCAAATCCACCCAGCACTTTATCCCTGAGCCTGTGGGCAGAAGTCCCTGGATTCTAGGGCACAAGATGGCAGCCATCAGGAAACCGCACCCGTCCCTGCCCAGGCCAATCCTTGCCCTCCTCTCGGCCCCTCGCTGTGCATTCTGTGCTCCCCCTTGCCTGGTTTATGGCCTGGGTGATGGAGTCCACCATGCCCCCGACGACCCCGGCAGCGCTGGCAGCCTCATTGAGAGTGGTGGTCAGGTCCTCCACAGCTTCCTTCATCATCTGCACCGCCTCCTCCAGCGCCTCCTGTGTGTGCGCGGCTTGCTGCAAGCACAGGCCTGCGTCAGGCCGAGGCAGCCACCGGCAGGGTACGGTGGCGGATGAGAACCAGTGGCCGGGAGCACTTGGGCCTGTGCTCACGGAACCCTCCTTGGTCGCCTCCCATGCACCCGCCCCAACGTCGTGTTACACACACTCGCGGCTGGGGACATGCCTAAAATGCCCTACTGCGGGCCGCCCTGCACAAGCGCCCACCACCCCAGCACAGGCTCTCACCTGGCATGTGTGCCTGAAATCACACACCAATGCAGCGTGTGAGCCTCGCATGGGCCAGGAGGGATTAATGAGCCGTGGTGCGCTCTACCAACCCTGCCCCTCGCCCCTGCATGAGCGGTCAGGCATGGAGGGGGCGGTAAAAGTGGGGAGCTGGCTCTAAGGGCTGGGCAGTGACCAGGAAGAAAAGCAGTCTGGCTGGGCCAGCAGCTGACTGAAGGGCTGGCCTGCAAGAGGCAGGGCTGACCCTGCCTGTTAGTTTGCTTTGCTACCAGGAACCCACTGGCAGGCTGCAGCTGGGGCCTGCCTGAAAGGAGGCGGCTGAAAGCTGGGCCCAGGAGGGCAGGGATTCCTTTGGTTCGTGTTTATGTTGGACTTCAACTTGGGGATTCTCCAGACTGGGCCGGCCCCCCAGTGACTGGGCCGGGGGCTAAGCAACGCGTGCTGAGGTGTCCACTGGGGAAACTGAGGCACAGCTGGTGCAGTGGTGCACTGCACCATGAGGGGTGCACAGGGATGGCACCTCTGCTACACACGCGCACACACGCAATACGAGACCCTGCTGCAGGTGTGCACACAACTGGAGATGGGCTGCACCACTCCTCCGCCCCCACACTCAGACATGCTTTGGGCAGCCCCCCTCCTGCTCTGGAGGGAGTGCCTCCCGCTCGCACCTTGGGGTTCCCGCCGGCCTCCTTGGCCGTGTACAGCATCTGCAGGGCAGACTCGGACAGCGTCTTGGTCTGGTCCAGGAGGTTCATCTGCTGCTGGTGGTTGAGCGTCTTGGACGCAGCACCGACAGCGGCCAGAATGAGCGGCTCGAAGTACTGAGCCATCTGGGACACCTGGGGAAGAGCAGCATTAGTCCCAGGGCGGACTGAGGCTAGTCCTCCTCGCCAGGCGCCCCAACGCAGGCCCCATCCCCCACGTCCAGCAGGCACAGTACTTCCTGCCCCAAGGCACCCCGGCTCCAGTCCGTTACCTTGTGTCCCAGCTGCGAGGCCTCTGCTCTGGCAGCACTAGCCACAGGCTCAATCAGATTGCTGATCTCCTGAACAGCAGTGATCATCTGGTTGTGCAAAGCCTGGGGGAGACACCGAGAAATAAGGCTGCCCCACGGCCAGGCCCTGGGGGCTGGAGTCACAGGGCCTGGCCAAGGGACCTAGAGGGGGAAGGGGGATGAAAGCCCAGGCTACTGGCCTGCCCCAGGAGCAGGTGGCAGTGACTTGGTCACCGGACTATCCCAGCGGGGCTGGTTTGGGGGCTGAGAAGTTAGACCCCCCACCAGGGGTCTGTCTAAGCCACACCCTTTGGCATGTCAGGGCAGCCAGGCTGGTGCTGGCCACTGCCTGCCCTATACAATAGAACCCCGCTCTACGTGATCACTGGGGTGCACAAGTGTGTGACCACGTGCCCCACACAGGAGAGGGCAGTTGGTCCCCAGAGTCACTTGGCAGGGACCCAAGAGAAGGGCAGGTCCCCGTGGGACCCGCTCTGCAGGATGCCCGGCACCAGTCACACAGGGCGGGGAGCCAGGCAGGGGCTGCGGGGAACTGGTGCATGACCGCCAAATCCCAGCATCTCTCATGGCAGCAAGGGGGGGCTCAGCCAGGAAGCAGCCGCTGCATCTGCCCTAGGGACAATCCCGGGATCTGTGGGGTGCAGGTGCAAGGCAGGGTTCCAGGAATGCTGAGGGAGCAGAGCCCCCATCGGGGTAAGGCAGATTTCCAGACTCTGTGCTGAATTTAACAGCAGTTCGGTCAGTTTCCCCAGGCGTCAGGCTCCTGCTAAGAAGGGGAGCCCCTGACTTTGGGGGGTGAGGCTGTGCAGGGAGCTCTCTCTAGAGAGCAGCCCTCAGCCCCAAGCATGGCAGCCACTTGTTTCTGGCCTTTCCCCTAAGAGCAGGGGACAGAGGCACCCTGGCTGAGAGGGGCTGGGAGCAGCCTGCGCTGGGGGAGTACAGAACCCCCAGACAAAGGGCCCATGCTGCCCCCCAGACTCACCTCCTGGGAGATGCCCTCTCGGGGGGCCAGCTGCTGGCTGATGGCAGCCAGGGAGGCCTGGTCCACATCCCGCATACACTTGTTCAGCACCTCGATGGCCTCGTCGCACTCCCGCTGCCCGGGGGCCTTATCCCTGTGTGACAGCTCACTGTCAGCAACGCCCGGGCCAGGACAGAGCCTCAGCTTCCCCCAGGGCAGAGTGCAGGGAAGCCACGGCCCAGGGGAAGGCCAGGCTAGCACCCCAGGCTGTTCACCCCTCCATTGCCTCCTCCCAGAGCCACGGGGAACCCAGTCCCAGGCCCACCCACTGGGCAGCTGCCCGTCCTGAACCCAGACAAATGGCCCCAGCCCTGCTGTGCGGGAGCAGGAACAGGAGCATGGTGCTGGAAGTGTTCATGGCTTTCCTCCAGCTCCATCCCAGCATGCATCGCTGCACTTCACTCAGACTGGTCTCCCCATCTCCGGGCCAGCACGCCGCCATCATCCTTCCTTGCCCAGCGGCTGCTGTGGACACTGCCAATCACACCCTCCTTTTCCTGGGCTCCCATCTCCCTGTCCCCTCCCACACAGATCCCTGCTTCAGCGCCTGGAATGCCTTGTTCCCACCCAGGCAGGCGCTGCCCAGCCCTGGTGCACAACCGGCCGCCACAGAGACGCCCAGCAGGGAAATGGCTTGTGAGTCCTGGTCTGGGCTCTAGCAGCAACGCCCCATGAGGTGAACGTGGCTGCTGCCCGTTTCGGAGCCCAGCTGCCTGCAGACCCAGGCAGACGACCCTGCGTCCCTCCCACTTGTGGCATGTTTCCAAGCCAGGATAGAGGCTTTGCGTCTAAACGAGATCTGAGCCGTGGCCCCAGGATCCCCAGCCCAGCCCGCAGCTCCAGGCAGCTGAGAGGAGAGCAGACTCTGGAGGTGAGACCCCAGCAATCGGCCTGCACTCACCGCATGTTGGTGATCAGCTTCTTGATGGAATCAGAGACGGTGCGGGAGTGACCGGCCAGCACCGACCACTTGGGCGGGTCCTTGGGGTTGACAGCCAGAGAGCGGGCTGTCTGGATGAGGCCTGCCGAGCTCTCCAGCATGGTCTTGGCAGAGGTGATGATGGGCTCCATGGCTCTGCGCCCCTGCCAGGGAGAGATGATGGCCTCTGTGACCCAGAGGCACTGCCTGCTCTCTGCAATGAAGTCCCCCTGTCCTCAGCAATCTCCCCTCCCCCTCCAATTCCCCCCATATCTGACCTCATCACCCTCTTCCCATATCCCCTCCAGTTCCCTGAGACCTACCCCATCCCCACACACCTGATCCAGGAAGCCACCCCAATCCCATCCCCCAGGGCTCTTGCAGTCTGAGCTAGGAAGAGGCAGTCCCTGACACCCCCCGTGCCCAGTGGCTGTGAGCCCCTGTAGGGCACGCTCCATGCCCGCCCCGTGGCAGCTCTCACCTCAGGGCTGATCTGGGCAGGGATGGTAGCGAACTCTGGGTTGGAGGCGAAGGCTGTCAGGTTATCCACGGCCTCAATGAGGGGGGCGGTGGCTGCCCGGCATCGCTCCCGGTTGTCCTCATTAAAGGCTCCGTCCAGCGCCTGAGACAGTGGGAGAGACCAGCTGGTTACTGCAGTGGGCCCAGACGCCAGCCCTGCTGCCCCCCCCCATGCCCCTGCTGCCCACTCCCCAGTGCGGTCGCCAGGGACCCCCTGAGCAGCCAGCCAAGGGGGTGATGCTTCTCTCCCACGTCGCGCAGGGGCAGAGAGGTACCTTGATGGTCTTGACCAGGTTGGCCGTGCTGTTGGCCACCTCCTTGGCGGACTGGACGAATTGGCGCTTGGCGACGGGGTTAGCGGTGCGGGAGGAGGCCAGGCGGCAGGTGTTGCACAGGGCTGAGGTGTGCTTAGCTACGATGGTGGCGGCCGATAGCACCTGCAGAGAGGGGCAGGGGTCATGCGCCATCCTGTCCAGCCCTAGATCCCAGCTCCAACCCCTCCTGCCACCAGGGGAGAGGGGCCTCCCTGCACTTCCCCGCCTCAGCCCTGCCCGTCCCCGTGTCCTGCTCCTCCCACAAGAGCAGAGACTCCCTGCACCCTGCTCCCTCACCCCCACAGAGCAGGACCAGAGGGGTCACCCAGCATCCACTCCTGGACCAGCCCCCCACAAAGTGGGGACAGGAGGTGCCTGGAGTGCCCATTGCCACAGCCCCATCGAACCCCCAGGTGACAGACAGGGCCTGGCTGAGCCAGCAGGGACCCACGCCCGAAGTGCCTGGAGCCGTGTCATTAGCCAGCTTGGTTCTGGCCCCAGCCACAACACTGGGCTCTGCCTCCCAGTCACAAACCCCCAGGGCTGGTGCCACACCATGCCCAGCACTCAGCCCTTCCAGCTGCTCCTACGTTCCCTGCCTGTGAGCGCGGGAGGGAGCCTGGTGCCCAGACAGTCTGCTCCTTCCCAGTGCCCTCACTCACCTGGGACTGCGTGCAGGCCGGGTCCACCAGGTTCTGGCAGGCCATCTGGATTGCTTGGTTGGCTCTGGCAAACTGGGTGGGGTCCACTAGGCCCTGCTGTCCGGCCTGGCTGTTAGGGTCCGAAACAGCCACCAGATAGGCAGCCTGGGAGCACCAGAGAGAGGGGAGAAGTTGGGAACAGAATCAGGGCCAGACAGGCCTAGCAGTCGGGGGTGAGGCAGCGTGGGGAGGGGCTCTGGGGGATGGCACAGGGGGTGAGGGGTGGGGATGAGGCAGCAGGGGGAGGGGCTTTGGGGGGATGGCCCACAGGGGAGGGACGTGGGGGTGAGGCAGTGCGGGCAGGGGCTCTGGGGGACGGTGGGAGTGGGGACAGGTTTGGGGACACAGGTGGCAGTGTAGGGAGGGGCTCCAGGGCACGCAGTGGCCATGCAGGGACGGGGGCTCCGGCAACCGGCCCCAGCGCTGTTGCGAGGGGCTGAGGCCAAAGGCTGGGCTGAGGTCTCTCTCACCTGAGCTGCGGCCTCAGTGAACCCGCAGAGTGCCTTGGAGGCTGTGCTGATCGATTCCCCGAACTCGGGCAGTTTGCTGTTCTTGGCATGCTGGGAAATTCCAGCCATGGCTTCGCCCAGAACCTGCCGGAGAGAGAGGTGTCCAGACACCCCACAATGCCCCGTGAGTGAGCATGAGATGGCTTGGCGGGGTGGACAGAGAGACAGACAGACACGCTGCCCCTGCTGTGTCCAAGGTCCACATTGTCCAGCCTTCAGCATCACCCACCTCTCTCTGCTCACATTGCTCATACCATGGCCCTGGGTCCTGTTCTGGCCACCTCCCTCCTCTGCCCCCCCATCTCAAGGGCATCACGTTCAGGCTTCCTCTTCTCCCCGTTCAGGCCCTTCACGGCTCAACTGGCCCCACTCACCCACACTTATGCCATTGCCCCCCCTGCCTGGCTACTCCTTCCACAAACCTCTCCACTGCTCTGGGAGGCCAGACCCTCTCCCCTTGTGCCCTGATGGGAACCAGCCCGCTAATGTGGGGCTGCGAAGAGCCCAGGAGGAGAGCTAGGCCTTCAGCACAAACTTCTCTGCAGAGGTCTTATCCCTCCCTGCACTACATGGGTGGGTGGGGTACCAGGCACACTGCGGGCACTTTGGGGAACAGCAGGGACAAGATGCCCTGGATAGAGACAAGCAGTCCACCTAGAGGAAACATGCGTCCCTGCCCTGGAGCTCAGTCAGGCCATGGGACCAGCAGCCCAGACCCTATGTTCAATGGGTGGAAGGGGTCCAGGCACCCAGGAGCACAGGGTAGGGGAGACCTCAGACACCGACTGGCATGAGGAGAACAGGAGAAAAGCCTGCCCGGCACTGCGACTGGCCCAGGCCACGAATGGCCAGAATCCCGGAGATGTTGGTCTCTGCACAAGAACCCGAGCCCCTGGAGCATTCCCCTGGGCAGGGCCCTAGAGAGACCTGGGCAGCCAGGGACAGGCAGAGCCAGCACGGGCGAAATGGCATACGCATGGACATAGAGTGAGAGCAAGTCACTGCACCTGTCAAGCAGGAAGGAGCGGGAAACCAGCTGGGAGTGACTAACTCAATGGGCTTTCCCAAACAGACACCAATACCCACCCTCCCCCACCAAGCCCCAGCTCCCCACGAATCACCCACCCGCTCCTCCCCCCGATCCAGCTCCAGCCACGTGCCACCTATGCCAGCTCCAGCCACGTGCCCCCTGTGCCTCCATATCCCCAGCCTCACCTTGGAGTTCTCCATGACGCTGTCCAGGCAGTTGAAGTAGGACATGTCATTGACGGCCTGGGTGGGGTTCTCCAGCAGCTCCCGCACCGTCTGCAGGGGGAGACGTGTCAGAGTGAGCAGTGGGGGGACTGAACAGTGAAGCTGAAAGTCCCCCCTTATCCTCCATTCCCGAATGTTCAGAGCCACAGCCAGGCCCCCACAATGTGATCAGTAGGAAGGGCTCAGGGATATCATGCTCCGCACCACCCGCAGTGCGTCCCCCTTCCTCGGGTGGCCCTCCGCCACCCCCAGCTCTCCCAGTGCATCCCCTGCCTCGGGCTGCCCCTCACCTCCAGCTCCCGCAAGGCGTTATCACACTCCTTCTGGCCCGGAGCCTGCTGGGTGCACATTGTGATCAGCTGGTTAATGCTGTCGGTCACGGCCCTGCAAAAACAAGGGGGTACTTTTCATTCTGCCAGATGGAAGCAAGACTGCTCCCCCGACCTCACCGGGTCCACCAGCACAGGCCATCATCCGCTTCCCAAAGCTGGAGTAACTATCCCTACTGTGAGCACCAACAAAACCCTCACTGGACGAGTAAACTGGCCCAGCTGGACGCAATTCTCCGACTGCTACAACACTGGGATCCTGCACGACATCTCTATTGATATAATAGGCATCACAGAAACCTGGTGGAGTGAGGACAATCAATGGGACACAATCATTCCGGGGTACAAAATATATCGGAAGGACAGAACAGGTCATGCGGTGGCTGTGTGTGTGGGGAGGGGGGGGAAGTGGCACTATATGTGAAAGAAAATGTAGAATCAAATAAAATAAAAATCTTAAATGAATCCACATGTTCCATAGAATCTCTATGGATAGTAATCCCAGGCTCTAATAAGAACAACACAATAGGGATCTATTATCGACCACCTGACCAGGACAGTGATAGTGACGATGAAATGCTAAGGGAGATTAGAGAGGCTATCAAAATAAAGAACTCAATAATAGGGGATTTCAATTATCCCCATACCGACTGGGTACATGTCCCCTCAGGACGAAATGCAGAGACAAAATTTCTAGATACTTTCAATGACTGCTTCTTGGAGCAGCTGGTACAGGAACCCACAGGGGGAGAAGCAACTCTCGACCTAGTCCTGAGTGGAGCGCAGGATCTGGTCCAAGAGGTAACTATAACAGGACTGCTTGGAAAGACCATAATATAACAACATTTAACATTCCTGTGGTGGGAAGAACAGTGCAGCAGCCTGACACAGTGGCGTTTAATTTCAGAAAGGGGAACTATACAAAAATGAGGGGGTTAGTTAAACGGAAATTAAAAGGTACAATGACTAGAGTGAAATCCCTGCACGCTGCATGGACACTTTTCAAAGACACCATAATAGAGGCCCAACTTAAATGTATACCCCAAATTAAAAAACACAGTAAAAGAATTAAAGAGCCACTGTGGCTTAACAACCATGTAAAAGAAGCAGTGAGAGATAAAAAAAAGCATCTTTTAAAAAGTGGAAGTCAAATCTTTTGATACTAAACTGGGAGGAGTGGTAGATACGCTGGAGGGGAGGGATAGGATACAGAAGGACCTAGACAAATTGGAGGATTGGGCCAAAAGAAATCTGATGAGGTTCAATAAGGATAAGTGCAGGGTCCTGCACTTAGGACGGAAGAACCCAATGCACAGCTACAGACTAGGGACCGAATGGCTAGGCAGCAGTTCTGCGGAAAAGGACCTAGGGGTGACAGTGGACGAGAAGCTGGATATGAGTCAGCAGTGTGCCCTTGTTGCCAAGAAGGCCAATGGCATTTTGGGATGTATAAGTAGGGGCATAGCGAGCAGATCGAGGGACGTGATCGTTCCCCTCTATTCGACATTGGTGAGGCCTCATCTGGAGTACTGTGTCCAGTTTTGGGCCCCACACTTCAAGAAGGATGTGGATAAATTGGAGAGAGTCCAGCGAAGGGCAACAAAAATGATTAGGGGTCTGGAACACATGAGTTATGAGGAGAGGCTGAGGGAGCTGGGATTGTTTAGTCTGCAGAAGAGAAGAATGAGGGGGGATTTGATAGCTGCTTTCAACTACCTGAAAGGGGGTTCCAAAGAGGATGGCTCTAGACTGTTCTCAATGGTAGCAGATGACAGAACGAGGAGTAATGGCCTCAAGTTGCAGTGGGGGAGGTTTAGATTGGATATTAGGAAAAACTTTTTCACTAAGAGGGTGGTGAAACACTGGAATGCGTTACCTAGGGAGGTGGTAGAATCTCCTTCCTTAGAGGTTTTTAAGGTCAGGCTTGACAAAGCCCTGGCTGGGATGATTTAACTGGGATTTGGTCCTGCTTCGAGCAGGGGGTTGGACTAGATGACCTTCTGGGGTCCCTTCCAACCCTTATATTCTATGATTCTATGAAATCCTAGTGAGGTAAATAGAAAGGAGTATAAACACTGCCAAATTAAATGTAAAAAGCTAAAAAGAAGTTTGAAGAACAGCTAGTCAAAAACTCAAAAGGTAATAAAATGTTTTTTAAGTACATCAGAAGCAGGAAGTCTGCTAAACAACCAGTGGGGCCCCTGGACGATCGAGATATAAAAGGAGCACTTAAAGACGAGAAAGTCATTGCAGAGAAACTAAATGAATTCTTTACTTCAGTCTTCACGGCTGAGGATGTTAGGGAGATTCCCAAACCTGAGCCATCCTTTGTAGATGACAGATCTGAGGAATTGTCACAGACTGAAGTGCCATTAGAGGTGGTTTTGGAATTAATTGATAATCTTAACAGTAACAAGTCACCGGGACCAGATGGCATTCACCCAAGAGTTCTGAAAGAACTCAAATGGGAAACTGTGGAACTATTAACTATGGTTTGTAACCTGTCCTTTAAATCAGCTACTGTACCCAATGACTGAAAGATAGCTAATGTAACGCCAATATTTAAGAAGGGCTCTAGAGGTGATCCTGGCAATTACAGACCGGTAAGTCTAACGTTAGTACCGGGCAAATTAGTTGAAACAATAGCAAAGAATAAAATTGTCAGACACATAGAAGAACATAAAAATTGTTGCGCAAAAGTCAACATGGTTTCTGTAAAGGGAGATCATGTCTTACTAACCAATTAGAGTTCTTTGAGGGGGTCAACAAACATGTGGACAAGGGAGATCCAGTGGACACAGTGTACTTCAGTTTCCAGAAAGCCTTTGACAAGGTCCCTCACCAAAGGCTCTTACGTGAATTAAGTTGTCATGGGATAAGAGGGAAGATCCTTTCATGGATTGAGAACTGGTTAAAAGACAGGGAACAAAGGGTAGGAATAAATGGTAAATTTTCAGAATGGAGAGGGGTAACTAGTGGTGTTCCCCAAGGGTCAGTCCTGGGACCAATCCTATTCAAGCTATTCATAAATGATCTGGAGAAAGGGGTAAACAGCGAGGTGGCAAAGTCTGCAGATGGTACTAAACTGCTCAAGATAGTTAAGACCAAAGCAGACTTTGAAGAACTTCAAAAAGATCTCACAAAACTAAGTGATTGGGCAACAAAATGGCAAATGAAATTTAATGTGTATAAAAGTAAAGTAATGCACATTGGAAAAAATAATCCCAACTATACATACAATATGATGGGGGCTAAATTTAGCTACAACTAATCAGGAGAAAGATCTTGGAGTCATCGTGGATAGTTCTCTGAAGACGTCCACATAGTGTGCAGCGGCAGTCAAAAAAGCAAACGGGATGTTAGGAACATTAAAAAATGGATAGAGAATAAGACGGAGAATATCTTATTGCCTTATGTAAATCCATGGTACACCCACATATTCAGATGTGGTCTCCTCATCTCAAAAAAGATAGACTGGCATTAGAAAAGGTTCAGAAAAGGGCAACTAAAATGATTAGGGGTTTGGAGTGGGTCTCATATGAGGAGAGATTAAAGAGGCTAGGACTTTTCAGCTTGGAAAAGAGGAGACTAAGGGGGGATATGATAGAGGTCTATAAAATCACGAGTGGTGTGGAGAAAGTGAATAAGGAAAAGTTATTTGCTTGTTCCCATAATATAAGAACTAGGAGCCACCAAATGAAATGAATGGGTAGCAGGTTTAAAACAAATAAAAGGACATTCTTCTTCACTCAGCGTGCAGTCAACCTGTGGAACTCCTTGCCTGAGGAGGTTGTGAACGCTAGGACTATAACAGGGTTTAAAAGAGAACTGGATAAATTCATGGAGGTTAAGTCCATGAATGGCTATTAGCCAGGATGGATAAGGAAGGGCGTCACTAGCCTCTGTTTGTCAGAGGGTGGAGATGGATGGCAGGAGAGAGATCCCTTGATCATTACGTGTTAGGTTCACTCCCTCTGGGGCACCTGGCATTGGCCACTTTTGGTAGACAGGATACTGGGCTGGATGGACCTTTGGTCTGACCTAGTATGGCCATTCTTATGTTCTTACCAAAGCAGCTTACCGCGGTTCACAAAACCGTTTACAAGCTGCCACCAAGTCCCTCCCAGGAGGTTGTTACAAGTCCCACGCTCCCTGCCTGGGTGAGGAGTGTGCAGAACTCCTCAAGCAACATGAAGCAAGTGGTGATTCAGATATTCCCACGTGTCTTTAGACGACGTGAACATTTCTAGCAGAGCAAATGAGAGCAGGGTACCATGGAATGGAACACGTGATGTCCAGCTGCAAAGGGCACCATGAGAGAGGCTGGTGCTGCTCAGAAGCCTCCAGCTAAGTGCCAGTCTCTCCGGACAGCTTTGCTGCCACCTGGCACGCACCGCAGAGCTGGATAAGGACAGGAAGGCTGAAGGAGAGGCGAAGAAACAACGGTGGTAATACAGACAGCACTACCGAAGGAGACTCCCAGCCTTTCCCCGAAGCAGAAAGAGAATGGGTGATCCAAAACAATGCCAACAGATACATCTCTCCTGAACTCCTGGAGAACCTGGGAAAAGCTATGGCGATCCAGCTTCGTATCTAGAGTCAGTCAGCAGAACAAAACACCTGAAATCTGGAGCAGAGGAAAAGCAACAGCCTTGCCAACACCTGAGAAAGATCCCTGACTTGCCACCACGTACTGCCCCACCTCTCTGCTAAGCTACTGGTACAAATATCCCTCGCAGAGTTGCCCCCACCCTCGCTACCCATCAGGCAGGTTTCAGATCAAACTGAAGTGCTGGCACTCAGCACCGGCCCTGAAAATGGCTTCCAGGCCCGGCAGACCACAGGTGCGGTATTCCTAGATTTTCCTGCTGCATAGGACAGGATCTGGCACACAGGCCTCCTGTGCAAACTGTCACTGGTCCTACGGAAGTGGGTTGTCTGACTGTAGGCCTGTTGCTGAGAGGCAGCTGGTTTCAAGGTTCACTTGGACAAAAACACAGCTTCTGGGAGTCCAACAATGGTCTATCCTCAGGGCCCAGTTCTATCACTGACACTTCCAGTGAACATCCCAGCACCACTCCCCGGCACTTTATTTACACAGACCACAGCTGTCTGGCAGTGCCGGACGGGGACTGCAAGCGTCTAGAAGTCCTGAACGCTACGTGACAGAGACAGCCTAGGATTGTGGAAGGGGGAGACTTAACCTAGTACCAAAAAAACAGTTTCAAGCTGCTTCCACCTACACCAAAACAGCCAACGAACAGCTTCTTGGAGGGGGACAGGCTGGTCTATGACCCAGAGCCTGTGTATCTAGGTGTTATGCTGGCCTGAACCATGACTGTCAAGGACAACTTCACCAAGACCTCACTGAAAATAGAAGAAACAAACTGAGGACCAGCCAGCTAGGTCTATGTGGGATGACCAGGCGCAGACCCTGCCTTGTGTTGTCCTGGAGCAGAGTCCGTCTCCCCACTGTGGCATTAGCGGACACACTGATGAATGAAGCCATACGTGCAGGCTGCACCCGTCGGCAAGGGCTGCCTGGTCTCTCGTGGCCTTGTACAATGCCCTTCCCCCAGCGATTCAATGGCTCAGACAGACTGTCTATGTAGATGCAAACACAATATATACATACAGGGTGCTTGATTGCCCAGCCAGAGGGCCCGGCACTGCAGGCACTCGCCCATCTCCCCCACACGGGGCTGGTCAGCAGGGCACTAGACTGTGAATGGCATCTCCTACCGTGCGGCAGCCGCCAGCTGGTTCTTGAGGTTGGGGGCAGTGGGGTCTGCGGAGAGCGCCTTAGCGGCCAGGAGCAGCTTGCTGGAGGACATAGAGATGCTCTTCAAGTTCGACACCACCTGTGCCTGGTCCTCCTTATTCTGCAACCAGCCAAAAGAGCCACCAGTCAGCCCTGCAGGTCACTCAGCCAGCTCCACTCAGCCACACCTCCTGGCTCTGCCCACACCCCCAGCAGCCTCTGCCAGGCTCAACCCACCAGGTGCCCTCCCCAATTCAATCAGAACTTACTGTGCCCTCTACCACCAGCCAGCCACCCCCTTCCCAACTCCACAAACAGCCGAACCGCCAGTCAGCTAACCCAGCAGTCACATCCCCATCTGGCCCAGGCACTGAGTAGCCAGCCAGGCACTGCATCAGCCTCTCACACCAACCCCCCAGCCATCCCACCTATAGCCAAATGGCTCTTCAGCCACCCGGCCAGGCACTGGGGAGCCAGCCAATCCCCCAGCCACCCACACCAACCCCGCAGCTAGCCAAAGACTGTATCAGCTGCTCATGCCAACCCCCCAGCCACCCACCCACTCACGCCAAACCGCCAGCCATCCCACCTTCCTGCCAAATGGCTCTTCCGCCACCTGGCCCAGACACTGGATAGCCAGCTGACCACCCCCCCCCCACCCAGTCACTGCATCAGCCACTCGCCAACCCCCAGACTAGCTAGCCACTGTACCAACCAACCACACCAACACACCAGCAATCCCACCTATCTGCCAAACACTCTTCAGCCATCCAGGCCAGGCACTGACTAGCCAACCATCCCCGGCCACTGTAACAGCTGCTCACCCCCCAGCCATCGACTGCCAATCAGCACAGCTGGCCAGCCGCTCACCCCACCCAGACACCTATTGTACTAATTGCTCCTGTAACCCCCTTGCCAACCAACCCACCCATTAAACACCCGCTGGGCTGGTCAGCAGCAAGGCGCCTGCTCTTACCGGGGACTGGCCAGCCATCTCCACGCCAGCCTCCAGGAACTCATTGAAGTCCTGCCCGAATTTGCCGGAGGACTTGGCCAGGTCTTGGGGGGTGCCCCGGGAGGCCTGCACCAACTCGTTGGCAGACTGGTTCAGCCCAGCTGCTGCCTGGTTCAGCTGGCTCTGTGCCTCCTGGAAGCTCTTGGTGCTGGGTGGGAGCTGGGAGCAGACACACAGGGGTTGTGAGGGGGTGACACGCAGGAGGCGGGAGGTCACGGCCACAGGCATCCAAGCCCTGCTCCCTCTGGGCAGTGCAAGGAGCCCTAGAGATGGGGCACATAAATTCCAACAGCGGGGCTGGCAGCAGCAGAGAGAGAGCCTGCCAGCGCCCACAGGCTGCCACCGCCTGGCGTGCCAGGAGCATGTCGCTGTGCCAGGCAAAGCGGCCATGCTGCTCAGACTGAGCAGTGCCTAGCCAGGCGGGGCACTCGCCGCTCAGAGGGGGGCTTAGCAGGGTACGTTGCTCCTCGTTCAGGGAGCTTCCCACTGAAAACATCCCCTGAAACGTGGCCCAGGGGGCATTTATAGAATCCTAGAATACCAGGGTTGGAAGGGACCTCAGGAGGTCATCTAGTCCAACCTCCTGCTCAAAGGGGCCCCCCCGCAGGACTTGGGCTGGGCACTTCAGACCGCAGTCTTCTTGGTGCTGTGAACGTGTCGTTGTGGAGGCGAAGTGGGGCTGAACCTTGGAGAACGGGTGTCAGAGTGAGCAGCCAGCTCACGTGGGGTGGGGGCCCCTCCTGGACTGGGCTGCAGGGAAGGATCGATCCAGCCCCATGGTGGGAGGGATGCAAGGAGCATCTCCAGCTCATCTGGCTGCACTCACCGACTGGGCCAGCAGCTTCTTGCTGGCCTCGCTCACGGTGCGAATGGCGGCGTCCACATCCCGCTGCCCCGGGAGGCAGTTCACGCAGCGGTTCAGGGCCTGAGACACGGCCTTGGCCACCTGCCAGGAGAAAGGGACAGCCAATCACATGTGCACACGCCTGCTCCTCCGTGGTACCCCCTTCCCCACAGACCTGTCCCTCGAGCGTGAGTGGTGCGCACCTTCCCTCAGCCCCACTGCTGGGGGGATTAGGGCTGGAGGGTGCTGCTGGCTCTCGGGGGGGCCAGGTTGGGGGACGCTGGGGGCCCCACACTCACCTGGGCCAGGCGCTGCTGGCTCTCAGGGTCGCCCGGCTTGCCCACACCCTTGCGTGCCTCCTCGATGAGGTTTCCGGCTTTATCCATGACGTCGCCAGCACACTCCAGCATGGCACTCTGCACCTGGGGGTCGGACGTGTTGGCTGCAACGCCGCGGGCAGCCTGGCTGAGTGAGCGCAGGGCCTGGGCCACATCCCGGGCAGCAATCCCTGGGAGAGACATGAGCCACTGACCCAGCCTGCAGGGAGCTTCCCTGACCCACAGTCACAGACATTGGGGGAACCCCTCCCCTGCTCAGACATCCCTTGTGCAAGCAAGGATCGGCCTCTGCCTTCAGCGGCCCAGAGCCGTACAAGCCTTCCCATTTCTGGGCCACAGGGCCGGCCCCACCTCTCCCCCGTTTCTTCCATCCGGGCCCACATGGCTGGCCCCTTTCCCCTGCCTCTCCCATCCAGGCCAGGGGGCTGGATGGTATTCCTGCCCACAAGCACTGGCCACAGCCGTTACATTTGCCTTCCTGCTGTCACCCTACACTGCCACGACAGGCAGTCAGCCCCAACGTGAGCCACTGAGGGCACGTGCGCACAGCACCCATCACTGGGGCAGGGCTGTACAGGGCCACAAACAGAAGGCAGGCCTGAGCCTGCTCCCCTGCCCCTTTGGAGGGCTCTGCCCTGGTACCTGTATAGTTCTCGTTGCCCTGGGCCACCTCCCCCAGCAGCTGGGCGATGGCGGAGCTGACGGCCTTCGTGCTGTTCCCCAGGTCCTGGGCACACTTCTCCATCTGGGGGCAACCAGAGAGGGTTCACCCATCACCCCACAGGTCACCCCGCATCCTCATCCCCTCCCACTCCTTACCCCAGCCCCCACGCACCCATCCTCTTACCCCCACTGCCCATCAATCCCACCACCATCTCACAGCCCACCCACTGTCCCTCCTTCTACCTGGCCACCCACGCACCCATCTACCTCCTGGAGCCCTTACCGTCTCCCCTGGTAGGGGCTTGAGCTTGCCATCTCTGGCAGCAGCCTTGGCTTCCTGTAGGTCTCGTTCCAAGCTCTGCACCATGCTGAGCGCCGAGTCTATCTCCAGGGGCCCACAGGTCTCCTGAGCCTGCAGCAGCAGAAAGGAACTGAGCCACATGGGCAGCAAACCCTGCTCCTGGCATCTCTACTCTCCTTTCTCAGTTAGTGCCCTCAGGGGCAGGCCAGGGAGGAGCCGCTTACCTTCTGGGCAGCTGTCCGGAGCTCAGCAAGGGCTGCGGCCAGGTTCTTGGCACACTGGCTGAGCTGCATGGCAGAGGCCTGGTCCGTGATGGTGGGGACAGAGGCTTTGGCTGCAGCTACCATCTTCCCACCAGGCTGTTGGGTGGAAAGGATAAACCATGAGAACAGGACAGAGGGCGGCACTCCCATCCCATGCCCAGCAGAGCCCCCACAGTCTGGAGGGGCAGGCAGGGAGATCCCAAACTCAGGGGATGGAATCCACATGTGCTAAGCAGACAGAGCCACTCAGCTTGCGATCAGGGTCAGGAGAGCAGAGGGTGAGGCCAGCCTGCACCAGAGACGAGGTGAGGGGAGTGCCAGGGAGCA
Organism: Caretta caretta; assembly: GCF_965140235.1. Taxonomy (NCBI): domain Eukaryota; kingdom Metazoa; phylum Chordata; order Testudines; family Cheloniidae; genus Caretta; species Caretta caretta. The sequence continues at coordinate 521,389 of NC_134210.1, forward strand.
GGATCCCGTGCCAGCGGCGGGAGCCCGGCTGGTACCTGCAGGAAGTTCTGGCTGGCCGCAATGAGCGCAAGCTGAGCACTGGGGCTATCTGGCTGGGACTGGCTTCCTCGCACGCCCTGTACCAGCATCGGGATCTGATCTGCCACCACCTGCAACCAGACAGAAGAGTGAATCAGTAGGGAGCCCAGAGTGGGCAGCGGGACAGGGAGAGAGGGGGGCATGAGTGAAACGCACTGCAGGGTCAGGGAGTGGTCCCTACGACAGGCCTGGGGGCAGAGCTGGGCTCCCTGAGGACAGGCCATACAGAAGGGTGAGCTGGGACACACTGTGTGGAGAGCAGAGTTAGGACCCCATTCCCTTTCCCAGCCAGGAGAGGCCACTCCAAAGCAGGGACTCAGAGCTGAAGGCCAGGAAGGGACCAGCAGATCCCCTAGTCTTATCTACTGTGTGGCACAGGCCCTTGAATGCTGCCCTGGCCCCCCTGCCTGGAGCCCCAGAACTTGCGTGTGGCTGAAACAGCTTCTGGGAAAGGCAGCCAGGCTGGATCAAGAGACAAGAGATGGAGAATCCAGCATTGCCCACTGTGGGAGTTTGCTCCCAGGGTTAATCACCCTCACTGTTAAACATTTGAGCCTTATTTCTAATCTGAATGTGTCTGGCTTCAGCTGCCAGCCAGTGGCTTGTGTTCTGCCTATTTCCGTTAAGAGCCTTTTCTCCCTGGGGAAGGTAGCTACACACTGCAAGCAAGTCACCCCCTGACCTTTAAGCAGATTGAGCTCTCTGAGTCTCTAACTAGAAGACTCTTTTTTCTTCTAGCCCTTGACTCTTTTGTGGCTCTTCTCTGCACTTTCTCCAATTTTCAATATTCTTTTCAAAATGCAGACACCAGAACTGGTCACAGGATCCAGAGTCAGTCTCACCAGAGCCACACACAGGGGTCAATTCACCTCCCTGCTCCCCTTTTTATACACCGCAGGGTCACATTAGCCCTTTGTGCCACAGCATCGCACTGGGAGCTCCTGGACAATTGTCCACTGGGACACCGAAATCCTTTGCAGAGCCACTGGTTCCCAGGGTACAGCCCCCAGTTCTCAGAGGTCTGGCTGCACTCTTTGCTTCTGGATGGAGAACTTGGCATTTGACTGTATTAAAACACATTTTCTTTGAGTGGGCCCAGCTTATGAAGTGACCCAGATCACTCTGTATGGCTGCCCTGTCCTCCTCATTATTCACCACTCCGCCAATCTGTGTCATCTGCAGATTTTATCAGCAGTGATTTTATACTTACTGACAGATCATTAATACAAATATCAAATAGTGTTCGGCCTAGAACTGATCCCCACAGAACCCCACCAGAAACTCCCCCATTCAATGATGATTCACCATTGACAACTACTCTTTGAAATTCACCAGTTAGCCAGATCTTAATCTAGTTAACATGTACTTTACTGATATAAGAGGGCTAATTTTTAATCAGGTGGTCATGTGGTACAAAGTCAGACCCTTACAGAGGTCTCAGTATATTACATCTACACAGTTACCTCTCAATCAAACTTGTAATCCCAACAATGAAATTGGGTTTGTTTGACAAGACCTGTTCTCCTCAAACCCAAGCTGGCTGACATTAACTATGTTCCTACCATTCAATTCTTTACCTGTTGAATCCCTTATCACTTTTCCACCGTTTTGCCCAGGATTGAGGTCAGACTAAACACTTGACTCAAGCTCTGAAATTTCCCCAGTATTCTGAGGTTTATTATAAATCAAATCAGCAACGCCAGAGATCTCCTCAGCCAACTCTTCTAGGATGCTTGGGCGCAGGTTATCTGAGCCTGCTAATTTCAACAGATTTGTCCCTATTGGATGTTGTTGAACATCCTCCTTAGTTATTAAAGGATTAGAAAGTACTTCCTCTTCCTCGTGTGATACGAGTACATTGGCCGGCTTCTTACAGATACAGAACATGTCTCCCTCTTCTGCATCATTCACTGTTTCACCATCTCCATTTACTAATGGGCCACTGCTAGGCTTTATTTTGCTTCCGATAAGTGAAAAAATTTCTTACTGTCAGCACTGCCACCCATGGATTTCTCCCTGTCTTTAGCTTCCCTTATCAATGTGAACTTTACAACTTCTTATTTATACTGATTGCTATCTACTTCTCCTTTCTTCCAGTTGTTAATATATACATATTATTTCTAGCTGTTGCCTTCACTTGCCCCCTTAACCAGGACAGCCTTTTAACCCAAGTTGTCGTCTTTCATGATCATGGAATTGTGGCTTTTTGGTTATCTAATAACGCCCCCCAGCCAACCAGTGAGAGGGTGCTCCAAGAGCAGGGTCCTTCCCCATCCCTGCCAACCTGGGAGAAGCCATTCTGAGAGCAAGGATACCCCCCACAACCCTGGAGAAGTTCCTCCCACCCCGAAAGGAAGCACTCCAAGAGCAGGGACCCCCCACAATCCCTCCAAACTGGGAGAGGCTGCTCCCATCCCCCTGCCAACCTGCGAAAGGTCACTCAGAGTAGGGATCTCGCCCACACTGGGAGAGGCCACTCCCACCAACCCCCCTCCCCCCCATGTGGGGGTAGCTGCTCTGGGACCCCTAAGCAGCCCCAGGGCTTGGGCTGCAGGACTAAGATCCTGGCACCGCATGTTACCTCCCACAGTTGGCAGTGAAATGCTTCCCATGGGGCACTGCAGCTCCCCATGCCCCTTGGAGCTGCTCCTGTGCCCAGCTCTGACAGCAGGGGGAGCACGGGCTCAGAGTGTGCCAATGTCCGGCGGGGGGCAGGGCAGCAGGCAGGGGAAGGGCTGGGTGAGGTGACCCTGCACTGCGACTGCTGGGACAGGGTGGGGCAGGACACGCAGGCGGCCGGGAATGCCCTGCTCCTTACCTTGCAGCTCTGCACCAGCTGCTGCTGCGCTGCTGGGTTCTTGTTGGAGGCAGCGGCATGCTGCGCGGCGGCAATGGTCTGCGTGGCGGAGGCTGCAGCCTGCTTGGCTGTGTGCTGGCAGGGAAGAAGCAGCAGGTCCATCAGAGCTGCCTGATGCTCAGGCTGCAGGGCACAGGAAAGGGGGCAGCCTGCCCAGCAACCCCAGCCCAGGGCTCCCTCCTGCAGCTGGCCCGCTGGCCCTGGGGCTCTCGCCTGACACTGGGGAGCAGGAACCGCCCTGTGCAGCTCTGGGGGCCTGGCCAGCACAGACCCTGCACTCAGGGACACCACACCACAGCCAGCTGCGGGTGAGATGCAGACACCAGCAGAGAAGCTTATTCACAGAGCCACCCCAGGCCCTCTGGTCAGGGAGCCGAGAGCCCATCCCAGCGTGGCGTGTCGAGAGAAGGGGACTCCGTGAGGCGCATCGAGAGAAGGGGACTCTCTGCTCCAGAAAGCCCACTCCTTACAGGCTCGCTCGTCACCGGGCCCCTCTGCCCTCCCCGCCCCCTGGCGGCGCCCCCAGGCATCTCACCTCCAACTTGTGCACCAGCTTTTTCTTGATGGCATTCTGAGCAGCGGCGTTGGTCGCTATGCGGAGCCCCTCAGCCGCTTCCCGGAGCCGCTGCTGCTGCTCCTCGCTGTCTGGGTGGGCTGCAGCTCCCTGGGCAGAGCAGGAAAACCCATCAAGCCAGATGCCTCCCAGACGGCACCCAGCAATCTCCCCTACCCTGACAGCAGCGGCTGCATCTCACCCTTAGCAGCAGAGCCCCCCCACTCAGCTCGGTTTGCGCAATCGGAGCCCCGGAGGAGCATGATGCTTCTCCTAAAGTGGTCAGTAGTGAAAGTAGTATCAGCACCGCTATTCAAATGCCAGCATTAGGTTTCAGAGTCAACAGCCCTATTGAGATGCACGGAACCGGCAAAGAGAACCTCAAGGACTGAGAAACAGGAATCAGCCCCTGCCTGGGGGTAACAAGGGGGCTGCTGTTTTACAGCTTTGGAATCCCCTCCATGGTGCAGCCTACAAAGAGAATACCTGTATATGTTTATACGAAATACTGATATGTAAGTACGCCCAAAAATCTATTTCTTAAAAATACCCTTGACAGTCATCAAGTGAGGCTTAATACAATAGAAGTAAAGTGAAGTGCGACAATTTAAAGGCAAGTTAAGAATAAGTTCAAACATGTTTCGGTTCAAACTGGTCTTTACAAGTGTTTTAAAGTTTTAAAAAATGCTCTGTATATTATAGTTATTAATACGGTACTTATGCAAATTAAATTAAAATAATGCTTAATGTTAAATAGTCAATAAAAAGTATAAAATGTAATTATATTAGCAAAAACAAATAAAGTAAAAAGTAAATTTAATGGTAATGAATTAAAGTAAGTTATAATTAATTATATGTAATTTTAGATTAGGCACATACATCCATCTGCCATCAAAGCAATGTTAAAAAAATTCACCCCATTCTCCTCATTTAGGGGCTAACTGCCCCTAAACACATCATTTCATCTTAAAATGTAAGTATAAGGTTACCTTATAAGGCCTGCCTGCTTACCTAACTACTTAATGGAAAATAGCTTTTAACTTTATCACTCACTGTCACTCACAGCCGCCCCCCCAATGTAATTGTCTGTAACAGCCCCAAAAGCTCAAACCTTGAAACATTCAGTTTAGTTTACTTTTAAATTACTAACTACAGACATTACGGGGGCACTCAGGCCTGCAGATCTGCACAGAGCAGGTCCTGGGGTACTTGTCTCTCTGCCCTATATGCTGAATGCCTCACAGGCCCTGCCCTGCCCTCCCCAGGCCGCGCCATGCTTGCCCTCAGCCTTAGAGCCGCAGCTACTCTCCGCTACTCCTGGCACCAGGTCAGGGCTGTCTGCCCTGCACAGGCCAGGAGCCGCACTGGATTTCCAAAGGAAATTCTAATCCTGCCTCCCCGCCAGCTCCGCCCAGAGTGCTGCAGACCTTCGCTGCCTCCACCATCTTGGCTGTGGCATCGGCCAGCATCTTGGCGGCGCTTAGCAGCTTGCGTGAGTTCTCCAGGTCCGTCTCCCCCTCAGCGTCCGCTTTGATGGCATTTACGAGGTCGGAGGTTGCCTGAGCCAGAATACGAGCCTGGCGCACCATTTCCCCTGGGGACCAAAGGAAGAGCTGCCTGTCAGTAAGCCCTGGGCATCCCACACTTGCACACCACACGGAGCTGCAGAGGGGTCAGCCGGCGCCCTCCATCCCGTCCTGGACCATGGCAGGGTCAGTCAGCACCGCCCCCTGCACCCCTTGCAGCACTGTCAGCTGGCACCCCACACCCGCACCCCTGGGACTGTGGCGGGGTCAGTCGGTGCTGCCCCCTGCATGCCCCGCAGCAGGGCCAGCTGGCACCCCCCGCCCGCACCCTCACTGGGAGCTCTTCATGTCCCTGCTGGTGCTGGCCTGCACCCCCTCCTAGGCCATGGCAAGGTCAGTGCAGGCCCGGCAGAGACGGACCCTTCACCTTGTGAGGTCACAGCGTGGAGCAGGCTCTAGGTCAGCCCCCTACGCACAGCCACAGTGGGCCACCACCCTCAAAGATGCGGTTACCCTGTGATGGCCTCCCCGGCCCCTCACCTGCGTCGCCCATGGAGCTGAAGATGTTCTCGGTGACGTTGAGGATGGTGTCGGTGGCCTGGTCGTAGCGCCCGATGGGCTGCCCGCCGGTGGCATGCCGCTTGATGTGCTGCAGCAGGTCGTTCAGGGCCTGTGTCACTGCTGTGGCTGCCACCCCCACCTGCTTCAGCAGCTGGTCGTCGTCGGTGGCTGCCTGGGAGGCCTCCACACAGCCTTCTGCTGACTTCGCCACCAGCTTGCCAGCCTCAATCAGCTGCTCCTGGCACACAGGGGAGCTGATGGTGGGAGCCACCACCTGCAGGAGAAGGGAGAGACCACCAGCGCCCTGTTACTGACCCCGGGCCTACGTCCGCCAGCAGTGCGGCACACACAGAGTTAATACTGCCCCCTGGGTCCGGCCCTGCAGCGCAGAGAAGGTTAATGCTCCCCCGCCCCGCACTGCAGAGGGTTAATGCTGCCCCTCCCCTCACTGGCACTGCAGCGCAGAGAGGGTTAATGCTCCCCGCACACAATGCAGCACAGAGAGGGTTAATCCCCCCCGGGGGGTTCATTCAGTGTGTAAGGGCTTGGGGTACAGGGACAGTAACGGACACAACAAAGGCCACGGGGCAGGGAGCTCTGCCAGCCCTGCAAACCCAGGGCCAGGAGACAGAGCAGCAGCTCGGTGCATCAGCCCCAGGTCCCACTCCCTCCCATGAACGCGGGGCAGCAGAAGGGGCTGGGAGGTACCCAGGGCCCAACCAAATTAGAGCGAGCAGCTGGCGGACACTGAGAACTGGCCCTGGGAGTAGCTCCCCGGGGCTGCCCAGCTGGGCTTTCTGAGCAGCTCTGCAGAGCGTGGAGCTCTCGCCTTTCGCACTATGCCAGCTCTGCAGCGCTGACCCGAGGGTGCTGGGCACAGAGCAGGGGAGGTGTGCGGGCAGGCAAGGGTTAAGCCACCTGGCTTCTGAGCCAGCTCTTACCTTGGTGCAGGCCACCAGCTGGGAGGTGGAGAGGGCGCACTGCGTTGCAGCCGCGATCACCTGGGTCTGCAGCGCCGAGTCCTCTGTCTTCTGGGCCACATTCTTGGCTTTCAGGACCAGCGCAGCGGCTGCGCTGGCCACGGCCTTAGCCAGTTGCATGAGCATGTCCTGTGGGGAGGCAGAGGATCAGTGCAGGCCCCGGGGCATGGAGCTGCAGGCCAGCTGGCGGGCCCACCCAGAACCTCGTGAAATATTCAACAGGGAAACAGGAGTTCGTAGGACCTTCTCATCTAACCAGCCCCAGGGAGGGATCTGAGTCAGCAACACCTGCGGGCAACAGTGGGCACTGCCCACTGCGGGCTGCGGCCAGTACTGAGGCACGGCACATGCGGCAGGCGCGAGCAAGTGTCACCACCCGATGGGCACACCTCGGGTAACATCACCACCAGCCACACTCCAGGCAACCGCCTGCCCCTCAGCAGACCCACGGCTCTGACAGCACACAACAGACAACCACCGACACAACACACTGCAGGCAACACCAGGCAGCACACGCAGCAATCAACAACTCCACAACCCCCACACAGCGCTCCACATGCGGCACATGGCAGCCTGCAGGCACAGGCCACGAGGCCCTGGCCTTGCACACATGGCCGGCCAAACCACACCCTGCCCTGGCAGTCCAGCTCCCTCACCCAGAGCCCCTGCTACAGACAGCTCCAGCCCCGGTAGGCCTTACCTCCCTTGCTCCTCAATCTGCTGCAGCCAGAGGCTGCTTTCCCCCGACCCATCACCAGTTCCAGCCACAATCACAAGCCAGAAGACATGCACCAAGCTCATTAGTTCCCAGTCCCAGTCACACCCAGATTAACTGTCTGCAGCAGAAGCGACCCCGACAGGAGAATGCGGGAGGCAGGAAGTGGATACACTCGGGTCTGGCTGCTGAGTGGCAGAGCCTGGCAGATGGAGGTCAGGCTGGGGCTCGGACTGCGCAGCTCCCCTTGGTGCGTGTCTGAACGGCTACATGCCAGTCACTGTGCCTGACCCAGCCCCTCGGCCTGCAGCGCAGACAAGAGCCTCAGGGCCTAGAATGGTAAGTCCTGCGAGCGGCTGAGACAGACCAGTCCCATCACTCTCAGCCCCTTGTTCCCTGCTGGCTGCCTCTCTCTAACCTTCCCTTCATGGACTCCTGCAGCCCGCTCCTTGCTCCGAGCACCTCTCAGCTCCATCTCCCCAAGCCCCACTGGCCGGGTGCCCACGAGAGCACTAGGCATCTGTGCGGCCCCAATGCCAGCTTGAGCCCAGGCAGGAGGGCCCTGCTGGCCCAGAACAGCCAGTGCTGGGGGAAGGGGCGGGTCCACAGGAGCAGAGGGGACTGGGCGGGGGACGGACGGAGGACTGGGGGACGACAGTGCTATGGATTTGGGGGTGCGGGAAAGAGCTGTGAGTAGTCATAGAATCATAGAATATAAGGGTTGGAAGGGACCCCAGAAGGTCATCTAGTCCAACCCCCTGCTCGAAGCAGGACCAATTCCCAGTTAAATCATCCCAGCCAGGGCTTTGTCAAGCCTGACCTTAAAAACCTCTAAGGAAGGAGATTCTACCACCTCCCTAGGTAACGCATTCCAGTGTTTCACCACCCTCTTAGTGAAAAAGTTTTTCCTAATATCCAATCTAAACCTCCCCCACTGCAGCTTGAGACCATTACTCCTCGTTCTGTCATCTGATACCATTGAGAACAGTCTAGAGCCATCCTCTTTGGAACCCCCTTTCAGGTAGTTGAAAGCAGCTATCAAATTCCCCCTCATTCTTCTCTTCTGCAGGCTAAACAATCCCAGCTCCCTCAGCCTCTCCTCATAACTCATGTGTTCCAGACCCCTAATCATTTTTGTTGCCCTTCGCTGGACTCTCTCCAATTTTTCCACATCCTTCTTGAAGTGTGGGGCCCAAAACTGGACACAGTACTCCAGATGAGGCCTCACCAATGTCGAATAGAGGGGAACGATCACGTCCCTCGATCTGCTCGCTATGCCCCTACTTATACATCCCAAAATGCCATTGGCCTTCTTGGCAACAAGGGCACACTGCTGACTCATATCCAGCTTCTCGTCCACTGTCACCCCTAGGTCCTTTTCCGCAGAACTGCTGCCTAGCCATTCGGTCCCTAGTCTGTAGCTGTGCATTGGATTCTTCCGTCCTAAGTGCAGGACCCTGCACTTATCCTTATTGAACCTCATCAGATTTCTTTTGGCCCAGTCCTCCAATTTGTCTAGGTCCTTCTGTATCCTATCCCTCCCCTCCAGCGTATCTACCACTCCTCCCAGTTTAGTATCATCCGCAAATTTGCTGAGAGTGCAATCCACACCATCCTCCAGATCATTTATGAAGATATTGAACAAAACCGGCCCCAGGACCGACCCTTGGGGCACTCCACTTGATACCGGCTGCCAACTAGACATGGAGCCATTGATCACTACCCGTTGAGCCCGACAATCTAGCCAGCTTTCTACCCACCTTGTAGTGCATTCATCCAGCCCATACTTCCTTAACTTGCTGACAAGAATACTGTGGGAGACCGTGTCAAAAGCTTTGCTAAAGTCAAGAAACAATACATCCACTGGAGCAGAGGTGACTGGGGGGCCAGTGCTAGGGATTTGGGGGTGCGGGAAAGAGCTGTGAGTTGTCACTGGAGCAGAGTGACCTGAGTGCATGGACTTCCAAGATTCAGTTACAGGAAAAGCAGATTTTGGCAAGTTCCCTTCCCAAAGAACCCAGCTGATTGTGTTCCCGAGAGGAAGGCTGGGAGCCCCTGCGCTCCCCACCCTTTACCGTCTTTGGCTCTGAGGTGGGCAGGGTCCGAGCGCGGCGGCTCTCTGGGATCTGCACGGGAATCCACAAGAGAAGAAGCGTTACTCTGTGGAGGCTCCAGCTGGGGGCAGGAGTGGCCCTGCCCTCTGTGTACCTGGCACAGCCGTCGTCCACAGGTCCCAGGCTGGGGCAACCCACGCCGCCTGCCCCGGCCTCCATGCTGGGAGAAGGGACCCGCAGGACAATCCTGGGAAAAGGACCTGCTCCCATTAGTGTCCATCCACCCCGCCCCTCCCCTGGCCAGGGCTGCACTCACCTGGAACCGAGGATCAGTGTCGCTCTCTCCAATCTGCTGCAGCAGCTCCCCGCTTGTCTGGCCCACGGTGCCGGCCGCTTGCAGCAGGTTCTGTCGCGGCTGCAGGGAACCAGGGCAAACACATGGTCAGCCCTCGGAGCCCCACCCCGCTGCTCCCCTCTGTTCCTCTTTTCCCCTTCCCTCCCCTGCCCCACACTCACCTCGGCACTGGCTGGCTGCGCAGTTTTCAGCAGGTCTGAGACGGCACTTGCCAGGTTCTTGGCAGCCTGCAGGAGCTGTCGCCCATTCCCACCTTCGTCTTCCATGAGCGCGGCCAGCAGCTTCACGCCCTTGGACATCTCGGTCAGGTTGGAGGAGATGGTGGTGACGGCACAGCCCACGGCCGTGTAATCTGTGTCGGCCGGGTCCCCTGCGCAGGGCGGAGGCAGGAGTTAAGTGGGAGCAGCATGGGCAGCAAGTAGCCCCCACAGCCCAAGGAGACAGGGGAGCACCCACCCTGCCCCAGCTCAGCGACTGCCTGGCCCGACTCCCCTGCCCATCCTGGAGCCAAGGGGGCACAGCCCAGGCCTGACATGCAGCTGGCATGTGGTGCACTGGGCTGGGAGGCCAGCGCCCCCATGGGAACTGTGTGATACACTCACATTCAGAGAGAAAGCAGCAACTCAGAGCAGGGGCGAGGCCGTGGGAGCCAAGCTCCTCGGGACCCAAGAGGGGCACGGGGCAGAGCACTGGCAGCAGGTGGCAGCGTGGCTAGGATTTCTGCTGCGTGGGGGCAGGGTCCGGGGCACGGGCCTTGCTGGGGGAAGGGGCAGACAGTCTCTACCCCAGGGTCCAATCTTGGGTCACACCAGACGCAGAGGTCCAAGCACTAGGCAGGGGCAGGGATCCCTTGCAGCCCAGCCCCAAGACACACCTGCAGTCAGGTTCACCACGGAGGCAGTGCCGGCAGTGATGGCGTCCACCTGTGAATGGATCTCGTGCTTCGACTCGTCCATCTTGTTCTTGCGCCAGGCTTTGGAAGCCTGAAAAAGCGAGAGCAGAGTCAGCCCAGGGACCCCTCAGCCCTACCTCTGAAGGTGGGCTGGGGGGGGGGGGGGAGGGGTACGACACACACAACACACACCACCCCCAGGGCAGCTGTAAGAGGGGGAGGGGACCCACCCCCGGGGCAACTGGTGCCTCCTCAGCCCCTCCCTGAGCTCAAAAGAGAACTAGATAAGTTCATGGAGGATCGGTCCCTCAGTCGCTATTAGCCAGGATGGACAGGGATGGTGTCCCTCGCCTCCGATTGCCAGAAGCTGGGAATGGGCGACAGGGGATGGATCACTTGATGATTCCCTGTTCTGTGCATTCCCTCTGGGGCACCTGGCTTTGGTCACTGTCAGGAGACAGGAGACTGGGCTAGATGGACCCTTGGTCTGACCCAGAAGGGCCATTCTTACGTTTGGGATCTGGGTCCCCTAGACCTGCCCCTCATGGGACAGACCTCCTCAGGGCAGAAGTCACTCCCAGAGACCTGGCCCCCTCATCCCTGGGGACAGGCAACCTCACAGAACAAGGTCCTCCCCAGCAACTCCATACCCTGCCCCCCGCCGGGCTTGGGAAGGGCTTGGGTATTCGAACACTCACAGCGTCCTGCCCAAGGGGTGGCAGCGTCTCAAAGTCATCCAGGGTGGCCTGTGCCGCGTGCACGGCCTGCATGCTGGAGTTGATGGTGCCCGTCAGGGCCTGCTGGGCTGAGGTCTGCAACACACGAGGGGAACTGGGCTCAGGGCACTGCAGGGGCTGAGCGCCCGCTCGGTCCCTGCCCTGCTCAGCACTCTGTGGGTGCTGTGCTGACCCATGCAGAGGGACAGGAAAGCGGCTGCCCATGCTGAGGCTTTGGGCAGGTGTTTCTGCACAGAGGACACAGCCAGCATTGCGTCCAATGCGTGGCATGACAGCCACTCCACAGTGACGGGGAGGGAACACGGCCTGCCCAGAGCCCCCTGCTGAGCTGACCAGTGCAAGGTGCCTACAGGTTGCCCTGGGGTCCAGCTGGGAGCCCGATGAGGCCTTCCCAGACAAGGCCAGCACCTCTCGTCAAGCCCTGGGCAAAGCCCGGAGCCGGGGCCCCTACCTGGACAGACCGAACAAGGAAAGATCTGGAGCTGTGTGTGACACCCACGCCAAGGGCGACATTTGGGAACACAGGCAGCTCAGGGCTAGCCACATCTTGGGCCAAAGGAGATGCACGAGGCCGGTGTCAGCAAGTCTGTGTCATGCCTCCCCCACCCGCCCTCCATGAACACAGCACCAGCCAAGCAGGGCCCCTGCTGGAGTGGGAGGGGGGCACATCCAGCTTCTAGGGCAGAGATTGCTGCCCCACACGGAGCACAAGTGGGGTAAGGCTGCTGAGCCAGGTCAAGGAAAAGCCCCTTGCCACACACACCGCTGCAGGGGCCACCAGCCTGGGCAGGGCCAGATGCCACGGGTGCCGACAAGCTGCTGGCAATGCTGAGCTGGAAGAGGTGCCCAGCTGCAGGGAGCTCAGGCTGAAAGGAGGACCCAAGTGACCGTGGACAGGGGGGATCCAAGAGCGGTTTGGAGGGAATGGTGCAGCGCAGAGAGAGATGGAAAAGGGGTCTACACGGGGATGTCTGTGAGAACGCCCAAGGGCAGCGTGCCAATTAACTTGGTGTGACGGACACCCAGCCCAAGGGAGAATGGCCCATCCCAACACATTCCCCACGATCAGCTAAAGACGGGCAGAGACAGCTGTCTGTGGCAGAAGCAATTCTTACCAGGGGGGGCATGTGCCCTCGGTGCATCTGGCCACTGGTGACCTGCTGCTGCGCCTGTGGCATTGTGCCAACCTGGAAGTTCTCTGGCCCGCCGGCCCCTGAGCGCATGATGGCTGGCAGGGCTACGGAGCCGTGCTCCACCTTGCCTACACGGTTAAACTGCTGCTGCAGAACAGTCGACCTGCAAGAGAATCAGCAGCACCGGCTACAGCTCAGCTCACAGGGCCCGAAAGGGCCATGGTGCTTGGTAGGTCTCACCCTCTGCACAGCACAGGCCAGAAACCGACCCTGAGCGAGAGCAGGCCTTTCAGAAACACATCTGATTGCTTTCAGTATTGTCAGGGATGGAGAGCCCAGCGTGACCCTTCGTTGATGGCTCCAACAGCGAACGACCTTCCATCAAACATTTACACTCTGAATGTGTCTAGCTTCAACTCCCAGCCACTGGACTGAGTTCCACCATCCTCTGCTAGGCTGAAGAGCCCACTAGTACAAAAGCGGCTCCGTAACTGTTCTTCGAGATGTGTTGCTCATGCCCATGGCATTCTAGGTGTGCGCGGCCACCTGAGATTTTTGCCTTAGCGTAGGGCAGGCTGTGGCGTCCCCCCACCCCCGGAGTGCCACGCTCATGCGTCGGCATATCAGACGCTGTCAGCCCTACACCCTCTCAGTTCCTTCTTACCGGCGACTGACAGAGGGGCAGGAGGGCGGGTCATGGAACGGACATGAGCAACACATCTCGGAGAGTCTAAGTACATCTCATCAACACTCACCTTTGCCATCCAGGCTCGAAATCTCATTGAAACAAGATGTCGAGTTAGTCAGACAGAAGCTATGACTCTCCTTTAGTACTCGAGTCCTGTATCGGCTGCTCCATTACCTTGCCCAGGTTCAGTGTCAGGCTGACAAGCCAGTAATCGCAATGCTGTGGGGGGGGGGTTCTCCTGCCCCGCTCCCACTGTTCAAGGAGCTGGCAGCCCTCACATGCAGCACGGTGAGTTTGGCCGGGAGAGCCCCGCTCACACTCACTGTAGAACAGCCGACACATCTGTAGGTTTTGTGCTCTGCATGCTTCATGCACAACCCTGCAGCCAACCCGAGGGACTGAGCTCTCCTTCCCCAGAGCCCTCCCCGCCTGTTGCCCAGAGCCATACTTCTTTGGAGAGACAGAATCTTCCAGCATGGTGGACTCTTCATCTCCCTCCAGCCCGAAGTGATCTTTGCTCTTTTTCTGGGGGACACAGAGAGAGAGAGACAGAGTCCATTAGTCAGCATCAACCCCGGGGGAGTCCCACAGAGGAGGGTGCAGAGACCCGGCCTTGGGACAGGCCCAGCATGGCTTCCGAGCCCTGCTGGGGGCTGGTTGAGGAGGGGCCAGGAGATTTTGCAGATAGTGGGATCCCCCTGTGACTGCAGGAGGGCGAGGGGGAGGGGACGCTGCTGCTCTCCCTGCTTGATCCCATGCAGCAGCTACAGGAGGCGGGAGCATCAACAACTCTGCTATTCCTGACTCCTGAGCACTAAACCGTGCACCTCCATGAGACCCCACGGCTGGGCTGGCCTCAGCCCCCTCCCACCTGCCCTCTGCTCCTTGCAGCAGCGTGACTCCTTCCAGCCCAGCAGAACAGGAGCCTTTCCCTGGGAGTTCAGCACAGCCTATACAGCTGCCCCCATTCTCATGGCAGGACTGCCCCCTGCTTGCCACGCTCACCCCTCGCCCCCCGGAGCGCTCACCCCCCCCCTCCCGCCCAGCCTCGCCCCCCGGAGCGCTCACCCCCCCGCGCACCCCTCTCCCACCCAGCCTCACCCCCCGGAGCGCTCACCCCCCGAGCACTCCTCTCCCGCCCAGCCTCGCCCCCCGGAGCGCTCACCCCCCGCGCACCCCTCTCCCGCCCAGTCTCGCCCCCCGCATACACCCCCCCCGCGCACCCCTCTCCCGCCCAGCCTCACCCCCCAGAGCACCCCCCCTGCAGCCTCACCTTTTTCAGGATGATGTCAATATAGCCGGCGATAAGCTGGGCGATCTGCTCCCCTTCTGTCGTCTGCACTGAGTAGTACCCATCCTGGTAATCTCCGAAATCCTACAGCGACAGGGCACTGGGCAGCACCGGAGCAGGCACCTGCTGCCCTGCTCAGCTTGGCTTGCACCTCAGCTCCATGCCAAAGGTACTGCTCTGCCCCACAGTGAACCCATGTGCCTGAGGGGGAGGGAACCCAGAAGGCAAGGAGAGGTGTGGGAGGCATGGCTTGGCCAGAGGTGTGCTTGGCCAGAGGTGTTGGAGAGGGGCAAGAGTCCAGGCCTTACCCAGGGGAAGCTCTTGGCAGACGCTCCCCAGCACTGGAGGCTGGTGCGGTCAGGGAGGAGGCAGTGCTGGAACAGGAGAGTCAGTGGGGCAGGACACTGTGGGACAGGCCCTTACCAGGGTGATGCTCTTGGGAGAGGCACCCCAGCCCCAGAGGCAGATGTGGTCTGGGAGGAGCAGGCTGGAGGGTGCTGTGGGACAGGCCCTTACCAGGGTGATGCTCTTGGGCGAGGCACCCCAGCCCCAGAGGCAGATGTGGTCTGGGAGGGACAGGCTGAAGGCAATGGGGGGCAGGCTGGAGGGTGCTGGGGGACAGGTCTTTACCAGGGTGAAGCTCTTGGGCGAGGCAGCCCAGCGTTTGATGTTGGTGAGGTTCCACTCCTGAATCACCTCCTTGGTTTTTTCGTCCACACGCATCACACACTCTTTGGTGATCCCCAGCAGCCGCGGCACCAGCTTGTTCTTTCCCTTCATCTTCTCCTAGCACCAGGACAGGGAAGGGTTACAGCTGCCCAAAGCAAAGCCACCAGCAGGGCCCAGCTCCACCAGCAGGGCAATGTCCCATTACTGAGGGCACAGCCCACGGGCCCCACTCCGCTGGATGATGCCCCAGTGATGAAGGAAGGAGAGAATACGTGAGAAGAGGCGAGAGGAAGGGAGCCCTGAAGGCAGGTGTGGGGAGGGGTGTTGGGGAGGGGTCGCATGGACCCCAATAGCTGGAGGGGTGGCAGGGACAGGAGGCCCGGGGCACATGGGGAGCCGCTGGCTCACCTTGACCAGGAAGAAGGAGACTCCGTAGGTTTTCAGGGAGCGGGCGAGTTTCACGTAGCGAACTTTGGCCTCAATCTCGCTCATGTTGCCGCAGTTCTTGTGAGCCTGAGAGAGCAGAGCCGATCACCCCAATGCCATGGCTCCCCACAGCATGCCCCATCCCTTCCTGTCCCCCCTCTGCCCCGGCCACCCTGTCACGGCCCTCCCAGCCACTGGGGCCCTCCCGCCTCCTATCCACCACTTCTCCCAGCCATCGGCCCCCACCCGGCCCTCGTCCTGCTCTCTCCCACCCTGCCTTCCGCCAGCCCTCCATGAACCTCCCTTCACAGCAGCTGTGCTCGCCAGCCTGAACCACTACCCAGCGTCTCCCGCAGCCGGTGTATCCCCTGCCCCTCCCGGCAGGCGTGCCCCCGCCCCTCCCCCCGTTATGGGCTCTCCCAGGAGCTATAAGGTGGGTAGAAAGCTGGCTAGATTGTCGGGCTCAACAGGTAGTGATCAATGGCTCAATGTCTAGTTGGCAGCCGGTATCAAGTGGAGTGCCCCAAGGGTCGGTCCTGGGGCCGGTTTTGTTCAATATCTTCATTAATGATCTGGAGGATGGTGTGGATTGCACCCTCAGCAAGTTTGCAGATGACACTAAACTGGGAGGAGAGGTAGACACCCTGGAGGGTAGGGATAGGATACAGAGGGACCTAGACAAATTAGCATGACAAATGGGAATGAGGATATGGAGGTAGACTTTACCATATTTGAGGTAGAAGCCAAACTCGAACAGCTTAATGGGACTAAATTGGGGGGCCCAGATAATCTTCATCCAAGAATATTAAAGGAATTGGCACATTAAATTGCAAACCCATTAGCAAGAATTTTTAATGAATCTGTAAACTCAGGGGTTGTACCGTATGATTGGAGAATTGCTAACATAGTTCCTATTTTTAAGAAAGGAAAAAAAAGTGATCCGGGTAATTATAGGCCTGTTAGTTTAACATCTGTAGTATGCAAGGTCTTGGAAAAAATTTTGAAGGAGAAGGTAGTTAAGGACATTGAAGTCAATGGTAAATGGGACAAAATACAACATGGTTTTACAAAAGGTAGATCGTGCCAAACCAACCTGATCTCCTTCTTTGAGAAAGTAACAGATTTTTTAGACAAAGGAAACGCAGTGGATCTAATTTACCTAGATTTCAGTAAGGCATTTGATACCGTGCCACATGGGGAATTATTAGTTAAATTGGATAAGATGGGGATCAATAGGAAAATTGAAAGGTGGATAAGGAATTGGTTAAAGGGGAGACTACAACTGGTCCTACTAAAAAGGTGAACTGTCAGGCTGGAGGGAGGTTACCAGTGGAGTTCCTCAAGGATTGATTTTGGGACCAATCTTATTTAATCTTTTTATTACTGACCTTGGCACAAAAAGTGGGAGTGTGCTAATAAAGTTTGCAGATGATACAAAGCTGGAAGGTATTGCCAATTTAGAGAAGGACAGGGATATCCTACAGGAGAATCTGGATGACCTTCTAAACTGGAGTAATAGTAATAGGATGAAATTTAATAGTGAGAAGTGTAAGGTCATGCATTTAGGGATTAATAACAAGAATTTTAGTTATAAGCTAGGGACGCATAATTAGAAGTAACGGAGGAGGAAAAGGACCTTTGAGTATTGGTTGATCATAGGATGACTATGAGCTGCCAATGTGATATGGCTGTGAAAAAAGCTAATGCGGTCTTGGGATGCATCAGGAGAGGTATTTCCAGTAGGGATAAGGAGGTTTTAGTACCGTTATACAAGGCACTGGTGAGACCTCACCTGGAATACTGTGTGCAGTTCTGGTCTCCCATGTTTAAGAAGGATTAATTCAAACTGGAACAGGTACAGAGAAGGGCTACTAGGATGATTCGAGGAATGGAAAACTTATCTTATGAAAGGAGACTCAAGGAGCTTGGCTTGTTTAGCCTAACTAAAAGAAGGTTGAGGGGAGATATGATTGCTCTCTATAAATATATCAGAGGGATAAATACTGGAGAGGGAGAGGAATTACTTAAGCTCAGTACCAATGTGGACACAAAAACAAATGGATATAAACTGGCCACCAGGAAATTTAGACTACAAATTAGACAAAGGTTTCTAACCATCAAAGGAGTGAAGTTTTGGAATAGCCTTCCAAGGGAAGCAGTGGGGGCAAAAGATCTATCTGGCTTTAAGATTAAACTCGATAAGTTTATGGAGGAGATGGTATGATAGGATAACATGGTTTTGGTAATTAAATATTCATGGTAAATAGGCCCAATGGCCAGTGATGGGATATTAGATGGGGTGGGATCCGAGTTACCCAGGAAAGAATTTTCTGTAGTATCTGGCTGATGAATCTTGCCCATATGCTCAGGGTTTAACTGATCGCCATATTTGGGGTCGGGAAGGAATTTTCTTCCAGGGCAGATTGGAAGAGGCCCTGGAGGTTTTTCGCCTTCCTCTGTAGCATGGGGCACGGGTCACTTGCTGGAGGACTGTCTGCTCCTTGAAGTCTTTAAACTATAATTTGAGGACTTCAGTAGCATGGATATAGGTGTGAGGTTTTTTGCAGGAGTGGTGGGTGAAATTCTGTGGCCTGCGTTGTGCAGGAGGTCAGACTAGATGATCATAATGGTCCCTTCTGACCTAAATATCTATGAATCTAGAGGATTGGGCCAAAAGAAATCTGATGAGGTTCAACAAGGACAAGTGCAGAGTCCTGCACTTAGGTCGGAAGAATCCCATGCACTGCTACAGACTAGGGACAGAATGGCTCGGCAGCAGTTCTGCAGAAAAGGATCTAGGGGTTACAGTGGACGAGAAGCTGGATATGAGTCAGCAGTGTTCCCTTGTTGCCAAGAAGGCCAATGGCATTTTGGGATGTATACGTAGGGGCATCGCCAGCAGATCGAGGGACATGATCGTTCCCCCTTATTCGATATTGGTGAGGCCTCATCTGGAGTACTGTGTCCAGTTTTGGGCCCCACACTACAAGAAGGATGTGGAAATATTGGAAAGAGTCCTGTGGAGGGTAACAAAAATGATTAGGGGACTGGAACACGTGACTTATGAGGAGAGGCTGAGGGAACTGGGATTGTTTAGTCTGTGGAAGAGAAGAATGAGGGGGGATTTGATAGCTGCTTTCAACTACCTGAAAGGGGGTTCCAAAGAGGATGGAGCTCGGCTTTTCTCAGTGGGGGCAGATGACAGAATGAGGAGTAATGGTCTCAAGTTGCAGTGGGGAAGGTTTAGGTTGGATATTAGGAAAAACTTTTTCACTAGGAGGGTGGTGAAGCACGGGAATGCGTTACCTAGGGAGGTGGTGGAATCTCCTTCCTTAGAAGTTTTTAAGGTCAGGCTTGACAAAGCCCTGGCGAGGATGATTTAGTTGGGGATTGGTCCTGCTTTGAGCAGTGGGTGGGACTAGATGACCTCCTGAGGTCCCTTCCAACCCTGATATTCTAGGATTCTACCAGGCTCCAACCCAGCTGCAGCCGCACACCAAGTGACCGAAGCCCCAGATGCCCCATCTGAGTGGCCACGCCAGGCTGCTGGCTCATCTCCAGGGACTGAGCGCTGCAGCCTCGGGAGAGGCAAGGGCCTGGCTGTGCCCAGGCCAGGTGAAGAGATCCCAGGCCAGGCACAGGCAGCGGCCTGCCCCAACTCTGAACACTCACCATGAAGATCTTGCGCTCGCCTTTCTGCTTGATGTACTCCTTGGGCAGGAAGTCCTTCAGGCTGCAAGGACAGCAGAACCGCTGTTACCGGCAGAGCCTGGCGCAGGCCTGTCCGGCCCCCAGCATGGGCCTGGGATAAGCCCCAATGCCAAGTCCTGGCATCAGCACCCATAGGAGCCCCAGGCAGGGCACGAGCAGGGAGAGAGCCCTTGGGGCATAGCGGACATGGAAGAGGCCGAAGAGGGGAACCGGGGTCCTGCAGCTCAGGGCTCTGTCAGGACCCTCATCCCCAAAGCAGACCCTCCGCACTGCAGAGGTACCCAGAGCCCAAACGGCTGCAGCCCCAGTACCCGAGCGAGAGCTCCCTAGAATGGGGCGTGGCAGGGAGCAGGCCGGGGGCTCTGCCCCCACAGTAGTGCTGAGCCAAATGCTGCACTGGGGGGAAATGGGGGGTGGGCTGGCCTGCGGGAGGTGCCTCAGCAGGCTCCTTGGGACACTCACTCCAGAAAGCCCGGCTTGTGCTTCTGCTCATTGTGAGGGCCAAACTGGATCTGACACTGGAACCCAGCAAACTCGCAGGCCTTGTCGAAGGAGACAGGGTGGGAGCCGTTCAGAATGTCATCACGAGCCTGCGGGAGAGGAGAAGGGTGAGTCTGGGGCATTGGGCTGGGGGAGGGGGAGCCACACACTGACTGGGGCGTGGGGAGGAAGAAGAGGGGATAGGGGTTGCACACTGGCTGGGGGGGAGGGAGGGGAGCCACACGCTGGCTGGGGGTGAGGAGGAAGGCGAGGGGATGGGGGTCGCACAGTGGCTGGAGCAGGAGGGAGGGGAGCCACACGCTGGAGGCGGGGGCGGAGGAAGAAGAGGGGAAGGGAACCGCACGCTGGCTGGGGGGGGAGAGAGGAAGAAGAAGGGAAGGAAACTGCACACTGGCTGGGAGGGAGGGAGGAAGAAAAGGGGATGGGGGTCGCACACTGGCTGGGGCAGGAGGGAGGGGAGCCACACGATGGCGGAGGAAGGAGAGGGGAAGGGAACCACACGCTGGCTGGGGGGCCAGTTCCTGCACTGTGGCTTAACATGACTGTCTGCAGAGACTGTTACGGAGCCTGTTCCTGGCCAGCGCTCTGAAGGTGACCGTTTGCTGCCTTGGGGCTAAGCTGCTTTGTGGTTTTGCCAGGGGGTGGGGGACACGTCAGGCCCAGGAGCTAGCTGGGGCCTAGCCTTGCACACAGAGTGTATGGTGGGGAGGGAAAGATGCATTACTAGCCGCTCAAACACTTCTCCTTGGGGCTAAGAAGCAGCAGCCCCTGAGGGACAGGAGGTGCGAGACCAGGGCAGCCCATCTCCCACCCGCACACAGGGCAGCAGCCTGAGCTGCCCTCCCGACCCCGCGAAAGCACAGACAATGCTAGTTCCCTAGGGGAAGGGCTAGAAGGGAGCAGGAAGCTGACCTGAAGCATGGCAGGGCAGGGCAGGGCAGGGCAGGGCGGACCCCAAGAGCTCAGCCAGTCCAGCCTGCTGCAGCAGGATGAACTGACACCAAACCATCCCGGACGGGGTTCGTCCAGTCTCCTCCTAAAACCCTGCAATGACAGGGACTCCACAGCCTCCTTGGGTCACCTGCTGAACCATCCCTGCGGGGAGAGAGCCAGGCCTAATGTCCAGACTCTGGCCACGTCGACAGTGGCGAGCTGAGAGTGGCCCAGCCGTACCAACGCAGATGCGCTGCTATCAGGTCGCTCATGTAGCTGCTCTCCCGGCGACATCAAAAAACCAACTCCCCGAGCGGTGGTCGCTGTGTCAGGGGAGAGCATCTCCCGCCGACCTAGTGCTGGGCACACGAGCGCGTTGCTGGGGGAACTTGTGTCTCTCAGGGGGTGTTTTTCACATGCCGAGCGACATGACTTTTGCTGACATAAATGCTAGTACAGACAGGGCCTAAATCTCTCTTGCTCCAAACTAAGCCAAGTCCTTCCTAGTCTCCCATCGGCGGGCATAGAGAGCAATCAGCTGGCAGAGCGCTGGCTCCCAGCCACGGAGAGCTGCCCTGAACCAGGTACCAGCACGCAAGCCACACGGCAAAGCCCCAAAGCATCGGGGCCAGAGAACCCAGGACACCAGCCCTGAGCAGCCCGGGGCTGAGGCTGGAGAGGACCCGCATGGCCTGGGGAGGGGGAAGGGTCACTAGCTAAGCTTTGGCGGCAGGGCTCCAGTCGAGAGGCAGGCTGGGGGGCAGGTACCTGCACGTAGAGCAGGTTGAGCTGCACCGGGTCCCTGGAGTCCACGTTCTGATCGGAGTAGAAGAACTTGCGCCGTAGCAGCAGCGTCTCGTTGTCGTCGATGCCCTGCTCGCGCAGCGTTCGCCCGTGATCCAGCCAGTTCACTGCCGAGAGCACAGAACGTGAGAGGGCCGAGCGCCGGCCCCACAGCCGGTCCCCCCCAGGGCGTGGCACAGACCGACTGACCCAAGGCACTGAGAGACACTAAGCAGGGACAACCTCCCTCCATCCACAGCACCGGCCGCCCCCCGGGACCGGCCTCACCCCACGGCGCCCACTTGCCGCCCGCAGTGCAGGCTGGCCCCACCCCTCGTGCCCCCAGCACAGTGCAGGTCCGTACACTCATCATCCGTGTGCAACTTCTGCTTGAGTTTCTCCATTTTCTTCTCATCCCGCAGCAAGGTTTTGTCCTTCTTGAGAGTGCCAGTGATCTCCTCCTTCTTCTCCTCCATCATCTCCCGCACCAGCGAGTACTCGTCATGATTGGTGATGCCTGCAGGGGCAGACAGCACAACGCCCATCATAGCCTGCCCGGCACCCTGGGCCGGAGAGCCCCTGGAGAACACGGAGCTTCCCCTGCCCAGCTCAGCATCCCTGCAAGACGCCCTATGGGGCACAGACACCCCCTGCCTGGGCAACATCCCTGAACGGCAGCACACCCTACCTGCCTGCAGACACTGCCCCCCACTCTCCCCGACCCCCTACAGCCAGGCAACGCCCCCTCTCCCCATCCTCTCGCCACTGCGTCCCAGCCAGGCAATACGCCCACACCATCCTCTTGCCCCCTCACCAGGCAACGTCTCCTCCCCATCCTCTCGCCACCCCACAGCCAAGCAATGTCCCCTCGTTCCCCCTGACCTCTCCAAGCTGGATATCGCACCCTCCCATCCTGCCCCCAGCTCTGGCCTGCACAGTGCTCCCTCCCTTACCAATCCGGGCACAGATTGTCATGAGCATGTCTGTGACCGTTTTGGAGTCGTCCACCATGACCGTTTTAACTGTCCCATCCAGCATGCGAATCTTGAGCGGTCGTTGCTTCTTCTTGTACTCCATGGTGTCCTGCAGCACAGATGCTCGATGTTAGCGCCAGCGAGCGGTCCCGCCCGCAGAGGCATGTGGTCACCACACCCTCCCCTCTGTACCAGGGAACCCCACCCGCCCCCGAGGAACAGCCCTGCCAGGGAGACGGAGGGAGTACCCAGGGCTATGAAGCAGGCTGCACCAGGCACTGCAGAGCATAAGGAATCCCATGCTGGGGCTGGGGCTGGTAGAGCACATACCGCACTGCAGGGCATGTCCTAGTCCAGAGCTTGGGGAGGGATGTGCGGGGACTCTGCACTTACCCCATTGCGGAGCATGTAGTAGTCCAGAGCCTTCCCAGCTTCCAGCCAAATCCCCTTCTTTGGGTCCTCATCCGAAAGGAACAGCCCAAAATCACTGGCTGAAAAACAGAGCAGAGACTCTCCCAGCACAGGCCCATGATCCTGGGTCCCTAGTCTCCCAGCATGGGCCCCTCAGCGCCCAGGCTCCTGGCCCCAAGAGCAGGGTCTCTCCTAACAGAACGTTACATTACAGAGGTGCAGGGATGGATGGAGGGGCTGTTCTGGGGGGCAGAGGGGGGCAACAGTAGAGAAGAGACTGGGGGAGGTGAAGGGGCTTTTGGCAGAACAGGGAGGCCAAGGGGGACAGGAGATGCAGGAGGGTGGAGTTGTGTAGAGCTTTGGAGACTCCCCTCTGAACTTCTAACATGCAGCTACACGGCTCAGAGAGATGGAGAATAAGGTGCGTGCTGAGGTGTCCAGGGAATGGAGGGAGGAGGGGAGGCAGCCAGACCCAAAACTATTATGAACAGAGGTAAAAACTTGCACTGAATTTTGAAGGTGCACAGACGTGGAGAGAGCTCTCTCCACCCCACGGCCCGTTGCAGGAGAGAGCGCAGGACCACCCTCCTACCTGCAGGCAAGTCCCGTACCCGGCATCTCCCTCTCCCTGAGTACTGTGTCAAGGAAGGATGGACTCTGCGTTAGCGAATTGCCCAGGCTTCCTCGCTCTAGCTCTGGCTGCTGGTAGCCGATTACACAGAGTCATCTGCTCAATTGCTCTCCATCAGTATCAGAAGTTCCTGAGGCATCAGCATTTTGCTCATCTAGGCTAGCGGCTGTTGGATCGTTCCTCTGACAGGATCCCAAATGGCATGAAAGTCACCAGTCTTGTCTTCATCTATTTGCTCCAAGAAAACTCCACAGAAGAAAATGCATCACTGCAGAACGCAAGGAACTCAGCCAGGGAGGAGCCCTGACTACGGGTAGCAAGGAGCTGCCTGAGAGAAGGAGAGTGAGAGGGAACCTGGACACTTTGACCCCAAGCTGACTGAATTAAACACAGCGAGGAACAGACCATCTCAGAACATGGCTACGCAGTGGGCTTAGATTGCAGGGGAACAAATGCTGGGGAATTCAGAGACCTAGGGAATAAAGGGCCTTGGGAGGCAGTAATAAAATCCACCAGCGGGGAAGGTGGTGGGAACTGAACTGACAGCACAATAGCCTGTGAGGTCTCTTCCTGTACCAGAAGCAGGAGCTACCGAGGGTTACAGAGCCAGGAGAGACTGGCCCGGAAAGAGATGGCATCAGGAACGGGGTAACAGATGGTGGCAAAATCTTATTCTCAAAATTAACTGGACGGGAATCATGTGGCCTGTGCACCAGCTAAAAGGAAATGACAAACGGTGAGCAATGGAATGAATTACAAAGCAAGGAATGGAGGACTTGTGGCACCTTAGAGACTAACAAATTTATTTGAGCATAAACTTTCGTGAGCTACAGCTCACTGAATGCATCCGATGAAGTGAGATGCAGCTCACGAAAGCTTATGCTCAAATAAATTTGTTAGTCTCTAAGGTGCCACAAGTACCCCTTTTCTTTTTGCGGATACAGACTAACACAGCTGCTACTCTAAAGCAAGGAATGAGTTACAGCTGACAAGGAATGTTAGAGACAACAGGAAGGGGGGGGGCGGTTCCTTCAAATCTGTCAGACACAGAAGAGCAGTCCAGGATGGCGTGGGTGCACTGCTCAGTGGAGAAGGTGAGCTGGCGATGGTAGAGGAGAGGAAGGCAGAGCTGCTCAGTGCCTACTTTGCTTCAGTCTTCTCACAAAAACAACAGGTGATCAGACTCGCAGCAAAGTTATTACAGACAATAAATGGGAAAGCATGCAGATCAGGACAAGTAAAGAACGTGTCAGATCTTCTGACTCATCTGAATGAATTCAAATCAGCGGGGCCGGATGCTATTCACCTCAGGGTACTGAATGAATTAGCTGAAGAACTCTCAGAGCCCCTGGCAACAAGATTTAGAAGCTCATGGATGACCGGAGAGGTCCCGGAAGCCTGGAGAAGGGCTAACGTAGGGCCCATCTTTAAAAAAGGGGAAAAGGAGGAGCCAGGGAGCTATCGACAAGTCAGCGTCACCTTGATACCTGAGAGACTACTAGAACCATGTATAAAACATTCACTTTGCACATACCGGGAGGAGGGAGGGGTGATCACTAGCAACCAACCTGGATTTACCAAGAACAAATCATGCCAAACCAGCTTGATTTCCTTCTTTGAGAGGGTAACTGGTTTGGTGGCTGTGGGGAATGCAGTGGACATAATATACCTAGAGTCTTCAGCAAGGCTTTTGACCCAGTCCCAGGTGACATTCTGATAGCGAAGCTGGAGAAATGTGGGCTCGACAGAACTGCTATTAAATGGATACACAATTGGTTAAACAACCGCAAACAAAGAGTAGCTATTAATGGAATGTCAGGAGGTCTCAAGTGGGATTCCACAGGGATCTGCTCTGGGTCCAGTATTTAACATCTTTATTAATAACCTCGAAGTAGGACCAGAGAGCAGACTGATCAAATTTTCAGATGAAACAAAGCTAGGGCAGGTTGCCAACACTGAGGGGGATAAAATTCAGAGGGATTTTGATTAGCTGGAGAAGTGGGCTATAGAAATCACAATGAAATTCAGCAAAGACAAATTAAAGGTGCTACACTAAGGGATGAAAAAACAAGGGCGCAAATACAGAATGGGGTAAAACTGACTTGCTCGCGGCACTGCAGAGAAGAATCTGGGCGTTGTGGTGGATCACAACCTCAACATGAGTCAGCAATGCAATGCTGTTGCAAAAGCAAATGCAATTTCAGGTTGCATTAAGAGAGGTACAGCATGCAAGTCACAGGACGTGATCGTATTGCTCTGTTTGGCGGTTGTTAGGCTGGGGAACTGTGTCCAGTTTTGGTCACCAATGTATAGAAAGGATGTAAAGAAACTGGAAGGGATCCAGAGGCGAGCGACAAAGATGATCAAAGGGATGGAATGCAAGCTATATGAGCAAAGGCTGAAGGAACTGGGTATGTTTAGTTTGGAAAAGAGAAGATTAAGGGGGGGGCATGACAGCGGTCTTCAGATAGTTAAAAGGCTGCCATAAGAAAAATGGAGAAAAGGGGGTAGGACAAGAGGCCATGGGTTCAAACTACAGCAGAACAGATTTAGATTAAATCTCAGGATACATTTCCTACCTGTAAGAACAGTAGGACAATGAAACAAACACCTTGGGAGACTGTGGAAGCTCCTTTGCTGGAGGTTTTCAAAAGGAGCCTGGAGCCATCTGTCTGGGATGGTTTAGACGCAACAAATCCTGCACCCTGCCCGGGGGCTGGATGAGATGACCCTGGCAGCCCCTCCTAGCCGCACGGTTCTCTGAACTGGGCAGAGGCACCTTGAGGTACTGCATGGTTAGGGCCAGGTCAATTTATCAACTGCAGCAGGAGTGAAGCCCTGTCCTGGGGTGGCCCTCTGGAGAGGCAGACATCCAGACCTCCTGTGTCAGGCTCTGCTAAGGAGAACAAGCCAAGCCAGATCCACCTGTGGATGGCTGACTGGATAAGTAGCTGGCAGCTAGCTCAAGAACACCTGGCCCTCAAAGAGTTAGGATGGCTCAGGCTGAAGCCTAGAACAGAGAAAGGAAACTACTAGGAACTAGATAGACAGCTACTCCCAGGGGCTCCTGGGGAAAGGAACAGCCCCAGGACACAGATGGGATGCTCCAGAGGACAGCACTACAGAGCTCTACAGGCTCTCATGAGGCCACAGGGGAGGGACTGCCTGGGGACTGACAGGAGCAAAGCCTGGGGACTGACAGGAGAAACAGAAGGCGTGTTTCCCTACCACGTCTGGCAGTTGATTCAATAAACTAGAGCCCTTGTATGTATTGTTCACCGCGTACAAGCCTCACTGAGCTTACTAAAAGTCCATTGGGGAAACTGAGGCAGAGATGTAACTCTGGTTCCACACTGGATGCCAGGGAGCCCTCCAGCAGGGTGTGCCCACCGTTACAACATGGTTCTAGGAGTGGGACCCGAGAACACTCCTATCAAGGCCGAGGACGACACAGAGCAATGCTAACAACTGTCTCAAGCGTGAGATGGCCAATATCCCAGATCGGCACATGGAGCAATGACAACCCTAAGACAACCTGTCACTGACTGGACGGAAAGCGAGGCCCCCATGACAGCAACCAGACAGGCTCAGCCATTGCACACAGGAAAGAAAAAGGAGTCAGGTGGTCCTGCCAACTGGGGGTGGGTGCCATGGGCAGGACTGGTCTGCCGGTGGGCGTCAGAGACAATGGGGATTACTAGCTGGCACAGAACACTCAGGCACCTGTGGAGGTCTGGGTTACAAAGGACGCTGGGTCTCAGATACCAGAGACCATAATGGCTGATCAAAGCCAAACCAAGGACTGAGGAGAAACCATTCAGGGCTGAGAAGCGTGACGTCCCAGGGGTAACGTGCTGCAAGTGTGAAGAGCTGAGGGATGCCAAGAGACTCATGTGAGCCCCAGACAGATGGAGCATTACTAGGGGGGCGACTGGGTATCCTGCAGCACACTGGTCAAGACAGCAGCTTCGCTAAGGGGTTTACCCCTTCCCCCATTTATCAGGGTATGAGGCTTGGAAAGGCCGGGGCTTAACACAGAGCCAAAAACACATCCATTAGAAGAAGGGCCCATTACTGGAGGGGAAAGAAAGCAGGGTCCCCGATTGAGGAAACTCATGGTCCCAGGGTTCCCAGGAAATGTGTGTGATAAGAACATTGGTAAGGGAAGCAAAGGGACATGAGAAGAAATCTATGGCTGGCAGAGTTAAGGACAGTAAGAAGGATTATTTAAAAGTATATTAAGAACAAAAAAAAAATACCCCTAACAGTGGTATTGGTCCATTACTAGATGGAAATGGTAGAATTATCAATACTACCAATGCAGAAAAGGCAGAAGTGTTCAATAAATATTTCCGTTCTATATTTGGTAAAAAACATTGTGGTCATATAATATGAAAACACTCTTTCCATTGCACTAGTATCTCAGGAGGATGTTAAACAGCAGCTGCTAAGTTAGACTTCTTTAAATCAGCAGGTCTGGAGAACTTGCATCCAAGAGTTTTAAAAGAGCTGGCTCAGGAGCTCACTGGACCATTGATGTTGATTTTTCAATAAGTCTTGGAACACGGGGGAAGTTCAAGAAGTCTGGAAGAAAGCTAATGTGTCAATATTTTAAAAGGGTAAATGGGATGACATGGGTAATTATAGTGCTGTTAGTCTGACATCAAACTCAGGCAAGATAATGAAGTGGCTGATATAGGACTCATTAATAAAAAATTAAAGGAATATAACAATTAATGCCAATCAACATGGGTTTATAGAAAATAGATCTTGCCAAAGTAATGATCTTTTTTATGAAATTACAAGTTTGGTCGATAAAGGTAATAACGCTGATGTAATATACTTAGATTCTTAAGTATATTCCTAAATATTCCTAATCTAATATACTTAGATTTGAGTTGGTACCACAACATTTTGATTAAAATACTAGAATGATATAAAATTAGCATGGCACACATTAAATGGATTTAAAGCTGGCTAACTGATAGGTCTCACAATGCAATTGTAAACATGGAATCCTCATCAAATGGGTGTGTATCTAATGGAGTCCCACATGGCTAAGTTCTTGGCCTTGCAGTATTGAGTATTTTTATGAATGACCTGGAAGAAAACAAAATCCTAACTTATAAACATTGCAGATGACAGCACAAAAATCTGGGGAGTGGTAAATAATGAAGAGGACAGGTCACGAACATAAAGCAATCTGGATCACTTGGTAAGATGGTGTGATAAATAAAGGTGGGAGAGCTCCCTTTGATGGACACCCAGCCAGCCAGCTAGCTATAAAATCCCTCTTGGTAGCTGTTCTTTAATTGCTTTACCTTTAAAGGGTTAAAAAGTCCCCCCAATGAAAGAAAAAAATTGGGCACCTGACCGAAAGAGCCAATGGGAAGGTAGAACTTTTTAAAATTGGAAAAGAAACTTTCCCTTCATCTGTTGTTCTCTGGGCTGGAGTGACAGAGCAGCCATGCTATAAGCAGCTTAAGCCAGGTATGACCATAAATTATCAGATCATGCCTAGAACTACTTATCTGAACTCCAATGTGTACATAGATCAGAGTGTTTAGCTAGACGCGATCAGGGTTATTTCTTTTATTTCTTATTGGCTTGTGGACTCTGTGCTAACCCCAGATGCTTTTGTTTGCTTGTAACCTTTAAGCTAAACCCCCAAGAAAACTATTTTGGGTGCCTGATTTTTGGAATTGCTCTTTTAAAATCTAGCAAAAGCCTAAATTCCAGATGTATTTTCTTTCTTTTTGATTTTAATAAAATTTACCTTTTTTAAGAACAGGATTGGATTTTTGGTGTCCTAAGAAGTTTGTGCATGTTTGATTAGCTGGCAGCCACAGCTAATTTCCTTTGTTTTCTTTCTCAGCTCTTCCTTGGAGCAGGTGTGAAATGGCTTGAGGGTACCCCACAGGGAGGAATTCCCAAGTGCTCCTTCCTGGGTCCAAGGGGGTTTTCTTGCATTTGGGTGGTGGCAGCATTTACCAAGCCAAGGTCAGAGAAGAGCTGTAACCTTGGGAGCTTAATACAAGGTGGGAAATACTAATTTTTAAAATCCTTGCGGGCCACACTTCTGCACTTGGAGTGACAGGGTGGGGCTTCTGCCTTGACAGATGGGCACAAGCAAACAATATTCGTCTTAATATGGCTAAATGTGTACATCTAGAAACAAAGCATCCAGGCTATGATTTCATGATGGGGCTCTCTACCCTGGGAAGTGGTGACTGAAAAAAAAGGTTTGGGGGGGTGTGATGGATAATCGGCTGAACAGGAGCTCCCAGAGAGACACTGTGGCCAAAAGGGCCTAATGCGATCCTTGGAGGCACAAACAGGGGAATCTCGCGTAGGGGCAGAGAGGCTATTTGACCTCTGTATTTAGCTCTGGCGCGACCACTGCTGGAATCCTGTGTCCAGTGCTGGTGTCCACCATTCAAGAAGGATGTTGAAAAATTTGAGAGGGTTCAGACAAGAGCCACAAAAATGATTTAAGGATTAGAAAACCTGCCTTTTTGTGACAGACTCAAGGAGCACAATCTACTTAGCTTAACAAAGAGAAGGTTAAGGGGTGACTTGATCAGTCTGTAAGTATCTACATGCAGAACAAATGTTTAATAATGGGCTCTTCAGTTTAGCAGAGAAAGGCAAAACATTATCTATCGCCTGGAAGTTAGACTCAGATTTTAAGGCCAGAAGGAACCATCATGATCATCTAGTCTGACCTCCTACACATTACAGGCCACAGAACCTCACTCACCCACTCCTGTAAAAGGCCCATAACCTCTGGCTGAGTCACTAGCATCCTTAAAACTTGATTTAAAGACTTCAAATTACAGAGGATCCATCATTTACTCTAGTTTAAACCAGCAAGTGACCCATGATGAAAAGGAAAGTGAAAAAGTCCCAGCATCTCTGCCAGTCTGACCTGGGGGAAAATTCCTTCCCGACCCCAAATATGGCAATCAGACTCTGAGCATGTGGGCAAGACCCACCAGTCAGACACCAGGAAAAAAATTCTCTGTATTAAGTCAGGGCCTTACCGATCTAGAGTCCCATCTCTAGCCATTGGAGATATTTGCCAACAGCAGTCACCGATGGGCCACATCTCATAATTCCATGCAGTCCATAAACTTATGAAACTCCGTTGTAGCCGTTCAGTTTTCTGCCCCACTGCTCCCCTGGGAAGTCTGTTCCAGAAGCACACTCCCCTGATGGTTAGAAACCTTTGTCTCATTTCAAGCCTGAACTTGTTGATGGCCAGTTTTTACCCATTTGTTCTTGTGTCCAAACTGGCACTTAACTAACTCCTCTCCCTCCTTGGTGTTTATCCCTCTGAGGTATTTATAGACAATCATATCTCTCCTCAGCCTTCGTTTGATTAGGCTAAACAAGCCAAGCTCCTTAAGTTTCCTCTCATAAGGTAGGTGGCTCTATTAATTGGATCATCCTAGTAGCCCTTCTCTGCACCTGTTCCATGCTTGAGAGATTAATTCAAACTGGGGGACCAGAATTGCACACACTATTCCATATGAGGTCTCCCCCGTGCCTTGTATAATGGAAGTAACACTTCCCTAACACTATTGGAAATACCTCGCCTGGTACATCCTAGGACTGCATTCACCTTTTTCATGGCCACATCACATTGGCAGCTCAGGGTCATCCTAGGACGGACAAATATACCCAGGTCTCCCTTTCATCTGATATATCCCCAGCTTTCAGCAAAAAAAATCTTGCTGTTAGTCCCTATTAGCATGACCTTGCACTTTGCACTATTACATTTCACCCCATTTCTATTACCTTTTCAAAGTTTTCAAGGTCATCCAGATCTTCTTGTACAACATTTTGGTCCTTCTCCGTATTTACAATCCCTCCCAATTTTGTGTCATCTGAAAATTCTAGTAGCACATGCCCACTTTTTGTGACAAGGTCATTAATAAAAAATGTTTGATAAGATTGATCCCAGGACTGATCCCTGAGGAACTCCACTAGTAACCTCCCTCCAGCCTGACAATTCACCATTCAGTATGACCTGTTGTGGTCTCCCCTTTAACTAGTTCCTTATCCACCTTTCAATTCTCCTTCTAATCCCCATCTTCTCCAATTTAACTCATAATTTCTCATGTGGAACTGTATCAACTGCCTTCCTGACATCAAAGGTAGATTAGACCTACTGTATTTCCTTTTTTGAAAACATTGGTTATATTCTCAAAGAAAAGATCAGGTTGGTGTGGCATGATCTACCTTTTGTAAAACCATGTTGTATTTTAGCCCAATTACCGTTTACCTCTATGTCCTTAACTACTTTCTCTTTCAAAATTTGTTCCAAGACCTTGCGTACAATTGAGGTCAAACTAACAGGCCTGTAGATCCCTGATCACTTTTTTTCCTTCTTAAAAATAGGTCCTATGTTAGCAATTCTCTGGTCATAGGGTCTGACCTGAGTTTACGGATTCATTGAAAATCCTTGCTATTGGACTTGCAATTGCATGTGCCAATTCCTTTAATATTCTTGGAGAGAGATTATCCGGGCCCCCCGATTTGATCCCATGAAGCAGTCTGAGTTTGCCTTCCACCTCATATATGGTCATTTCTACTTCCATATCCTCATTTCCATTAGCCTCCCTGCCACTGCCCCCAAGCTCCACATTATCTTCACCAAAAACTGAAGCAAAATACT
The DNA here is from genome assembly GCF_965140235.1 of Caretta caretta. Taxonomy (NCBI): domain Eukaryota; kingdom Metazoa; phylum Chordata; order Testudines; family Cheloniidae; genus Caretta; species Caretta caretta. The sequence goes on from NC_134210.1 coordinate 553,528, forward strand.
CATTTAGGATTGGGCCAGGCCTACTTTGTCTTTAATCTCCAGCCCATCCTCAGTGCTTAGTGGTCCAACTCCTTTCCTTGTTTTTTTAATATATGACTACAGAGCCTTTTGCTACTGGTTTTAATTTCCTTTTCAAGGTATAACTCTGCTTGGCTTTTGGCAGTTTTGCCCCTACACTTTCTGACCTCCAAGAGGTATCTTTCCTTGCTGATCCCTCCCATCTTCCATTCCTTGTAGGCTTTCTGCTTTCTCTTAATAAGCAGTTTAAGAGGTTTGTTCCTCCAGTTTGGTCTGCAACCTTTGCCTATGAATTTTTTCCCCTTGCTTGGGATGCACGCTTCTGATACTTTAAGCAAAGTTGCAGAAACTAATTCCAAGTCTCCTCCACATTCTGACCCTTGTGTTATTCAGTCCAGTCCAGTCCCCTTCCCCCAACACTTTCCCCCAAAGCCATAACGAGAGAGTTGTCTATCAAGGGTCATCAGCTGTACAATGAACCCAGTGAAAGGCCAGGACTACATTTTGTGACTCAGCAGGGCATGCTTATGGATAAAACTCTAAGGCTTTTCCATGCCATGTGCTGTAAAGCTTGTGTTTGGGACACAGGAAGTACAAGCCACCTGGCAAAAGGAATATAAAGGGCAGCTGCATCATCTCCATTTTGTCTTTATTCCAGCTTCTTACCTCTGGAAGAACTTTGCTACACTGAAGCTCTGAACAAAGGACTAAATGACCCATTCAAGCTGTGGATGAGTTTCAGCTGGACTTTCAAGCCAGGAAACTCACCAATACTGCTAAGAACCTCATGTGTAAACTCTGAAGTCTCTGTATGGATCTGATTACTTTATCAACAACTCTCCTCGTTTTCTTTCTTAAGAGCCAACCTAATACTGGCCTGGTAATGTGACTGGCCATTTGGAAATCAGAAGAAAATTTTGTGAAGAATTTTAAATAACTTCTCACTGTACTGGACCTAGGTGCTGACTGGGAGCCAGAGAACTAGAATGCAATAAAGGGGGCTGTGTGATTTCGTTTTTTGCTTTTTGATAACGTGAGAGAGTGAGAGGAGAGTTTACTGCAGTGTTAACCACCAGTCTTTGGGAGAATCTGCTCTCCCTTTTGCAACCTGTCCTGACCTTGATGTTTTCAGTGAGGGCTGCCCCGGGCACCATGGGTCACAACATCTTCGGCCTCAGAGAACATTTAGTCTTTGAAGCATTTTCATAGATTTGTAGACTGTAAAGCTAGAAGGGACCATTATAGCCATGCCATCTGAGTTCCTGCAGAATCCAGGCCAGAGAACCCCACCTTCATGCATCCAGCCCAGCAGCTTGTGGTCGAGCTAGGGCAGATCTTTAGGAAAGAGATGCCTAAGCTTAATTTAAAGACTAAATGATAGAGAATCTACCCCACATTCCTTGGTAAATTGTGTCAATAGTTAATTGTTTAAATTTTGAACCTTATTTCTAGTCTGAATTTATCTAGCTTCAGCTTCCAGCCGTTGGGTCTCATTATGCTTTTGTCTTCTAGATCAAAGAGCCCTCCGTCAAAAATCTTCGCCCCCTGCACATACTTGTAAACTGGGATCAAACCACTTCTTAACCTTCTCTTTGTTAAAATAAATATTTGAGCTTCTTCAATCTCCCGCTGGGGGGAGCGTTTTCCAGACCTCTAATCGTGCTTGAAGCTCTTTTCTGAACCGTTTCCAATTTGTCAACATTCTTTTAAAAGTGTGGAAACGAGAACTGGACACAGTATTATAGGGACACGGGAGCATTGCATTATGACATCTGTTTAAAGGTCAACTGGTCTAAGTCTTCTAAACTGAACATGCTTAGTCAGATTTCTTTGAAATTTCGTGTGCCTCACAAGGGTACAGGATGGGGTTAGTGACCCACATGTGGAGACATTTGAACCAGGTGTTCTAGATTTATAAGCCCCCCTAAAAGTCATTTTTTAAAAAGCTCTTCTTTTTGTTCAACTTTATTAATGATCTGAATGATGGGATGGATTGTACACTCAGCAAGTTCGCAGATGACACTAAGCTCGGGGGAGAGGTAGATACACTGGAGGGTCCAGAGTGACAGACAAATTGGGGGATTGGGCCAAAAGAAATCTGATGAGGTTCAACAAGGACAAGTGCAGAATCCTACACTTAGGACGAAAGAATCCAATGCACCGCATTTTGGGCTGTATAAGTAGGAGCATTGCCAGCAGATCAAGGGTTGTGATTGTTCCCCTCTATTCGAATGGAATGGAATGTTCCCCTCTGGAATGGGTTACCTAGGGAGGTGGTGGAATCTCCATAGAATCACAGAATATCAGGGTTGGAAGGGACCTCAGGAGGTCATCTAGTCCAACCCCCTGCTCAAAGCAGGACCGATCCCCAATTAAATCATCCCAGCCAGGGCTTTGTCAAGCCGGGCCTTAAAAACTTCTAAGGAAGGAGATTCTACCACCTCCCTAGGTAACGCATTCCAGTGCTTCACCACCCTCCTAGTGAAAAAGTTATTCCTAATATCCAACCTAAACCTCCCCCACTGCAACTTGAGACCATTACTCCTTGTTCTGTCATTTGCTACCACTGAGAACAGTCTAGAGCCATCCTCTTTGGAACCCCCTATCAGGGAGTTGAAAGCAGCTATCAAATCCCCCCTCATTCTTCTCTTCCGCAGAGTAAACAATTCCAGTTCCCTCAGCCTCTCCTCGTAAGTCATGTGTTCCAGTCCCCTAAATCATTTTCGTTGCCCTCTGCTGGACTCTCTCCTATGTTTCCACATCCTTCTTGTAGTGTGGGGCCCAAAACTGGACACAGTACTCCAGATGAGGCCTCACCAGTGTCGAATAGAGGGGAACGATCACGTCCCTCGATCTGCTGGCAATGCCCCTACTTATACAGTCCAAAATGCCATTGGCCTTCTTGGCAACAAGGGCACACTGCTGACTCCTATCCAGCTTCTCGTCCACTGTAACCCCTAGGTCCTTTTCTGCAGAACTGCTGCCGAGCCATTCGGTCCCTAGTCTGTAGCGGTGCATTGGATTCTTCCGTCCTAAGTGTACGACTCTGCACTTGTCCTTGTTGAACCTCAGATTTCTTTTGGCCCAATCCTCCAATTTGTCTAGGTCCCTCTGTATCCCATCCCTACCCTCCAGCGTTATCTACCACTCCTCCCAGTTTAGTGTCATCTGCAAACTTGCTGAGGGTGCAATCCACACCATCCTCCAGATCATTAAAGATATTGAACAAAACCAGCCCCAGGACCGACCCTTGGGGCACTCCGCTTGATACTGGCTGCCAACTAGACATGGAGCCATTGGTCACTACTCGTTGAGCCCGACAATGTAGCCAATTTTCTACCCACCTTGTAGTGCATTCATCCAGCCCATACTTCTTTAACTTGCTGACAAGAATACTGTGGGATGCTGTGTCAAAAGCTTTGCTAAAGTCAAGGAACACCAAGTCCACTGCTTTCCCTTCATCCACAGAACCAGTTATCTCGTCATAGAAGGCAATTAGGTTAGTCAGGTATGACTTTTCCTTGATGAATCCATGCTGACTGTTCCTGATTACTTTCCTCTCGTCTAAGTGCTTCAGAATTGATTCCTTGAGGACATGCTCCATGATTTTTCCAGGGACTGAGGGGAGGCTGACTGGCCTGTAGTTCCCAGGATGCTCCTTCTTCCCTTTTTTAAAGATGGGCACTACATTAGCCTTTTTCCAGTCATCCGGGACTTCCCCCGATCGCCATGAGTTTTCAAAGATAATGGCTCCGCAATCACATCCGCCAACTCCTTTAGCACTCTCGGATGCAACGCATCCGGCCCCATGGACTTGTGCTCGTCCAGCTTTTCTAAATAGTCCCGAACCACTTCTTTCTCCACAGAGGCCAGTCAGCCTCACTTCAGTCCCTGGAAAAATCATGGAGCAGGTCCTCAAAGAATCAATCCTGAAGCACTTGCATGAGAGGAAAGTGATCAGGAACAGCCAGCATGGATTCACCAAGGGAAGGTCATGCCTGACTAATCTAATCGCCTTCTATGATGAGATTACTGGTTCTGTGGATGAAGGGAAAGCAGTGGATGTATTGTTTCTTGACTTTAGCAAAGCTTTTGACACGGTCTCCCACAGTATTCTTGTCAGCAAGTTAAGGAAATATGGGCTGGAAGAATGCACTATAAGGTGGGTAGAAAGCTGGCTAGATTGTCGGGCTCAACGGGTAGTGATCAATGGCTCCATGTCTAGTTGGCAGCCGGTATCAAGTGGTGTGCCCCAAGGGTCGGTCCTGGGGCCGGTTTTGTTCAATATCTTCATAAATGATCTGGAGGATGGTGTGGATTGCACTCTCAGCAAATTTGCGGATGATACTAAACTGGGAGGAGTGGTAGATACGCTGGAGGGGAGGGATAGGATACAGAAGGACCTAGACAAATTGGAGGATTGGGCCAAAAGAAATCTGATGAGGTTCAATAAGGATAAGTGCAGGGTCCTGCACTTAGGACGGAAGAACCCAATGCACAGCTACAGACTAGGGACCGAATGGCTAGGCAGCAGTTCTGCGGAAAAGGACCTAGGGGTGACAGTGGACGAGAAGCTGGATATGAGTCAGCAGTGTGCCCTTGTTGCCAAGAAGGCCAATGGCATTTTGGGATGTATAAGTAGGGGCATAGCGAGCAGATCGAGGGACGTGATCGTTCCCCTCTATTCGACATTGGTGAGGCCTCATCTGGAGTACTGTGTCCAGTTTTGGGCCCCACACTTCAAGAAGGATGTGGATAAATTGGAGAGAGTCCAGCGAAGGGCAACAAAAATGATTAGGGGTCTGGAACATATGAGTTATGAGGAGAGGCTGAGGGAGCTGGGATTGTTTAGCCTGCAGAAGAGAAGAATGAGGGGGGATTTGATAGCTGTTTTCAACTACCTGAAAGGGGGTTCCAAAGAGGATGGCTTTAGACTGTTCTCAATGGTATCAGATGACAGAACGAGGAGTAATGGTCTCAAGTTACAGTGGGGGAGGTTTAGATTGGATATTAGGAAAAACTTTTTCACTATGAGGGTGGTGAAACACTGGAATGCGTTACCTAGGGAGGTGCTGGAATCTCCTTCCTTAGAGGTTTTTAAGGTCAGGCTTGACAAAGCCCTGGCTGGGATGATTTAACTGGGAATTGGTCCTGCTTTGAGCAGGGGGTTGGACTAGATGACCTTCTGGGGTCCCTTCCAACCCTTATATTCTATGATTCTATGAGAGGGCTGGTCACCTCCTCCCCATGCTGTGCTACCCAGTGCAGTAGTCTGGGAGCTGACCTTGTTCGTGAAGACACAGGCAAAAAAAGCATTGAGTACATTAGCTTTTTCCACATCCTCTGTCACTAGGTTGCCTCCCTCATTCAGTAAGGGGCCCACACGTTCCTTGACTTTCTTCTTGTTGCTAACATACCTGAAGAAACCCTTCTTGTTACTTTTAAGATCTCTTGCTAACTGCAACTCCAGGTGTGATCTGGCCTTCCTGATTTCACTCCTGCATGCCTGAACAATATTTTTATACTCATCCCTGGTCATTTGTCCAATCTTCCACTTCTTGCAAGCTTCTTTTTTGTGTTTAAGATTAGCAAGGATTTCACTGTTAAGCCAAGCTGGCTGCCTGCCATATTTACTATTCTTTCTACACATAGGGATGGTTTGCCTCTGTAACGTCAATAAGGATTCTTTAAAATACAGCCAGCTCTCCTGGACTCCTTTCCCCCTCATGTTATTCTCCCAGGGGATCCTGCCCATCAGTTCCTGGAGGGAGTCAAAGTCTGCTTTTCTGAAGTCCAGGGTCCATATTCTGCTGCTTTCCTTTCTTCCTTGTGTCAGGATCCTGAACTCAACCATCTCATGGTCACTGCCTCCCAGGTTCCCATCCACTTTTGCTTCCCCTACTAATTCTTCCCGGTTTGTGAGCAGCAGGTCAAGAAGAGCTCTGGAGCCATTGATCAACGGGTAGTGATCAATGGCTCCATGTCTAGTTGGCAGCCGGTATCAAGTGGAGTGCCCCAAGGGTCGGTCCTGGGGCCGGTTTTGTTCAATATCTTCATAAATGATCTGGAGGATGGTGTGGATTGCACTCTCAGCAAATTTGCGGATGATACTAAACTGGGAGGAGTGGTAGATACGCTGGAGGGGAGGGATAGGATACAGAAGGACCTAGACAAATTGGAGGATTGGGCCAAAAGAAATCTGATGAGGTTCAATAAGGATAAGTGCAGGGTCCTCCACTTAGGACGGAAGAACCCAATGCACAGCTACAGACTAGGGACCGAATGGCTAGGCAGCAGTTCTGCGGAAAAGGACCTAGGGGTGACAGTGGACGAGAAGCTGGATATGAGTCAGCAGTGTGCCCTTGTTGCCAAGAAGGCCAATGGCATTTTGGGATGTATAAGTAGGGGCATAGCGAGCAGATCGAGGGACGTGATCGTTCCCCTCTATTCAACATTGGTGAGGCCTCATCTGGAGTACTGTGTCCAGTTTTGGGCCCCACACTTCAAGAAGGATGTGGATAAATTGGAGAGAGTCCAGCGAAGGGCAACAAAAATGATTAGGGGTCTGGAACACATGAGTTATGAGGAGAGGCTGAGGGAGCTGGGATTGTTTAGCCTGCAGAAGAGAAGAATGAGGGGGGATTTGATAGCTGTTTTCAACTACCTGAAAGGGGGTTCCAAAGAGGATGGCTCTAGACTGTTCTCAATGGTAGCAGATGACAGAACGAGGAGTAATGGTCTCAAGCTGCAGTGGGGGAGGTTTAGATTGGATATTAGGAAAAACTTTTTCACTAAGAGGGTGGTGAAACACTGGAATGCGTTACCTAGGGAGGTGGTAGAATCTCCTTCCTTAGAGGTTTTTAAGGTCAGGCTTGACAAAGCCCTGGCTGGGATGATTTAACTGGGAATTGGTCCTGCTTTGAGCAGGGGGTTGGATTAGATGACCTTCTGGGGTCCCTTCCAACCCTTATATTCTATGATTCTATGATTCTGCCCCTTGTTGGTTCCTCCAGCACTTGCACCAGAAATTGTCCCCTACACTTTCCAAAAACTTCCTGGATTGTCTGTGCACCGCTGTATTGCTCTCCCAGCAGATATCAGGGTGATTGAAGTTGCCCATGAGAACCAGGGCGTGCGATCTAGTAGCTTCTGCGAGTTGCCGGAAGAAAGCCTCGTCCACCTCATCCCCCTGGTCCGGTGGTCTCTAGCAGACTCCCACCACGACATCACCCGTATTGCTCACACTTCTAAACTTAATCCAGAGACTCTCAGGTTTTTCTGCAGTTCATACTGGCGCTCTGAGCAGTCATACTGCTCTTACATACAGTGCAACTCCCCCACCTTTTCTGCCCTGCCTGTCCTCCCTGAACAGCTTATATCCGTCCATGATAGTACTCCAGTCATGGGAGTTATCCCACCAAGTCTCTGTTATTCCAATCACATCATAATTCCTTGACTTTGCCAGGGCTTCCAGTTCTCCCTGCTTGTTTCCCAGGCTTTGTGCATTTGTGTATAGGCACTTGAGATAACCCGCTGATTGCCCCTCTTTCTCAGTATAAGGCAGGAGCCCTCCCCTCTCACACGCTCCTGCTCGTGCTTTAGGAGGTTTTTAAGGCCCAGCTTGACAAAGCCCTGGCTGGGATGATTTAGTTGGGGATTGGTCCTGCTTTGAGCAGGGGGTTGGACTAGGTGACCTCCTGGGGGGAGGGATAGCTCAGTGGTTTGAGCACTGGCCTGCTAAACCCAGGGTTGTGAGTTCAATCTTTGAGGGGGCCATTTAGGGATCTGGGGCAAAAATTGGGGATTGGTCCTGCTTTGAGCAGGGGGTTGGACTAGATGACCTCCTGAGGTCCCTTCCAACTCTGATATTCTATGAATCTATGAGGTCTCTTCCAACCCTGATATTCTAGGATTCTATAGGAGTCTCAGATGATGACCCAGCACATGTTCATTTTAAGAACACTTTCACAGCAGGTTTGAGAAAATGCAAAGAAGGTACCAACGTGAGATTTCTAAAGATAGCTACAGCTCGACCCAAGGTTTAAGAATCTGAAGTGCCTTCCAAACTCAGAGGGACGAGGCGTGGTGCAAGCTTTCAGAAGTCTTAAAAGAGCAACACGCTGATACAGAAACTACAGAATCCAAACCACCAAAAAAGAAAATCAACCTTCTGCTGGAGGCATCTGTCTCAGATGATGAAAATGAACATGTGTCAATCCGCACTGCTTTGCATCATTATCAAGCAGAACCCATCATGAGCATGGACGCATGTCCCCTGGAATAGTGGCTGAAGCATGAAGGGACATATGAATCTTTAGCGCATCAGGCACGTAAATATCTTGCAACTCCAGCTACAACTGTGCCATGCAAGCGCCTATTCTCACTTTCAGGTGACATTGTAAATAAGAAGCGGGCAGCTTTATCTCCTGCAAATTGTAACCAACGCTGTTTGTCTGAGCGATTGGCTGACCAAAAAGTAGGACTAAGTGGACTTGCAGGTTCTAAAGTTTTACATTGTTTTATTTTTGAATACAGTTTTTTTTGTACATAATTCTACATTTGTAAGTTCGACTTTCATGATAAAGAGATTGCCCCACAGTACTAGTATGAGGTGAATTGAAAAATGCAATTTTTGTTTTTACAGTGCAAATATTTGTAAACAAAAATATAAAGTGAGCACTGTATACTTTGTATTCTGTGTTGCAATTGAAATTAATACATTTGAAAATGTAGTAAACATCCAAAAATATTTAAATTAAATGGTATTCTATTGTTGTTTAATCACACGATTAATTTGTTTAATTGCTTGACAGCCCTAATTTTTATACAACGTATGTGCCAATTCAGAAAAACTACAGGGTTTCCATTCCTGCCATTTTATATGCTTCAAAAGCTAAAGCCTTGCACATGCTCTAAAATCCAAACAGTTCCTCTGATTGCTTTGAAAGGTGGTGTACCTCAGGGAGTGTGGGGTAATGTTAGTGATCCAAATCTAGGGTCATTTCACTCAAAGGTAGGGAGGCCATTTGTCCAGTTTAAAGACTGAAAGTTCTAGTTTTGTAGAGCATTGTCCTTGTCTGGTAGGGAGTTAGCACCTGACGCGGATTTGTCTGGTGAAAATGAGTAGAGAGGAGGAGACTGTGGAAAAAGTTTGATGGCCGCGGGGGCGGTGCTTCCGTACAGAGTGACGCAGCAGGGATGGGCCCATGCCCCATGCTGTTCTGCCATTCACTCTATGCAGCTGAAGCAGCTGCCCTTCCCTCTCATTGGCTACTGGAGGCTGCAAACCAAGCAGCCAGCCACTACTTTGGTAGGGCTAACAGCAGGTTAGACTCTGCTGCAGGGGCTACACTGGCTTGTGCAGTAGCCTGTCAGGGATTGGAAAGCCCGTGAAAACGGTAATTACAGTAATTAAAATCTGAGATGATGATGAGGGACAAGAGTTTTTGCAGGATGTACAGAATCAAAAAGATCAGATTTTAGAAAGAGACAGGAAAACAGAGCCTGATGTGGGGGCATGGGAGAGGGAAGATTCAAAGACCAGTGGAACTCCTTGCTAGAGGTTGTTGTGAAGGCCAAGACACTAACAGGTTCAAAAAAGACCTAGATAAGTCCATGGAGGATAGGTCCATCAATGGTGTCCCTAACCTCTGTTTGCCAGAAGCTCGGAAAGGGCGACAGGGGATGGATCACTTGATGATTGCCTGTTCTGTTCATTCCCTCTGGGGCACCTGGCTTTGGCCACTGTCAGAAGACAGGATAATGGGCTAGATGGACCTTTGGTCTGACCCAGTGCAGCCGTTCTTATGACTCACAAGTTAATGGTCTGAGTGACTTATAGGTAAGATGTTTCAACAGTGAAGGAAAATGCAGGAAGGGCTTGAGAGGAAAGGAGTTCCATTTTGGATCATGTTACATTTCAGATCAAGGGAAGACACCTAGGAGGGGCACCAGAGCGGGCGAGGCTGAAGCACAGGGGATGAAAACAGAACGGATGGAGAGAAATCAGAATCAAAAAGGTAACTTTGTGAATCAAAGCCAATGGAAGGGTTTTGGTGGCTGAGGGGGAGGCTGACATGCTGTTCGAACTGAAGATCTCCTAAACTGAGGGCCTGCTATTAAAAACAATTTCAGACTCCAGCAGGAACCCATGTCTGTCTGTCCATCCCCTGGTGTGCACCAAAAAGCTCTGTGAAGAAAATAGTGACAGACAGTGTGCTTAAAGACTCTTCACCCCACACTCCAGAGCCTGCTACACCTGACTCTCCCAGACAGAACACGGGGCTCCATCATCATTGTATCACGGCCTTGTGTTTATCAAAAACACCAGCCATGTTCATGCTGTACAAATGTGTCGAGGAGAAATGTACACAGTTTACAGCTGACTCGTGGCCTCAATATGCAGCCAACAAGGAAACAAAGTCCCTCTCCAGCAGTGCCCTGGGGCTAGTCTGAAAATGGAGGGAGAAGCCCTTCTCAGCAGAACCTCTGTGCCTGGAGTCAGCACTTGTGTGGCCCACTGTCTCCGTAGCTAGGCAGGGCAGTGGTGGAAGCTGCACGTTACAGAACATGGCGGTATGCCAGAATAACCCGTTTACCTTAAATGCATATTACTGAGGCCTTTCAAGAGCAGCTGGACTGTCTGGCTCATGTTATGATCACCTCAATGAGCCCCACATGAAGGTTCCTCATTGCAGAAAAGGCAGTGAGTAGCAACATAACCAAAGGACTGGGGAATTCTAGATTTGCTAACATTGGCTACTTCAGTCTCGCTGAACCATGGGAAATCGGAGTCTTGATAAAATCCTGATACTTGGTGGAAAATTAACAATCAGGGTGACTACACTGCTCTACAGATAGACTGTTCCCTCAAACACCGATTCATGGTCAGTTCTCTGCTGTGGTGGATAAGGCCAAGATCGTCTCGGAGTTGATGTATAGTCACTAAGCTGAAACACAAGACCGTTGAATCCTGATGGGCCAAAAGGACATGAGCTCATTGCTCAAAGTAGGAAAGGAGAGCACCATGCATGCTGCAGCCTGTGTAGGCGTGACGTAGATGTCAGCAATCATGGACAAGGAGATTTGAATCAGCACATTTCTTCTGAAAATCACAAACAGAACTCATGTAGTGCAGCAGCTTCAAGTAACACAGGTTCTCTTCAAAATTAGTGTGTCACCTCCTCATGACAATAAAGGGTCTGCTGCTGAACTTTGCAAACTGTTCCATGCTGTCATGCAACACCATTCTTACTGAAGCATAAAAGTTGATGCAACTATTTACTAGGACTGGTCTGTGGCTGAAGACATGACTTGCAGAAAAAACAAGGCAAGAGTACTGAGTGAGACCATTTTAACCTCAGATCCAGTTCAGAAGCATTTAGACTATATTAACGCTAATGATCTATAACTCTCTTTGGCCACTGATGTTTCAACTAAGGGAGCGAGAATTTTTTTTTCCGTAAGTATTATAGGTTTTTTTGTTTTTGGTTTTTTTAAAAGGGAGTCAGTACTTTCTCTTGGATTTTTACACTGATAGGACACTGCACAAGATATTGCCACAGAAATATTTGAAAAACTCTAGGCCTTTGACCTCAGTCTGAAGAAACAATCAGCACTTGCAGCTGATAATGCCAGTGTAAATTATGGGAAGCAGAACAGCATTTATGTCCAAAGAGGACATTACAGCAGGCAGCTGCTTAGCGCACATTCTTAGTAAGACACAGAGAATCTCCATTAAGAGCTCCTCCCCAAGGGATGTCTCTGTCCAAACCTCGTGCTCCTCTCCACCTGTCGGCTTTCCCCAGCCCATAGTTTAAAACCTGCTCTGTGACCTTTTTAATGTGAAGTGCCAGCAGCAATCTGGTTCCACTTTGGTTTAGGGGGAGCCCATCCTTCCTGTATAGGCTCCTCCTTTCCCAAAAGTTTCTCCAGTTCCTAATAAGCCTAAACCCCTCCTCCCTACACCATCATCTCATCCATGCATTGAGACCCTACAGTTGTCTGACTGGCCCTGTGCATGGAACTGGGAGCATTTCAGAGAATGCACAAGGCGGTGAAGCTGCGTGGCTTACCCTGGAGAAAGAATGAGGCCCCCCGGGGGTCTGGCCCACTGACAAGCTCTAGCACCAATCTGTGACCCACCCCAACCCCCGTGACCCTAGCTCCGCCAGCGCACCACAATGCCCATGCCCTCAACAGCTCTGCCAGTGGATCCCAGTCCTCCCATACCCAGCCTTCCTGCTCTTCAACACAATTTTGCTTTTACATAGTTGCCATTTGCTCTAGGCACTGATGTGAGTTGGGTTATAGAACTGGGGAGGGGGGAAGTAACGGTAACAGAAACATTTGTACACAAGGGAGTGAAGACCTCAGGGAGATGCATTCCCTGCTTGCAGCTGGGAGGCGGGAACACTTTGAATGGGTCAGAGGAATGGCTGAGGAGGGGGGCTGAAACAAGGCTGGTGGGGCCAAGCTGATGTATGTATTTGTGAGGGCAGCAGCAGCTGACTCAGCATGCTAATTGCAGGACATGATATGTACAACTGTCTAAACAGGACTATTAACTGCTAACAACAACCTATCTTTTCCTGTTAAAAATTCAGTGGCAAAAAACTCTGAACGCAGAAGGACGGTTGCTTGGCGGCATGTCGTCCCTGCAGACTACTAAGCTGAGCTACCTCAGACCCCGCTGAAAACCAGGAAATGCAGAGTTTGCCCATGCAGCAGTGCCACAATGCACCCCATTGACAAATAACCCCACAGCTGCTGAAATGTACAAGCTCTTTGCCTCCTTTTACAGCCCATTCATTCTCAGCCACAGAATTCCCTTGAACACTATTAAGGGGCGAAATGTGGGGGCAGGGGAAGGCTTCCTGTGCCACTTCGAGCTGACAGTGGCCAATGGGAATTATTTGGATACCCTCTGTCACGGATGTGTGTGAACCCATGATTCACAGGTCTGGTGCTCTCTCTGAGGTTCTGTAATTGTCCCAGAGAGGACCCCTTTAGAATGTGAACCCCCTGAGAGTCCCACTCTCTTGCTGGGGTAAGCCCCTTGGCTTCACCATTGTTTTTGGCCATAAAATCCAGTAATGTTGTCACTTATGCCACATGGGATACATGAAGATAGGGGACTGAACCTGCCCAAAGCTGCAGAGCCAGTCACGGAGCCAGGACTAGAACTCAGGGGTTGCAAACGCTAAACCTCAAGCTACAGGTCACAGCACTGACAGGAGTCTGAGGGGCGTCACGCCCCAGAAAGACTTTGGATTATTTGGGGTGGTATCTGGGAGCATAACGAGGAACAGGTGGAGTTAAGGGGAAATTCAGCTGGAGCAGCAGCAGCAAGGTGTCAGGCTGAGGATTGGTCTTCCGGCCGGGAAGGGAGCCCTGCTGCTGGGGATAAGTACCCCTGGCAAAGTGATGGCTCTGGCTGGGGACAAAGACCAGATGGGACTTTTCCATCTCTACCCACTATGCCTCTGGGGGTCCTGTCACTTACGCTGCCCCATCTGTGCCTCAGGCACACGCTCCCGGATGATCCGACAGGCGTCGTACACCATGGTGGAGGGCTCAAACTGCATGGTCTTCACCACATTGCCAATGCTGATCTTCAGCGATAGGGCAACCATGGTGGCGGCTGGACGGTCCCTGCTCCTGTTTCACCTGCCAAAAGAAAGTCACAGCCAAATCAGTTCCCATTACTGCTACCCAGACCAATGCCAGCCCTCACAATGGTTCTAGGGACTGCCCCCCTGCTTCCCAGCACTGCCTCCCCCCGGGAACCAGCTACAGGAGGTTATAATCCTACAGGCTCATGGAGAAGAGCTCTTTCACAGTGCACAGACCCCTGCAGCGCCAGGGTGCAGTAAACAAAGGATCACCTACTTTTCCCTTCCCCCTCCTGGGGTGACCCTTTGATTCCTGTCCTCTGCGGAATGGCTCCCCAATTACAGGCAATGGTTGTGCCCTTCATTTAAGAGCCCGTGGAAAGGGGTTGCTTTTTCCCTCCAGGGGCAGAGGGTCCTGTGAGCTGCTCACACCCAAAGAGATTCTCTCTCGGACCCAGCTGGCAGCCTGGGTAAGGGATCCAGCCCTTCTCCAATTCATGCCAGGGCCCAGAGAGCCCTGCCCCTGTACACCTTGGTGGGGTGGGGGCAGCAGGGCTGCAGCTCATCATGCTCAGAAGGTCCTTCACAACCATAAGGACTGAATGGTTTTAGCAGAAGCCCCGAATCTGCAGCAGTACCAAGGGGCAGCTTTGCCAAAGCTATTGGGAGCCATCTATCCTGGTCAGGATCATCACCTCCACTGTACAGACGGAAGCACAGAGTCCAAGGAAAGGGAAGAAACTTGCCCGCAAGGTCACCAAGTGAGCCATGGACAATGACTGTTACTTCTGTGCGGGGAAGGAGAATGACACTAGTGTTTACTTGGTAGTGACACTGTCATCCTGAAGGAAGCGATTGCACAGGGAGTACAGGCCGATAGGATGGGGAGGGTGAGAGGGAACGAATTATAAATAAAAGCTGCCATGACACAGAAACCACAAGAGGAAAACCGAGCTCAAACCATGAGCCAGTAGGGCCCTGCCTTCCTTCTCAGGGGTTTCTCAAAGGTCTCCCCATGACACCCATCTGTGCTAAGGAGTCACCAACAAGAGGTGTTGTGGCCTCACCCATTCCCTGGAGCACGTGCAGCATGCAGCCACATCTCCCAGAAAGGGGGGACCCGGAGAGAGAGAAAACCCTGTCTGCTCAGAGATGGGATGGGAGGGAAGGGAGTGATAAGAGAGCTGGTGAACAGGGCGCCCTACCTACCCTCTCTGCTAACATGGGAACAAGGGGTCAGTCACCAAAACTAAACAAAGAGGTGAATTTAAAACTGAGCAAGGAAAATTATTTTTATACAGTGCATAGTTTACCTGTGGAACTCTCTGCCACAAGAGCTCATTGAGCCAAGAGAACGAGAACAGCCAGTTACATTCAGTAGGATCAAAATAATGAGCTGCAACTCCTCCTAACTCAAGGCATGAGGCACCCCTAATGGCTGGGTTAGAGGGACACTTCCTCACATGCTGTATTATTCCACAGTTGTTCCAATTCAGCCCTGGGGGGAAGGGATGGGATACAGGGACCTTCCCCTCTAAGGCACTGGTCTGACCCCTCTCAGAGCAGCCAGCAGCTTGGCATGAGAGTTAGAGGCAGCACCCAGCAGTGGGGAAAGCCAAGGAGTTGAGGAATTCACGGTTCCAAGTCTCCGAGCCAGAGGAGAGCTACTAATGGCAACATGAGAGTTAGAAAAGGGGGAACATCTTGGGTGTGAAAAGGAAGCACAGATACCTCAGGTCTCCTCACGGCCCCTCCACCAGAGAACCCCCCCCCCCCCCCCCCACACACACACACTCCGTTCCCCTAACACACACATCCAGATCCTGGGAACTACCCCCAACCCCCCCCTCCCCAAATCCTGGGGAGACGCCCAGTGCTCCTGCCTCTGCCGCAGGACATCGCACAGGGTTCAGCTACATTGTGTGTGTTGACATGGATGCTGCCTCCTCCCCGCCCTGTTCATCGTGACCGTGTTAACTTCCTCACAGGCCAGGCACTTCCCCAGAGGCAGCAGCTGCCTGGAGCCAGACTCCCTCCTGGGGCTCAGCCCAGGCCATGGGGCTCACCCAGCTAACTCCGCTCCGTTAGAAGGGTCTGTGTTTCTCCCTGCTAGGGTGGGGAATCAGACCCAGGCGCTGTATCCGGGGCGGGGCGGGGGGGAGGGGGGAGCAGGCAGCCAGGGGCAGCGGTATGGTGGGCAGGGCGGGAGGAGACACAGGGGCTGTGAGAGCGAGGAGGGAGCAGCAAGGGAGCAGGCGGGTCAGAGAGCGTGTGAGGGGCTGAAGGGAGGGCGATTTGGGCCTGGCTTGGGGCAGGAAGGGCAGCCCAGCCAGGCCCCATCTCCAGTAGATGCAGACCCAGTGACTATATCGTTCATGGGGGGCAGACGAGACGGGAATGAAGCACCCTGGGGATTCCATAGGCTGTCCCAGAAGCTATGGGGCCATACAGAGGGTACTCAACCTGCAGGAGCCATCAGGGCAGAAAGGTAACTCCCTCAAGAGCCTCCCCCGCTGGTGGTGAAAAAGCCCTGTGGCTAAACTGTCCTCTCCTGCCAGAGACCCCACCAGGGTGACCATCATTAGAGGCTGCTGGGAGATGCAACACTGGGTGCAAGCCTCTACCCATCATGGGAAGAGGGGTGTCCACCAGTGTCACTGAGCCAGGCTCTGTCCTAGACTTGAGGCCTCTAGACCCTGCCAGGGCTGCTTCACCCCCACTTCCTTAGTGGGGAGCTTGAGCACAAATTGTGAGCTCAGCCCCAGAGACCCCTCCCAGCCGCCACACAGGGTGTCAAGTTCACCAGGCCCAAACCAGCCAGAAAGAAGTAGGGAAGACAGAGCTGCCACCCAGGGCAGCAGCTGGCAGGACTACAGCACCCTCTTACTCCCAAGCTGCTGGGGGAGTTAAGCTCCTCCGCAGGGCAGAGCCCCCAGGCCTCAGCAGCACCCCTCACCTCTGGAGAGTAGGAGTCAGGGAGGTTTTTCAAGGCATGCATCTGGTGATAGTAAGACTTGCTGACACCACTCCCGCGACACACCTGTGTACCTGCCACCCTCAGTAACCCGCAGACCTAGGAATCCGCATCCCACCCTGCTCACCTCTCCTTAGCCGCAGTCAGGCTCGCCCGCCCTAGCTGCAAGGAGCTCGCTGAATCAGTGTGGAGGAAGCTGCAGGCCCCCGTGGTTTGCGAGCAGCCTGCACAGGCACTGAGCAGTGTCAACAGCCTGCAAACAAACCCTACCCCCCTCCACTCTGATATGAAGCTGCTGATTTCCTGCCACAAGCAGATGTTGAATTCTGGGTAAGTTCCAGCTCTTCTGAGCGCGACATACTCCCTGCAAGCAACCGTCTGCATTAGCAGGTGAGAGGAGCTGCGGCTCAAACCTCCCACACTGGGGGTTTATTGAGGGCCAGACAGTGGGGATGAGGTGAAACATGGTACCCTGCCCACAAACAGCACCCTGCAGCCACCCAGGGCACATTTGCTCACAGGGAGGTGGGTCTCCCTCCTGCAGACATGAACACCTGGTTCCGCCTGACGGCTGATGGTTTAACACGCAACAGTGAAAGGTATTCTTGGGTATTAAATGACTGCCCATCATAGTACCTGAGCACTGGCCCCTGCAGACACAGCCAGGATTCCTGCCCCAAAGAGCTCACGGCACAAAGGAGGGGATGGGGCAGAGCGTAGTGACGGCCTGGGCCTGGCAGATCGACGGCTCTGCAAAGGCTTTGCGCAGGAACTCCACTCTGCCCAGCCGAGTACATACTGAGGAAAAGCCAAGTGGTCACTCTGCTGCTACAGTGCAGGTGTCAAAGGCGCAGCATGCCAGGGCCATCGTGGGAACCATAACAGCGGCATTTCCTGACTTCTGCGCAGCTCGGGTCTCAGCTTCCTTCACCAAATGGGAGACGTGGGGGGATGGGGGGACTCAGTGCCCATGCTCAGACACACCGGTATGATCACTGTGCGTGCTGCACCCATCCAGCCTGAGCTGATCTCCACAGCAAGGGGCGCTCAGTCCCCAAGGCAGCGAGGGCAGCATCCGGGAGAAGTCTGCGGGCAGGGACTGTGTCCCTGTGTACGTACAGCATCTAGCACAATGGGACACTGGGCACGACAGCAACTGTAGTAAACAGGACTGAGAACAGATCTCCGAGCCACACCGACAGCACCTTGTACTCACAACAGCTCGACAGCACCCCCTCTCGCCCCAAGGGGCACTCTGCCCTATGCAGGGCTCACTCTCTCCACCTCTGGTGTGGGATGCAACAGACGCAGCCAGAAAACCTCTCTCATGGGGGCACCGGGGGAGGGGATGGATAAACCAGTTCTGCAGAGTTTGGGATTTCGTGAAAGTTTGTTTCTAGCTTTCCAGCGCGACTTTGCAGGGGTTAGGGCTGTGAGGCCACAGGCGGGCAGCCCTGCATCTCGGCGCTCCCTAAGCGGCTGAGAGGGTTTGGTTTCTCAGCTTCTGCCACACCGAGTTCCAGGGCTACCAGGGAGCTCTCAGCAGTGCTGGAGTCATTCGGGGGGGACCAGCCAAAAGGCGGCGGGGCTGAGTAGCAGAGCTGCCATCGGGAGGCAGAGGGGCAGAACCTTTCTTCTCCCTGCAGCAAGAGTATGACAAGGGAGCTTTAAATGCTCCAGGCCCCAGCTAGCCAGAGGCGGACTTGGATAGTGGAGCCCTCTGAGGAATGGCAAGGTGGTGCTCGATAGGATCCTCATGCCTTGTCTGCAGGAACAGCCTAAGAGAACACAGTCCCCAGCATGCAACGCTTCCTTGGAGTCCCAGATGCAGGACACGTTGCACACTGGGACTTGTAGTCTCCATGGAAGTGGTCCCCAAACATTTGAGGGTCACACCCCTCCTTACCCCTGTCTGCCACCCCCGGGAGCCAGGGCCAGGGCTATGGGCTCAGGGGGTGGGGGGAAGAGGGACACAGACAGAGGTAAGGGGGCCACAGCTGGGGCTGCAGCTGGAGGGAGTCTGGGGCTGTGAGCAGAGCTGCACTGAGGCTGGGGACGGGGCCAGGCTGGGAGCTGGAGATGCAGCTGGGGGAAGGGAGGGGCTGGGTGGCACTCCCTCTCTACCCCCCCATGGGGGCTGGCCTGGGCCCCGCCACACACTCCTCCACACACCCCTAGAGGGGTGCGTCCCACAGTTTGGGGACCTCTGCTCCATGGTTGTGCAGCTATTACAGTCAAGGGCAGCTGCCAGAAGCTCCCTTGCACACAAATTACGTGTAGTTCTGGGCTCCGGGAGAGTTGGCCGTACTGGGCAGAGTCAACCAGGGGCTGCATGGGGGAAATGCTGCATTTCTGGTGTCCTGGGCACATGGGGCCCATAACATACCCACCCTCTGCCCACAACCAGGAAACTCAGGAGCATGAAAAACTCTAGAAACTCCCTGACAATAGATTTCTACATCCCACATACTTCAGCACACAACTTCCAGTCCCTACCACATCATCCACTGCTCCCTCTGAGAGCCACCCAGCCACAGTCCTATTGCAATTCCCAGCCAGCCTGCCCTGCCGCCCACTGAGTTGCACAGCCTCCTGTAATCCCCCAGCCCTGCTGTAAGCCCGACCCCCAGCCTTCCCTCCCTCTGCCCCGAGCTGCACGGCCCCTCTGTAATCCCACAGCCACGATGTAAGCCCCTAACCCCCAGCCTTCCCTCTCTCTCTGCCCTGAGCTACACAGCCCCCCTGTAATCCCACAGCCCTGCTGTAAGCCCGACGCCTAGCCTTCCCTCTCTCTCTGCCCCGAGCTGCAGAGCCCCCCTGTAATCCCACAGCCCTGCTGTAAACCCGACCACCAGCCTTCCCTCCCTCTGCCCTGAGCTGCACAACCCCCTGTAACCAAATCTCTCTATTCCTCAGCAGAAGGAGAGCACCTTTCTAGCCACACTCCAAAGAGCACTACAGGCCCTTTGGTGCAAACACTGCTCTGGCCCCCGGACAGCAGTGCTATCAGTCTCAGGCAGGTTTGGGTTATTTATTCGCAAACCCCTTCCCAAGCGGCACCTTGCTCAGGGGGAGCGGTCCGTTGTGCACGCAAGCTGAGCGGAGCAGACTCCAGACAGGTCTACGCTGCAGTCGGAGATGTGACTGCACCACGTGTAGACAGACCTGAGCTAAAGCAGTGAAGCCGCAGCAGTCCAGGTACACTGTGGGCCAGCTGCCCAAGTACGTACCCAGGGCCCTGGGTGGCCTTGTACAGCCTGCACCTGAGCCCGTGCTGCCACAGCAAGGCGGGCACAGCCCAGAGAACAGTGGGACTCTCTACACATGGGAGTAATGGATATTGCTGCCTCTCATCCCACCTGCTGGAGTACTACTGGGTGGGGCACAGACAAAACCACACAGCAAGTGACACAGGACAGGAAGTAAAGGAGAACCCTGTACCCAAATCAGACTTCCATGGGATTTGGGGAGACAAAATGGAATCACACCAGCTGGGATCAGACCAGGACGTTCGGGGTAGTGATTCCTATTCCCAGGGCAAGACCACGAGATCTGGACCGGGACTTCAGCCAGCTCCTCCAGCAGAAGCCTATCTGGTGCTGTACCAACTACACCCACACCACTCCTTGCGACACCTGATCTGAGCTGCTGGTCTCCCTTCTAGATACTGGCATGCGCTCACCTGCTTAGCTTAAATGGCAGGGCACTAACCCTAGTGACACTCCGACACCCCTGCAGAGAGCAGCGGCTTCCTCCCACTCCTCACACAGGTATCCCTAGCTAACCCAGTTCCCAGGAGAGCAGCCAGAGCCTTTTGGGCCGCGATGCACAGGGGGAACGTGCTCCGCATTACTGCTCACACTTATAGTCAAAGATCAGCTCAAACCATTGTAAGCCATGTCTCATCAAAGAGCGATGAGGAAAAGTCATGCCTGACCCTGGGGGAAGGAGGACAGCCCTGCACTATGGAGGTTCCTGCCACCAGGTCAGGGATGGGCACTGCTGACAAAAGGAGCCAGGGAATCAAACCCCAAACGCAGTATAGCCCTATCTCCACAGGTCATATCTGCCCTAACAGATACCTGAGGGTCCATGGGTAAGCTTTGGTAATGCTGCCCAGTCCATCAGTCTCAGAGGTGAATGCTCTACATTTGGTCAGTGAGCCCCACCCTCTGGAGAACCAGGTCTCCTCCCAGACTCAATCTCAGACTTGTAAGGGACCCCACCATGTCCAAGGAGCACTGGTGCTTCTAACAGGCTGCCTCTGAGAAAGAAGCACAAAGCAAGTTGCCGAGCACCATTTGCTGACTGGCAAGGAGCAGCCAGAGGCAGAACGTGCCCCAGTCTGGAGCAACAGGAGTCTCAGAGCTTGAAAGAGAAAATAAAAAGAGCAATGTCACTTCCAATTTATACCATGTCCAACGTGCTGCAGTGAGCCTGAATCCTGCAAAAACAGCACAAAGCTAGCGCCCAGCACCTCTGCTGGGACCGGATGGAACACAGGGCCCCTCTTTCCTCCCTCCCCAGTTAGTTACTAGGTGTAAGCCCTGGCCCTGCTTTCTTCCACAGAGGCACCTGCACGAGTCACTCCTGCTGTGACCTCCACAAGAAGTCAGCCAGCCAGCCAACACCCCATTAAAATCATCAGTTTAACCACCGTACTATGTATTCTGTATGCTAGGAAAGCATCCAGACGTGCCCATGGTGCTGGGCGCTACACAGACTCACAGTGAGAGACTGTCCCTGCCCCCACAGAGCTCACAAGCCACTGAAGAGACCAGACAGAGGAAACAGTGGCACAGCCAAGGGCTGGTCTCTGCCCCAGGCCCCACAGTAGGAAAGCTGGAAGGAGAGCCCAAGTCTCCTCACTTCCAGGACAGTGCCCTTCCCCCTGGACCATGCTGCCTTTTAAGAACCATCACCATCCCCAGTGCTCACTATGCTCGTGTAGGACTCCACCCCCTTTACTCTCATCCTTGCCGTTTGTCACACCCATTTGTATTGTCTTTCTGTTTAGACAGGTTTCAGAGTAACAGCCGTGTTAGTCTGTATTCGCAAAAAGAAAAGGAGGACTTGTGGCACCTTAGAGACTAATCAATTTATTAAATTTACTAAATTGGTTAGTTTCCAAGGTGCCACAAGTCCTCCTTTTCTTTCTGTTTAGACAGAGCTCCCTGGATGCACAGTACCTGGAACGACTGGGCCTGATCCTGATCAAGGCCTCTGGCTGCTGCTAGATACAAACCCTGCCAGTGAGCAGAGCTGCCGCTCCGCATTTCACCGTCTCCGTAGCCCTTGCTCACGTCACCCAGAAAGCCAGAGAGAACAGGAGTGAGTCCAATGGCCTGCAGGCCTTAGAGACGTGGCCCTCTGTGTTCCTGCTCAAGCCTCCTCCTGATCCTCCCTGACAGGCATGTGTGAACCCTCAGCTGGTGGTTCAGTGTCAGATGCTCTTGCACCCCAATCCCACAGGCCAGGTATTGCCTCTGTTGAAGAAGTGCTGCCCGGGACCCAAGGTCTCTGGGGCTGCAGCAAGGTGCCTCTCCCTCTGTCCCCACCCACTCTCCTGTCTTGCCTAAAACCAATGAAGCTACATGCAAAATACTGCTGTTAATGTCGCACTAACAGTGAAGCTGGGAATGGCAAAAATGAAGGTTGCCACAGCAATGATCAGCTCCCAGGCACTGGGCCTGGAGCTTCTGACATCCCTGGTCAGAGCTGTGCTGGGAGATGTTACACCAGTCTGGCTACCCCAAGCAGCGGCATCTGGTCTAACCACCACCCCACAGAAAGGTCCCTCCTCTCCTAACAGGGCCATGGCATGGATAGGAGCTCAGAGAAAACCTAACAGGAAGAGATTAAAAACCCATCCCAGACACCCTGGCCCCCAGCTTGTCACAGCAACACCCAGCCCCACAGCAAGGAGCCCCGTATCAGTAACCCATGCTATAATATATGGGGTGGAAGACACCCTGGCTTACCTCTGTGCCATGGAGGATGGGCTGCGTGCTTCGAGGCCCAGTCACTGCCCCAGGCCAGGCCCTCGAAGTCCCAGATGTTCATTTCGCTCCTGGGAGCGGAATCCTGGCCAGACAGCGGAACTCTCAGCCAGGACCAAGGCCTGCAAGCCCCAGGGCAACAGCAACGAAACACCCCTGCCCAGAGCGAGCCCCAGAGGGGAGGAGTAGAATCTGGGCCAAACAGCAGCTGGCACTGACTGGGCAGTAAAGTCAGGAACAGCCCGAGCAGAGAGGAGGAAGGTGAGGGGGGCCAGGCAGAGAGGGGGCTAAGGCTGGGGAGGGTTAGGATTAGGGTCTGGAGCAGCAGATCACACTCCCCCATATGATCATGGTCAGAGGATTCCCTTCCGCTTTGGTTTCCAGGGGACCCCATAGCTGAGACACACACCCAGGGGTGGGGCTCTGAGCAGCTCTCTCCTCTCCTGCCCTCCCACATGGAGCCATTCCAGCTGCATTCCTGAGCACTGCAGCAATGTTTCTGGGACAGCCTTGCTTGGAGGCCCAGGGCTCCCCATGGCTCTGCATTGGCTCACAGCAGGTCTGACGAGGCAGGAACCCTAGTCCAGAGGAATGTCAGCTGGGAGGGGGAGAGAAATACACAGGGAGTGTGCGCACGCATCCCTTCCCAAACCACAAACTCCGCCAGCCCTCCACACACCCTGCTGCAGCATCTCCCCCACCACAGCACTCCCCCATACCCATCCCCACACCCACACACACACACACCCTGCAGCACTCCTCCCAAACCCCTCCCCACACCACCCTCACCCGGCAGCTTCTCCCCCCACCACAGCACTCTCTCATACCCCTCCCCACAACCAGGGCCAGCTCCAGGCACCAGTGAACCAAGCAGGTGCCTGGGGCAGCCATTATAAAGGGGTGGCAGGACGGCGGGCTCTGGAGCAGCAATCCATCCTCGGAGGCGGTGGCAGGAATTCGGCAGCTGCTCCATCACAGTGCGTTTCACGCTCGGCGGCAATTCGGCAGTGGGGACACGACTCTTCTTTGGTCGCATCATCACTCCGCCTCCCCATTCAGTGGCAAGGTTTGTTTTTTTTTGGCCGCTTGGGGCAGCAAAAACACTGGAGCCAGCCCTGCCCACAACCACACATACCTTGTAGCATCTCCCCCAAACCCCTCCCCACAACCACACAACCTGCTGCAGGATCTCCCCCCGCTGCAGCACTCACCCGTACCCCTCCCCACACCCCATAGCACCCCCACAGTGCAGCACTCATACATACCTCCCCACACCCCACAGCACTCCTCCCAAACCCCTTCCCACATCCCATAGCACACACCCTGCATCATCTCCCCCCACCGCTGCATTCCTCCCAAACCCCTCGCCACACCCCATAGCACCCCCACAACCACACACACCCTGCATCATCTCCCCCCACCGCAGCACTCCCTCATACCCCCTCCCAAATCACACTCCCCGCCCCTCCACACACCCCAGCACTCCCCCATATAGCCTCCCAAATCACTCCCCTGCCCCTATATATATATATATACATATATACACACACACACACACCCTGCAGCATTCCCCCCTCATACCCCTCCCTGAATCATAGAAGATTAGGGTTGGAAGGGACCTCAGGAGGTCATCTAGTCCAACCCCCTGCTCAAAGCAGGGCCGATCCCCAACTAAATCATCCCAGCCAGGGCTTTGTCAAGCCTGACCTTAAAAACTTCGAAGGAAGGAGATTCCACTCCCTCCCTAGGTAACCCATTCCAGTGCTTCACCACCCTCCTAGAGAAATAATGTTTCCTAATATCCAACCTAGACCTCCCCCACTGCAACTTGAGACCATTACTCCTTGTTCTGTCATCTGCCTCCACTGAGAACAGCCGAGCTCCATCCTCTTTTGAACCCCCCTTCAGGTAGCTGAAGGCTGCTATCAAATCCCCCCTCCCTCTTCTCTTCTGCAGACTAAATAATCCCAGTTCCCTCAGCCGCCCCTCATAAATCATGTGCCCCAGCCCTCTCATAATTTTTGTTGCCCTCCGCTGGACTCTCTCCAATTTGTCCACATCCCTTCTATAGTGGGGGGACCAAAACTGGATGCACTACTCCATGTGTGGCCTCACCAATGCCGAATCACACTTCCCTGGCCCTCCACACACCCCCACACAGCACCCACCCAGGCTCCATACTCAAATCACACAACCCTGCCCCAGACTGAGACTTTAAGACCAAAAGAGATCATCATGATCATGTAATTTGACCTCTTGCACATTACAGGTCACAGACACTCACCCACCCAACTCCTGCATAGGCCCAGAACCTCTGGCTCAGTTACTGAAGTGCTCAAAATTTGATTTAAAGGCTTCAAGTTCAGGAGAGTCCACCATTTAATGTAGTGAAATCCAGCAAGTGTCCTGTGCCCTATGCTGCAGAGGAAGGCGAAACCCCCCCAGGGACTCTGACAATGTGATCTGGGGCTAAATTCTTTCCTGACACCAAATGTGGAGATTTGTTAAACTCTGAGCATGTGGGCAAGGCATAGAATCATAGAATATCAGGGTTGGAAGGGACCCCAGAAGGTCATCTAGTCCAACCCCCTGCTCGAAGCAGGACCAAATCCCAGTTAAATCATCCCAGCCAGGGCTTTGTCAAGCCTGACCTTAAAAACCTCTAAGGAAGGAGATTCTACCACCTCCCTAGGTAACGCATTCCAGTGTTTCACCACCCTCTTAGTGAAAAAGTTTTTCCTAATATCCAATCTAAACCTCCCCCACTGCAACTTGAGACCATTACTCCTCGTTCTGTCATCTGCTACCATTGAGAACAGTCTAGAGCCATCCTCTTTGGAACCCCCTTTCAGGTAGTTGAAAGCAGCTATTAAATCCCCCCTCATTCTTCTCTTCTGCAGGCTAAACAATCCCAGCTCCCTCAGCCTCTCCTCATAAGTCATGTGTTCTAGACCCCTAATCATTTTTGTTGCCCTTCGCTGGACTCTCTCCAAATTATCCACATTCTTCTTGTAGTGTGGGGCCCAAAACTGGACACAGTACTCCAGATGAGGCCTCACCAATGTCGAATAGAGGGGAACGATCACGTCCCTCGATCTGCTCGCTATGCCCCTACTTATACATCCCAAAATGCCATTGGCCTTCTTGGCAACAAGGGCACACTGCTGACTCATATCCAGCTTCTCGTCCACTGTCACCCCAGGTCCTTTTCCGCAGAACTGCTGCCTAGCCATTCGGTCCCTAGTCTGTAGCGGTGCATTGGGTTCTTCCGTCCTAAGTGCAGGACCCTGCACTTATCCTTATAGAACCTCATCAGATTTCTTTTGGCCCAATCCTCCAATTTGTCTAGGTCCTTCTGTATCCTATCTACCACTCCTCCCAGTTTAGTATCATCCGCAAATTTGCTGAGAGTGCAATCCACACCATCCTCCAGATCATTTATGAAGATATAGAACAAAACCGGCCACAGGACCGACCCTTGGGGCACTCCACTTGATACCGGCTGCCAACTAGACATGGAGCCATTGATCACTACCCGTTGAGCCCGACAATCTAGCCAGCTTTCTACCCACCTTATAGTGCATTCATCCAGCCCATACTTCCTTAACTTGCTGACAAGAATACTGTGGGAGACCGTGTCAAAAGCTTTGCTAAAGTCAAGAAACAATACATCCACTGCTTTCCCTTCATCCACAGAACCAGTAATCTCATCGTAAAAGGCGATTAGATTAGTCAGGCATGACCTTCCCTTGGTGAATCCATGCTGGCTGTTCCTGATCACCTTCCTCTCATGCAAGTGCTTCAGGATTGATTCTTTGAGGACCTGCTCCATGATTTTTCCAGGGACTGAGGTGAGGCTGACTGGCCTGTAGTTCCCAGGATCCTCCTTCTTCCCTTTTTTAAAGATTGGCACTACATTAGCCTTTTTCCAGTCATCCGGGACTTCCCCGGTTCGCCAAGAGTTTTCAAAGATAATGGCCAATGGCTCTGCAATCACAGCCGCCAATTCCTTCAGCACTCTCGGATGCAACTCGTCCGGCCCCAGGGACTTGTGCAAATCCAGCTTTTCTAAATAGTCCCTAACCACCTCTATCTCCACAGAGGGCCCACCAGCCAGACACCTGGGGAAGAATTCTCTGGAGTAACTCAGAGCCCTCCCCATCTAGTGTCCCATCTCTGGCTGTTGGAGATATTTGCTAACAGCAGTTGCAGCTGGGCCATATTCCATGTAGGCAATCTCATCATACCGTTCCCTCCATAAACCTAGCTTGATAAGTCTTAAAACAAGTTAGGTCTTTTGCCCAAACTACTTGCCTTGGGAGGCTGTCCCAGAACAGCACTCCCATGAGGGTTAGAAACCTTTATCTAATTTCATGCCTAAACTTATTGATGGCCAGTTTATACCAATTTGTTCTTGTGTTAACACTGGCACTTAACTCATCTCCCCCACTGTTTATCCTCCTGATGTAATTATAGAGAACAATTGTATTTCCCATAGCCTTCGTTTGGTTAGGCTAATCAAGCCAAGATCCTTAAGTCTCCTCTCGTAAGGTAGGTTCTCCATTCCTTGGATCATCCTAGTACCCCTTCTCTGCACTTGTTCCAGTTTGAATTCAAATTTCTTAAACATGGGAGACCAGAACTGCACACAGTATTCCAGGGGAGGTCTCCCCAGTGCCTTGTATAACGGTACCGACACCTCCTTATCGCTACTGGAAATAC
This sequence comes from Caretta caretta, assembly GCF_965140235.1. Classification (NCBI taxonomy): domain Eukaryota; kingdom Metazoa; phylum Chordata; order Testudines; family Cheloniidae; genus Caretta; species Caretta caretta. The sequence goes on from NC_134210.1 coordinate 580,854, forward strand.
CTTGACTGATGCATTAGCCTTTTTCATAGTCACATCACACTGGCAGCTTATAGTCACCCTATGATCAATCAATACACCCAAATCTTTCTCCTCTGTCGCTATCAACTGATAGCTCCCCAGCATATAGCCAAAAAATTTTGTTAGTCCCTATGTGCATGACCTTGCACTTTACACTATTAAATTCATTCCATTTCTATTACTCCACTTTTCAGTCATCCAAATCTTCTTGTATGGTATTCCAGTTCTCCTCATTATTGGCAATACCTCCCAACTTTGTGTCATCCGCAAATTCTATTAGCACACTCCCACTTTTGTGCCAAGGTCATTAAGGAAAATGTTAGATAAGATTTTTCCTAAGGCCAATCCTTGACTAACTTCACTAGTAACCTCCCTCCAACATGACACATTGTAGTCTCCCCTTTAACCACCTTTTGATTCTCGAATTTATCTCTATCTTCTCCAATTTAACTAATCAACATGGGAAATTATTAGATCTACTGCATTTCCTTTGTTTAGAAAATTGGTTACACAGGTTTGCCAGATCTGGCAATCTGCCTTTTGTAAACCCACATTGTATTTTATCCCTATTATTCACGTCAATGTTCTTAACAGTTCTCTCTTTCAAAATTTGTTCCAAGACCTTGGATACAACTGAGGTCAAATTAACAGGCCTGTACTTTACTCAATTAGTTTTCCCCCCTCCTTTCTGAAATACAAGTACTATATTTACAATTCTTCAGTCATAAGGTATGAGCCCCAAGTTTACGGATTCATTCAAAATCCTTGCTATTGGGCTTGCAGTTTCATGTGCCAGTTCCCTTTAATATTCTTGAATGGAGATTATCGATCCCTCTGATTTGGACCCAATTAAGCTGTTTGAGTTTGGCTTCCACCTTGGATGTGATCATTTCTACTTCCATATCCTTGTTCCCATTACCCATCCTGCTACTGCCCCCAAGCTCCTCAATACCCTTAATGAGAACTGAGATGAAATATTCATTTATGTGTGGGCCATTAGATTATCTCTAATTTCCACTCCATGCGCTGTGTTTAGTAGTCCCACTTCTTTCCTTGTTTTCACAGAAGTGTGACCGGAAGGGACCTCAAGGTCACCTAGTCCAGTCCCCTGCACTTAAGGCAGGACTACGTAATAACTAGATCATTCCTGACAGGTGTTTGTCTAACCCAATAGTTCTCAAACTTATATTGGTGACCCTTTCACATAGCAAGCCTCCGAGTGCAACCCCCCTTATAAATATATTTAAGTTTTTAATTTAACACCATTATAAATGCTGGAAACAAAGCGGGCTTTGAGGGGTGGAAGCTGATAGCTCGTGATCTTCCATGTAATAACCTTGCGACCCGAGGGGTCCCGACCCCAGTTTGAGAACCCCTGGGGTAACCTGTTCTTAAAAACCTCCAGTGATGGAGATTCCACAACCTTCCTAGGCAATTTGTTCCAGTGCTTAACCACCCTGACAGTTAGGAAGTTTTTCCTAATGTCCAACCTAAACCGCCCTTGCTGCAATTTAAGCCCATTGCTTCTTGTCCTATCCTCAGATGTTAACAATTTTTCTCCCTCTTTCTTGTAACAACCCTTTATGTACTTGAAAACTGTTGTCATGTCTCTTCCCCCCCCCCCCCCGTCCCGCCTTCTCTTCTCCTCTTTATTTATTTACTGTGGGTTTCAATTTCCTTTCAAAAGTCCAACTCTGCTTGGCTTGTGGCAGTTCTCACTGTTTCTGACCTCCAAGAGGTAGCTTTCCTTGATGATCTAGTTCTTCTTTCATTCCTTGTAGGCTTGCTCTAAATAACTTATTGGAGATGCTTGTTCATCTAGTTTGGTCTGCAACTTTCCCTTACAAATTTTTTCCCCTTGCTCAGAATGCAGGTTTCAGAGAGCTTCTGCAACTTTGACTTAAAGCAATTCCAAGCCGCCTCCACATTCAGATCCTTGAGTTCTTCAGTCCCGTCCACTTCCCTAACTCCCTTAATTTTTTAAAGTTTCCCCTTTTGGAATCAAGGACCCTAGTTGCAGAGCTATCTGTTTATCCTTTCATTTAGTTTAAAGTGAATTGACTCATAATCACTTAAACCAAGGCTGTCCTCTACAACCAGTTCTTCTGTGAAGTTCTCACTACTTACCAATACTGAATCTAAAATAGCTTCACATCTTGTTGGTTTGGTGACTATCTGGTGAAGAAATCTGTCTGCTCTCACATCCAGGAATATCTTGGCCTTACCATTATTGTACTCCAATCTATATCTGGGAAATTAGAGTCTCCTATAATCACACAATTCCCAGTAGTATTTATTTAATTAACCATATAAAAGATCTCTATCCATATCCAAATCGGATCCCGGGGGTCTGCAGCTAAATTCCCTCTAAGATGTGGGGCCACACAGCTGCCTGTTAGGATATAGATATTCAGGCCTGTCTGTAAAGGCCTATACTCTAAGAATTTAGGTGTATTCTTATCACTTGGCTAGTGATAGAGGTATAAAAGAAAGAATCAAAACCACTGTCTGCCAGTGTAAGGGCCTTCTCTTACTGTGACAGTTTGTGGCCCTGTGCTTAGGCTCAGGCCTTTGGCTAAGCAGCAGAGGCAGCCATAAGCTGGGAAGCGAACGGTCACATCCTCACATTCCAAACTAGTCACATTGAAATAAGGTGCTATTGGGCTGTTAGGCACTGTCAGGACAGGATTGTATTCCTATCACCTCCAAAGGAAGGGAAGTGCCTAGAAAATGTAAAAGGAAACTTAGTTTGATAGCATCCTGTCTGGCAAGAACTCACTTATCAATAGCTGGGATGTGAAATCCTCACTTCTGTATTGTTTTGTCATTATAGTTCCCACTTTGCTGTTGTTTGTCTGTATAATCTCTGTCTGGTTCTGTGATTGTTCCTGTCTGCTGTATAATTAATTTTGCTGGGTGTAAACTAATTGAGGTGGTGGGATATAATTGGTTACATAATCATGTTACAATATGTTAGGATTGGTTAGTTAAATTTCAGGAAAATGATTGGTTAACGTATAGCTAAGCAGAACTCAAGTTTTACTATATAATCTGTAGTCAATGAGGAAGTAAGGGGGCGTGGGTGGGAGGGGGTGGGCATGTGGGTGTGTGAGATGGGAACAGGGAATGGGGGTAAGAAAATTGGAATCATGTTTTGCTAAAGGGGGAAATGGGAACAGGGAATGGGAGTAAGGAAGTTGGAATCATGTTTGGCTAAGGGTAGGAATGGGAACAGGGACACAGGTGTAAGGCTCTGTGGTGTCAGAGCTGGGAAGGAGGATACTAAGGAAGGAAACTGGAATCATGCTTGCTGGAAGTTCACCCCAATAAACATCGAATTGTTTGCACCTTTGGACTTCGGGTATTGTTGCTCTCTGTTCATGCGAGAAGGACCAGGGAAGTAAGTGGGTGAAGGAATAAGCCCCCTAACACTGCCTATTAAGCCCCGTCCCGGTGGGGAGAGGAGTTGCTGTGGCCAGGAGAGAGGAGTCCCTCCCTTGGCCCAGCCCCGCCGAGGCACCTCTCCCCTGGCCCCGAGCTGCTATGGCGAGAGGGGGCTGGAGAGAGTCCTCTCTCCCCACCACCGCCCGGGGGCAGCCTGCACCCCAAACCCCTCATCCCCGGCCCCACCCCAGAGCCATCATCCCCCAACAACCCAACCCCCACTCTGCCCTAGCCCTAAGTCCCCTCCCACACACTCAACCCCTTGGCCCCACCTTCACCACATGAATTTTGTTATGTGCACCAATATGGAGGTGATGTGTCACACCTCACCTCCATATGGGTGCACATAACAAAATTCATTCCCACATGGATGTAAAAAATTAGAGGGAACACTGATCTGTAGCAGACTCCAAGCACTATCCCAGTGGAGCCTTTGTTACCTTTCTTCCCCAAAGCAAATCTGACCAAACGGATTCTGTTTTATCCATTCCAGCACTTCTAATTTCTTTAGTCTACTTAGTCTATATACAATGCTACTCCACTTCTGAACAGCACATACTCGTCAATAGCCTGTATTCCAGTCATGACTACTGTTCCACCATTTATCATTATAATATCTGGTTTCACTTCCTGCACCAGTAGTTCCTCCATTTTGATACCCAGGTTCCTTGCACTGTACAGACACCTTAGTTGTTTCTGCTTGGCTTCAACTAAGATATCTGTACTGTGGCACCCCCATGCCGTCCCCCCTCCCCCCCCTCACTCCTGCCACACACCCCCATATGCATACATCCTCTGAAGCAAGTAATGCACATTGGAAAACATGACCGACGCATGGCTAGAAAGGGTAAAACATCCTGCAAAATAAATAACCCACAGAAGACATGTGGGGAGTTAATGTTTGTGTATTTACATGTCAACAGTCCCTGTCTACAATTCATTTAAATGATATCATAATACAGCATAAACACGGGATATCTCGGTACTCATCTCTCTTTGAAATGTACTGTGAATGGTGAAGGAAAACACAAATGGCCTTATGTTAATTCATATAGCTAATTATCAGTGATGGACCTCCTGCAAAGTTATCCTAATTACCTTCCCCCCCACCCAGGAAATCCCAGCTTGTCAAAGACGACATGAAATTGTATAAAAGATCCTTGGGGTCCCGATTCTGCCATCTCAGATCTGCTTAGGCTTCATCAGGGGACATTTGAGTCACAAGACTGAGGTCCCAGTTATGCTGGTACGCCCTGAATATGAGATTTGGACATTGGACTGAATTCTAAAAACTCTTTGCAACTACAAAGCTTACCATCTTTGCTATAAGAAAAGGAGTACTTGTGGCACCTTCTCTAAGGTGCCACAAGTACTCCTTTTCTTTTTGCGAATACAGACTAACACGGCTGTTACTCTGAAACCATCTTTGCTATGAATCTGAACCTCAATGAATTGAACTCATGTCTGTCTGTATATTGATCTTTTAAGCATACTCCTTTTTTAATAAATTTTAGTTTAGTTAAAAGTGTAGCGTGTATTTGAGTAAGATCTGAAACATTCATTAACTTGGGAAGTAAAGTGTCTGATCCTTTGGGATTGGTAGAATCTGTTCTTTTATATGATGAAATAAGATTTACAGAAATTTTCATATTTGACGTGGGTACCTGGATTGGGGCCTGAATCATAGAATATCAGGGTTGGAAGGGACCTCAGGAGGTCATCTAGTCCAACCCCCTGCTCAAAAGCAGGACCCATACCCAATTAAATCATCCCAGCCAGGGCTTTGTCAAGCCTGACCTTAAAAACTTCTAAGGAAGGAGATTCCACCACCTCCCTAGGCAACGCATTCCAGTGTTTCACCACCCTCCTAGTGAAAAAGTTTTTCCTAATATCCAACCTGAACCTCCCCCACTGCAACTTGAGACCATTACTCCTTGTCCTGTCATCTTCTACCACTGAGAATAGTCTAGAACCATCCTCTCTGGAACTACCTCTCAGGTAGTTGAAAGCAGCTATCAAATCCCCCCTCATTCTTCTCTTCTGCAGACTAAACAATCCCAATTCCCTCAGCCTCTCCTCATAAGTCATGTGTTCCAGACCCCTAATCATTTTTGTTGCCCTTCGCTGGACTCTCTCCAATTTATCTACATCCTTCTTGTAGTGTGGGGCCCAAAACTGGACACAGTACTGCAGATGAGGCCTCACCAATGTCGAATAGAGGGGGACGATCACGTCCCTCGATCTGCTCGCTATGCCCCTACTTATACATCCCAAAATGCCATTGGCCTTCTTGGCAACAAGGGCACACTGCTGGCTCATATCCAGCTTCTCGTCCACTGTCACCCCTAGGTCCTTTTCCGCAGAACTGCTGCCTAGCCATTTGGTCCCTAGTCTGTAGCTGTGCATTGGGTTCTTCCCAATGCACAGCTGGATCACTTTAAGGGAACTGTGTTGTTTGGACTTCTGAGTAACCAGTAAGGTAATAAAGAAGCTGTTTCATGCTGGTTTGGTGAATCTAAGTATTGGAATAGCCACCAGCTTTTTGGGGATTGTCTGCCCCGTTCTTTGCAGTTCACCCTAATTGAGTGACCACAGCTGGCTCCCCACTAGGACCCCAGTCACAGTGGTGTAGATGTGCTTGGATACACATTACCACAGGTTAACCACACACTTATCAAAATTAAATTTTGATATTGGAGAGTTTAAGGGTTAAAAATCAGTTACAGTGAGTGACCCATGATCAAGATCCTGACAGAAAAAGCCTGGAAGAATTGTGCTCACAGAGGGGTTTGTCTTAAGAAAAAGGCCCCAGGGGAGGAAGCTGACCCCAGTGAAAATGCTTGCAGTGAGAAACCAGCGGCTAGAACTTGAACAAAAGCAAAAACTAGCTGATTTGGAAGGAGAAGCTGCTGAAAGAGAATGCCTGTGTTTTGAACAAGAACAACGAATGGTATATATTCGATTGCAGGAACTAGAAGCTAAGGCAAAAGTGGACAGACTTGAGCTCCAACTCAAGAGAATAAAGGAAAAAACAGCTCCTCTCAACAGCAAAGATGGGGATAGAAGCTATCCAGTTGTCACAATGTTGGTATGTTGTTCGACTCTAAGCCAGAGGTGAGCAAACTACAGCCTGCGGGCCACGGGAGCTTTGGGCCAGGGAGGCTAGCCCCCGGCCCCTCCCCTGCTGTCCCCCCGCCCCCACAGCCTCAGCTCACTGCATTGCCAGCGCTCTGGGCAGCGTCCTGTCACTCTGAGCGGCGTGGTAAGGGGGCAGGGAGTGAGGTGGGTTGGATATGGGGCAGGGGGTCCCGGGGGGCAGTGAGCGGTTGAACGGGGCAGAGGCTCGGGGTGGGGGGCAAGCGATCAGGGGACGGGGAACGGTGGGGGTTGGATAGGCATGGGAGTCCCAGGGGGCCTGTCAGGGGGTGGGGGTGTGGATAGGGGTCAGGGCAATTAGTCAGGGGACAGGGAGCAGGGGGGTTGGATAGGGTGTGGGATCCGGGAGGGGGTAGTCAGGGAACAAGAAGCGGGGGGGGGGGGGGTTGGATGGCTCAGGGCAGTCACTGAACAAGAAGCGGGAGAGGGGGGAATGGGGGCAGGGGTCAGGCTGTTTGGGGAGCACAGCCTTGCCTACCCAGCCCTCCATACAGTTTCGCAACCCCGATGTGGCCCTCAGGCCAAAAAGTTTGCCCACTCCTGCTCTAAGCAGCTGTCTGTGTGTAACCAAACTTACCCCAACACTGCCACCTTTTATGTAAATGCTTCGACCATGAGCTTGGGTGACGGTAACCCCATAACTTGTGCAGAGAATGTAAAAATCAACAGTAAAAGCTGTTTAGGGCAAATTACAGCTTCTAACATCACTCTGGTTAAAGCAGATCTTGTCAAAGAGGAAGATTATTTACCAAATCAGAGTGTGAACATTATAATCCTCTGTGTTTACGGTAAGTGTGCCTTTAGCCAGAATCCATCTTGAATGGAATGGTGTTAAACATGAAGTTATAGCTGGTCATCACCATCATTTTGCTTTAGCAAAGCTTTTGACACGGTCTCCCACAGTATTCTTGTCAGCAAGTTAAGGAAGTATGGGCTGGATGAATGCACTATAAGGTGGGTAGAAAGCTGGCTAGATTGTCGGGCTCAACGGGTAGTGATCAATGGCTCCATGTCTAGTTGGCAGCCGGTATCAAGTGGAGTGCCCCAAGGGTCGGTCCTGGGGCCGGTTTTGTTCAATATCTTCATAAATGATCTGGAGGATGGTGTGGATTGCACTCTCAGCAAATTTGCGGATGATACTAAACTGGGAGGAGTGGTAGATACGCTGGAGGGGAGGGATAGGATACAGAAGGACCTAGACAAATTGGAGGATTGGGCCAAAAGAAATCTGATGAGGTTCAATAAGGATAAGTGCAGGGTCCTGCACTTAGGACGGAAGAACCCAATGCACAGCTACAGACTAGGGACCGAATGGCTAGGCAGCAGTTCTGCGGAAAAGGACCTAGGGGTGACAGTGGACGAGAAGCTGGATATGAGTCAGCAGTGTGCCCTTGTTGCCAAGAAGGCCAATGGCATTTTGGGATGTATAAGTAGGGGCATAGCGAGCAGATCGAGGGACGTGATCGTTCCCCTCTATTCGACATTGGTGAGGCCTCATCTGGAGTACTGTGTCCAGTTTTGGGCCCCACACTACAAGAAGGATGTGGATAAATTGGAGAGAGTCCAGCGAAGGGCATCAAAAATGATTAGGGGTCTGGAACACATGACTTATGAGGAGAGGCTGAGGGAGCTGGGATTGTTTAGCCTGCAGAAGAGAAGAATGAGGGGGGATTTGATAGCTGCTTTCAACTACCTGAAAGGGGGTTCCAAAGAGGATGGCTCTAGACTGTTCTCAATGGTAGCAGATGACAGAACGAGGAGTAATGGTCTCAAGTTGCAGTGGGGGAGGTTTAGATTGGATATTAGGAAAAACTTTTTCACTAAGAGGGTGGTGAAACACTGGAATGCGTTACCTAGGGAGGTGGTAGAATCTCCTTCCTTAGAGGTTTTTAAGGTCAGGCTTGACAAAGCCCTGGCTGGGATGATTTAACTGGGAATTGGTCCTGCTTCAAGCAGGGGGTTGGACTAGATGACCTTCTGGGGTCCCTTCCAACCCTGATATTCTATGATCATCATCAATCATGTTCCTATTACGTCTCTGGCGTTTAGGGCAGCGACAAAGCTCCTCCACTCCTGTCTGTTTCTGGCGAGTCTTTCAGTGGTTCCCCAGCTGTGCCCCAGGTTTTCAGCTCAGATTCCACAGGTCTTCACCACGTTGCTTTTGGGTGGCCTCGTTTTCGCTTGCCTTCAGGTGTCCAATCTTATTGCTACTCTGGTGATGGAATCAGTTTGTACCCGAAGCACACGACCGATCCCTCTGCAGCACCTCCTGGCAATGATGGTGCTCAGATCCTCTTGGCTGCACTGTGTCATTAGATCTTGCTTTGAGATTGTTCTGGGCCAAAAGATGGAGGATTTTTCTAAGGCAGGTTGTAGGGAATGACGACAGTTTGGACATGTCCTTCTTCCTCATTCCCCAGCATTCTGCACTCTAAAGTAGTGTTGGAAGTACGCAGCTCTGATAAATCTTGAGTTTGGTTTGGTGTTCTATTTTGAGGATTTCCAGACTGTATTTAAGTCTGGAAGGTGTTTCTGGCTTTATTGATTCTGTTCCGGATCATAGAATCATAGAATATCAGGGTTGGAAGGGACCTCAGGAGGTCATCTAGTCCAACCCCCTGCTCAAAGCAGGACCAAGCCCCAATTAAATCACCCCAGCCAGGGCTTTGTCAAGCCTGACATTAAAAACCTCTAAGGAAGGAGATTCCACCACCTCCCTAGGTAACCCCTTCCAGTGTTTCACCACCCTCCTAGTGAAAAAGTTTTTCCTAATATCCAATCTAAACCTTCCCCACTGCAACTTGGGACCATTACCCCTTGTTCTGTCATCTTCTACCACTGAGAATAGTCTAGAACCATCCTCTTTGGAACCCCCTCTAAGGTAGTTGAAAGCAGCTATCAAATCCCCCCTCATTCTTCTCTTCCGCGACTAAACAATCCCAGTTCCCTCAGCCTTTCCTCTTAAGTCATGTGTTCCAATCCCCTAATCATTTTTGTTGCCCTCTGCTGGACGTTTTCCAATTTTTCCACATCCTTCTTTTAGTGTGGAGCCCAAAACTGGACACAATACTCCAGATGAGGCCTCACCCATGTTGAATAGAGGGGAACGATCACGTCCCTCGATCTGCTGGCAATGCCCCTACTTATACACCCCAAAATGCCATTGGCCTTCTTGGCAACAAGGGCACACTGTTGACTCCTATCCAGCTTCTCGTCCACTGTCACCCCTAGGTCCTTCTCTGCAGAACTGCTGCCTAGCCATTCGGTCCCTAGTCTGTAGCGGTGCATGGGATTTTTCCGTCCTAAGTGCAGGACCCTGCACTTATCCTTGTTGAACCTCATCAGATTTCTTTTGGCCCAATCCTCTAATTTGTCTAAGTCCCTCTGTATCCTATCCCTACCCTCCAGCGTATCTACCTCTCCTCCCAGTTTAGTGTCATCTGCAAACTTGCTGAGGGTGGAATCCACACCATCCTCCAGATCATTTATGAAGATACTGAACAAAACCAGCCCCAGGACCGACCCTTGGGGCACTACGCTTGATACTGGCTGCCAACTAGCCATGGATCACTACCTGACGATCTAGCCAGCTTTCTGTCCACCTTATAGTCCATTCATCCAAACCATACTACTTTAACTTGCTGGCAAGAATACTGTGGGAGACCGTGTCAAAAGCTTTGCTAAAGTCCAGGAGTAACACGTTGACTGCTTTCCCCTCATCCACAGAGGGAGTTATGTTGTTATAGAAGGCAATTAGATTAGTCAGGCATGACTTGCCCTTGGTGAATCCATGCCGACTGTTCCTGATCAATTTCCTCTCCTCTAAGTGCTTCAGAACTGATTCCTTGAGGACCTGCTCCGTGATTTTTCCAGGGACTGAGGTGAGGCTGACTGGCCTGTAGCTCCCTGGATCCTCCTCCTCCCCTTTTTAAAAGATGGGCACTACATTAGCAGTTTGTCTGCTCTCACAAGGTGTTTGACCTCCTTGTGTGCCTTGCTGTACTGCTTGTGGTATCTGTCCTTTAGCTTCTGGGATTGTCTCTCTAAAACCTTTTTCTTCAGGGCTCTTCTGGTTTCTATGGCCTTCCAGGTGCTGGGTGTAATCCACTCCTTCCTTCTCTTCTGCCTGTAACCGAGACAGGCGTCACTGCTCTGTTTATAATTTGCTGTTACTTTGTCCCACTTCTTGTTGATCTCCTCATCTGCATTCCCCTCCTCTCCATCAAGGTTTGCAAGTGCTTGAAACCTGTTATTTAACTGCAGAACGAAGGCTTTCTGTATTTCAGGGACTTTAGCTTGTCAGTATCCTAATGTCTATGTCCCTTGTTTGGTGGACCCACACTTCCCAGTTTTAGCGTGATGGAGGCTGTCACAAGGTGGTGGTCGCTGCCAACATCTGCACCCCTTCTCACTTTCACATCTGTCAGTGAGCGTCACCATTTGCCGTGGATGATATGGTCAATCCGGTTCTTATCGCTGTCACTTGCAGAACACCATGTCAGCTTATGAATGTTCAAATAGGGTTCTGCCAATGACTAGGTCATTCATATTACAGAAATCAACAAGCCTTTCTCCATTTTCATTCATAGTGCCACACCCATATCTTCCCATTGCTCTGTCATTGTTTGTGTTGTCCTAACCGACCTCAGCATTCAGGTCTCCCATGATGCTAGTTAGGTCGTGGCACGGTACTCTCTCTAACTCCACCTGCAGTGTAAGGTAGAATTTGTCCTTTATGTCTTCATCACCGTCATTTGTCAGAGCAACACACTAAATCAGGGTTATGTTTCCCTTTCAGTCTAAATGGAACTGAATGGAAATCCATCAGCAGCAGACTTATAGAAGTGCCAGACATATAGATGGTGTAAGGAAGTTATTGCCTAAGGATCTTTTGATTGGGGATGATATTAAAGCTTTGTTCAGTCAGGTTGACATAAGTCAGTCACAGGAAAGAAATAATCCTGAACCTGTGTCTACTGGGGGCAACGATTTGCCAATGGAGGGTTTCTCCAAATGTCTGTATGAGGAAGATAGCTGTTTATCTGTGCAAAGAAGCAGTGCATATGTGGAAGAAATTTCTGAGTGTCCATCTGGTATCTCAGAAGTGAATCTGGCATTAGATAAGGCTCAGGGAAATGTTTCTCTAGAGCAAATTAAAGTTGGTGATCAGGTTAAAGCCCTAACTGAGGAAGGAAGAGGTACAGTCTTGGTGAGTGATGGATTGTTGGCAAGTAAAGTTTGTGAAAGTAAGCCTGAAAAAGGTAGAAATGATTTGTTTAAAGCAGCTCAGTATAATAAGACTATCTGTAAGAAACAGCTGTTTGTCTGTTAAAGGGAAAAGTTTCTCCAGCTCTTTTCTGTCTGTAAAGCAGATAGAAGCAGCCTGTCAGCCTATGATGGTTGAAAATTTATCAGCTGATCCAGAGCTGATTATGGATACAACTAAAGCCCAGGAAAGAAATGGTCCTACATTTGTCTCCGCTAGGGATGATGATACTGTAACTAGGTTGCATCCAGTTAATGGCATAAATAGCCCCCAAGAGACCAAGTGATTCTGGTGCTTCCATTTTGCCTGTTGTTTGTGTGTTGCTGGGTGAATATATGACAACCTCGAATGATCAGGGTGATGATATAGCCAGGGCACAAGGAAAGCATGAAGGTGATTTAACTAGGTTACCCACTGACAGTGTGGAAACTTGTAACAAGGAAGAGAATGTTTCTAAGCTTTTGACTATGAAGTCTAGCAGTTAACCTGAAAGGGGGTTGTGTGAAAATCCTCCTGATGGGCCAGAGGTGATTCTAGACGTAAGTGAAACTCAGACAAATCACCAAACTCCTTCTGTTGTGCCAAATTCGGTTCTGGACATAACTAAAGCTCAGAAAGAATCAGTTGCAGTGCATGATATTGCAGAAGGAAGGAATTTCTGGGTGACGTCCTTGACGTCTGTGAAAAGGAATTGTTTCCATTGACTCTTCATGGGCCATGGTGGACAGTAAACAGTCTCTCTTCTGAGGAATGTGTGTTGGTGCCTAATGGCCAAAGTCTTTCAAATGTGTATGGATCCACTGGCCTTGCTTCAGAAAGACCCAGTGTGGATAACTTTGAAAAGATTTCAGAGGAAATAAAAGAAAAGGAGTACTTGTGGCACCTTAGAGACTAACCAATTTATTTGAGCATAAGCTTTCGTGAGCTACAGCTCACTTCATCGGATGCATACTGTGGAAAGTATAGAAGATCTTTTTATACACACAAAGCATGAAAAAATGGATGTTTACCACTACAAAAGGTTTTCTCTCCCCCCACCCCACTCTCCTGCTGGTAATAACTTATCTAAAGCGATCACTCTCCTTACAATGTGTATGATAATCAAGGTGAGCCATTTCCAGCATAAATCCAGGGTTTAACAAGAACGTCGGGGGGGGGGGGGGGGAGGGGGGTAGGAAAAAACAAGGGGAAATAGGTTACCTTGCATAATGACTTAGCCACTCCCAGTCTCTATTCAAGCCTAAGTTACTTGTATCCAATTTGCAAATTAATTCCAAATCAACAGTCTCTCGTTGGAGTCTGGCTTTGAAGTTTTTTTATTGTAATATCGCAACTTTCATGTCTGTAATCGCGTGACCAGAGAGATTGAAGTGTTCTCCGACTGGTTTATGAATGTTATAATTCTTGACATCTGATTTGTGTCCATTTATTCTTTTACGTAGAGACTGTCCAGTTTGACCAATGTACATGGCAGAGGGGCATTGCTGGCACATGATGGCATATCACATTGGTGGATGTGGAGGTGAACGAGCCTCTGATAGTGTGGCTGATGTGATTAGGCCCTGTGATGGTGTCCCCTGAATAGATATGTGGGCACAGTTGGCAACGGGCTTTGTTGCAAGGATAGGTTCCTGGGTTAGTGGTTCTGTTGTGTGGTATGTAGTTGCTGGTGAGTATTTGCTTCAGGTTGGGGGGCTGTCTGTAGGCAAGGACTGGCCTGTCTCCCAAGATTTGTGAGAGTGTTGGGTCGTCCTTCAGGATAGCTTGTAGATCCTTAATAATGTGTTGGAGGGGTTTTAGTTGGGGGCTGAAGGTGACGGCTAGTGGCGTTCTGTTATTTTCTTTGTTAGGCCTGTCCTGTAGTAGGTGACTTCTGGGAACTCTTCTGGCTCTATCAATCTGTTTCTTCACTTCCGCAGGTGGGTATTGTAGTTGTAAGAATGCTTAATAGAGATCTTGTAGGTGTTTGTCTCTGTCTGAGGGGTTGGAGCAAATGCGGTTGTATCGCAGAGCTTGGCTGTAGACGATGGATCATGTGGTGTGGTCAGGGTGAAAGCTGGAGGCATGTAGGTAGGAATAGCGGTCAGTAGGTTTCCGGTATAGGGTGGTGTTTATGTGACCATCGTTTATTAGCACTGTAGTGTCCAGGAAGTGGATCTCTTGTGTGGACTGGACCAGGCTGAGGTTGATGGTGGGATGGAAATTGTTGAAATCATGGTGAAATTCCTCAAGGGCTTCTTTTCCATGGGTCCAGATGATGAAGATGTCATCAATATAGCGCAAGTAGAGTAGGGGCGTTAGGGGACGAGAGCTGAGGAAGCGTTGTTCTAAGTCAGCCATAAAAATGTTGACATACTGTGGGGCCATGCGGGTACCCATAGCAGTGCCGCTGATTTGAAGGTATACATTGTCCCCAAATGTAAAATAGTTATGGGTAAGGACAAAGTCACAAAGTTCAGCCACCAGGTTAGCCGTGACATTAATGGGGGATAGTGTTCTTGATGGCTTGTAGTCCATCTTTGTGTGGAATGTTGGTGTAGAGGGCTTCTACATCCATAGTGGCCAGGATGGTGTTATCAGGAAGATCACCAATGGATTGTAGTTTCCTCAGGAAGTCGGTGGTGTCTCGAAACAGCCCTATAAGCTTAACCAGCTTGTTGGGGAGACAATGTTGTTGGAACATGAATGTCTCCATTCTGATTCTTTAAGTAAGTAGTCTGTTATCTCCTACCCAAAAAAAGGTTCATAAACACTATAGGAACCATTGTAGAACATTAGAGGACAAAAGCCTTTGTTGATTGCTGCTCCTCCTCCTCCCTCAACCCAGGAAGAGGAGACAAGTAATTGAATTCCTCCCAACAGCTGAGTTTGCAACTGGAAGCAGAAAGGGGGGAAGGCATAAAAAGCTCTAACAAGAAGGAACCGTATCTTTTATGCTGCTTGGATCCTGAGGGGCCTGGATTACTAAACACAAGCAAAAGATCCCCAGTGCTTCGTCTGGATTAGCCCTACAGGACATACAGAGCTAATTTATCACAGAAGATTCTATGACTTTTTGAAACTTAAGATTGAAACTCATTTGTGCATATCTATATCTACCTGCGTTAACCTTGTAAATAACTAGGAAAGGGGAACGAGAGTTAATAGAGCTTGGAGACAGTTTACTATAGGGTTGGCTACAAGTGTGGTCTTTGGTGCAATTGACCTGGGATACGTGACTGATGCTTTAGGACCAGGAGTAACTCCTGATCCTAAATTGTGTTTTTTATTGTGATTTTTGTATTATTGTGATTTTTGGTGTAAGGGAAAGTCTGTCACACAAGAAAGCTCGCCCAGGTAACAAGTTAGATTGGAGGACTCAAGATTGGATGACTTTTCTAAAATACGTGCTCTAGGAATTATTTGGGGGAAGCTCTCTGGCGTATGTTATGCATGAGGTCAGACTAGATCATCACAATGGTCTCTTTTGGCCAAGGAATGTATGAATCACACAGAGCCTACACACCCAAGTCTAATTTCAGAGCTGGCCATAAACCTCCCTTCCAGCCCACTTCCTGAAGCCCAGCTGAGCAGCCACATGAGAACAGTCACTTCCAAGTTGAGGTCAGAGAAGGCCATGTGTTTAACGCCTATTCCTCTTCAGTCTTCATTAAAAAGGCTACTCAGCACAATAAGAGGGAAGAACTGCAAGCCAAAATAGGGAAAGAACAAGTTAAAGACTATTTAGATAAATTAGATGTATTCAAGTTGGCAGAACGTGAGGATATTCATCCTAGGGTACTTAAAAACAGGCTGAAGCAGTCTCGGAAACTTTAGCAATCATTTTCAAGAACTCATGAAAGATGAATGAGATCCCAGGACTTGTAAGTTCAGACAGCAGCAGACCCCCCTCTGCACCCCTCAAACACTCACAGCAAACACCATTCCACACTAATGGTTGCTTTGTCCCAGAGCAGATAAGCAGCCCGCTGTCAGAAACGGAGCTTTGAAAGGGCATATCCGCATTCCTGCGGCCGATTCCAAAACAATGACAAGAGTGGCCACTTGGCTTAAGGGGATTATGGGATCAGAGCACAGTAATGCAACACCTCGTTCACACTGATGCTGGGTGCTTCTCGTGGAGGTGGATTACCAGGAGCGCTCCAGCTGCAGAGTCCAGGCACTCTAAGTGCCTTGCCAGTGTGGACAGGTCAGGAGTTAGGGCGCCTGGGGCTGCTTTAATGTGCTCTAACTTGCAAGCGTAGCCAAGCCCAAGGTTGTCTGAGGAGCACCAACTACAACTTTCTCATTGTCAGACACATAGGTGTAACAAAACATTTAGTGAATTTCTTATTTAAACTTCTTTAAGGAAATTCCAGAACCAAAGATTTTAATCTTGTTTTTGCAATGAAACTTGAAATATTGCCAGATGGCTAGTCACACAGTGAATATGAAGACTATAGAACCCTGAAGTATATGATATGAGCAAGGCCAAAGGATGACTGGGTATAGTCTATGTATCTCAGTAAATGGAAAAAAAGCAGTGTTACCAAATTGCTGGCTACTTTGAGTATTGCCACCTCCACCTTCCCCTGCTGACTGATAGGATGTTCTCCTACTGCTGTTCAGTCTGCTGTTCTTAGGTATCATCTTTTCAATTTGGAAAGCACCTAGAACATTTCAAGGCTTCTAGGAACAAAATCTTAATGGGGTGGATATATTTTTAGTTGTCTGCTTTAGGAGACGAGGACACGGGTAGGGTTTGGATGAAAAAAATAAACTAACATTGTAGTTGGATTGTTTGTCTTTAGGCACCCAGCTCCATTGCACAATAAATGAATAGAAACCTTCAAGTCATTTATTTCACTATTTTAATGTATGAACTCCCATGGAAGGCAAAATATCAGATTATCTTATGAAAACCCTGAATTCCTTGGAAAAGACAGCTCTGGAACGTTCTTTCCAAACTCATTTGGCTGGGTGAAAAAAAGGGCATGAATGGCTAGAACTCTCTTTACAGGAAGTTATTTGAGAGACGGCGTAGTTACAGACTGAATAGCTTGGCTCCCAACTCTTACCAGAGCTTTTTATAAGCACGGCAGACACATACCCAGTGAACATAGACATGGCTTGTAACTGCCAAGAACTACACACTCGTCAGTACAGCCACAATGTTTATAGCCTCCGTAGACAGAGCAGTAGAAGGTATAAATACAATGAACACCTCCATTTTATGTGCATGGTGGACCACAAGCAAAAAGACTCAGAAACTAATAGCAAAAAAAATTGTAAGTACATCAGAAGCAGGAAGCCTGACAAAACCAGTGGGGCCACTGGACAAGTGAGGTGTCCAAAGAGCACTCAAGGAAGACAAGGCCATTGTGGAGAAGCTGAATGAATTCTCTGCATCAGTCTCCACTGCAGAGTATGTGGGGGGGATTCCCACACCTGAGCTATTCTTTAGGTAACAAATCTGAGGCACTGTCCCAGAGTGAGTTGTCAGAGAATGTTTGGGAACAAATTGATAAATTAAACAGTAATAAGTGTGGCATCCTGGCACCCCCTTATTCACCACTGTCATATAATTAGGATATGTTTTGCACAAAGTATTCCTTGTGAGGTGGTATTCTAAAAGTCTGATTTGCTAGACATTAAGATCTTGTTGGATTAATAACATCTTGCAGCCTTTCAGGTACATCAGTAAAAAGGCCAAACAATGTTAATGGCTCATTGAGTAAATGCACACAAGCACAAGGGTTACCCCAGGAACTGCATACAATAGAAACCTCTCAGATAGCACTACACAATGGGAACCGTTTCACCCAGGTCACAGCAAAAGAGCTTTCCAGCGAGGGGAAGATATAAATGGGGGAAAGGACATCATGATGGGACCTCACTCTCTACACACCACCACCACACCTGGAAACACCTGAGGAACAAAGACTGAACTGGGAGAGCTGATGGTCCCAGGCTAAAGGGATTTCTAGCTGTGTAAAATCCTGGGAAAGCCAAGCTGCAAAGCAAAGGCAGCGTGCGCCTTAATCTGCCAGCCGGTTTATCGCTCAGGGTGAGAATTTGCTACTTCACATCCTACCCTATCCAGTATGTTAAGCTCAGTTTGCAGATTTGCTAGGCAATCTGCTTTTATCTGTTTGCTATCACTTAAAATCAGTAAGTGGAGCTTATTTACTCCTTCACATAACACAAGAACCAGGGGTCACCCAATGAAATTAATAGGCAGCAGGTTTAAAACAAACATAAGGAAATATTTCACACAATGCCCAGTCAACCTGTCAAACTTGTTAGTGGAGGCCAAAACTATAACTGGGTTCAAAAAAGAATGAGAAGTTCATGGAGGATAGGTCCATCAATGGCTATTAACCAAGATGGTTCGGGATGCAGTCCCATGCTCTGTGTGACCCTAACCTCTGACTACAAGAAGCTGGGAGTGGCTGACAAGGGGTGGATCATTCAATGGTTGCCTTTTCTGTTCATTCCCTCTGGGACACCTGGCACTGGCCACTGTCAGCAGACAGGATACTGGCTAGGTGGACCATTGGTGTGGACCAGTACAGTCGACCTTATGTTCTTACAGAAACCCTGCATCAATTTAGCAGAGTCTGGAACTGTTGAAGTGTAAGAGCTTTCACCATTGCAGCACCTAGAACCTCGGTGCAGAGTCACGGAATTTACTACTTGCGGCTCAGAATTTCTTTAACTTTCTGAGATAGCAGAACTGCAATTTTCCTGAACTGTAGCCATTTGCCTCATTGATTTTTCCAGGCGCTTTTTGTAGTCTAATCTGACTCCCGGCACATCACAGGCCAGAGAATTTTACCCAGCTACTGTTCTATTAAACCCAATAACTCATGTTTGACTAAAGCAGCTCTTCCAGAAAGGCAAACCATCTGGATTTCAGGACAATAAGAGATGGAGAATACGCTGCTTACCATGGTAGTTTACTCCTGGGGAAATTCTGCGCGACTACGCAATGCAGAATTTTGCAGAAATTAATGTTGTGCGTGCAGAATTTCCTTTTCCCCCCCACTGAAATGGGCTGCAGAGATGTTGGCTGCCACTAGGGGCCGCTGAACCCAGCGGAGCCCAGCTCACAATAGAAGACAAGGGCAGCGGTTCTCAGGGGGAGGGAACTGGAAGGTTTCAGAAGCTGCAGTTCCCACCAGCATGCTCTGAAGGAGGCAGCGGTGCACAGGAAATGCCGTTCCAGCCCAGGACCCAGCATCAGGCTGTTTGTCCCTCTGGATCCCTGGGCTCTGGGGGGGTAGAGGGTGTGAGTGTCTGGGCAGGGAGGGTCCCTGTAGCTGGCCTCCAAGGAGTCAGGGGTGCAAGCGTCCAGGATAGAGGGGACTGCGGTTGGGCTCTGGGCAGGAGGGGTTTGGGTGTATTGGCTGGGGGGGCACCATGGCTGGGCTCTCGGGAGAAGGGTTGTGGGTGTCTGTCCCTGTGGCTGGGCTCTGGGGAGGAGGGAAAGAGGACAGATAAACAGGAACTGGGATGTTGTAGGGGTTTCTTTAACTTTCTACTCATGGGTAGGGCCCTACCAAATTCTCAGCCATGAAAAACATATCACAGACCATGAAATCTGGTCTCCCCCCCATGAAATCTGGTGTTTTGTGTGCTTTTACCCTATACGATGCAGATTTCACAAGGGAGACCAGTGTTTCTCAAATTGGGGGTCCTGATCCAAAAGGTAGTTGCGGGGGGCTTCAAGGTATTGCCACTCTTACTTCTGTGCTGCCTTCAGAGCTGGGTGGCCTGAGAGCGGCGGCTGTTGGCTATCCCGCCAGCAGCAGCACAGAAGTAAGGGTGGCCTGTCATTCTTACTTCTGCGCTGCTGCCTTCAGAGCTGGGAGGCTGGAGAGTGGCAGCTGCTGACTGGGGACCCAGCTCTGCAGGCAGCAGGAGAGAAGTGTGGCAATACCCTACCAGGCCATCTTTACTTCTGCGCTGCTGCTGGCAGCAGCTCTGCCTTCAGAGCTGGGCTCCCGGCCAGCAGTCGCTGCTCTTCAGCTGCCCAGCTCTGAAGGCAGCACTGCTGTCAGCAGTAGCACAGAAGTAAGGGTAGCAGTCCTGTAAACCCATCCCCCAATACGCTTGCGACCCTCCCCCACACACTCCTTTTTGGGTGAGGACTCCTACAATTACACCACCATGAAATTTCAGCTTTAAATAGCTGAAATCATGAAATTTACTATTTTTAAAATCCTATGACCGTGAAATTGAGCAAAATGGACTGTGGATTTGGTAGGGCCCTACTCATGGGGGAATTTTTTGTGTGTCAATATTGTTAGAGGCATACTTGGTGACAGGTATTTTGAAATAAATTACCAAAATAATTGAAACTGGCATGATTATAGAATGTCATTTTGACAAATAAAATACACAGAATTTTAAAATACTGTGCACAGAATTTTTAGTTTTTGGCGCAGAATTTTTATTTTTTTTTTGTGTAGAATGCCCCCAGGAGTAGTAGTTGGTTCCAATGGTTAGTCCCACTGTGAAAAAACTGTACCTTAGTTCTGTTGCATTTTCTTCCCACGCCAGGATTTGCAGAAGTTATAAAAACGTGGACACGCACTATTGAGCATGACCTCAAAACATTTCTAGATTGTCTTCTCTGCTTTATTAGTGAAGGCAGTGCTATGCACCAGCTCTCAATGCAGATTCTCACTCACACACACAGCTAAGAAGCTGGCTCTGAGTTAACAGGGACAAGGACAGTCAGTCACTTTCTCAAAGAGTGAAAAACTATTTATCTAAATCTTGTGTCTGAAAGCTCCATAAACCTGCCCCACCTGCCCCGGTGAGGAGGCATGGGGGAAGAAGGCAAAATAACAGGGAGATGGAGAGAACAGGACTTGCCCTCTGCATGGAGCAGACATTGCATCTATTTTGTGCATTTGACACCTACATCCAACATTGATGTGTGCAAACATGGACTCACCCACGGGACAGGGCTCAGCTGTGCACCAGGCATCCCCAAAGGGGTCTTGCAAGGGACTCTCCCAGGCTAGTACCACCCTCTCCTCCCTGTGGGATCCTGGATGGGCTCTTCCACCAACACTCAGATAGCCAGTGTCACTTCTGTTGTCATTATCAGTGCAGAAGTCCCAACAGCCTGTGTCCTGGCCCTGCCCCAGCACCCAGAGGCCAGCAGCCCCATGACTTGGGCAGCCCTGAAAGGGGTTTATGGCAAGCAAGATGGCCAGAGGGAAAGTCAATAGCTACTTCATTTAGTTATATCTCATTCAAAAGACAAATGAAAAGGACAGAGAAAGTCCCTGGCTAGTCTGTGCAAAGACCTGTTCCAATGGCTGCTACTCCAGTCTGACCTCCTTTGGCTGTTACACTCGTCTTGACTTAAACTGAGCTCTCTGAAGCAGGGAAGGTCTCACTCTATCTGTGCAGCAGCGAGCCCAATGGGTACCTGATCACTGCTGTGGGTGCTAGTCCACCACGACTAACCCTTAAAGAAGAAGTGCCTGTGTGAGGATGTATACACACACACGTTAGAAAAGGGACTATCAAGCCCCGTGCCTGTTGCCACCCTCAGCTGTCTCCCTGACTGGTGTGTCCCCCACTGCCCCCCTTTGGCTCTTCAGAGTAAGCATTCCAGGCCACAGACCGTATGTTCGTACGGTGTTCAGTACCCCGGCCCCACTCCCAACTGGGGCGTCTCAGTGCCCAAGTGCATTCATTCCACACTCCCAGCTCCCCTTCATTTAAGCGCCTGGCTATTTCTGAGCAGCACAAGTGACAGCTCAGCCGCTTCTCCCACCACCCCCACGTACCAGACCCCGCCCCCAGCTCCCCCTCATAGAGTGGCTTTGGGCCTCACTTCAGGAGACACGCAGGGAGCCTGCGCTTTGCTGACAAGCTCACATTCCAGTGGCTGCTCCAACAGTATTTGTGGTTGGAGCCAGAGACTTCAGGGAAAGGGATAATCACAGGGGCTCTCTACAGATGCAGCTCCCCAACCAGCTCCTAGCGTGCAGAGCCCCCAGCATGCTTCCTCCCAACCGGCTGTACACACAGCCGTGCAGCTGGGGAGAGAGAAACATCCCAAGGGTCCCTATGCAGATAGGGGTGTGGGGGGTGAGCAGCGCACAGGAATCCTTGATAGTGGTTTGAAAGGGCTAAAGCATTCAGCTGAAGAGAAAAGTATAATTGGGACAGGTCCCATGTCTGTCAGCCCCCTGCCCTGGCTAGGGAAAGCACAGGAAACCCAGGACACAGTGAGGCACAGGGGAGTATGGTTCACAGGGCCTGAGCGCTTATGTGCATGCAGCTGAAGCAGCATCTGCTGCCCACCGCTGGCAGGACCTAGCCAGCACACAGTCACAAGAGGGGCAGACCAGGACTAGGGAGGTACTAGAGCCCCCCCGCCCCCCTCAGAACAGCATGGGGGAAGCTCAGGAAGCATATGACAAAGGGATCCCCACTCCCTTCCAACACCAGGGCACCCAGGAGCTGCACTAGGCTCATGCTGTCCAGCAAACTAAAGCCAAAACGCTAACAAGGCGCACACAAAGCTGCAGAGTCAGGGCGAGTTGCAAACAAGCAGCGGGGTCTGCGCCTTGCCTCTCCACAGCCAGACTGAATCCCGCAGGCCTGGCTCAGGTATTTCTATCACTTAGCCACCCCACTCTTCCCCATTAGCCATTGCTTCACACTCAGAATCTGCTCTGCAGGCCCTTCCCAACAGTCTGAGCAAGGCACAAAAGCAAGCCTGGCATCGGACTGTGGGAGACAGAGCCCTGTGCATATGCCGGGCCAGGAGTCAGGTTGGGCCAGGGAAGAAGTGAGCTGGACGTTTCCCCTACAGGCTGTCACAATGAAGCTATCGGCAGCAGCAGGCGTCACTGTTAACACTCCCCTGGCTAAGGGGGCGCAGCTCTCTGGTGTCAGTGGGGATCCCTAGACAAGTCCCGCCCACTGACAGGCTTGGCTGCCTACCTGCCTCTCTCAAGGGCTGGGCCAGCCAATCAGGGACCCAGCTCCACCCTCACTCAGCACTTGGCCAGCTGGGCCCCACAGAGTGTTCCAGGAGCTTCAGGCAGCAAAGGGTGCATCCTGCCGAAGGGGACCTCCCACCCAGGACCCCACGCAGCCACTCTCGGGAGGTGACCTGCTGGGAAGGGGGTGCCTTGGCTCCGAGCTGCCCAGAGGCAGTGGCCTTACAAGGCCCATGCAGACGCACGGCACGCGGGAATGAAGCGCTGCGAGTGGCACCTGGAAGGGGAAGACTGAGTTCCCCAGGCGTCGGAGACTTCCCTGCTCCCCCCACCAAAAAATGAAATTATATCCTTAATGGCACTGGGAACAGGGGCAAAGGACCCACTCCCCCCAGCCAACACACCAGTCTTCAGCCCAAGACATTCTACAAGCCACAGCTCCACCAGCTTCTATCTTCGTCAAGCCCCTTGCTGGGAGCAGCTGCCAGTTCAGTGCTGTTACTCTAGAGCAATCTGTTTTCCCTCTGCTATTTGAATCCTTTCGGTTTCCTCTCTCACCCTTCCAGGTTCCTCCAGCCCCTTTATCAGGAAACCAGTCGATTCACCAGTATTAATGTCTCTGAAAAAATGCCCCCTCCCCCTACTGCCTTCCCCAGCAAGGACAAGAAAGGGGCAGAGGAGACAAGGAGTAAACAATGACTGCTACCAAATATGGAATTAACAGCCAGCGATGAAGCCACAGTCCAAGCATTTAAACATCCTGCTGGGCAGATTTAAAGGGCCAAGGAAACAGCCTTCTGGATAGGGAGCCAGGCCCCAGGGAGCTCACTGAGCAGCCGAGCTAGGCGCCAGGGCAGGGGACAGAGAGGAGACAGAGTGGAACTGAAAAGTCATAAGATTAATTACGGAAGGAACAGAGTCAAAAATTCCCTCTCACTAAGTTTCCCACCCAGACACCCCATGGCTGGGGGGTTCCTGGGCTCTCCATGGGACACACTGCTCCCCACACCCAGGTAGTGACAGCCTTGTTCTTTAGAAGGATGCCCCCCAACTATCCATCAGTCTCTGAAAAGGGCCCATGGAGCAGCCAGCATGGTGCACAGGCTGTGGGGACAGGACAGATCACTGCACTTCCCCTTTTCTGGGTTACATCTGCATTCTGTCCAGGGTGACGCCAGCTCTGGCCAGAGCATCCACTTCAGACCACAAGCGTGACAGATACACCCCAGCTGATGGGGGAGAACTGGAGTTATGTGCCCTGCCCCAGTGCCCTCTCCTCTGGGCACAATCAGCCTTTTGTCTTAGGCTGTCAGAGCTCCAGCCAGCCCTGCTGCCAGGCCAGTCCTGCGAGCAGGAATTCTCAAGAGCACCCAGTGACCTGAGTCCCCCCCTTGCACGCCACTGGGGAGCAGACATGGCTGCAGTAAAGGCCAGCATGGCTCCCGCTGTGGAAGTGAATTCCAGCCCCGCACTCTGCAGGGTAAGTTCCAACAGCAGCACTGAGAGCACGACTCTGCCTCCTGGGCTCAGAAGGGAAGGAATCCAGCAAGTTTGGATCTCCACAGCCAGCAATCCTGTCCCGTGGCTAAGCAAAGGGGAGGGAAGTTCCAATGCCCCCTCCTTCCCCCAGCTCTCTGCTGCCAGCTCCAAAGCAGAGGGGTGGGGGAAGAAGACTGGCACTCAGGCAGCAGAGCCAGGGCACTGGAGGAGAGCCCAGAAATCGGGGTCCTACACCGGGCTCTGCTACCGACTCCCGGTGTGACCTTGGGCCAGTCACGTAAGTCAGCCACGGGGCTAGTACCTCACACTGCAGGAGAAGACGACTCTGTTGGTGCTAACGAGATACTCACAAACAACGGTGAGGGGACTGCAGAGTACCCAGATAATTTACACATTTAGCTCATATTCCAAAATGACCTGCTTCTGGCACCCCTCCCCCCGCAGTAACCTTCCCTCAGGCCCCCAGCCCTCCAAAGGCCCAAACAGAAACCCTGCCAGGCTGGGAAGGGGGCACTGACAGTGCCAGCTATAAATAACCCCCAAGGCGCCAGTGCACCATGCAGGGGACGGGAGCTGCACCTTCTGCGGAGCTGGGCAGCTAGAATTTAGTTGGGGTTGGTCCTGCTTTGAGCAGGGGGTGAGACTAGACCTCCTGAGGTCCCTTCCAACCCTGAGAGTCTATGATTCTATGAATTGGCTCCAACCAGCAGTGTGTGTCAGGCCCCAAGAAGAGCGAACACCAAGAGCAGCCTGGGCCTCCAGGGATGTCCCATTAGAGCAGCCCTACAGGCAAGACAAGACTCTGTCCACCCGAGCCCCACCTCCCAGGTTCTCCTTGCTCTTTTCATCAGGCCAGCTCCCCTTATTGGGGAACGGGGGAACAAAGCCACACCAGTCACCTGGCTGGGTAATTATAACAGCTGCCACCCCCACCTGGGACCAATCACAACATGGACCTTTCTGCATCCTGCTTCCCCAAGATGGCACTTCTGAGCCAGAGATGGGAGTCCAGGCTCTCCCTGCCCACGGCCCATGTGTGAGGGAGCAGCCTCACCAGGATCAGAGCACCTAGGTGGTCTCCAACCCCAGGGTGAGACTCTTCCCTTCTCACCACCACCTGAGCTGCATCCATCCACGCGACGGGACCTGCCACGCAGGACCGGACCTATGGCCAGCCTAGCCCCAAGAGGGGTGGGGGCTTCTGAGGAAGGCAGCCCCTCTGACATGCAGCTGTGTGCTACCAAAGAGGGATGCTACTTCCTCCTGACCCTGGGTTAGAGACCAGCCTGCACGCCCAAGCCTGACAGACGTCAGAGCTGCTGTCACGCTGTATCCTGCTGAGTGCCCACAGACGCTGCTATTGTTCTTTATGAAAATTAACCCTTCCCATCCCAGACACAGAACTGCTGGCCACTGCCATCCCCTGGAATTTCACATGTATAACTCGTTTCAGAGTAACAGCCGTGTTAGTCTGTATTCGCAAAAAGAAAAGGAGTACTTGTGACACCTTAGAGACTAACCAATTTATTTGAGCATGAGCTTTCGTGAGCTACAGCTCACTTCATCGGATGCATTCCACGGTATGCATCCGATGAAGTGATCCTGGATGTGATGGAGATGAGGGAAGGATGAGCTTCCAACAATTCACATCGCTATAGCTTGTCATGGCACCAAGCATCTATAGAGGTTCCTAGCCCCAGCAGGAGAAGCACCTTTGTCCCTTGTGCCAGGACTCAAGGATTCCTGTTCCTCCTGGTGCATTTTCCAAATAGCCACTCAACCCCTTGGACAAATGATCCAGATATTCAGGTGGAAACTGCGTTTCGCGTACACTTTGAAAATTGCACTTCGGGGATGGAGATCCTAGTTTTGGAGGGGGTTCAGCCACCAAAATGGGCTGGGAATGAAGGGACTCCCATCTCTGTTAACCACAGTGTCACCTCCATGCGACTCTCTGAAGTTCACATCTACCCTGCTGTGGAATCAAAACAAAGGACCTGCAATAACAAGTCCCTGCTAGCTCCTATGTTGCTGTGAGACTGAGGGCTTCACAGAGGGGACTGAACTGAGCATGTTTGACAGCTGCTTCCCCTCCTTTAAAGTCTTGGGGGAAGCTATTATCCTTCCTCTGCAGAACTGTCAAGGAGAGCAGCATGCCCCTACTTCTGGCATGCTGGGGGTCCAGAACTCTCTAGCTAGTCCCATCTTGGCTACATGTATTGACACACAAGCCCATACAGTCAGCCCTTGTGGGCCCATGAGAGATCCCATGTTAGTGCTGGTGCGCATTCCTTCCTGGAAACGCAGCAAGAACCAGAAGAGTGGGGACGAGGGAGGCTGATTGAATTTCTTCAGGTTTGAGCAATGACTGCTACCAAATATGGAAGTTCTAGAGAGTTCTGGACCCCCAGCATGCCAGAAGTAGGGGCATGCTGCTCTCCTTGACAGTCAAACATGCTCAGTTCAGTCCCCTCTGTGAAGCCCTCAGTCTCACAGCAACATAGGAGCTAGCAGGGACTTGTTATTGCAGGTCCTTTGTTTTGATTCCACAGCAGGGTAGATGTGAACTTCAGAGAGTCGCATGGAGGTGACACTGTGGTTAACAGAGATGGGAGTCCCTTCATTCCCAGCCCATTTTGGTGGCTGAACCCCCTCCAAAACTAGGATCTCCATCCCCGAAGTGCAATTTTCAAAGTGCACGCAAAACGCAGTTTCCACCTGAATATCTGGATCATTTGTCCAAGGGGTTGAGTGGCTATTTGGAAAATGCACCAGGAGGAACAGGAATCCTTGAGTCCTGGCACAAGGGACAAAGGTGCTTCTCCTGCTGGGGCTAGGAACCTCTATAGATGCTTGGTGCCATGACAAGCTATAGCGATGCGAATTGTTGGAAGCTCATCCTTCCCTCATCTCCATCACATCCAGGATCACTGTGCAAACCAGCTGAACACAGAGCCTGCCTGGAAGATGCAAACAATGATGCACAGAATCTCATCAGGTGGAAATTAAACTAATTGTGCACATCCTCTCTGAATATGTGATCACTAAATTCAATTCAAATAGTGCACACTCTGGTGTGGCATGCCCCATCACAAACTCTCATGATGCTGACTAGTACTAACCAGTCAGCATAGTCACAATTAAGTCCTGAACTATGGATTGCCTACACTGCAATGAGAGGTGTGACTGCAGCACGTGTCACCCAAACTAGCTTGAAGCTAGCTACCGTGAATACTAGCAGCAGTGAAGTTCCAGCAGCAGAGAGTTCAGTGCAGGCTGTGCAAGCCCGCCCATGACCCTGGGTACTTGCTGGGGTGGCTAGCCCACCCCGAAGTCCATGCTGCCAGTTTTGCTGGTATTGGTACTTGTGATACCGAGATCACAGCTAGCTCAGGTATCCTACATGTGCTACAAATGCACCTCTAATTGCACTGTAGGCATTTCCTAAATGACAATGCTGAACATGCCTTGCCCTGGATGGCAGTCAGCTCACTCGATTTCGATTGTGACGCAGACAGCCCCTCTCCCACTTCTACACTATTCCTAGCACCAGGGCTAGTGTAGACCGGCCACCAGTGTTTATCACCCCACTGCCTGATGCTGCGTGGAGTGGCAAAAATGCCTGTCCCCACTTAGCACGTGCACTCCCACCAGTAAGGCTGTAACCCTGCTGGCTTTCCCATAACTGCCAGTGCAGGCAATGGCTAAGGATGCCTGAAATAGCACAGGGAGCCCCTGCAGGACCAGCTTTACACAGTGCCCTGAGGGAGCTGGGGAGGCAGAGTGTGCCTACTTGTGACAGCAGGTCTGTTCCTAAGGGAAGTGCAGCTCTGGAGACTTTGAGCAGGGTGACAGCAGCTGGCTGAACTGACCAAGTCCGTGTACAACAGAGAAGAGCAAATGTTTGCAAGTTTGCCTCTGCTATTCCAGCCAGCATCTTCCTGTGCAGGAGCCAGTTAGTGACAGATTGACACGTCTGCCCTGGTCCTCCCATGTGGAAATAACATCCACCACTCTGGCAGCATCAGACCCTTCCTTTGAGATGCACATCACCCAGCCCCAGAGTCTATCATTCAGAGTAACTGTAATAAGCTAGGTTTCAGAGTAGCAGCCGTGTTAGTCTGTATTCACAAAAAGAAAAGGAGGACTTGTGGCACCTTAGAGACTAACAAATAAATAAATTTAATAACTAAATTAATTTGTTAGTCTCTAAGGTGCCACAAGTCCTCCTTTTCTTTTTGTAATAAGCTAGAGACCCTGTCAAATCCTGCGCAGCAGGTCAAGGCTATAAGGATACATCTGGGAGGCATAATTGGCTCCTCAGCTTGGGGCATCAACCACCTTTATTTCAGGGAGATTCCCACGGTTATGTTTTAATGTCTCAATTCATCACCAAATCCTCTCACCCCACCTCCATCAAAACAGCAGCGTGTAGAGGTGATGCTGTGTTGCTGTCCCTCAGGGGCTCTGTACAACAGGGACCCTGCAGTCTCTCCAGGGCAGTCTGGGTCCCTCCCTGCTGCTCTTTTTGCAGAGATAATTTCCATACCTCATCACTGAGAGCAGCTCCAGGGGCCCTGGGACATCCCCAGGGAGTCACCAGCTGATGCAGTCAAGCAAGCTGCCTTCAGCAAAGAAACTCTGTATCTCTCAGAAGCCTACTGCTGCCAAAAGAGGGCGTGAAGTCCCCATGGCAGGAGAAATCAGTGCCCAAGAAGAGACACTTGCCAGCAGGGATGGATTCAGGAGGACAAACTCACTCCAACACTAAAGCCCCACTGGAAGTGGGTGCCCCATTAAAGCTCCCACCCTGCAATCCCTGGCAGGAAGTGATTACAGTGCTCAGAAAGCCAGAAAGATACAAGTTCGTTAGCTCAGTGACCCAATTTATCCATGCCAGCAGCAGGTCAGGCACACCACAGGCAGGGGTGAAACACGGCTGCAAACCAAACACTGCAGGCCATCCAGCCTGTCACCAGGAGATTCCTGCTGGCGAGAGATTTCCTGGGAGGTGCGGAGTAAACCCCAGTGGTTTTACAGCTCAGCATCTGGAATGTGCCCAGGAAGCCTTATCCAGTGCAGAGCTTTTAACTCAGGGGGAGGGAGCGAGGAACCTGGAGGAAGAGTCACAGGGCACGAGAATTACTAAAGATGGAAAGTGCCTAGCTCACCACAGCTGCCTGGCCCTGCTGCCCAATTAGATCAGTCATGCACATCCATTAATCACATATCTAGCCAGAAACAGTTACATTGCTCAAGTGCTCAGAACCACGACCAGCTGGGGCTGAGTTCAGGGATGGAGAGGCAGAGGTACCCCATAGAGCCAGCACATAACCCGCTACCACTTTCATAACCATGTTCCCACACCCCCTCCCAGGAAAAAAAAAAAACACTGCTCCCTCCCTAAGTACTCCAGGGTCATTCAGAAAGGATACCCCTTCACAAGAAAAGGTGCAGAATCAGAGGTCAAAGCAACCCAGGTACTGTTTCGGAGATTGGCCTAGCTGAACCGGGCAACGCCCCTCCCCACAGCATGCATCCACCCACACATGCTGGAGACCATCAGCTATCCACACACACACACACACATTAAAACTGACCTTAAGAACCACACACCCAGGCCTCACCCCAGAGAGCTGCAGCAGGGGAACCAAGACAGAAGGGCAACTCAGTGTTTCCATCCAACAGATTAAAGCTGGGTCAGGACCCAGAGATACACATGGCATCCAGGATCCAGTTCTCAGCTGAACACCACAGAGAAACAGGGGACAGAGACATCTCACCCACGTGCGATGGGCATTACTGTTAACAGACATTCCTTAAGGCACAGTGCCCCGCCACAACCTGCCCACACACTTTCCTACCACCAGCAGCTCTGGGAAAAGTTCTGTACTTTGTATGCCAAAGTTAGTAAGAGTTTCCCCAGAACCCCCCTTCCATTCCCAAAAAGAAAAGGAGTACTTGTGGCACC
The DNA here is from genome assembly GCF_965140235.1 of Caretta caretta. Lineage (NCBI taxonomy): Eukaryota > Metazoa > Chordata > Testudines > Cheloniidae > Caretta > Caretta caretta. The sequence goes on from NC_134210.1 coordinate 611,164, forward strand.
TTAGAGACTAACCAATTTTATTTGTGCATAAGCTTTCGTGAGCTACAGCTCACTTCATCGGATGCATACTGTGGAAACTGCAGAAGACATTATATACACAGAGACCATGAAACAATACCATGGCTGTTACTCTGAAACCTTCCATTCCCCCCACACACACCCCAAAGGAGCCCTCCATAAGCATCCACACTGTGCATGCCAACGCAACCTGCAGGACTCCCTCTGAGGACAGCTATCACCTCCCAGGCCATTTCAGCTGCCCTATCCCCTCCCCTTCTGGCACTGGGCAGCAGACAAACCTGTTCCACAAAACCCTGCCCTACAGGCACGGAATCAGCAGCATGAGGGAGACAGAAGCTCCAGGCAACACTTCCAGTGGTGGATACAAGCCTGTGCAGAAGCCAGTACAGGGAGAAGAGGGTAACTTCTGGGAGCACAGTCCAGGGGACAGCAGAAGAGGGATGGAGGGAGGGGTGTTAGAGCTCTAGCGGGAGCTGCAGACAGATGAACGAGGCAGCCTGTGTTGCATTTCCTGGCAGGAGGCAGCAAACCCCACCCCACCTCAGCACACACAACCAGAGTTCAGCTCCTCATAGCCCCATCTCCTCCAGCCTGAGTAACAGTGAGCAGCGCCTGACTCAGCTCAGCCGAGACAGCAGCGGAGCAGGAAGCAGACAGGGAGGGGGAATAAACCCCAATCCTCATCCTACAGCTCAGGAGAGAAACCTTGGCCTTTCCCTGGACAGCAAGATTCAGCAGTCTGGCGGGCCCTACAGGAGCATGGCCCCTGTGAAAACCTAACACAGACGGGCCTGACGCTGCTGCTACTGCAGCCAGAGAGGGGGCAAGGACAGGCTGCACACCGAGGGAAGCCAGCAACGAAGCCAATGCACAGGATTTTAGCAGACCCACAGAGAGACCAATAAAGAGAGGTGTAAGAGCACAGCCCCTTGCCCCAGGTGCAGTGAATCCTAGCACATGTTTCAACTGGACCCTATCTGGAAGCATCTTTCAGATTCATCTCTGACTAGAAGGGGACTCATCAACTCAAAGCTCCCCTCCTCCTCACCACAGCTCCTGGCAGAAAGGAGCTGTACCACCCCCTCAGCCAGCTGTCTGCTCCAAGGGGTCATCCCCATTACTCTGCTATTCCCCCAGCCTTTCTGGGGCCCCCTCACTGCAGGTAGCTCTGGCTGTGCCACTCAAGCTTCCCTGACCAGCTGCGTGACAGTGGTATCAGACTTACCCCCCAGCTGACGCCTGTCCATGGGAACCTGAAGAGCAGCCCTGAAACTGCCCCAGGCTTTGTTAATCTCACTCTTGAGGTTGCTTGGGGAACTACCAGAGGCAACAGAGGCCCAAGAGCTCCCTGTCTGCAGTCTCAGGCACTCAAGTGCATTCAGAGAAGGGCTAGAATTTGTGGGTCTGTGTGGGGGGTGTTTAAATGAAAGCTCAGATTCTGCAGAAACTGAAGAGGCCTGAGACCTCGACCTTTGAAAGTTTCCTACTAACCACTACTTCCTGCAGCAAGGTCTGTTAATGCAAATGTACTGTAATTAACAGATGGCAAGAGAACTGGACTCAGTCTGAGCAACTGAGCCAAGCCAGACAGAGCCATCACTGAGTAAGGACTGGGCTGGAAAGCAGAGAAACTTCACTCTACAGCCACTGTGCAGCTGCCTGCCACCCCGAAGCTGCTGCCTGCTCATCCTGCAGGGAGAAAGGAGCAAGCTACGGCTGAAAAGCTAAAAACAGGAACGAACAGCTTCAGCTGCAAATGGGTAGTGAGTGCATACACCAGGCAGCAGAGTGCTGTTCCCTGTAGCGCTCAGGGAGGAGGCAGCATAGGAGGCCCTTTGCTCAGTGTTCATGTAACTGTCAAAGACCGTTCCTGCGGAGGTCGTAGAATCATAGAATATCAGAGTTGGAAGGGACCTCAGGAGGTCATCTAGTCCAACCCCCTGCTCAAAGCAGGACCAGTCCCCAATGTTTGCCCCAGATCCCTAAATGGCCTCCTCCAGGATTGAACTCACAACCCTGGGTTTAGCAGGCCAATGCTCAAACCACTGAACTATCCCTCCCCCAAGAAGGTCCAGAAGCAGAAGTGACAGGCAGAGGGGATGGTATCTGCTGAAGGCATTTGTCCCGCTGTGCTGGGTCAGTAAAATGAGCCAATCCCAGCTGCCAGGCTGTTAAATTCGTTAGTGACACAGCCTGGCAGACAGGTAGTCTGGGAGCTGCAACAGCAGGGAAAAGAAGTGTGGGGATCAGATGCGGGGTACCTTGCCTTCTCCCACAACAGCTCCCATCCTCTCCGCCTGCAAGTCGCTGAGTCAGCGGGTCTGTCTCGGCTGCCTGCCAGGCTCAGGGCTTGCACAGCCACTGATCGATCATTACCCTGAAATGGCGTGTCCTCTGCGCTTTGCAACCCTCACGTTGGGCACACACACAGCCCATGCCTGGCCTCCCCCCCCCCCCACCCGAGCCTGGCTTCCCCTTTCCATGCCTGGCCTCCCCTCCCCCCCAGAGCCTGGCCTCCCACATGCCTGGCCTCCTTCCCCCCCCCCACCAGCATGGCCTCCCCCTTCCATGCCTGGCCTCCCACCCCACCCCCCACCCCCGAGCCTGGCCTCCCCCTTCCATGCCTGGCCTCCCACCCCACCCCCCACCCCCGAGCCTGGCCTCCCCCTTCCATGCCTGGCCTCCCACCCCACCCCCCACCCCCGAGCCTGGCCTCCCCCTTCCATGCCTGGCCTCCCCCCCCCCCCCCGAGCCTGGCCTCCCCCTTCCATGCCTGGCCTCCCACCCCACCCCCCCCCCGAGCCTGGCCTCCCCCTTCCATGCCTGGCCTCCCACCCCACCCCCCAGCCTGGCCTCCCCCTTCCATGCCTGGCCTCCCACCCCACCCCCCACCCCCGAGCCTGGCCTCCCCCTTCCATGCCTGGCCTCCCACCCCACCCCCCACCCCCGAGCCTGGCCTCCCCCTTCCATGCCTGGCCTTCCCCCTCCCCCCCCCCGAGCCTGGCCTCCCCCTTCCATGCCTGGCCTCCCACCCCACCCCCCCCCCGAGCCTGGCCTCCCCCTTCCATGCCTGGCCTCCCACCCCACCCCCCCCCCGAGCCTGGCCTCCCCCTTCCATGCCTGGCCTCCCCGAGCCTGGCCTCCCCCTTCCATGCCTGGCCTCCCACCCCCCCCCCCGAGCCTGGCCTCCCCCTTCCATGCCTGGCCTCCCACCCCCCCCCCCGAGCCTGGCCTCCCCCTTCCATGCCTGGCCTCCCACCCCCCCCCCCCCGAGCCTGGCCTCCCCCTTCCATGCCTGGCCTCCCACCCCACCCCGAGCCTGGCCTCCCCCTTCCATGCCTGGCCTCCCACCCACCCCCCCCCGAGCCTGGCCTCCCCCTTCCATGCCTGGCCTCCCACCCCACCCCCCCCCCCGAGCCTGGCCTCCCCCTTCCATGCCTGGCCTCCCACCCGAGCCTGGCCTCCCCTCCCCCACCCGAGCCTGGCCTCCCCTCCCATGCCTGCCCGCCCCCCCGCTGGCTCCCGCGCACCAGACCCCGCCCCCGGCCGCTCTCCCGCCGCCCCGAGCGCTGACCCGCCCGGGCCTACCTGGGGCGCCAGGAGGGTCCCGCTGCGGCGCTGCTCCGAACGCGACTCGCTGGGAGGGAAAGACAGAGCGACGCCCCCCGCCCTCAGGGAGACGCTCTGTGCTGACCCTCTGTGGTACCGCCGCGCCTGCGCACTCGCACCGCCACGTCCCACCCCCAGCGCGTAGCCAGCCTGCCGCCATCTTGGTTGTGGGCACGGCCCGGCCCCGCCCCGCCCCGCCCCGCGGGAGCAGGGCCCGGCGGCGCCAAAACCGCCCTCAGGGAGGCGACGGGGTCCGAGCGCCAGGCCCGCGCGGCAGCACGGGGTCTCCGCCGGGGCTGCGCAGGGCCCTGCAGGCAGCAGCCGCCCCCGCCATTGGTTTTCTCCCAAGAGCCCACAAGAGACCCCGCCCTTCCCCGCCCAACTCGCCCCGCCCCCTGACCCTGCCCCGCCCAGCTCAGCTCAACCTGCCCCGCCCCTGACCCTTCCCTGCCCCGCCCCTGACTCCGCCCTTCCCCGCCCCGCCCATCTCATCCCGCCCCGCCCCACCCACCCAGCCCTGCCCCGCCCCGCTCATCCTGCCCCGCCCCTGACCCTTCCCTGCCCCGCCCCTGACTCCGCCCTTCCCCGCCCCGCCCATCTCATCCCGCCCCGCCCCACTGACCCTGCCCCGCCCCGCCCATCTCATCCCGCCCCGCCCCACTCACCCAGCCCTGCCCCGCCCCGCTCATCCTGCCCCGCCCCTGACCCTTCCCTGCCCCGCCCCTGACTCCACCCTTCCCCGCCCCGCCCAGCTCATCCTGCCCCGCCCCTTCCCCTGACCTTCCCCACCCCGCACAGCTCATCCCGCCCCGCCCCCTGACCCTGCCTTTCCCCCCCTGCCCAGCTCATCCTGCCCCGCCCCACCCCACTGACCCCGCCCTTCCCCACCCCACCCCGCCCATCCCGCCCCGCCCCCTGACTCCGCCCTTCCCCGCCCTGCCCAGCTCATCCTGCCCCGCCCCACCCCACTGACCCCGCCCTTCCCCACCCCACCCCGCCCATCCCGCCCCGCCCCCTGACTCCGCCCTTCCCCGCCCTGCCCAGCTCATCCTGCCCCGCCCCACCCCACTGACCCCGCCCTTCCCCACCCCACCCCGCCCATCCCGCCCCGCCCCCTGACTCCGCCCTTCCCCGCCCTGCCCAGCTCATCCTGCCCCGCCCCGCCCCACTGACCCCGCCCTTCCCCGCCCTGACCAGCTCATTCTGCCCTGCCCCTTCCCCTGACCTTCCCCACCCAGCACAGCTCATCCCGCCCCGTCCCCTGACCCTGCCCTTCCCCACCCCGCCCAGCTCATCCCGCCCCGCCCCCTGACTCCGCCCTTCCCCGCCCTGCCCAGCTCATCCTGCCCCGCCCCTTCCCCTGACCTTCCCCACCCCGCACAGCTCATCCCGCCCCGCCCCCTGACCCTGCCTTTCCCCCCCTGCCCAGCTCATCCTGCCCCGCCCCACCCCACTGACCCGCCCTTCCCCACCCCGCCCAGCTCATCCTGCCCCGCCCCACCCCACTGACCCCGCCCTTCCCCACCCCACCCCGCCCATCCCGCCCCGCCCCCTGACTCCGCCCTTCCCCGCCCTGCCCAGCTCATCCTGCCCCGCCCCGCCCCACTGACCCCGCCCTTCCCCGCCCTGACCAGCTCATTCTGCCCTGCCCCTTCCCCTGACCTTCCCCACCCCGCACAGCTCATCCCGCCCCGCCCCCTGACCCTGCCCTTCCCCACCCCGCCCAGCTCATCCTGCCCCGCCCCACCCCACTGACCCGCCCTTCCCCACCCCGCCCAGCTCATCCTGCCCCGCCCCACCCCACTGACCCCGCCCTTCCCCCCCACCCCGCCCATCCCGCCCCGCCCCCTGACTCCGCCCTTCCCCGCCCTGCCCAGCTCATCCTGCCCCGCCCCACCCCACTGACCCCGCCCTTCCCCGCCCTGACCAGCTCATCCTGCCCCGCCCTGCCCCCCTGACCCCGCCCTTCCCCGCCCTGACCAGCTCATTCTGCCCCGCCCCACCCCACTGACCTTCCCCGCCCCGGCCAGCTCATCCCGCCCCGCCCCCTGACCCCGCCCTTCCCCGCCCTGCCCAGCTCATCTCACAGCCCTCGGCCTCGCCCCCTCCCGCTCCCCCGTCACTCACTGCCCTCGGCCCCGCCCCCTCCCGCGCCCGTCACTCACAGCCCTCGGCCCCGCCCCCTCCCGCGCCCGTCACTCACTGCCCTCGGCCCCGCCCCCTCCCGCGCCCGTCACTCACTGCCCTCGGCCCCGCCCCCTCCCGCACCCCCGTCACTCACTGCCCTCGGCCCCGCCCCCTCCCGCACCCCCGTCACTCACTGCCCTCGGCCCCGCCCCCTCCCGCGCCCGTCACTCACAGCCCTCGGCCCCGCCCCCTCCCGCGCCCGTCACTCACAGCCCTCGGCCCCGCCCCCTCCCGCGCCCGTCACTCACAGCCCCAAGACCACGTCGTTCAGGGGCGGGCTGGGGGCGGGCTCTTCAGTCCTGGCTGAGTGACATTATTTCCAACCAATGGGGTCCGAGCCAGCCCCAGCGCACCAATGACGGGCTTTCGGCGCAGAGGCTGCTGGGGGCTCAGTGACGTCATTCTTGATGTGTTGGAAGCGGGTCTGCGCAGCGAAAGGTGCCGAGTGAGGTACGTGGGGGGGAGACGGGGTCGGCAGCGCCGGGGCTGGGGTGCGACCGCCGGGAGAGAACCCAGGAGTCCTGGCTTCCCCCCCCCAACCACTAGCCCCCGGGCCGGGAGAGAACCCAGGAGTCCTGGCCTCCCCCGCCCCCCACTCTAACCACTAGCCCCCGGGCCGGGAGAGAACCCAGGAGTCCTGGCCTCCCCCCCACCCCCCCACTCTAACCACTAGCCCCCGGGCCGGGAGAGAACCCAGGAGTCCTGGCTTCCCCCCCCCCAACCACTAGCCCCCGGGCCGGGAGAGAACCCAGGAGTCCTGGCCTCCCCCCACCCCCCCACTCTAACCACTAGCCCCCGGGCCGGGAGAGAACCCAGGAGTCCTGGCTTCCCCCCCCCCCAACCACTAGCCCCCAGGCCGGGAGAGAACCCAGGAGTCCTGGCCTCCCCCCCACCCCCCCACTCTAACCACTAGCCCCCGGGCCGGGAGAGAACCCAGGAGTCCTGGCTTCCCCCCCCCCAACCACTAGCCCCCGGGCCGGGAGAGAACCCAGGAGTCCTGGCCTCCCCCCCACCCCCCCACTCTAACCACTAGCCCCCGGGCCGGGAGAGAACCCAGGAGTCCTGGCCTCCCCACCCCCCACTCTAACCACTAGCCCCCGGGCTGGGAGAGAACCCTGGAGTCCTGGCCTCCCCCCCACCCCCCAACCACTAGCCCCCGGGCCGGGAGAGAACCCAGGAGTCCTGGCTTCCCCCCCCCAACCACTAGCCCCCGGGCCGGGAGAGAACCCAGGAGTCCTGGCTTCCCCCCCCCCAACCACTAGCCCCCGGGCCGGGAGAGAACCCAGGAGTCCTGGCCTCCCCGCCCCCCACTCTAACCACTAGCCCCCGGGCCGGGGAGAGAACCCAGGAGTCCTGGCCTCCCCCGCCCCCCACTCTAACCACAAGCCCCCGGGCCGGGAGAGAACCCAGGAGTCCTGGCCTCCCCCGCCCCCCACTCTAACCACTAGCCCCCGGGCCGGGAGAGAACCCAGGAGTCCTGGCCTCCCCCGCCCCCCACTCTAACCACTAGCCCCCGGGCCGGGAGAGAACCCAGGAGTCCTGGCCTCCCCGCCCCCCACTCTAACCACTAGCCCCCGGGCCGGGAGAGAACCCAGGAGTCCTGGCCTCCCCCGCCCCCCACTCTAACCACTAGCCCCCGGGCCGGGAGAGAACCCAGGAGTCCTGGCCTCCCCCGCCCCCCACTCTAACCACTAGCCCCCGGGCCGGGAGAGAACCCAGGAGTCCTGGCCTCCCCCGCCCCCCACTCTAACCACTAGCCCCCGGGCCGGGAGAGAACCCAGGAGTCCTGGCCTCCCCCGCCCCCCACTCTAACCACTAGCCCCCGGGCCGGGAGAGAACCCAGGAGTCCTGGCCTCCCCGCCCCCCACTCTAACCACTAGCCCCCGGGCCGGGAGAGAACCCAGGAGTCCTGGCCTCCCCCGCCCCCCACTCTAACCACTAGCCCCCGGGCCGGGAGAGAACCCAGGAGTCCTGGCCTCCCCCGCCCCCCACTCTAACCACTAGTCCCCGGGCCGGGAAAGAACCCAGGAGTCCTGGCCTCCCCCGCCCCCCACTCTAACCACTAGCCCCCGGGCCGGGGAGAGAACCCAGGAGTCCTGGCCTCCCCCGCCCCCCCACTCTAACCACTAGCCCCCGGGCCGGGAGAGAACCCAGGAGTCCTGGCCTCCCCCCCACTCTAACCACTAGCCCCCGGGCTGGGAGAGAACCCTGGAGTCCTGGCCTCCCCCCCACTCTAACCACAAGCCCCCGGGCCGGGAGAGAACCCAGGAGTCCTGGCCTCCCCCGCCCCCCACTCTAACCACAAGCCCCCGGGCCGGGAGAGAACCCAGGAGTCCTGGCCTCCCCCGCCCCCCACTCTAACCACTAGCCCCCGGGCCGGGAGAGAACCCAGGAGTCCTGGCCTCCCCCGCCCCCCACTCTAACCTCTAGCCCCGGGCCGGGAGAGAACCCCGGAGTCCTGGCTCCCACCCACTCCGCTTTAACCACTAGCCCCGGGCCAGGAAAGAACCCAGGAGTCCTGGCTCCCAGCTCCCCACTCTAACCACTAGCCCCCGGGCTGGGAGAGAACCCTGGAGTCCTGGCTCCCAGCTCCCCACTCTAACCACTAGCCCCGGACCGGGAAAGAACCCAGGAGTCCTGGCTCCCAGCTCCCCACTCTAACCACTAGCCCCGGACCGGGAAAGAACCCAGGAGTCCTGGCTCCCAGCTCCCCACTCTAACCACTAGCCCCCGGGCTGGGAGAGAACCCTGGAGTCCTGGCTCCCAGCTCCCCACTCTAACCACTAGCCCCCGGGCCGGGAAAGAACCCAGGAGTCCTGGCTCCCAGCTCCTCACTCTAACCACTAGCCCCCGGGCTGGGAGAGAACCCAGGAGTCCTGGCCTCCCCCGCCCCCCACTCTAACCACTAGCCCCGGGCCGGGAGAGAACCCCGGAGTCCTGGCTCCCACCCACTCCGCTTTAACCACTAGCCCCGGGCCGGGAGAGAACCCCGGAGTCCTGGCTCCCACCCACTCCGCTTTAACCACTAGCCCCGGGCCGGGAAAGAACCCAGGAGTCCTGGCTCCCAGCCCCCCGCTCTAACCACTAGCCCCGGGCCGGGAAAGAACCCAGGAGTCCTGGCTCCCAGCTCCCCGCTCTAACCACTAGCCCCTGCTTTCTTCCCAGAGCCAGAATAGAACCTAGGAGTGCTGGCTCCTGGCTCCCAACTCCTGTGGCTCTAACCACTAGATGTCAGTCCCCACCCAGAGCTCGGGAAAGAAGCCAATTGCCCTAACTTCCAGCCCCCCCGCTCTAACCAGAACTGGGGAAAGAACCCACAAGTCCTTTCTCCCAGGCCCCTCCCCTCTCCTGCTCTAAAGCAGATTAGCTGATGTTATAGGATTTTGGCATGTTCCTGAGCTGTCATTGCAAGGTGGCCTGGCATGGCATGGTGAGGCAAAGAAATTGAAACCAGAGTTAGGCTGAACCTGTTTGTAACCCCCAGGGCCAGATGGTCCCCTGGGCCTGCAGGCTGTGTAGAGGGGTGCAGTCACCCTGTGCGGTGCAGGGTGTAGCTGTCTGTTTAGGGCTGAGAATTGCAGAAAAAAGCAGCGCAGGGTGGCTGCAGAAAGCACACATGATGCAAGTAATCAAGGATCTGTGTAGGCCAGTCTATTGCCGGGGCTGATCACTGGGGCAGTGGCTCATTGCCATGGAATTGGCCACTGGATGCCCACAGAGAACTAGTCTGATTCTCCATTCCTGTATGTGGGCTGCCTATCCGCAGCTCCCCAGAGCTCAGAACTGGCCAGGAGAGGGGTGCGTTTTGGGGCTGCATGATTGGTCCCTTGAGGGCCCAGACATAGGGACTCAAGGCAGTGAGGCGATGGGGGAGCCTAGCCCTGCCTCAGGCTCTGCCTCTAGGCACGCTTCTGCAGCGATGCCTTCTGACTCAGCAGGGCAGAGCCGGCTCCCAGCCTTCCTGTTCCTCAGACAGGCTTGCAGGGGCAGAGAGTGTGGCAGCCGCGTGACCCCCATTCAGCGTTGTCTGACGTGCCCAATAGCTGATGCCTTGGCTGCTGGGTTTGCGTGTGCACACGCGCGTGTGCACACACACGTATGGTGTGGGAGGTGTCACTCTATGTGCAGAGCAGCTTTTATGACCCTTCCTTCCGAATCGCCTGCTGTGGCCCAGCCCCTCCTCTGGCTGCCTGCCTGGAGACCTGTTCAGTGTGCTCACTGGAACAATGGGGCCCCTGCGTCCCCCTTCCTCTCACCGCCTTGCTTCCTGCTCCTTTGATGCAGCAGAGGGAGGGATCCACGGACCAACTTCCTGTTTCCGAGCAGCCGCTGCGGTGCTGAGATTCAGGCTTCTGGGATCTGCCCTCCAGCTTGGTCACAAGCTGATGCACCTGTCATCCAGATCTGAGGCCTCCAAGGAGTGCCGGCCTAGCTGGCATCAGGCCAGGGTGCAAAGAATCTTTTGGCTCTAGGGAAAGCTGCAGGAGCCAGCCTTGTATCGTGGTTGGGAGAGGTGACTGCCCTGGGCCCTGCCCAGCCAGCTGCGCCTTGTTGCAGTGCGCTCACACTGTGAGCTGCCGTGGCTGCATTGCCTGCTTTCGTTGCCCTGCTTGTGGGCTGCTGGGCCCAGAGAGTGCACGGTCAGCCAGGCAGAGGTGCACCAGTAGTCCTGCCGCAGGAGTCTCCGGGGCCTGGCTTGGCATGTGTTGTACCCTTCCCTGTAGAGCTCCTGGCAGTTACAACCTTGGAGATGTGAGTGCCCGGGCAGAGGGACAGGAGGGAGGTCCTGTCCCTCTCCTGGATGCGAGGGTGGGTCTCTCCCACAGCCCCTGGATGGCCCTGTCTGTCTTGCTCAGATGTCGTGCCCAGAAGAGGTGGTTGCCTCTGCAGATGATGAGCTGCTCAGCTTCCTCCTGGTGGATGATGCTCCCTGTGCAGAGTTCTCAGGGGACGAAGCCAACCTGCTGGGAGACTGGGGTCTGCTGGAGCCCGAGGTGAGACTGCTGTCTGGTGCAGAGCATAGAGAAGTGAGCTAGGCTGGGCCGTGGGAGGGGGCTTTCAGGCCTCCATCCTCTGCTTAGCAGCAACTGTTCTCTGCAGCTCCTGAATGACAAGGAGGTGGAGGACTTTCTCAGCTCCCTGCTGAGCCCCTTTGAAGAGGGGCCGAGTGCCTTGCAGGGTCACTCGCCTCTCAACAGTGATAGCGGCATCTCAGAGGACCAGAATCCCTTCCCCAGCCCCAGCAGCTGGGACGCGTCTCCAGCCAGGGACCTCGCCTGCAGCCCTTTGAGCTCTGACATCGTGCAGGTTGATCACAGCTACTCCCTCCATCAAGAAAGTGCGGTGCTGGAGAGCGTGAGAGCAGACACGGCAGAAGGAGACATCTCCATTGACCTGGGTAAGGGAGAGGCCTGGGGAATCCCAATTCCGCATCTTGAGCCCATGGCTACTGGCCGTGCTCGGCTTGGCAGGGAAGCAGCCTAGCACTTGGTGCTGTCTGCCAGGTGGAAGAAGAAGGCCGGGGGTTGGGAAGAGGGGCCTGCTGGCTCAGTCTTCCTCTGCCACATGGGGCCAGCTGGCTGGGGGTGTACAGTGGGTGGCGGCTGACTCTCGTTCCTCTCCCAGATATGTGGGGGGACTCGGGAAGTACAGAGGAGACGCTGGTCAAGGAGCAGAGTTTCAGCTTCCCGGTTGCTGTGCCCATGGATGACTTCGTGCCTGGGACCCCCATGCAGGTACTGAGGCCCACGCCCCAGGGACAGGCCCCACTGCTAATGCAGGTGGCTCCTTCCTTCCCTCCCCACTTACACTTCCATTCCCTGTTCGGGTGCTGACTCCCTGTGGGCTTCCCTTGCTAGTTCAGAAGAGGGGTTCCCTGCCCTGGGGGCTTCCCTTGCTAGTTCAGAAGAGGGGTTCCCTGCCCTGGGGGCTTCCCTTGCTAGTTCAGAAGAGGGGTTCTCCGTGCTCAGCAGCGGGTTGGTTTGTGTTGTAGTTCGGTTTCCCGGAACTGATCCTGACAGAAGAGGAGAAACAGCTTCTGGAGAGAGAGGGTGTCTCCTTGCCATCCCACCTGCCCCTGACCAAGGTGAGTTCATGCCCCCCCCCCCATGCTCTAGTGCATGGCCCCTCCCCTCACTCATCCCTTCAGAGGGGGCCCAGGCCAGAGACTGATAGGAGCCATGAAGCGGGGGCCCCATTACCACGGTGCAGCGCCGGTGTCTTACTGAGAGGCTCAGCCTGCAGCTCCGTGAATGGGGGTGGTGCTGGATTCCTGCCCTGGACCCTGCTTGCAGGGCTCCATTTTCCATAGCAGCCAGTGGCCAGACCCCAGCTAGGTGATCTGCAGCCACTGCCCCTCTAGCTGCTAGAAGGAAGAAGGTGTCAGGGAGGTGTGGCCTGCTGCTGCCCCTCCCCGGCATGTTGGCCACCGTGGAGGGATGGCGGGGTCTGTGCTGCTGCGGAGAGTTCCCCAGTAGCAGGAAAGCGAGTGAAGTGAGTCTTGACAGTCCTCAGCTGCCCACGGGGACCTGAAGAGCAGCCATGAAACTGGCCAGTCTTAATCTGCTGTGCCTGTTTGCACCCTCCAGATGGCTGTGCTACGTGGGGCCGTGTTCTGCAGGGACACTGGCTCAGGCCCTCCCCTCCTGCCAAGGAGTTTGACCTGGTCTCCTAGGGCCAGTGGCTCTTTCAGGCCCTGTTTTTGAGACCTCTGGCTGGGCCGGGTTCTGGTGGGCCTGCCTGGTGTGAGCTGGAGGCCAGGCCCAGGCGCGCATGCCCGCCTGGTGTAGGGGCTGTGGGCTGACGGCAGTGGAAGTGGGTGTGGGTGCATATGCAGAGACCGGAACAGCACAAGGTGCTGTCAGAGCTGGGGCTCCTCTGCCTTTTGTCTCCCTGCTGTGCGGGTAGCGCCCCTGGGTTTCCTGACGCACTGCAAGGCAGCAGGTCACTTCGCCCTCTGGGCCAAGGCCTGCAGCTGCGTTCCTAGTGACACCACAGGCAAAGCATGTGAGAAGTACCTGGAGTAGCCTCTGCCCACCCCAGGCCCTTCCTGCCCTGGCCCGATGGCAGATACCTGCCAGCTGCTCCTCCCTGTGCCCTGGAGGGTCCTTGGCAGGGCGGGGTCAGGGCTCTCGCCCCAGAGTCTGGAGTCCCAGGCATGGCCTGTAGCCTGAGCTGGCTGTTTCAGGCTGAGGAGCGGCTCCTAAAGAGAGTCCGTCGAAAGATCCGGAACAAGCAGTCGGCCCTGGACAGTCGGCGCAGGAAGAAGGTCTATGTGGATGGCTTGGAGAGCAGGTACTAGGGGCACAGCAGTGGGTTTTGCATCCCCCCCAGGATGTCGGGGAGCGATAGGCCCAGCAGAGGGTGTTGCTCCTCCCGTGGGTCTGGGGAGCGCCCACTGCCAGAGTACTGGGGGTCGTGAACGCTCTGGCTTGAGGACACCAAGCACTTGCACTCCTAGCGCTGGAGGCAGCTGCCAGCCCCCGGGCCCAGAGGAGCAGAAGCCGATAGGCAGGGCCTGTTTGTACCACGCTCTGGCGGAGCTGCAAAGCTCTGATCAAGGGCTGAGCCCCACCGGCGAATGAGCCCTTCCCCTTCCCATGGGAGCCGCGTTCTGCCAGACACTCCTGCTGAGCTGCCTTGGCGCCAGGGCAGTGCCTACTGCGAGTGACCCCAGCAGCCCCGTGCTGCGGGAGCAGAGCCGGCTCGGGGGCTCCAAGCACTGGTGTGAGTGTGCGGAGGAGTGGGACCTGATTTTTACCACTCAGAGGTTTGTCCCAGGGTGACCTCAGCGACCCCGTCTGCTTGCCCTGCGACTGTACTGCAAATCGGGCTGCCCCGGCCCTGCCTCCTAGCTGCGTCAGAGCAGTTTGGCTGTCTGTGTCCCCAGCTTGTGGCTGTGCTAGGGACAGATGAGGTCACACCTGCCCCCCACCCTCAGGACATTCTGCACCAGGCACTGAGCCAGAACCCTCCTGAGCCAGCAGCGCAGTTTCCCCTGGGGGTCAGTCTGACTCTTTCCTCTCTCCCCGTCGCTGCTTGGGAAGGGTTGTCACCTGCACGGCGCAGAACCACGAGCTGCAGAAGAAGGTGCAGCTGCTGCAGAAGGAGAACATGTGAGTTCCTGACACTCCAGACATGGAAACCTGGGGGCAAGAAGGTGGGAAGGGGGGCACTGTCTCCCTGTGCCCCTCCAGTCAGCACTGACATGCCAGGGGAGCGAAGCCTGTTCCCCAGGGTGGAGGGACATGGCGGTCTGTGCGGGGCTCAGCGGCAAGATGGGCAGCTTGGGACCAGGGCCTGCACTCACCTACGTTTCACACTTTGCCCTAGGTCATTGCTCGAGCAGCTACGGAGGCTCCAAGCCCTGGTGAGACAGTCCTCGACCAAAACCACCACCGCCAGCACCTGCGTCATGGTGAGTGGCCCTGTAGCCGGGCATTGGCCCCAGCTCCTGCCCTCAGGATCTGTGCTGGCCACGTGGGTGGTGCTGAGGAGCCTCCTTGGCTGGCGGGGCTGTGGAGTCATACACTGGTGCTGATGGCTCAGTTGTCTCTCTCCAGGTCCTGCTCCTATCCTTCTGCCTCGTTCTCTCACCCAGTCTCTATCCGCTCGGAGCCAGAGTACAGCAGGAGGGGTTCCGAGGAGGTGAGTGACTGGTTGCATGGGGGTGAGCGGGAGGGGCAGGATTATGCCCTACAGTGAACTCTTCCAGGGTGAATGTTCCAGGTGATGCGGCCCCAGCAGAGACATGGTTTCCCAGTCACGGGCTTATGCCTCGTGTGCGCGGGGCCTGTTTGTGGGTTGCTCTGCTGTCCTGTCTGGCTGCTGGCAAAGCTGCTCTCCCCTGCCCCGCGCAGAGTAGGGCCAGGAGAGCCTGGGGTCAGCCCCCGCCCTGGCGCACGACATTCTTGGCGATGTCAGGCTAACTCTCCTCTCTCTTACAGTGCTGTCTCGTCAGATCCGGGAGTACCCGAGTGACACGGCCCACTTTCAGGCAGCAGCTGCCCAGCAGGCAGAGGGGCCTGAAACACGGGGAGAGCGCACAATGGAGGGACTGGCCCTGGAATCTGAGACGGCCCCGCTGCCAGGCAGCCTCAATCACTCCCGGGATGGGGGACAGAGCCCACCCAAGGCGGAGCATGGCTCTGCCATCAACAGTAACTCATCCTCCGACCCACCGCCAGGAGTCAGCTCTGAGCTGGGTCCCCCCCAACAGCAGCCAGAGCAGCTTCCTGGGAAGGGCCCCCTGCACTCTGCGCAGCCATCAGCCTGGGGGACCAAGAAGCAGGAGTGGGTGGAGCGCACCACCAGCGTCGTGATCCAGCAGCACCGTGCAGATGAGATGTGAGCGCCAGGCACCTCGTGCTGCCTGGCTGTGAATTTGCCAGGGCCGTTTTGACTGATCCTTGTCTACGCAAATGCTTCTAAATGCCCCTGAGCGGGATCTGTCTCCTCACCCACCAATCCTGACTGGGGGGCAGCTGGGCTCTGGGGTAGCAGGAAACGGTTCTAGCTGCAGCGTGGAGGGGGCCCAGCATGGGGAGTTGGGCCTGCGTTACTTAGTACCCTGCAGCTGGACTGAGTGGAAAACCACTTTGATTGGGCTGGGCCCCTGCGTCCGGGTGCCCTTAGCAAGTCCCGCAGCTCCAAGCGACCTGTCCCTTCCAGTAACACGATGATTCCCCATCCCTCAGCTGGGCACGCCAAGAACCTGTGCCTCGCAGGGGATGCCAGCTGGGTGTGGTTCTGCCAGGGGACAGCACTAAACTTCTCTCATCGACCTCCCTGCTGCAGAGCCTCAGCTGCTGTTCTTGGTGTGGCTGGGGGCGGCTGCAGG
Source organism: Caretta caretta (assembly GCF_965140235.1). Lineage (NCBI taxonomy): Eukaryota > Metazoa > Chordata > Testudines > Cheloniidae > Caretta > Caretta caretta. The sequence continues at coordinate 626,819 of NC_134210.1, forward strand.
CAGAGGGTCCCTGCCTAGCGCTGTGTGCTGCCTTCCTGCTGGTCAAGGGGCTGCTGATCATGATCCCCCGGAGGGGAGGGGGCTGCACTGCTGCAGGGGTGGAGGTTCAGAGAGCCCTGAGGGGCAGCCTCTGTAACAGGGCTGGTGGGGCCTGGGGCCCACGTCAGGGGGGAGGGCTAGGTCAGCTGGGCCTCCTCCATAAATTGACCTCTGGCCTGCAGCCCTGGGCAGGGGTCGCTGTAACGTGGCAGAGCCATGGGATGAGGACCGCCAGCTGAGCCAGCACCAGCCAGGGTCGCCCTCCCACCCGGCCAGCTCCAGCCCAGGGAAAGGAGAACAAGGGGGCCTGGTCCAGCAGGCTCCTAACTGCTACAGTAATGGCTCTGTTATAATGAAGTATAAACAAAGTGGACCCGCTGCTGGGCTGTCCCCTGTGTGCAGTGTCTGTCTAACCCCACAGCTGCCTCCCAGCCAGGCAAGGGGGTACCTCACTATGCTCCCAGGGCGAGACTTGGCCCCTATTGACCTGGGGCCTGTTCCAGGCCTGCTCCCTCTCCAGGGCAGGGGGTGCTGTGTTTCAGCCAAGCCAAAGAACCAGCCTCCTGCAGGCAGCCTTTGCTCAGAAGCAGCTGAGCCTCTTCCCCTGGGGAACCTGCTTTGCCCCATGTGCATTTGGAACCTCGCTGTCTGCACAGTCCCAGGAAGCCGGGCAGAGCCTGAGCCTGGTGCAGCCAGGGCCAGCCCCACCTGTTTGGAGAGAGGGGCCTGGCCCTGCCCCCAGGGGGAGACAGGTGGTAAAGCAGAGGGGGGAAGTGGGGCTGCCCTGTAGCACCAGCCTCAGAGAGTTTATCCAACAGAAGGCTCAGGGGTGACGATCACACTCGCGATATCAGTGGGGGAAGAGGAACTCGATACGCCAGGGTCCTTCACTCAAGCTGAGAAAGGTCCCACTCAAGCCGATGCTGCAGCGGGACCATTCACACTAGAGCGAAGGTGTAAGTGGTGACAGTGAGCGAGGAGCCACGGCAGCAATTTCATACCTGGGTGGCAGCGGATTCTCCATCGCTGGAAATTCTTCAGCCACCAGGGGGGTGTTTTTCTAAGGGACGGTTCAAACCAGGATTGATTCAGGGAAGTTCTGTGGTCACAGCAGTGCTGCAGCTGAGTGAGTCACCTGCCCTGCCCCCTTTGCCCCTGGGTGTGCCCTGGGGGGAGGGCAACTGCTCCTGCTCCCCCCCGGGGCAGTGCCCGGTGCGGTAAGGCTTATGTGCCCCAGGAGCTGACCTCTCCATGGCCGGCAGGGCTCAGCTAGGCCTGTGCTGAGCTGCAGGCCCCTCGTGAATGCTTGTCCATAAATCAGGTTTCAGAGTAGCAGCCGTGTTAGTCTGTATTCGCAAAAAGAAAAGGAGGACTTGTGGCACCTTAGAGACTAACCAATTTATTTGAGCATGAGCTTTCGTGAGCTACAGCTCACTTCATCGGATGCAAGAATAAATGTGTTTGTCTCTAAGGTGCCACAAGTCCTCCTTTCCTTTTTGCGAATCCTTGAAATGAATCAAACATAAAAACCTCCAGTAAAAGGAATTTGTTACACACCAGCGGCACCTACTGGCTACCAACAGATGTAGCAGAGAAACTAAGACCAGAAATCTGAGCGCCCCTTTGACAAGCGTCCAATAAGCAATTAGAAGGCTGCAGCTTCCAACAGGCATATGAGGTCACCCTGGTGGACCTCAGAGTTTGCTGAACCCCCCAAGGAAGCTGCAGAACCCAGAAATGCTACTGGATGCTTGGGCCAGGCTGCCGGCCATCTGTGCCATCTCCCAGGGTCTCCAGGGCTGAGGAGCAGGGAGAGTTCATTTCCGAGAAAAGAAAAGGAGTACTTGTGGCACCTTAGAGACTAACCAATTTATTTGAGCATGAGCTTTCGTGAGCTACAGCTCACTTCATCAGTGAGCTGTAGCTCACGAAAGCTCATGCTCAAATAAATTGGTTAGTCTCTAAGGTGCCACAAGTACTCCTTTTCTTTTTGCGAATACAGACTAACACGGCTGTTCCTCTGAAACCATTCTAAGTGTGTGCGTGCCCATGTGTGTGGCCATCGGCTATTTTTGCCTCAGCGGTACCCGTAGGGCCGGCCGTGGCGCCCCCTAGAGTGCTGCGCTCATGCCGCGGTGTATCAGACGCTGCCGGCCCACGCTCTCGCAGTTCCCCCTTACCGCCTGTGGTGGTCAGTCAGAGCGCCTCTTTTGCTTGTCAAGAGCTAGCGGTTTCTTCCATTGGGACTTTGTGCCGTCAGGCTGTTGTTCGATTGTAGTTAGTGTTAAGTGCATAATTAGCTCATAGTTAAGGTCCCAGCAGGAAATTCATCCCAAGTGGGTCGAGCTCCCGGGACACTGGGTTTAGCCGTCGCTGCCCTTCCTCCTCTCGCTCGCCAGCCCAGCCCAGACCCGCTAAACACCCAGGGGGCTAAAAGCGATAGTTTTGAGGGTGCGCTTGACAGCGACGCCCTAGTCAGCTGGCCAGATCCTGTCCATCCTTTGCTCTACTGCCTTTCTCCCTACCTCTCAGCCTGGTCTCAGGTTACCTCAGACCACTGGGTCCTGGACATAGTAGCTCAGGGCTATACCCTGCAGTTTGTGGATACCCCTCCTTCCCATTCCCCTGCTTCCCCATCCCTCTTCAGGGACCCCTCTCACAAGCAACTCCTGGTTCCAGAGGTCGACAAGCTCCTGCAGCTGGGGTCTGTGGAGGCGGTTCCTTGGGACATGGAAGGAAGATGATTCTATTCCCTCTGCTTCCTAATCCCAGAGGCCAAGGGGGACCTCAGACCCATCCTGGACCTCCGTGGCCTCAATAAGTCTCTCTAGAAGTTGAAGTTTTGCATGGTCTCCATTATTCCCTCCCTGGATCCGGGGACTGGTACGCGCTCTCGACTTAAAGGACATGTATTTTTCCATGTCTCCATATTTCCAGGACACAGACGGTTCCTGCGTTTCATAGTGGCCAGGCACCACTTCCAGTTCACGGCGCTACCCTTTGGCCTGTCCTCAGCCCCCAGGGTGTTCATGAAATGCATGGCACTAGTAGTGGCTTACCTTAGACGTCGGGGGGTCCAGATCTCTCTGTACCTTGACGACTGGCTCGTCAAGGGCAGGTCTCCAGGACAGGTGCGGAGAAGCCTCGATCTGGTACGCTTCACCTGCAGTGACCTGGACCTGCTAATAAACACAGAAAAGTCCTCATTAACGCCAGTCCAGAGCATAGAGTTTATCGGAGTAGTTCTTGATTCCACGCAAGCCAGGGCCTTCCTTCCGGAAACATGCTTCCAGGCCATGGTGGATCTTATTGCCCACGTGAGGAGACATCCGATCACCACAGCCCACACTTGCCTGTGGCTGATGGCCCACATGGCAGCATGCACATACATGGTCAGGCCCGCTTGGCTTCATCTGTGACCCCTGCAAATGTGGCTAGCAATGGTCTACGTTCCCAGCAGGCACCCCCTAGACCAAGCGGTCACGGTGCTGCACCACATCCTCTCATCCTTGAACTGGTGGCTAGACCCCAAGTCAGTGCTAAGGGAAGATCCCTTTGTGCCCCCATCATTGTTGCTCACCCTGGTCTCGGACGCCTCAGATCTGGGCCGGGAAGCCCACCTGGGCAAGCTCTGCACCAACGGTTGCTGGATGCAGCATGACTTAGCTCTAGGCATCAACGTCGGGGAGCTCACGGCAGAGCACCAGGCCTGTCAAGCGTTTTTGTCCCACCTGGGCCCCACCCTGTTTTCCTGCATAATATCTCTATTTCCTCACATATAGAGGCTTTATCTGATTCAAGGGATCTGTTACGGAGTCCCCGAGCGATGCTCTGGAACTGCTCCATACGAAGCCAGTCAGGACTATGGGGAAGTCTCCTCTCTGGGAGCAGCCTGTCTGCAGGACACACAGCTCACCCGGCTTCCACCTCCCTGGGTCTGACCTCGGAGCATTCAGCCTCCTCTGCCCCTCCATGCGCTTCCCCCAGCGAGTCCGCCCAGGCGGGGTCTTGGGGAAGCCAGAGGGTCCTGCCCCCCAACTCCGCAGTCAGACGGGACTCTCAGCCAGCCAGTAAAACAGAGGTTTATTAGATGACAGGAACATGGTCTAACACAGAGCTTGTAGGTGCAGAGAACGGGACCCCTAAGCTGGATCTATTCTGGAGGGCAGTGAGCCAGACAACCACGTCTGCTCTTCACTCCATGTCCCGGCCAGCCCCAAACTGAAACTCCCTCCAGCCCCTCCTCCTCTGGGCTTTGTCCCTTTCATAGAATCATAGAATCATAGAATATCAGGGTTGGAAGGGACCCCAGAAGGTCATCTAGTCCAACCCCCTGCTCAAAGCAGGACCAATTCCCAGTTAAATCATCCCAGCCAGGGCTCTGTCAAGCCTGACCTTAAAAACCTCTAAGGAAGGAGATTCTACCACCTCCCTAGGTAACGCATTCCAGTGTTTCACCACCCTCTTAGTGAAAAAGTTTTTCCTAATATCCAATCTAAACCTCCCCCACTGCAACTTGAGACCATTACTCCTCGTTCTGTCATCTGCTACAATTGAGAACAGTCTAGAGCCATCCTCTTTGGAACCCCCTTTCAGGTAGTTGAAAGCAGCTATCAAATCCCCCCTCATTCTTCTCTTCTGCAGGCTAAACAATCCCAGCTCCCTCAGCCTCTCCTCATAACTCATGTGTTCCAGTCCCCTAATCATTTTTGTTGCCCTTCGCTGGACTCTCTCCAATTTATCCACATCCTTCTTGAAGTGTGGGGCCCAAAACTGGACACAGTACTCCAGATGAGGCCTCACCAATGTTGAATAGAGGGGAACGATCACGTCCCTCGATCTGCTCGCTATGCCCCTACTTATACATCCCAAAATGCCATTGGCCTTCTTGGCAACAAGGGCACACTGCTGACTCATATCCAGCTTCTCGTCCACTGTCACCCCTAGGTCCTTTTCCGCAGAACTGCTGCCTAGCCATTCGGTCCCTAGTCTGTAGCTGTGCATTGGGTTCTTCCGTCCTAAGTGCAGGACCCTGCACTTATCCTTATTGAACCTCATCAGATTTCTTTTGGCCCAATCCTCCAATTTGTCTAGGTCTTTCTGTATCCTATCCCTCCCCTCCAGCGTATCTACCACTCCTCCCAGTTTAGTATCATCCGCAAATTTGCTGAGAGTGCAATCCACACCATCCTCCAGATCATTTATGAAGATATTGAACAAAACCGGCCCCAGGACCGACCCTTGGGGCACTCCACTTGATACCAGCTGCCAACTAGATATGGAGCCATTTATCACTACCCGTTGAGCCCGACAATCTAGCCAGCTTTCTACCCACCTTGTAGTGCATTCATCCAGCCCATACTTCCTTAACTTGCTGACAAGAATACTGTGGGAGACCGTGTCAAAAGCTTTGCTAAAGTCAAGAAACAAGCCCGAGCCAGGAGGGCACCTGATTCCTTTGTTCTCCAACTCTTTAGCTCTCACCTTGCTGGGGGAAGGGCCAGGCCATCAGTTGCCAGGAAACAGGGTGTCACCCATTGTCTGTGTCCAGACCCCTGCACACACCTGCCCTCTAGGGCTCTGCAATGATCATACACCCTTACCCCACCACCTAGATACTTAAGAACTGCCTAGGGGAAACTGAGGCACCCCCACACGATTCAGAGGAACGATTAAGAACAGTCCCACTTCGTCACATCTCTCCCCCCTTCGAGATCGAACTGAGCGGGGTCACTTTAACCGGTGACCAGGGGAAGTTCGAAGCCACCAGCGTTCACATGGATGCCCCAGCATCTCTCCCGTTCCTTGGTGGGAGTTACACCAGGCCCTTCCAGTTTCACGCCCTCCCTTAGGTCGGGGGTGGTCGATAGCCCTCGCATGCCGCATGTGGGAAGGTTTATGTGGCCCATGCCCTTTGGCCACCCCAAAACCCCAGGGGGTCAAACTGGGATCGGGTCTTCTCCCAGCGCTCCAGTCTAGAGGGCTGCAATTCGGGCTCTCTTGGTTAAGAGCCCCCATCTTGACCTGGGCCACATACTGTTCACTTACAGAACCAGCATGGAGACATTCCTTTCTCAACAACGTTATCTCCCCAACAAGCTGGCCAAACACAGCCACTTGGTTAGAGGACTGTTTAACTTTCTTAACAGCTTTCACTCCATCTGAGACCTTCTCAAAGCTCTCCACACTGGATCCTTCAACAGGAAAGTCGGTGGATCCATTCACAACAGAAAATTTCTGGCTGTTAGGAACTGAAACTTTCTTGATTAAATCACTTTCACACCCTTCAGTTGCAGTAAACTGCTTGCAAAGACTCCATGAGGATTCCTTTCCCTAGGGCTTTTCTATGCAACAATTCACCCTTCACAGAAATTCTGCCCTTACCCTCTTCACCTAGGGCTTGCTCTAGAGGAACACTTTCCTGAGCAACAACAGACTCTTTCTGGGTCTCCCTTACATCCAGAATTACCTCTGGCCCATCCGGCGGATTCCTACACAATCCCCTTTCAGGCAAATTTACAGACTTCCTAGATAACAGGTCAGAAGCATTCTCCTTCCCTTTGCCACACACAAGTTCAGGAATCCTTTCCTTCTTGCTACAGGTTTCCACACCCTCAGTCGGTAACACAATCATAGAATCATAGAATATTAGGGTTGGAAGGGACCCCAGAAGGTCATCTAGTCCAACCCCCTGCTCAAAGCAGGACCAATTCCCAGTTAAATCATCCCAGCCAGGGCTTTGTCAAGCCTGACCTTAAAAACCTCTAAGGAAGGAGATTCTACCACCTCCCTAGGTAACACATTCCAGTGTTTCACCACCCTCTTAGTGAAAAAGTTTTTCCTAATATCCAATCTAAACCTCCCCCACTGCAACTTGAGACCATTACTCCTCGTTCTGTCATCTGCTACCATTGAGAACAGTCTAGAGCCATCCTCTTTGGAACCCCCTTTCAGGTAGTTGAAAGCAGCTATCAAATCCCCCCTCATTCTTCTCTTCTGCAGACTAAACAATCCCAGCTCCCTCAGCCTCTCCTCATAAGTCATGTGTTCTAGACCCCTAATCATTTTTGTTGCCCTTTGCTGGACTCTCTCCAATTTATCCACATCCTTCTTGTAGTGTGGGGCCCAAAACTGGACACAGTACTCCAGATGAGGCCTCACCAATGTCGAATAGAGGGGAACGATCACGTCCCTCGATCTGCTCGCTATGCCCCTACTTATACATCCCAAAATGCCATTGGCCTTCTTGGCAACAAGGGCACACTGTTGACTCATATCCAGCTTCTCGTCCACTGTCACCCCTAGGTCCTTTTCCGCAGAACTGCTGCCGAGCCATTCGGCCCCTAGTCTGTAGCGGTGCATGGGATTTTTCCGTCCAAAGTGCAGGACCCTGCACTTATCCTTATTGAACCTCATCAGATTTCTTTTGGCCCAATCCTCCAATTTGTCTAGGTCCTTCTGTATCCTATCCCTCCCCTCCAGCGTATCTACCACTCCTCCCAGTTTAGTATCATCCGCAAATTTGCTGAGAGTGCAATCCACACCATCCTCCAGATCATTTATGAAGATATTGAACAAAACCGGCCTCAGGACCGACCCCTGGGGCACTCCACTTGACACCAGCTGCCAACTAGACATGAAGGTATTTGGTGCGGATCCGATGACTAAGAGCCAATCACATCACCTTCATGCTCCCCTTGTGTCCTGGCTTGGATCTCACCCTTGTTGGGGACACTGGGGCATGGCCACTAGGTAACTCGAGGGGATGGAAGACCACGAGAGTCGATGAAGCCCCCTCGCACTAGGCCCAAGTGTCCTTGCCCCCCCCCCCCCGCCTGGAGGCACTCGCAGCAGTTATGCTGAGGATCTGCAACAATATGTTGCAGAGTCAGACTGCCTGAAACTAAACAAGGCCAAACAGGGCAGATATGGAAGAACAATGCTGAATAAAGCAGCTTTATGTATGGTTTAACAGATGGTACAGAGAACAAGGGAACTAGCTGGTAACTGGATTGGCTGGCTATATGGATACTTAGGGCAGCTTGCTATTGGATAAGTATGCTGAAGAAAGGATGTATAAAAGCCTGTGTAACTTCCTGCTCTGGGTGCAGGATTTGAGATTCTATTCTCCCTGTATCTAGTTTGCAGCTGCAAATAAACTTTTCTGCTTCTCCACCGTGTTGTGATTATTGGGTGACGCACACCGGGTATCGGACCCCCCCCCCCCCCGCTGTTGTTTTGCCTCTCGGCATTGGGTGCCGGCAACAGCTTTTGGCGTCCCTCGGTGGGCGACGAGGCTGCTATTTAGCCTTGCCTGGACCCCTCCTGGAGGTCGAGGATTGCGGTGAGAACCGACGCCCAGCGCGCACCAGTGAGTTCATTGGGGGCCTCGGAGGAGACACAATTTGATCGACCCCGGAGGGCACAACGGTGCAATGCACTCATATAGTGGAGAAGCAGCTGTGGGCGAAGGTGAGGAACCGGTCCCTTGGACATAGGGGAGGAGCAGCTGCGGGCGACAGTGAGGAACCGGTCCCTTGGATAAGGTAGGAACCTTTTGAAATCCGGATTGTATGTTCTGTTGGAACCTGGGGACGCCCAGAGTTACTCTGTAGGTATGGGACAGGGACAGAGCTCGGGGGTTAGGGCACGGTGTACGCCCCTAGAATGCATTCTAGCAAACTGGAAGGTATTTGGTGCGGATCCGATGACTAAGAGCCAATTAAAACGATTCTGTACAGTTGACTGGCCTCAATATCAACTCGAGGACCAGGAGTGGTGGCCACCAGGAGGGTCAATTAATTACAACACAATCCTCCAATTAGTTTTGTTTTGTCAGTGAATGGGTAAATGGAATAAACATTTGTATGCACAAGCGTTTATACCTTTAAGAGATAGAACAGAGTTGTAATTCTCCAGAGCTGTAATTTGACTCCGACTGGTTCGGTAGTAGTTAATGTTAGTCCCCAGACCTCCACCCCCACTGTAATGGCAGAGCCGGTGTCCCCTTCGGCCCCCACACCCCCACATTATAAGGGTAGGATGCCTCGAGTTACAGAGATTGCCCCCTCAGTGGGACTCTATCCTTTGATTACTGAGACTGTTGTGGCTTGCCCAGGGGCAGACGGACATCAGGCTACCACTATGCAAGTTTACACCCATGTGCCATTCAATCCAATAGACCTAGCAGCTTTTAAAACACAGGCTGGGGAATTCTCCATGAACCCAAGCCGGTTTATTTCAGTCTTTGAGGGGTGCCTCAGTAGTCACAAGCCGGATTGAGACAACTGTAATATCCTCCTGAGAACCCTGTTGTCTGAGGTGGAGAGGGATCAGGTTACAGCTAAGGCAAGGGGAGCGTCAGCTTTCAAGCAAAAGAAAGGAAGCTATCTGTCAAGTTCCTACCCCAAGTAATCGTAAGCGGCTCAGGGCATTTCTGGGTATGGCAGGCTTTTGCAGGATATGGATCCCAGAGTTTGGACTGTGGGCTAAACCCCTGTACGACTGTGTAAAAGGAGCAGATCATGACCCCTTGTATTGGACCCCAGAGGCTGACAGGGCATTTAAAAATCTTGAAAAGGAAGTTGATGGAAGCCCCGGCTCTGGGCCTGCCGGATCTCTCTAAGCCGTTTCAGTTTTATGTACATGAACAAAAGGGGGTGGCCCTAGGAGTGCTTACACAGCTGTTAGGAGCATGGAGATGTCCCGTGGCTTATTTCTCTAAGCAACTGGATCAGGCTGCAAAGGGTTGGCCGGCATGTTTACGGGCAGTCGCAGCTACTGCCCTAGTGCTTGAGGAAGCCGAGAAGCTAACATTGGGAGGGGTTATGCAAATCTATACTCCCCATATGGTCCGAGCCTTATTGGATGCAAAGGGAGGGCTTTGGCTCACCCAGGCTCGGATTGCTCGGTACCAGGCTAAGCTGTTAGAGAACTCTGAAGTCACCTTACAGCCTTGCCCCTCCCTTAACCCAGCCACTCTCTTGCCAGAAACAGAGGAACAGGAACATGACTGTTTAGAGATCATAGATGCCCAGTACTCCAGCCGTCTGGATTTAAAGGATGTACCCCTCCCAAATGCAGATTATGAGTGGTACACGGATGGTAGCAGTACTGTAATAGATGGGCAAAGGAGGGCGGGTTATACTGTTGTGACCCTCCATGACACTGTGGAAGCTGAAGGTTTGCCTGCTGGGACCTCTGCCCAGCTTGCCGAACTAATAGCCCTGACCTGTGCACTTGAACTGTCAAAAGGAAAGCAGGTCAACATTTTTACTGATTCAAAGTATGCTTTTGGGGTGCTGCATGCTCATGTTGGCCTATGGAAGCAAAGGGGAATGCTGACAGCCCAAGGCTCCCCAGTCAAGTATGGGCCCCAAATCCTCCGGCTCCTAGAAGCCGTACAACTCCCCTCGGAAGTGGCGGTGGTACACTGTAAAGCCCATCAAAGGGAAGATCAAGATGTGGCCAGAGGTAACGCCCGGGCAGATAGAGAGGCTAAGCATGCTGCCACCCTGCCATCCCCTCAGGCTGAGAACGCCCATATACATGCCCTTATCCCATCAGTAGGGGAGCTTCCAACCCCTCAGTACTCTGGGGAGGAGAGACAGCTAACTGACAAACTCGGTCTCCGGGAAAAGGAGGGATGGCTCCATTCCCCAGAAGGGAAGGTCCTCCTACCAAAGGGCCTGATCCGGCCGGTGCTGCAGAAACTACATCAAACCACTCATGCTGGCAGGGAAACACTTATCCAGCTAATGGGAAAATACTTTATCACTTCCGGACTCCGACCCCTGGCTGCCCAGGTACAAGCGGACTGCTTAGTCTGCCAAAAGAATAATCCCCGACCGGGACATCCTGTGCCACCAGCTGCCCTAGAACCCACTCCGGGCCCTGGACAAGTGGGGCAAATAGACTTTACTGAGTTTCCCCGGACCCAAGGGTTCAAATATCTCCTTGTCATAGTGGATCGGTTCAGCGGATGGCCAGAAGCCTTCCCATGCCGTAACTGCACTGCCAGGACAGTGGCCCCCAAGTTTGTTAAGGAGATCATTCCTCGCTTTGGACTCCCCCAGTGGATGGAATCTGACAACGGGACACATTTCACGTCAAAAATCATTCAAAGCATCTCACATGCTTTACAGATCCCCTGGAAACTCCATACGCCCTGGAGACCGCAAGCCAGTGGGGTAGTGGAGCGTACCAATCAGACCCTTAAACGGCATCTCTCAAAAGTGTGCCAAGAAGCCTCACTGCGATGGCCTGATGCTTTGCCCCTCGTCCTACTCCATATCCGCGTTCTCCCAAAGGGTAGATTAGGGCTTAGTCCCTTTGAAATTATGTTTGGAAGGGCATGGCCTATGAATGGCACCCCGGTTCTGTCAGGGGAATGGGAGCTGGGTAATGGTTTTTTGTCACAGTGTATGTGTTCCCTGTCTGCTGTTCTCTTGTCTCTTCACAGGTATACCAAGGATTCCCAGCCTCTCCCCTTGGACTCTCCCGTCCACTCCTTACAGCCGGTGACTCTGTGCTTGTTCGTACCTGGAAAGACGAGCCTCTCCAGGAAAAGTGGAAAGGACCCTATACCGTCCTGCTGGTCTCCCATACAGCGGCAAAGATCGAGGGACACAAGAACTGGATCCATCACTCTCGTCTGAAGGCAGTAACCGCCCCCTCGTCAGCAGGACAGTGGACCGTCCAACCTGCTGACTCCTCATCTAGTGACGATCTCGGGCTAAAGCTACTGTTTAAAAGACACAAATAGCGGGCACCTTAATGCTAAAATGGGCCCACCCAGGTACTGGAGACCCTGGGTTGGGAAGACTCTGGTGATAATTAATTGGGTAACATTGTTATTCTCTCTATTGGTATTTCCAAACTGTGCATATCGGGAGCATAACTCCTTTGTTTCGCTTGCGCACCATGTTGCTACTTTAACAAACCAGACTGATTGCTGGGTATGTGCTCCGACTCCACTGTCCCCCAAAACGGGAATGCCCCTTGACATGCTGCCCCTGACCCTAGCAGAATAAGCCGCCACCAAAGAGCAGGAAAGAACGGACTCGCCGTTCTGGAATAAGACCTCTTTACAGCAGGCCACCTATCAGGACCAGGAGTATTCAGTTGCAGTACTCACTGAGGGAGTGTTATGTTTTACCCGAAGCCAATCTGATCACTATGGGCGTCCTGCGGGAAAGAGCTCCTCTGTTATTACACAGTGGGCTGAGGGGTATTGGATAAAGACCAAAAGGGGAGGCCAGCAGTGTGGGTGTAAGGGTTCCTCCCCTTTTAGAGAAACTCTTACAAATAATTTTACCACAAGAAAGGGGTTTGGAAATGTAACTTGCCGTCCAGTTAATATCTCCAACGTAGCAAGCCAATGGTGGGTTTGTAGTGGTCCCTATGGCGAGTGTAATTTAAACGGCACAATTAGAAATGCCCCCACTTGTACCCAGTCAGGAGGATGGGATGCCCCCCTAGGGGCATATGAACTGTTTGGAAAAACAGCTTCAAATATCCCAGGAATCCCCTTAAGAAACAGTCCTTACTGGGCCCTACAGGGTCACTATTTTGTATGTGGCCGAAAGGCTTACAAGGTGCTGCCAGCCAACTGGACAGGTAGCTGTTATATAGCTCATGGAGTTCCTCATCTTTCCATAACTGCCACATTGCCCAAAGGAAAGATTAAAAATGCCCGAAACACCTCTGTTGAGTCACGAGAAAAGACCCTGCGGCGACTGACTACGGCATTGGAGGGCAATATGAAGAATTCCCTCACAACCGAGAAGCTTGTCGGGTGCTCTGTACTGGGAATAGCGCCACTGTTTACCGGGCCAGCCATGGCAGGCATAGGCCGCTATACTGTAAGGCTGCAGATGGTACTTGAGAAAGTGGCCCTAGAGTTAGAGGACTCGGTTAGTGATTTAGGGTCAGCAGTAAAAACATTAAATAAAGAGGTACAGCAGCTCAGGATGTTTTCCCTCCAAAACAGGCTGGCTTTGGACTATCTCTTGGCATCCCAAGGAGGGGTTTGTGCCCTCGTCGGGCCCCGATATTGTGTGTATGTAAATGATAGCAGTTGTGAGATCTATGAAAAGGTGGTACAGGCTGAGGCCCATGCCCGAGCCGGAGCACAGGTTGCCTATACTGCCCCAGAGAGCGATTGGTTGCAAACCTTGTTTTCAGGCTGGGGTTTGTCATCTTGGCTTGGTGGTTTATTTAGCCTGTTATTGAAACTTCTCTTTCCTGTATTGCTTGTTGTCACGGAGTCCCTGGGCGATGCTCTGGAACTGCTCCCTGCGAAGCCAGGCAGGACTCTGGGGAAGTCTCCTCTCTGGGAGCAGCCTGTCTGCAGGACACACAGCTCACCCGGCTTCCCCCTTCCTGGGTCTGACCTCGGAGCATTCAGCCTCCTCTGCCCCTCTGTGCGCTTCCCACAGCGAGTCCACTCAGGCGGGGTCCTGGGGAAGCCAGAGGGTCCTGCCCCCCAACTCCGCAGTCAGACGTGACTCTCAGCCAGCCAGTACAACAGAGGTTTATTAGAGGACAGGAACATGGTCTAACACAGAGCTTGTAGGTGCGGAGAACAGGACCCCTCAGCTGGGTCCATTTTGGGGGGCAGTGAGCCAGACAACCCCGTCTGCACTTCACTCCATGTCCCAGCCAGCCCCCAACTGAAACTCCCTCCAGCCCCTCCTCCCCTGGGCTTTGTTCCTTTCCCGGGCCAGGAGGGCACCTGGTTCCTTTGTTCTCCAACCCTTTAGCTCTCACCTTGCAGGGGGGGGAAGGGCCCAGGCCATCAGGGGCCAGGAAAAAGGGTGTCGGCCATTCTCTGTGTCCAGACCCCTGCACACACCTGCCCTCTAGGGCTCTGCAACGATCACACACCCTTATCCCACCTCCTGGATACTTAAGAACTGCCTAGGGGAAACTGAGGCATCCCCACACTATTCAGAGGAAACATTAAGAACAGTCCCGCTTCGTCACACGTAGTCACCCCCTCCTAGCACCCTGAGATACCCCCTGCCCACACACAGCCCCTAGTCACCCCCTACCTGCACCCTGAGCTACCCCCCCTGCCCGCACACAGCCCCTACCTACCCCCTCCTTGCACCTTGAGCTGTTTTCAAACTTTTTGAGCTTAGCCCCCCACTTTTGAGTTATAATTTTTGGTTGCACCCCCCGGCCAACCCAGACAGGTGGGTGGCCTGCTGTGGTGAGTCGGGCGGGGGGGGGGGGAAGGGGGCGCTGCCTCCCCGGACCCGCTGTGCGGAACTGGCTCAAGTCCTGCTGGCCCCTGCCCCCAAAATAGACATCAAAGTACACCTATGCCTGAGCCCTCCCCCTGCCCAGATGGGAGCTGGGGGCTCAGAGAGGGATCCCCTGGGAGTGGGGGGGGGGCTGGGGAGGGAGGGGTCCCTTAGAGGCAGGGGTGGTGGCTAGGGGCCCAGGGAGGGGTCCCCTAGAGGCTGGGGGTGGGGCTGGAGGCACAGGGAGGGGGTCTTCTGGGAGTTGTAGGGGGCTGGGGGCACAGGAAGCGGTCCCTTGGGAGCAGGGAGGGTGGGGGCTCAGGGAGGGGTCCCCTAGAAGCGGGGGGGATGGGGGCACAGGGAGGGGTCCCCTAGAAGCAGGGGGGCTGGGGGCACAGGGAGGGGTCCCTTAGAGGCAGGGGGCATGGCTGCAGGCACAGGGAGGGGTCCCCTGGAGCAAGGGGTGCTGGGGGACAGGGCGGGTTCCCCTAGAGGCAGGGAGTCTGGGGGCACAGGAAGGGATCCCTTGGAGATCAGGCCCCCGTAACACTTACTGGTCTCTTCTTTGCCCTGCAGTTTTAGTCCCCTCCCCTCCCAACCTGGTCCTGGAAGAGGCCGGCAACTTCCAGCTCCCATGGGCTGGCCGAGACGCCCCCTCACCGTCCTTGGTGCGGTGCGGCTTTCGTTCGGGCGCGGAGATGGGCGCTGGGCTGGGCGGGACCCCACGTGGGGTGGGGAGCAGGACAGCGCTGGGCCGGCGGGAGCGGGGTCACCGTGCTGCTGGGAGCTTCTCCCGCCGGGGCTGGAGCGTCTTCACTAGCCCGCTGCAAGTGCACCGTGACCTGGGTGGGACATCAGGTCACCCTGCCCCAGCGCCACGTGTCACCAGCAGACCCGGCCTCGGGTGCTACATAAAGGCCAGATCCTCCCCTGGACCTTTGTGCAACCAACCCAGTGAGAGTGGGGGGCCAAGGGGAGCACCTGGTGTGACGAAGCGGGACTGTTCTTAATGTTTCCTCTGAATAGTGTGGGGGGGTGCCTCAGTTTCCCCTAGGCAGTTCTTAAGTATCTAGGTGGTGGGATAAGGGTGTGTGATCATTGCAGAGCCCTAGAGGGCAGGTGTGTGCAGGAGTCTGGACACAGAGAATGGCCGACACCCTGTTTCCTGGCCACTGATGGCCTGGGCCCTTCCCCCCCTGCAAGGTGAGAGCTGAAGGGTTAGAGAACAAAGGAATCCGGTGCCCTCCTGGCCCGGGAAAGGGACAAAGCCCAGAGGGGAGGCTGGAGGGAGGTTCAGTTGGGGGCTGGCTGGGGACATGGAGTGAAGGGCAGATGGGGTTGTCTGGCTCACTGCCCCCCAAAATGGACCCAGCTGAGGGGTCCTGTTCTCCGCACCTACAAGCTCTGTGTTAGACCATGTTCCTGTCGTCTAATAAACCTTCTGTTTTATTGTCTGGCTGAGAGTCACATCTGACTGCGGAGTTGGGGGGCAGGACCCTCTGGCTTCCCCAGGAGCCCCGCCTGGGCAGACTCGCTGTGGGAAGCGCACGGAGGGGCAGAGGATGCTGAATGCTCCGAGGTCAGACCCAGGAAGGGGGAAGCCGGGTGAGCTGTGTGTCCTGCAGACAGGCTGCTCACAGAAAGGAGACTTCCCCAGAGTCCTGATTGGCTTCATGGGGAGCAGTTCCAGAGCATCGCCCGGGGACTCCGTGACACCTGGTACCAGGCTCAGATGCTGCCCTAAGAGCATCTCTAAAATGGGACTCTGGCCCCGGTGGAACTGGACACCCTGCACAAAACAGCCTCCCCGTGCCGGGTTCCTCTGGAGCCTTACGCCTCCCGTGGAGGGTTTCAAGGGAGAACCACACAGAACTGAGCCCTGTTTTTCTGATGGAAAATGTTTGTTTGGCTCCTGGTGCCTAGATCTCGAGGTGGGTGGCGCTGGATGCTGGAGAGAAACGAAACCCAGGGCTGAGAGCGCTGGACAGGAACCTCCCGAGTGAGCGAAGGGCCGTTTAGCCGGGAAGGGTGTCTCCTAGGGGCTGTACACCGGCTGCTGCATTCTGTACCCCGGCCACGGGCAGGGAGCAAAGGAGCGACCCAGGGGGATGAACCTGCCAAGGGGTGTCCCAGGAAGGGCCCGGCTAACGGGAGAGAATCCGGCACCTCCCGGGGAATCCAGGGAGGGGCAGGTGGGAGTCACGGCTCAGCAACAGCTTCACCCCAAGGGCCAAGAGCGGTAAAAACACCAGAGACTCATTTGCCTCCCGTGCTAGAGCTTTACTGGGAAAGGAACTAAACTGCAGCATGGGGGGGTGGGACAGCGATTCTGGGGGGGTCACCGGAGAGCGAGGGGGAGGTGGAGACAGAGACGGGTGATTCTGCAGCCCAGCAAACAGCCCTGAGGCAGAGCGAGACGCTCTCGAGAGAGCCCAGGACAATCCCGGACGGGGGGCCAGGAGCCCTGGGGCTGCAGAGTGTGGTCACGGTGCTGCTGGGTCACCGGGCACCGTCGCTCCTCACGGATTCACCCACGTTCCGTCACTTGATCCGAGTGAAAATGTTTGTGCCGACCCTGCGGGGAAGCACAGAGCTGGAGTTACTGGCCCAGCACAGGCCTGCGCTTGGGGCTGCCCCATACATGGGGGTGGGGGGCAGGGACACAAGGTGCATTAATCTGAGATGGATAGAAGCCCAAAGAGGCACCTCCTCCAGGCTCCACTTCATGGGGGCACCCAGCCACCCAGCCCAGGGAGGCAGCGTGCCTGTGGGCACCCCGCACCGGCAGGGCCTCAGAGCCACCCAGCTGCACCCCGGGGGTGGGCAGGGGCTCTGGGGGCTGCTCATCCAGCCATCCCCTCCTGGGTGGGTCAGCAAGGCCATTCTTTGTGCTTTTCCCTGGCGACTGACTCGTCTACCCTGGGGATGCTGCCCCTCACAGGATGCCCACACCCCTGGTGGATTGCTCACCCATTAGCAAGTTCTTGGAGAAGAGTTGTGGGGATCACACACAGCCCTGGGGTGTGACAGGGCCCAGGGAACTCAGCAAACCTTCTGTGACATTATTGACATGAACTGTGACCGTATAGATCATTGTTGCTACCAAAGTCCTATAGTTGCACCAAATCTTGTACAAAGGAAGTCAAGTAAGGTGTCTATGAAAAGGTTGTAATTTGCTGGTTATAATTAGGGCTGTCTGTATGTGTGTATCATTTTTGTATTTGAAGTTATGAATATTGGCTCTGTACTTGTATCGCAATGTGTTTGATTCTTACTAGCATTAGTGAGGCATGTGGTCAGCTTCTTGAGAAAGGAATTTTCAGATTAAGTGGCCAGTCAAGAAACACTTCACTGACAATGGACCTTGGGAGACTCCAATCTACATATGGGAAGCCTTCCTGGGAGCATTCAAGGCAGCATGTGAGCAATGGCTGCTCTACCTGTAAAGAACTGAGTCATGCATGGACATGTGACTTGCCCATGTGACTCCAAACTCCACCTTGCTGCTGTGATTTTCCCTAGTAAGAACAAAGGGGTGTCCTTCTACAAGACAGAGGATATAAAAGGCCCTGGAAACCCCCCCATTGTGTCTTCAATCCTGCTTCTGACCTCTGGAAGAACTTTGCTACACTGAAGCTCTGAACAAAGGACTGAATGACCCAACCCAGCTGGAGATGTTCTCCAGAGACTTGATTTGAACCTGCCGTTTATTCCATCACTGCTACAAGCCTGAATCAAGAACTTTGCCATTACTGTATGTCACTGATTCCATTGAACCAATTCTAGCTCTCATCTATATTTCTTTCTTTTTATGAATAAACCTTTAGATTTTAGATTCGAAAGAATCATAGAATATCAGGGTTGGAAGGGACCTCAGGAGGTCATTTAGTCCAACTCCCTGCTCAAAGCAGGACCAATCCCCAATTAAATCATCCCAGCCAGGGCTTTGTCAAGCTTGACCTTAAAAACTTCTAAAGAAGGAGATTCCACCACCTCCCTAGGTAACGCATTCCAGTGTTTCACCACCCTCCTAGTGAAAAAGTTATTCCTAATATCCAACCTAAATCTCCCCACTGCAACTTGAGACCATTACTCCTTGTTCTGTCATCTGCTACCACTGAGAACAGTCTAGATCCATCCTCTTTGGAACCCCCTTTCAGGTAGTTGAAAGCAGCTATCAAACCCCCCCTCATTCTTCTCTTCTGCAGACTAAACAATCCCAGTTCCCTCAGCCTCTCCTCATAAGTCATGTGTTCCAGTCCCCTAATCATTTCTGTTGCCCTCCGCTGGACGTTTTCCAATTTTTCCACATCCTTCTTGTAGTGTGGGGCCCAAAACTGGACACAGTACTCCAGATGAATCATAGAATCATAGAATCATAGAATATCAGGGTTGGAAGGGACCCCAGAAGGTCATCTAGTCCAACCCCCTGCTCAAAGCAGGACCAATTCCCAGTTAAATCATCCCAGCCAGGGCTCTGTCAAGCCTGACCTTAAAAACCTCTAAGGAAGGAGATTCTACCACCTCCCTAGGTAACGCATTCCAGTGTTTCACCACCCTCTTAGTGAAAAAGTTTTTCCTAATATCCAATCTAAACCTCCCCCACTGCAACTTGAGACCATTACTCCTTGTTCTGTCATCTGCTACAATTGAGAACAGTCTAGAGCCATCCTCTTTGGAACCCCCTTTCAGGTAGTTGAAAGCAGCTATCAAATCCCCCCTCATTCTTCTCTTCTGCAGGCTAAACAATCCCAGCTCCCTCAGCCTCTCCTCATAACTCATGTGTTCCAGTCCCCTAATCATTTTTGTTGCCCTTCGCTGGACTCTCTCCAATTTATCCACATCCTTCTTGAAGTGTGGGGCCCAAAACTGGACACAGTACTCCAGATGAGGCCTCACCAATGTCGAATAGAGGGGAACGATCACGTCCCTCGATCTGCTCGCTATGCCCCTACTTATACATCCCAAAATGCCATTGGCCTTCTTGGCAACAAGGGCACACTGCTGACTCATATCCAGCTTCTTGTCCACTGTCACCCCTAGGTCCTTTTCCGCAGAACTGCTGCCTAGCCATTCGGTCCCTAGTCTGTAGCGGTGCATTGGGTTCTTCCGTCCTAAGTGCAGGACCCTGCACTTATCCTTATTGAACCTCATCAGATTTCTTTTGGCCCAATCCTCCAATTTGTCTAGGTCCCTCTGTATCCTATCCCTCCCCTCCAGCGTATCTCCCTCTCCTCCCAGTTTAGTGTCATCTGCAAACTTGCTGAGGGGGCAATCCACACCATCCTCCAGATCATTTATGAAGATATTGAACAAAACCGGCCCCAGGACCGACCCTTGGGGCACTCCGCTTGATACCGGCTGCCAACTAGACATGGAGCCATTGATCACTACCCGTTGAGCCCGACAATCTAGCCAACTTTCTACCCACCTTATAGTCCATTCATCCAGCCTATACTTCTTTAACTTGCTGGCAAGAATAAAGGATTGGCAACAGTGTGATTTGTGGGTAAGATCTGATTTGTATATTGACCTGGGTCTGGGGCTTGGTCCTTTGGGATCGAGGGAACCTTTTTTCTTTTACTGGGGTGTTGGTTTTCATAATCATTCGTCCCCACAACGAGTGGCACTGGTGGGGATACTGGGGCACTGGAGTGTCTGAGGGAATTGCTTGTGTGATTTGTGGTTAGCCAGTGGGGTAAAACCAAAGTCCTCTCTGTTTGGCTGGTTCGGTTTGCCTTGGTGTGCAAAGGAACCCCAGCCTGGGGCTGTAACTGCCCTGCTCTAAGTGATTTGTCGTGAATTGATACTCTCAGAAGTGTCCTGCCAAAGGCCACATCGTTACACCTTCATCCTTCCCCAGCAAGATACACAGCTTCCTAGATTCCCAGGCCAGAAGGGACCATTGTGATTTGTGCCTGGCCCCTGTACAGCACGGGCCCTAGGACTAGTCTGACCCCCTGCATAGCACAGGCCTTAGGGCTTCCCCCCTAAAATTCCTAGAGCACATGGTGGGTCCCCCAAGAGTTTGTGATTCTGGGCTGAGAACCCTGCCCTGCCCCACCTCATCCCACACGGGGTTCCCTGTATCCCCAGCACCACAGCCCCAGAGCCGGGCTCGGGATCCCAGCCCTTGGCACAGCGCCGAGCAGAGACGGGGCCAGGCCCTGCAGTCCCAGCTCTGCAGGCTGCACCTTTGCTCCTGGGCAGTCTGTGCCCCGTCACCCACCTGGTTGCTTCCCAGTCGGCACCGGGGGATCCGACCTCCTTGCGCAGCAGCCACGTGGTCTGCAGGGTCTCTTCTCCCTGGTCATCCGTGAAGCACTGGCCCACGAAGACGCTCACGGACTCTGGTGGAGACTCTGACAGGTGATAGAGTGACCAGGTCAGCGCTGCTCGCTCTGAGATCCCGGCACAGGGTCCCCAGACAGAGCCCGGAGCCCGAGGGAGTCTGCTGCGTGTCGCTGGGGCAGTGCCACGCACCTGTAATAGTCACACCCACTGGGTCCTCGGCAGCATCTCCCCAAGGCTGGCTCCAGCCCCAGGGAGGGTCAGAGCAGTGACCCATTCTTGGGGCGGCGGGCGGGGGGGGACCAAGGAAGTTGGGGAGGGGACAGAGCACTGGGTGTGGAATGGGGAGAGGGAGAAGCAGCTGCCCAAAGGTGGAACCGGAGGTTTCTGCAGCAGCAAGCAATGTCAGCCTTCCCCTTTGGCATCACTGCCCCTCTAGCCCCGTGCCAGGTCAGCCCACGACAGGCCTTAATCACCCATCACAGCCCGGACCCCGAGCGGTGCGTCTGCAGAGACAGGCTCTGATTCTCATGTAACGGGACCCTGCACAAGCCTCCTTCTCTCTGTCTGCCCCCATACTGGGTGCCCCGCAAGCCAACACGCCGGAGCAAAATACAAGGTGGGTCGCTCGCCCACCCTCAGTAACGGGCCTCCCTGCTGTTACCCCTCTGTGCCCGCGTGGTTGGCCCAAGGCAGGGCCCTGCAGGTCATTCAGCTCCGCAGGAGAAATGGGTCTTGGAGCCAGGTATCTCGGAGGCAAACACGGCAGGCAAGAGCGGCTTTGGATGAATGCACTATAAGGTGGGTAGAAAGTTGGCTAGATTGTCGGGCTCAACGGGTAGTGATCAATGGCTCCATGTCTAGTTGGCAGCCGGTGTCAAGTGGAGTGCCCCAAGGGTCAGTCCTGGGGCCGGTTTTGTTCAATATCTTCATAAATGATCTGGAGGATGGTGTGGATTGCACCCTAAGCAAATTTGTGGATGATACTAAACTAGGAGGAGTGGTAGATACGCTGGAGGGGAGGGATAGGATACAGAGGGACCTAGACAAATTGGAGGATTGGGCCAAAAGAAATCTGATGAGGTTCAATAAGGATAAGTGCAGGGTCCTGCACTTAGGATGGAAGAATCCAATGCACCGCTACAGACTAGGGACCGAATGGCTAGGCAGCAGTTCTGCGGAAAAGGACCTAGGGGTGACAGTGGACGAGAAGCTGGATATGAGTCAGCAGTGTGCCCTTGTTGCCAAGAAGGCCAATGGCATTTTGGGATGTATAAGTAGGGGCATAGCGAGCAGATCGAGGGACGTGATCGTTCCCCTCTATTCGACATTGGTGAGGCCTCATCTGGAGTACTGTGTCCAGTTTTGGGCCCCACACTACAAGAAGGGTGTGGATAAATCGGAGAGAGTCCAGTGAAGGGCAACAAAAATGATTAGGGGTCTGGAACACATGACTTATGAGGAGAGGCTGAGGGAGCTGGGATTGTTTAGTCTGCAGAAGAGAAGAATGAGGGGGGATTTGATAGCTGCTTTCAACTACCTGAGAGGTGGTTCCAGAGAGGATGGTTCTAGACTATTCTCAGTGGTAGAAGAGGACAGAACAAGGAGTAATGGTCTCAAGTTGCAGTGGGGGAGGTTTAGGTTGGATATTAGGAAAAACTTTTTCACTAGGAGGGTGGTGAAACACTGGAATGTGTTACCTAGGGAGGTGGTAGAATCTCCTTCCTTAGAAGTTTTTAAGGTCAGGCTTGACAGAGCCCTGGCTGGGATGATTTAATTGGGGATTGGTCCTGTTTTGAGCAGGGGGTTGGACTAGATGACCTTCAGGGGTCCCTTCCAACCCTGATATTCTAGGATTCTATGATTTTGGCGCAGCTCCGAGCCCTGCCCAGCCAGCCCTGGGCCCCACAGCTCTCCCCATTGGCGCTGACTCTGGGCTGGGCTGTCCGGCTCGTCTCAGGGCCAGGCTCCCAGGGACTCGGGCTGCGCCGGCCACTGCCTTCTCGCTGCGTCTCTGCTCCTCCTGCCTGCTGTCCCAGGCACAGAAACCTTCCCAAAGGACCCCCAGGGACCCCTCTGGCCCCGGGCCCGGGCGCGCCTGGCCATGGGGTGCCGGGGACTCTCAGCCCCTCCCTCCAGAGGTACGGGAACTCGGGGTGCGGGGGCTGCCGCACCCCCTGACTGGACGTGGTTTCCATTCTACGCGGGGTTTACAGCTTGGTTCAATGGCTCCCAGCCCCCCACTACACACATGGTTCCCGCCCCCCGGCCTGCCTCTCCCCATCGCCCCATGGGGAGCGCGGCGGCCACACCATCGGCTTCACACCCGTTTAACCCACTCCAGACCAGTCGGGAGGTGCCGAGCTTCCCATCCCCGGACCCCCTCCCATCCCCCATCCAGTCAGCAGTCGGGGGGTGACTGGGATGCCTCCCTCCCCTCCCGCGGCCTGCAGGCCATTTCCAAACCCCACGGCTGCGCCCCCCACAACAACTCCAGGGTCCTGGGCGCCAACATCTAGTTTTCCCCAGGGGGGGCTTTACCCCCACTCCGCCCCTCCCCCACAGCCCGAGCCTTGCCCCGCCTCTTCCCACCCCCACTCTGCCCCTCCCCCACAGCCCGAGCCTTGCCCCGCCTCTTCCCACCCCCACTCTGCCCCTCCCCCACAGCCCGAGCCTTGCCCCGCCTCTTCCCACCCCCACTCTGCCCCTCCCCCATGACCCCACCCTCCCTCCGCCTCTTCCCACCCCCACTCCGCCCCTCCCCCACAGCCCGAGCCTTGCCCCACCTCTTCCCGCCCCCACTCTGCCCCTCCCCCATGACCCCACCCTTCCTCCGCCTCTTCCCACCCCCACTTCACCTCTCCTGCAAGGCCCCACCCTCGCTCACCCACACGGCACCGTGGGCTTGGTGCCCCTGTCCAAAGCGCATCATAGAATATCAGGGTTAGAAGGGACCTCAGGAGGTCATCTAGTGCAACCCCCTGCTCAAAGCAGGACCAATCCTCAATTAAATCATCCCAGCCTGGGTTTTGTCAAGCTGGGCCTTAAAAACCTCTAAGGAAGGAGATTCCACCCCCTCCCTAGGTAACGCATTCCAGTGTTTCAACACCCTCCTAGTGAAGAAGTTTTTCCTAATATCCAACCTAGACCTCCCCCACTGCAACTTGAGACCATTACTCCTCGTTCTGTCATCTGGTACCACTGAGAACAGCCAAGCTCCATCCTCTCTGGAACCCCCTTCAGGTAGTTGAAAGCAGCTTTCAAATCCCCCCTCATTTTTCTCTTCCACAGACTAAACAATCCCAGTTCCCTCAGCCTCTCCTCATAACTCATGTGTTCCAGTCCCCTAATCATTTTTGTTGCCCTCCGCTGGACTCTCTCCTATTTTTCCACATCCTTCCTGTAGTGTGGGGCCCAAAACTGGACACAGTACTCCAGATGAGGCCTCACCAGTGTCGAATAGAGGGGAACGATTACGTCCCTCGATCTGCTGGCAATGCCCCTACGTATACATCCCAAAATGCAATTGGCCTTCTTGGCAACAAGGGCTCACTATCCAGCTTCTTGTCCACTGTAACCCCTAGGTCCTTTTCTGCAGAACTGCTGCCGAGCCATTCGGTCCCTAGTCTGTAGCGGTGCATGGGATTCTTCTGTCCTAAGTGCAGGACTCTGCACTTGTCCTTGTTGAACCCCATCAGATTTCTTTTGGCCCAATCCTCTAATTTGTCTAGGGCCCTCTGTATCCCATCCCTACCCTCCAGCATATCTACCTCTCCCCCGCAAGCTTAGTGTCATCTGCAAACTTGCTGAGGGTGCAATCCACACCATCCTCCAGATCATTAATAAAGATGTTGAACAAAACCGGCCCCAGGATTGACCCCTGGGGCACTCCGCTTGATACCAGCTGCCAACTAGACATCCACACGGCCCCTTGGGCCTGGGGCCCCCTACCCTATGCTCACGCACATGGCCCCCTGGACCTGAGGCTTCCTGCCCCACACTCACCCAGATGGTCCCCTGGGCCTGGTGTGCCCCCTGCTCCACAAGCAGCCACATGGCCCCTGGGGCTGGTGCCCCCTACCCCATGATCACCACATTTCTGTCCCCATTAAAATCCAGTTTTGCCTGCAGGGCATCCAGATGTCCGGCTACTCCCCTTCTCTCAAACCGCTGCCTCCGAGTCTGTCTTTCCTTAGTCTGGAAGCTCTTTAGGGCAGGACCACCCTGCCTTGCTCGCCTGAAGAGTGCCCAGACGTGCACATGGGCTCTGGTGTAAACAAAAATACATTAAACAACCTCACTGAGCAGATGCAAAAACCTCATTGCCCCGTACTGCTTTGCTGAGAGTCCCTGAACCTGGGGATCGCCAGTGTAAAAGCATGAGGCTTTTGGTATAAGCCACTGCAGTAAGGATACGCCATATAAGAATATAATAGCATTAGAATGGCTAGACTGGGTCAGACCAAGGGTCCATCTAGCCCCGTGTCCCGTCTGCCGACAGTGGCCAGTGCCAGGTGCCCCAGAGGCAGTGAACAGAACAGGTGATCACCAGGTGATCCAACCCTGTCGTCGCCCATTCCCAGCTTCAGTGTGTATTACAGAAGAGAGATTTAAGGCACAATTTTGTTTATTAAAGGAAGTTTAAGGGTGACATTAGAAGCATGGTCTAAATCAGGACCACCTGTCTTCCACAATTCCACCACATGGAGTTCTCCCCTTGCTCCTGAATTATTACTATGTTTAATATTAAAATCGTGTCCCTAGCCCCTCTGGTAGCAGAGAGAACCTTGAAAACCTGGCCTGCGCATAGAGCAAATCTGCAGAACACCTGCAGCACCGGCTGAACAAAGGGGCCGTCCCAGTCCGGGCTCCACGGATTCCAGCTGCAGAAGCTGATACTTTTGCCATGGAAATTCACTATTGTGCTACACCAACCCGTTTCCTGTCTCCCTGCCCTGCCTGCAGTATCCTCCTGCTCCCCCAGTAGGAGTCAACTGGACTTCAAGGCTGGGGGAAGGAGGTTTTGAGCTGGGCCACCTGAAGACAACTTCCAAGTAGTTGTGGAAAGTAAGCGTGACAACCTCCCTCTGGGCACTGAACCCAGGATCTCCCCAGTTAACGCACAACACCTTACAGTGTGAGCTGCAAAGCTAGTGTCTGTAACGGACTCACATCCTCCGTGGCCTGAGCATCGACGAGGACATGTAACACACTGGTCAGTGGATTACATGAGCATCACAAAGTTTCCATCAATGAGTATTTTCCATTGCGAGCTGTAGCTGGATGTGTCTGGCATGGGAGGGAATTCCATGGAGACAGAGATCCCCACCCTGAGCCTTCCCTGCGGGTCCTTCTCCCCAGACCAGTCTGCTTCCACTCTCCACACCTTCGCTTAAAGTTTGGTTTGACCATCACTCACCTCCTCCCAGCCTAAGCCTGGACCGCCATGCACTGTGCCTTCCAGGCCTACTTTCAGAGACCACCACAAGTGGTTCCAGGCCTCTCACTGACTGAGGAGCAGGCTTTCCTTGTACACTGTCCTGACCCCCTCAGCCCCAGGGTACCCGAGTCACCAGCCCTCCCCAAGACTGGGGCATGAGACCTCCAGGTTTTTCAGCCCCCCGTCAGATCATGCTTACCCCAGCTCCACCTGGCCAGCACTGAGGCAGTGGAGGCTACACACCTGAGAACTGCCACTTCACCGTGAACCCGAAGGTTGGCTGCTCCTTCTGGTTGGCATTGTGCTGGACTCCATGCAGGGGCGATGACAGGATATCAGCCTTGGGGGCCATTGCCACAGAGTGGTATGAACCCGAGAACGCTCCAGCCTTGCTGAGTTCAGATATATCCATCCTGCAGCCCAGGCTGCTCTTCCATGATCCGGACAGGACACACTGAAAAGGGAGGGATGCAGTTAGCAGGAACAGGGGCCCCACACAGCGCTGCGGGTCCGATGCTCAGCCGAGGCTATGGCCCTGCCAGTCCGGAACGCAGGGCACAGACCGCTCAAACCGGAGATGAACAACGAAGTCTTGGTGTGTACTCTGCTTCCTGAGCTCTCCAGGGAAGCCCCTTCCCTCCCTCTGTGACCCCTCCCCACTTGTCTCTGGGTTTTTCAGGCTGGGGATTCCACCAGAAATGCAACTAACTGAATAAATCCTAAACCATATGTCACAAAGTGTAGGGGAGACAAGGACCTGCACCCCCAACTTTCTGCGATTCACCATGACTCTCAGCCAGCCAGTAAAACAGAAGGTTTATGAGACAACAGGAACACAGTCCAAAACAGAGCTTGTAGTTATAGAAAACAGGACCCCCTCAGTCAGGCCCATCTTGGGGGGCAGGGAGGCCAGACCACTGTTCTGGGCCTCCCTCTTTTTCCCCAGCCAGCTCCAAACTGAAACCCCCTCCAGCCATCTCACCCAGCCTCCCCCCGGCCCCTCCTCCAGCCTTTGTCCAGTTTCCCAGGCAGAAGGTGTCACCTGGCCCCAACCCCCCTCCTGGCTCAGGTTACATGCTCAGGTATCGTCCCTCCAGTGAAGTCACACCCTGATATCCCACCACCATCCAGCACCAATGCAGACAGCCCAGTAAAACTCCCACACAACATTCCCAGGTCAATACGCTCCACTCCCTGCTCCATCACATCATAAACACAGAACTGGGGACCTCCTCTGCTCCTGGGAGGTCCTTTGCTTTCTCCTTCCTAACCCATAGGGTGGGGGGAGCTGTCCTCCATTCCCTTGCCACCTGGGCCCTCTCCCCACAGGCTGAGGAGCTTACTGAAGCAGGAGAGAGGAGGCAGCTGCACCCCAGAGAGCAGTGGGGCCCAGGCTGGGTGTGGGTCCTGGAGAGCAGACAGGCCCCATGGCGCTCGTACTGTAATGGGATGCTAAGCTGTATCACGCTGTTTGGCCACGAGGTGGCGCTGTGTGGCACACACTTTATTTAAGCCACCGTGGGCCATCCCCAGCAGACCATTAAAGGATCCAGAGGAACAGCCGTGTTAGTCTGTATTCGCAAAAAGAAAAGGTCTCAGATCCTTTAATGGATCTGAGACCGAACACACCGGCTGTGTATCGCGCTCAGACGGAAGCTCTGTAGCCAGCCCGCATCCAGGACAGGCAGACGACAGTGCTGGCTCCTCTTCCCATTCCCAGCTGCTCTTCAGGGCCCAGTGAAGCCCCCTGGATGGAACGCACCCCTGTATTCACATCCTACACACCCCTGCAAAATCTTGGTACACAATGTGCTGTGTGAGCTATCGTCTGAAAACCAAGAATGCACCGGCCAATAGTATCAGGGCGAAATGTGTGTAGCAACATTACGTGTAAAGAGATAACATACGCAGAAATCGTGACTGAAGTGTGTTCACCAGAGAAGTCTGGGGCGGGGGTGAACCTGTTTCTCAAAGACAAAGGACAAGGTGACACATCTGGCTAGGTGCCATCAAAGCCGATGGGCCATCACCTGTCAAGTGTCCATTCCTTGGCAAGGGAGGGAGGCAGGAACAAACAGTTCTGCATCTTAGCAAACAACAGCAGGGAACCTCTTTCACCACCAGACTCCTTGACTCCAACCTCACATCAGGAATGAACTTTATCAAGGGGTATCCCTTGGGAAAATGCATTTCAAAGGGAAAAGGAAAACAGCCGTTGGACTTTGGGAGCAGATCCAGTCTGAGAATTTGGTCAGCAATGATATGGAAACATGTACTAAGGGAACCTCACCTTGAACCGAGTCAAGTTAGCTAAATTTACTACGAGGAAGTGTTTTACCATTATGTCTCTTGTAGCCATTTCTGACTTTAATGCCTTACACTTGTACTCCCTTAAAACCTGCCTCCTTGTAGTTAAATAAACTTGTTTTATTCTTTAATCAGAATGAATCCAGTGTGTGGATAGCTCCATTTAGGGTAGCAAACTATTGTCTATTCCAGGGGTCAGCAACCTATGGCCCGCGTGACCTACTGACCCCCAATCACAACACTTAAGCTAGACAAAAAGATGTGTCTTTAAAACAGGTTGGCTGACATGTTTTACCTGACAAGTCTTAGAACCCTAGTGTAGACAAGGCCAGTTGTAGTTTAACTATTAGTTGGGAGCCTCGGCTACAACATAACCAGCTAACGTGTTAAAATACAACTCATCTTGCTTACAGCTGGGTTTTTAAAATGTTACTTAAAACATTAGCAACCTGTTTTTGAGAACCTGCTCTTTTCCATTTCCCGGCCGTCGAACCACCAGGCCCTTCCTTCCTGAGAGCAGACAAGGGATTGTCACCCAATGAGATATTGCTGGGTCCTGCCAGTCTGCTGGTATAACTTGGGTAATGGGAGGGGTGGGGAAAGCTGAGCTGGGGGTAAGGAGCAGAGCTACACTTGGCATCCTGCTTTGTAAACTGTCATCTTGGTGGTGATGGGGGCCTTCAGCTACCCAGAGACCTGTTAGGAAAATAACACTGCAGGGCACAGATTATCCAAAAAGTTCTTGGAATGTATTGGAGACAATTTTTCAGTTCACAAGGTGGAGAAAGCTACTAGGGGAGAGGCTGTTCTAGATTGGGGGAGTTCTGGATGATTGGAAAAAGGCAAATAGAGTGCTCATATTTAAAAAAGGGAAGAAAGAGAACCTGGGGAACTACAGACCAGTCAGCCTCACTTCAGTCCCTGGCAAAATCATGGAGCAGGTCCTCAAGGAATCCATTTGGAAGCACTTGGAGGAGAGGAAGGTGATCAGGAACAGTCAACATGGATTCACCAAGGGCAAGTCATGCCTGACCAACCTGATTGCCTTCTATGATGAGATAAGTGGCTCTGTGGATATGGGGAAAGTGGTGGATGTGATACATCTTGACTTTAGCAAAGTTTTTGACACTGTCTCCCACAGTATTCTTGCCAGCAAGTTAAAGAAGTATGAGCTGGATGAATGGATTATAAGGTGGATAGAAAGCTGGCTAGATTGTCGGGCTCAAAGGGGAGTGATCAACGGCTCAATGTCTAGTTGGCAGCCGGTATCAAGCAGAGTGCCCCAAGGGTCAGTCCTGGGGCTTGTTTTGTTCAACATCTTTAGTAATGATCTGGATGGTGGGATGGATTGCACCCTCAGCAAGTTCGCTGTTGACATTAAGCTGGGGGGAGAGGTCAGTACGATGGAGGGTAGGGATAGGGTCCAGAGTGACGTAAACAAATTGGAGGATTGGGCCAAAAGAAATCTGATGAGGATCAACAAGGACAAGTGCAGAGTCCTGCACTTAGGAAGGAAGAATCCAATGCACCGCTACAGACTAGGGACCGAATGGCTCGGCAGCAGTTCTGCAGAAAAGGACCTGGCGATTACAGTGGACAAGAAGCTGGATATGAGTCAGCAGTGTGCCCTTGTTACCAAGAAGATCAATGGCATGTTGGGCTGTATTAGTAGGGGCATTGCCAGCAGGTCAAGGGAAGTGATCGTTCCCCTCTATTCGACACTGGTGAGGCTTCATCTGGAGTACTGTGTCCAGTTTTCCCACTACAGATGGGATGTGGACAAATTGGAGAGAGTCCAGCGGAGGGCAATGAAAATGATTAGGGGGCTGGGGCACATGACTTATGAGGGGAGGCTGAGGGAACTGGGGTTATTTAGTCTGCAGAAGAGAAGAATAAGGGGGGATTTGAGAGCAGCCTTCAACTACCTGAAGGGGGGTTCCAAAGGGGATGGAGCTCGGCTGTTTTCAGTGGTGGCAGATGACAGAACGAGGAGTAATGGTCTCACGTTGCAGTGGGGGAGGTTTAGGTTGGATATTAGGAAAAACTTTTTCACTAGGAGAGTGGTGAAGCACTGGAATGCGTTACCTAGGGAGATGGTGGAATCTCCTTCCTGAGAGGTTTCTAAGGTCAGGCTTGACAAAGCCCTGGCTGGGATGATTTAGTTGGGGTAGGTCCTGCTTTGAGCAGGGAGTTGGACTAGATGACCTCCTGAGGTCTCTTCCAACCCTAATATTCTGTGATTCTATGATTTAATTTTGACAAACAAGGAGGAACAGATTGAGAATTTGAAAGTGGAAGGCAGCTTGGGTGAAAGTGATCAAGAAATGAGAGAGTTTGTGATTCTAAAGAACGGTAGGAGGGAAAACAACAGAATCAAGATAATGGATTTCAAGAAGGCAGACTTTAGCAAATTCAGGGAATTGGTAGGTAAGATCCCATGGGAAGCAAGTCTAAGGGGTAAAACAGTTCAAGAGAGTTGGCAGTTTTTCTAGGAGACATTATTAAGGTCACAAGAGCAAACTATCCCATTGCGTAGGAAATATAGGAAGTATGGCAAGAGACCACCCTGTCTTAACTAGGAGATCTTCAATGACCTGAAACTCAAAAAAGAGTCCTACAAAAAATGGAAACTAGGTCAAATTACAAAGGATGAATATAAAAAAATAACCCAAGTATGTAGGGAGAGAATTAGAAAGGCCAAGGCACAAAATGAGATTAAACTACCTAGAGACATAAAGGGTAACAAAAAAACATTCTACAAATACATCAAAAGCAAGAGGAAGACCAAGGACAGAGGAGGCCTGGGTGGAAAACAATAACAGAAAATGTGGAAATGGCAGAAGTGCTAAATGACTTTTTTGTTTCAGTTTTCACCAAAAAGGTTAGGAGTGATTCAATATGTAACATAGCGAATGCCAGTGAAAATGGGATAGGATCAGAGGCTAAAATAGAGAGAAAAAGTTAAAAATTACTTAGCTAAGTTAGATGTCTTCAAGTCCCCAGGGCCTGATGAAATACATCCTAGAATACTCAAGCAGCAGACTGAGGAGATATCTGAACCATTAGCAATTATCTTTGAAAAGTCATGGGAGACGGGAGAAATTCCAGAGGACTGGAAAAGGGCAAATCTAGTGCCCACCTATAAAAAGGGGAATAAGGACAACCCAGGGGATTACAGACCAGTCAGCTTAACTTCAGCATCCTGAAATATAATGGAGCAAATAATTAAGCAATCAATATGCAAACATCTAGAAGATAATAAGGTGACAAGTTACAGTCAGTGTGCATCTGTCAAGAACAAATCATGTCATACCAACCTGAGAGCTTTCTTTGACAGGGTAACAAGTCTTGTGGATGGGGGGAAGCGGTAGACGTGGTATATCTTGACTTTAGTAAAGCTTTTGATACTGTCTCGCATGACCTTCTCATAAACAAATTAGGGAAATGCAACCTAGATGGAGCTACTGTAAGGTGGGTGCAAAACTGGTTGGAAAACCATTCCCAGAGAGTAGTTATCAGTGGTTCACAGTCATGCTGGAAGAGCATAACGAGTGGGGTCCCACGGGGATCAGTTCTGGGTATGGTTCTGTTCAATATCTTCATCAATGATGTAGATAATGGCATAGAGAGTATACATATAAAGTCTGCGAACGACCCAGCTGGGAGGGGCTGCAAGTGCTTTGGAGGATAGGATTAAAATTCAGAATGATCTGGACAAACTGGAGAAATGGTCTGAAGTAAATAGGATGAAATGCAATAAGGACAAATGCAAAGTACTCCACTTAGGAAGGAACAATCAGTTGCACACACACAGAATGGGAAATGACTGCCTAGGAAGGAGCACTACGGAAAGGGATCTGGGGGTCACAGTGGATCACAAGCTAAATGAGTCAACAGTATAACACTATTGCAAAAAAAACAAACCTCAGTCTGGGCTGTATTAGCAGGAGTGTTGTAAGCAAGACACGAGAAGTAATTCTTCTGCTCTACTCCGGGCTGATTAGGCCTCAACCGGGGTATTGTGTCCAGTTCTGGGTGCCACATTTCAGGAAAGATGTGGACTCATTGGAGAAAGTACAGATTAGAGCAACAAACATGATTCAAGGTCTAGAAAACAAGACCTATGAGGAAAGGTTAAACAAAACCAATTTTTTTACCCTGGAGAAGAGAAGGTGGGGGGTGGGGGAGGAGACATGATGACAGTTTTCAAGTACATAAAGGGTTGTTACAAGGAGGAGGGAGAAAAATTGTTGTTCTTAACCTCTGAGGATAGGACAAGAAGCAATGGGCTTAAATTGCAGCAAGGGCAGTTTAGGTTGGACATTAGAAAAAACTTCCTAACTGTCAGGGTGGTTAAGCACTGGAATAAATCGTCTAGGGAGGTTGTGGAATCTCTGTCAGTGGAGATTTTTAAGAGCAGGCTGGACAAACACCTGTCAGGGATGGGCTAGAATCGATAATACTTAGTCCTGCCCTGATTGCAGGGGGCTGGACTAGAGACCTCTGGAGAGCTCTTCCAGTCCTAAGATTCTATGATCTACCAGATGTGATGGGACCCCCAATAATAATAACGCTTCCAGGGTGTCACGGAGTGTGGGGGAGTCCAGGCCCTGCACCCCCCTTCCTGGGATTCACTGAGACTCTCAGCCAGCCAGTAAAACAGAAGGTTTATTGGACAATAGGAACACAGCCCAGAACAGAGCTTGTGGGTACAACCAGGACCCCTCAGTCAAGTCCTTCTGGGGGAGCAGGGAGCTTAGACCCCAGCCCTGGGGTTCCCTGTGTTCCTCCACCCAGCACCAAACTGAAAACTAAACTACCCCAGCAGGCTCTCTCCTGCAGCCTCCGTCCACATTCCCGGGCAGAGGTGTCACCTCCCCCTCCCCCTCCTGGCTCAGGTGACAGGCTCTCAGGTCTCCCATCCCCAGGGCACATTCCCAGGTCAACACTCCCCCTCCCTGCTGCGTCACATCCTCACACAGGGCTCCTCCCATCTGTTCCCCAGTTTGCTAGGGACAGCCTGGTGGGCTTTATTTTCTGCAGCCCAAATGTGCCCTTCATGTGGCTTGCTGCTCCCGGCTCCATCACTCTTATGGGGTTGGGGAGATTTACAATGAAATAACCCCTGCAGGGGGAAAGGCCCCACCCCCTCTTCACCTCCCGCAATAGTCCCGAGCTCTCACTCCTGCCTGCCCACAGCAGGAACCCCCTACATGAGCCTGATCCATCAGACAGTCAGCCCCCAGCCCCCTCAGCCCCTTGCCCTGCCCCACCCTGAGATACCCCAGAGTGAGCACCTAGCCTCCTCGGCCCCTCACCACGCCCTGTCCTGAGACACCCCAGAGCGAGCGCCCAGCCCCCTCAGCCCCTCACCCTGCCCAGTCTGCCCCATACCTTTCTCTCTGAAGAGGTGCCAACAGTCACCAGAGCCAGGGCGAGGAGCAGGGAGAAGCCGATTTTCCCCATCGTCACTTGGAGTAGAAACCACCTGCAGAAGCCAATTGAGTCTCCCCAGCACTTAGTCTGGGGCCACCAGTCAGGCCCCGTCTTTATATCCCCTCGCAGCAGGCAGGGGCTGCAACCTGAGCTGCTCTGGTTCTCTCCTTGCTGGCAGTTCCCAGAAGCGAGCGGGCACTTCGGTTATTTTGTTTATGTCTCACTGACATTCAATCTCCAGCCCCAGCTGCTGGCAGGGCCAGCAGGATAAAATGAAAAGAAGGGACGTGTGACCTGGGAAGTGATGTGAGGAGTGCGGTCAGTGACCAGCTATAGATAGATCCCAGCACATGGGACAGCTGGACAGAGACCAGCAGGGCCATTGGCCTGCAGTGACAGGTGGAAAGGTGCCTGGCTCTGAGGGCTGTGCCTGCCATGGCTCATGGGGTGTGTGAGGGCACATTGCCCCGGGTTGGTGAGAGAGGTGATGGCAGGACAAAGGTTCTCCGTGTGCCATGCATGGCAGAGCAGGGGCAAGGCGGGAGCTGGAGTCCGTTAGCAGTCAAGATCCTGAGCCTCTGAATGGCCACTAACTCCAGCAGAAATAATGACGTCTGATGTCAGCCAGCAGCAGCCCCTGCCTCCCGGACAGGTGGTAATGAGTGATCCGGGTGCTGCATCAACCAGGCCAGGTACTAACAAGCTGCAACAGGACTTTATTTTTGAAGTGGAAACCTCTTTACCAAGCTGCTGCTGCACCCTCGGTAGCTTTCTCCCAGCCTCTCAACTCCTCCCTGCTCCTTCCTGGTTCCTGTCCTTTCAGACTCCCAACAGCCAGAGCTCCCAATTCTAATAATTACAAGCAACATCTAAACACCACATTCCCGCCTCTCTTAAGAAACTCTCCCAATTAAAATAAACATTATTGTTCCAACCACAGGAACAAATATGAAACAAGACACTATACTGTTGGCAGAAATATGACACTGAAAACACTGTAGATACTACATATCATAGTCTCTAGTCCAGACAGGTGGTCGTCTGGGTCTGACAGGCCATCTCTCAAGCCCCGGTTCCAGGTCAATGTCTTGTTGTGTTGGTACCACGGTGAAGTCATCCCATGCAGACTGGGCGTTGGCATAATCTCCTCTTGGTGCATAGGCAGGTGCAAGATAAGAAGCATTCCATACCCACCCATCAGAAAGTCGATAGGTGTAAGGTCCCTTCTTCCCTATGATTTTAAGAGGAGCTGTGAATTTATGGTCCCCTTTGCGTAAAATTCCAGGTTTTCGTATTCTAACGAAGGAACCGCACTCTCACTTTGGTTCCTTAGCACCCCGCCGCTTGTCTGTGAAAGCCTGAGACTTTGCTTGGTTCTGTTCAACTGTTTTTCTCACACCTCATTTGGGGCATCAGATCATGCATTTAACAATCCAGCAATGTTCAGTTTAGTATTCATCTGTTTCCCATGCAGTAACGCTGCAGGCGATCTTTGCGTGGTGGCATGTCATGTAGCCCGGCATACCTGCAAGAAATCAGTAGTGAAGGGTATCCACAATCGCCCTTCCAGTTTAGCCGTTTGCAAACTCTCTTTCACACTTCTGTTAAACCATTCAATTTCCCCATTGGCTTGAGGGTACTATAGGGATGACCTTCTGTGTAAAATGTTCCTCTGTGCTAGAAAAGTTTCAAACTCCCCGGAAGTAAATTGACTACCATTATCTGAAACCAGTTCTTGGGGTTACCTTCCCTGCTAAAAACTGAAGAGAGGAACTTAATTACTGTAGCAGAAGAGATTTGCGATGTAAACGCTACCTCAGGCCATTTACTGAAATAGTCTATTAAGGTGATGGCATAACGGCAGTCAATTGGAGCAATATCAAAGGGTCCTACAATGTCAATTGCCACTTTTTCCCATGCAGATTCAGGAAGAGGAACAGGCTGTAATGGAGGGGTACATGTCACTGCTCTCTTATCATGCATTTGGCAAGTGACACAGGATTTTATGAGTGCTTCAGTTTGAGAGTCCATCCCTGGCCTCCAATACAGATCCCGTAGTCGTTGTTTGGTTTGGACAATTCCTGGATGAGAATCGTGTGCCAGGTGTATGAGTTTTGACTGTAATTCTTCTGGCACAAGGAGCCGGTGTGTACATGGTAGCACACAGCCATCAAGCAAAGAAAATTCATCCCGAACTCTAAAATAAGGCAGCAAAACCGGGTCAAGGTTTTTAGGGTGACTGGGCCACCTCTTTGTCAGAAATTCCCGTAGTTTTTGTTGAACTGGACACGCTGAACAAGCAGCTTGAAATTGTTCTCTTGTAACTGCAGTGAGAGCGCTTGTAATAAGCGCAAGCACGACATCCTCATCCTCCGGTGGACCATCTGGTGAAGGCAAAGGCAGGCGAGAAAGGCAATCGGGGACCACATTTTGCTTTCCAGGCTTATATTCCCGTTCATAACTGAAAGAGAGCAGTCCTGCAGACCCTCGAGCAATACGGTACCCTGCTCTTCCCAGTCCTTTCGTGGTGAGCAACGTCGTCAAAGGGCTGTGGTCTGTGCGCAACTTGAACGTGTGGCCCCACGGGTAAGTTCTCCATCTTTCCGTAGCCCAGACACAAGCAAGTGCTTCTTTTTGGACTGTAGAATATTTCCTCTCAGCATTACTTAGTCTCCTTGAACCAAACGCAACCGTCCTCTCTGTGTTGTCCTCACGCAGTTGTGTGAAAACAGCCCCAAGGCCATAATCAGAAGCATCAGTAGTTACAAGTGAGGGCAATGCAGGACTGAATAGTGCAAGTACTGGACTATGAACAATCAAGTCTTTCACTGTTTCGAAACTAGCTTGTGCATCTTCCTGTCCACACTAAGGTTGAACTTCTCCGTAGTAATTCCTGTAACGGTTCAATGACCTCAGGAGGTCATCTAGTCCAACCCCCTGCTCAAAGCAGGACCAATCCCCAACTAAAGCATCCCAGCCAGGGCTTTGTCAAGCCTGACCTTAGAAACCTCTAGGGAAAGAGATTCCACCACCTCCCTAGGTAACGCATTCCCATGTTTCACCACCCTCCTAGTGAAATAGTGTTTCCTAATATC
The DNA here is from genome assembly GCF_965140235.1 of Caretta caretta. Lineage (NCBI taxonomy): Eukaryota > Metazoa > Chordata > Testudines > Cheloniidae > Caretta > Caretta caretta. Next base: position 663,676 of record NC_134210.1, read on the forward strand.
CAACCTAAACCTCCTCCACTGCAACTTGAGACCATTACTCCTTGTCCTGTCATCAGCTACCACTGAGAACAGTCTAGATCCATCCTTTTTTAACCCCCTTTCAGGTAGTTGAAGGCTGCTATCAAATCCCCCCTCATTCTTCTCTTCCGCAGACTAAACAATCCCAAAAAGAAAAGGAGTACTAGTGGCACCTTAGAGACTAACCAATTTATTTGAGCATAAGTTTTCGTGAGCTACAGCTCACTTCGTCGGATGCATTCAGTGGAAAATACAGTGAGGAGATTTATATACACACAGAAATGAAAAAATGGGTCTTATCATACACACTGTAATGAGAGGTTTCAGAGGAACAGCCGTGTTAGTCTGTATTCGCAAAAAGAAAAGGAGTACTTGTGGCACCTTAGAGACTAACCAATTTATTTGAGCATGAGCTTTCGTGAGCTACAGCTCACTTCATCAGATGTTTACCGTGGAAACTGCAGCAGACTTTATATACACACATGATTTCTGTGTGTATATAAAGTCTGCTGCAGTTTCCACGGTAAACATCTGATGAAGTGAGCTGTAGCTCACGAAAGCTCATGCTCAAATAAATTGGTTAGTCTCTAAGGTGCCACAAGTACTCCTTTTCTTTTTACTGTAATGAGAGTGATCACTTAAGATGAGCTATTACCAGCAGAAGAGCGGGGGGGAGAAAACCTTTTGTAGTGATTGTCACGGAGTCCCCGGGCGATGCTCTGGAACTGCTCCCCATGAAGCCAGTCAGGACTCTGGGGCAGCCTCCTCTCTGGGAGCAGCCTGTCTGCAGGACACACAGCTCACCCGGCTTCCCCCTTCCTGGGTCTGACCTCGGAGCATTCAGCCTCCTCTGCCCCTCTGTGCGCTTCCCACAGCGAGTCCGCTCAGGCGGGGCTCCTGGAGGGGCCAGAGGGTCCTGCCCCCCAACTTCACAGTCAGACGGGACTCTCCGCCAGCCAGTAAAACAGAAGGTTTATTAGATGACAGGAACATGGTCTAAAACAGAGCTTGTACATGCAGAGAACAGGACCCCTCAGCTGGGTCCATTTTGGGGGGCAGTGAGCCTGACAACCACGTCTGCCCTTCACTCCATGTCTCCAGCCAGCCCCCAACTGAAACTCCCTCCAGCCCCTCCTCCTCTGGGCTTTGTTCCTTTCCCCGGGCCAGGAGGGCACCGGATCCCTTTGTTCTCCAACCCTTTAGCTCTCACCTTGCAGGGGGGGAAGGGCCCAGGCCATCAGTGGCCAGGAAACAGGGTGTTGGCTATTCTCTGTGTCCAGACCCCTGCACACACCTGCCCTCTAGGGCTCTGCAATGATCATACACCCTTACCCCACCCCCTAGATACTTAAGAACTGCCTAGGGGAAACTGAGGCACCCCCACACTATTCAGAAGAAACATTAAGAACAGTCCCACTTCGTCACATCGATAATCAGGGTGGGCCATTTCCAGCAGTTGACAAGAATGTTGGAGGAACAGTGGGAGGTGAAGGGGGGGAGTAAACATGGGGAAATAGTTTTACTTTGTGTAATGACCCATCCACTCCCAGTCTCTATTCAAGCCTAAGTTAATTGTATCCGGTTTGCAAATTAATTCCAATTCAGCAGTCTCTCATTGGAGTCTGTTTTGAAGTCTTTTTGTTGTGATATTGCGACTTTTAGGTCTGAAATAGAGTGACCAGAGAGATTGAAGTGTTCTCCGACTGGTTTTTGAATGTTATAATTCTTGACATCTGATTTGTGTCCATTTATTCTTTTACATAGAGACTGTCCAGTTTGACCAATGTACATGGCAGAGGGGCATTGCTGGCACATGATGGCATCTATCACATTGGTGGATGTGCAGGTGAACGAGCCTCTGATAGTGTGGCTGATGTGATTAGGCCTGTGATGGTGTCCCCTGAATAGATATGTGGGCACAGTTGGCAACGGGCTTTGTTGCAAAGATAGGTTCCTGGGTTAGTGGTTCTGTTGTGTGGTTGCTGATGAGTATTTGCTTCAGGTTGGGGGGCTGTCTGTAGGCAAGGACTGGCCTGTCTCCCCAGATCTGTGAGAGTGATGGGTCGTCCTTCAGGATAGGTTGTAGATCCTTGATGATGCGTTGGAGGGGTTTTAGTTGGGGGCTGAAGGTGATGGCTAGTGGCGTTCTGTTATTTTCTTTGTTGGGCCTGTCCTGTAGTAGGTGACTTCTGGGTTCTCTTCTGGCTCTGTCAATTTGTTTCTTGAACAATTGTTTTCAGCTGAAGTGAAGAAACAGATTGACAGAGCCAGAAGAGTTCCCAGAAGTCACCTACTACAGGACAGGCCCAACAAAGAAAACAACAGAACCCCACTAGTCATCACCTTCAGCCCCCAACTAAAACCCCTCCAACGCATTATTAAGGATTTACAACCTATCCTGAAGGACGACCCATCACTCTCACAGATCTTGGGAGACAGGCCAGTCCTTGCCTACAGACAGCCCCCCAACCTGAAGCAAATACTCACCAGGAGTTCAAGAAGCATAGGGTTCAAGGCCAAGGCAAAGTTTGTGCCTTGGGGAAGTTTTTAACCTAAGCTGGTAAGAATAAGCTTAGGGGGTCTTTCATGCGGGTCCCCACATCTGTACCCGGGAGTTCAGAGTGGGGAGGGAACCCTGACAGCCACCTGGAAAGATACCCTGAGACCACTGCACGCGTCACTGAGCAGACAGGGAGGGGACTTTCAGATTTCCCAAGGAATGTCCAGGGTGGGGCTGACGGCTGGTCACCTGAGGGCAGGGCAGTAGAGTTCAAACCGATGGCCAGGGAGGCGAGAGCAGGCATTGTGGGGCACCTCCCGGAGGCCAGGCGCAGCCCTGTGCCCACCAGGGAGTCTCCACTGGCACCGTGGCGCCGTACCCCGGCCCAGGAAGCTCGATGCCGCTCGTCGGGGTGGGTTTTTAGAGCGCGGCATCTGTGCAGTTTCTGTGCATGCAGTGGCTTGGCCTTGTGACCCCTCGGGCGTCACAGCGCAAAGCTGCTTTACTGCCCAGAAACTTGCCAGTGTACAATCAAACACATTGCGATACAAGTACAGAGCCAATATTCATAACTTCAGCTACAAAAATGATACACTCAGACAGACAGCATCATCCTAACCAGCAAACCAGAACCTTCCCCTAGACACCGCACACGACAACCTTTGTACAATATCTGCTGCAAATATATATCAGTGGTTGCAACAATGCTATATACGGTCCCAGTTCATGTCAATAATGTCACATCCCCAACACAAAATTGATGCAGGAAGGGATGATACCAACATCACTGACTGCATCCCAAGAGCTCCCTATCCTTGGTTCTGTCTTACTACAGCAAGTACTGGGTTAGAAGCCATATCAGTGTATAACAGAAATGGTTTATCAAAGCCATGTTCAATAACACGATTGAATCTTTTTACAAACTCAAGGTAAAACTTGGTTAGAACAACAGTGGATTGGATCTGCTCTTGCAGCATGGTTCCTTTATGTCTCATGTGATCTTGCCAAGAGCTAAAGAACATAGCTACTTTATCCATACAAGCTCTGGCAAATGTTTGAAACCCAATTAGCATCAAGTCAATGTAGATATTAATGTTGTTCATAGTACAGGAATCTTGACATTTAGCCATGAAAGCAATATGGTAGTGTGCCTCAGTTTCCCTCACTAACCTGCCCACCCTGTCAGTCCAGCTGACTTGGAGCCCTGGCCTCTCCTGATTGGCCATGGGGACTGTCAGTCTCAGGGTCCTGACTCCTCTTCAGCCCTTCCTCGTTCTCGTGGTATTGGGAGAAAAGCAACCAAAAAAACCCACTAAGTTTTATCAAGCTCCCTTGCATTCCCCCTTGCTAAAATCCTGCCATTGCCAGAGTGCTCACACCTGCACAGCCAGGTCCTATATTTACAACAAACATGTACACACATCATAGTATATATAGAAAACTAGGGCTGTCAAGGAATAAAAAATGTAATCGCGATAAAAAACATTAATCGCAATTAATCATACTGTTAATAATACAATACCATTTATTTAAATATTTTTGGATGTTTTCTACATGTTCAAATATATTGATTTCAATTACAACACAGAATACAAAGTGTACAGTGCTCACTTCGTATTTATTTTTGATTATAAATATTTGCACTATACAAAACAAAAGAAATAGTATTTTTCAATTCACCTAATACAAATACTGTGGGGCAATCTCTTTATCATGAAAGTTGAACTTACAAATGTAGAATTATGTACAAAAAAAACTGTATTCAAAATAAAACAATGTAAAACTTTAGAGCCTACAAGTCCACTCAGTCCTACTTCAGCCAATCGCTCAGACAAACAAGTTTGGTTACAATTCGCAGGAGATAATACTGCCCACTTCTTATTTGCAATGTCACCTGAAAATGAGAATAGGCTTTTTCATGGCACTGTTGTAGCTGGCATCACAAGATATTTACGTGCCAGATATTTACGTGCCAGATGCGGTAAAGATTCATATGTCCCTTCATGCTTCAACCACCATTCCAGGGGACATGTATCCATCCTGATGACAGGTTCTGCTCGATAACAATCCAAAGCAGGGCAGACAGACACATGTTCATTTTCATCATCTGAGTCAGATGCCATCAGCAGGAGATTAATTTTCTTTTTTGGTGGTTCGGGTTCTGTAGTTTCCACATCGGAGTGTTGCTCTTTTAAGACTTCTGAAAGCATGCTCCACACCTCATTCCTCTCAGAGTTTGGAAGGCACTTCAGATTCTTAAACCTTGGGTCGAGTGCTGTAGCTATTTTTAGAAATCTCATATTGGTACCACCTTTGCGTTTTGTCAAATCTGCTGTGAAAGTTTTCTTAAAATGAACATATGCTGGGTCATCAACTGAGACTGCTAGAACATGAAATATATGGAGAGTGCGGGTAAAACACAGATCAGGAGACACACAATTCTCCCCCAAGGAGGTCAGTCATAAATTTAATTAATGCATTATTTTTTTAACACGCATCATCAGCATGGCAGCATGTCCTCTGGAATGGTGGCTGAAGCATGAAGGGGCATACTAATGTTTAGCAGATCTAGCACATGAATACCTTGCAACGCCAGCTACAAAAGTGCCATGTGAGCGGCTGTTCACACTTTCAGGTGACGTTGTAAATAAGAAGCAGGCACCACTATCTCCCATAAATGTGAACAAACTTGTTTGTCTTAGCGATTGGCTGAACAAGAAGTAGGACTGAGTGGACTTGTAGGCTCTAAAGTTTTACGTGGTTTTGTTTTTGAGTGCCATTATGTATAAAAAAAATCTACATTTGTAAGTTACACTTTCACGATAAAGAGATTGCCCCACAGTACTTGTATGAGGTGAATTGAAAAATACTATTTCTTTTGTTTTTACAGTGCAAATATTTGTAATAAAAATAATAATATAAAGTGAGCACTATACACTTTGTATTCTGTGTTGCAATAGAAATCAATATATTTGAAAATGTAGAAAAAAATCCACAAATATTTAATATATTTCACTTGGTATTCTATTGTTTAACAGTTAATCACGATTAATTTTTTTAATCGCGATTAAATTTTTTGAGTTAATCACGTGAGTCAACTGCGATTAATCGACAGCGCTGTAGAAATCATTAATAACTAACAAACCAATTTCTAACACATTTTACATTCTATTTTCACTTGCTTGTACTATTCATTAAAACAGCACATGAAACCAGTAACAATCAGATCTAAGTGTAATGAGCAGTTGTGACAAATTGGGGTTTTATTCACCTTGTTATGTTGCATGTGAGTCCCATACTAATACGGTGTGTACCTCAGTTTCCCTTTGTACTGCACCAATGCTTAGGTGATGGGAATTTGGTGTGTGACTTTCGCTGTGGCCTTTGGGCAGATGTGGCTGCCCAGCTCTACACGTAGGCGATGGCCTTTGTAACCTGAGACCCAGGAGGGGGATGCGACCAGGTGACTCTTTGCCCAGGAAGTGAGACAAAAGGCCAGGAGGAGGAGCAATGGGCGGGTCAGAGGTCGGGTCACTGGAAGCTGGGGAGTCAGGATTTTTGGGGACTAGATATGGGGGAGTCCAGGGCATCTGACCCAGGATTCCCAAGATGGACTTGGCTGAAAGTCACTGATTTCTGTGCTAACAAGCTCTGTTTTAGACCGTGTTCCTGTCGACTAATAAACCTTCTGTTTTACTGGCTGGCTGAGAGTCACATCTGACTGCGGAGTTGGGGGGCAGGACCCTCTGGCTTCCCCAGGACCCCACCTGGGCGGACTCGCTGGGGGAAGCACACGGAGGGGCAGAGGATGCTGAATGCTCCGAGGTCAGACCCAGGAAGGGGGAAGCTGTGTGAGCTGTGTGTCCTGCAGACAGGCTGCTCACAGAGAGGAGACTGCCCCAGAGTCCTGCCTGGCTTCGTAGGGAGCAGTTCCAGAGCATCGCCCGGGGACTCTGTGACAACTGGTGCCAGAGGTGGGATAAACTGCACGCCGGGGACAGAGCATCCTGCAGTAAGTGACTGGGGAGCAGTAAAACAAAGGGGGATTAAAGAGGACCAGGCTCAGAGAGGTGCGGTTCCAGGAGGCGAAGGGGCCTACGACTTGACCCCTGAGAGGGAGTGGACCTCCGAGAAGGGCTGTCACACTGAAAGGGTCCCCCCAAGCGCCGTGGGGAGCTGAGAGAGCACAGGCCTATGAGTCCGTGACCACTTGGGAACAGCGTGGAGATGGCCTATAACCATCCCCTTAGAAGGACGTTGTGGAGCTGTGCAGGGAGAGAGGACTGCACATTGGAAAGTTCACCAAGGAGCAGCTGATTGCTCGGTTGGAGGAGAATGATTGCTCTAAGGAGCCGGTTCCTGACAAAGCTGAGGTCCTGAGAGAGGCTGGGAGCAGCCCCAGGGGCTGCCCCAGGCCTCGACCCAACTGAGGCCACGGGAGGGGCTGAAAGCAGCCAGGCGATCATGGGACCCACCTATCCAACCAGCAGGAGATCTTCACAGCCAAGTTCCCCGTCAGTGGAGCTGAGACTGGAGCTGAGATGGTTGGAAGTGGAGCTGAAACTGGAAGAGCTGGAGGACTGTGAGAAGTAACGGCAGGACCGTGAGAGAGAGTGAAAGCACGAGGAAGAGCAGAGACGGCATGAACTGGTGACGGCAGAGCTGAGAGGCAGAGAGATCCCTGCTGGGGTGAGTGGGGATGGGCCAAGGGTGGCTAAGCCTGCAGGGAACTCCGATATCAAAGTGGTGTCTCAGTTTAAGGAAGGGGTTGATGTAGACACCTTCCTCACTGCTTTTGAGAAGGCCTGCAATGCGCACCAGGTTGACCCTACAGACAGGCTCCAGGATCTCACCCCCTTACTGTGTCCCAAGGCCATAGGGATGTTCAGCCAGATGGATGGGGTGGAACCTGGGGACTATGAACTGTTCAAACAAACCCTGCTGCGCAAGTTTGAATTGACCCCCGAGGTATACAGGAAAAGTGTCCAGGGTGTGCAGAAGACCCCGGGGATGACCTACCTGCAGATGGCCACCTTGATGGGTGACCGCCCTTCTGTGGTGGTTAAGCACTGGAACAAGTTACCTTGGGAAGCTGTGGAATTTCTGTCATTGGAGGTTTTTAGAACAGTTCAGACAGACACCTGTCAGGGATGGTCTCGATAATATTTAGTCCTGCCTCAGTGCAGGGATTGGACTAGATGATCTATCAAGGTCCCTTTCATTTCTACATTTCTATGATTCTATGATACAGACAAACCAACAGGAGAGTACAAGGAAACGACGAGACCATTTCAGTCAGCATGATGGGCAGTTGAGAGGGGGGATTGAACTGCTGAGAAAGAGAGAGATGGGGAAATATATTCGCAACCCAGCATGCTCCACCAATGCCGTATGACCCCTCTACATTAAGTAGTTCCCCATCACTCTCCTTGTCCCAGGTCACTATGCAGTTTTAAGTAGCCTGCTGCAGATGGTGAACTAAGAACTATTTTCAAATAATAATAACACAGAATGGCACAATATTTTTCCGTTGGAACAAAGTTTATTTGGTACCTAGAGTCCAGAACTCACGAAGGGCTGAAACTTTCTAAGAGAAATGAACCTTTGAGCTGGGAGCACTGAGAGTGGATAGTCCTGAGCGAACGTAAAGGCCATTTAGAAGGGGAGCACCATTTCCTTGGGACTTCAGTAAGGTTGGTGCAATCTCTACCATAGACTGATGGAGAGTGAGGAAAGGAGTGAACCCAGGGCAATAAAGCTGCCAGGAGTGTCCCAGAAAGGCCCCAGCTAATGGGAGAGATTTCGGAACCATCCAGGGAAGTCAGAGAGGGGCAGGTGGGCGTCACGACTGAAAAAGCCAAGAGAGATAAAAACACAAGAGACTCATTTGCCTCCCGCGCTAGAGTATTGCTGAGAAATGAACTAAACTGCAGCGTTGGGGGCGAGGCAGCGATTCTGGGGGGGAGATGGAGACAGAGACGGGCGACTCTGCTGGGCGAGACGCTCGAGAGAGGCCAGAACAATTCAAGACCGGGTGGGCACAGGAACCGCGGAGCTGGAGAGCGTGTTCACTGTGCTGTTGGGGTTGGAGTTGGAGCATCGCAGGGTGGAGAGTGCTGCTGAAGGATTTTCCCCCGCTCTACATTTCGTTTCCGGGTGAAAACGTTTGTGCCGACCCTGCAGGGAAGCACAGAGCTGGTGTTACTGGCCTAGCATGGGCCTGCACTGGGGGCTGCTCAATACAAGGAGAGGCAGGAGCACCAAGCTCCCCTGGGGATGCTCCCCCCTCACAGGATGCCCACACTCCCGCTGGGTTGCTCACCCATTAGCAAGTTCTTGAAGAAGAGCGATGGGAGGACATGGCCCTGCCCCGGCCTGACCCGCCAGGGGATCACACACAGCCCTGGGGTGTGACAGGGCCCAGGGAACTCAGCACATTTGGGGAATAAACCTTCATTCACGTTCACACCACCTCCTTCTCCTCCAGCCAGGTACAGGGGATGGATTTGTGATTTTGGGCTGAGAGCCCTGCCCTGCCCTTGGCCATCTCATCCCGCACAGCCCCAGAGCCGGGCTCGGGATCCCAGCCCTTGGCACAGCGCCGAGCAGAGACGGGGCCAGGCCCTGCAGTCCCAGCTCTGCAGGCTGCACCTTCGCTCCTGGGCAGTCTGTGCCCCTCACCCACCTGGTCGCTCTCCAGCCATCTCCAGGGGATCCAACCTCCTCACGCAGCAGCCACATGGTCTTCAGAGTTTCCTTCCCTTTATCATCCACGAAGCACTGGCCCACGAAGACGGTTGTTGAGTCTGCGAGGGAGCCGGAGAGGAGACAGAGGGAGAGACGGTGCCACGTGCTCGGTGTCCCCCAGAGACACCGAGCCCAGAGCCCAGGGTGGAGGGAGGGGGTGCGCTCTGTGGCGATGACACGACTCCCGGGCCACAGGCATACAAAGAGCCCATCTCTCCCCGATGACGCACTTTCCCAGGCACCGGCCCAGACGGCGGAGCAGTGCAATGACTCCATTTTCAGGGGCGGCTCCATGAGCCGGGTCAGGGCCAGGAAGGGGAGAGGCCTGCAGGCTGGGGGACACTTGGACTCCGCCTCCCAGGCCCCACATGCCGAGGCCATCTCCAAAGTCTGCTGGCTTCCTCCTCACCATCACCATCTCCACCTCCTCACCATCTCCTTCAGGCCCTGGTTCTACCCCTCAGCCTCTGGCCTCCCCAACCCTCAGCAGGCCATACAAAGTGCAGCTGATATCTTCCTCCCGGTCATTTGATCACGCCATTGTCCTCCCTGTGATCAGCCGCAACCTGGCCTCCCAGGTAACCCAGCCCTGGGGACCTCCCCCAGGTATCCCAGTGTCCAGCCTGCCATGGCTGGTCGAGCCAGAGGGAGCTTTTGGAAACAGACTCCGTCTTGACATAAAGATTCCAAGTCATGGAGGATCCACCATGTGCCCAGCTCAGTTGTCCCATTGGCTAATCACCTGCACCGGTAAAAAGTTCCACTTCATTTCTAATTTGGATACGTCTGGTTTCAGATTCCAGACACCTTTGTCTGCTAGATTAAAGCATCATCGGCTGTCAGGAAGCTCTCCCCATGCAGGTTCTTGCAGGGTTTAGCTTCACTGCGATAGCTGAAGTTAGTCCCCTGCGTTACAGCACTAGCCTAGCAGCAGTGAGAGCGGCCACACCGGAGTTACACGGAGCCACTGGGTTAGCAGAATGATTGAATTAGCTGCTGATGAGTTGTTGTAACTGGAGCTGTTTCACCCCCCGTCCCCCTGCATTACTAGCTAGAGCCTCAGCATCACTCAGGCTTCAACCCACCCCACACCCCCCATGGACCAGCTATCTGGAATTTAGGTAAGCTAGACACGTGTGTGTGTGTGGCCAGGAGTCGAGTTTGGGGTGACTCTCAAAGTGTAACTTGAGCTAACTGCTGTGCACACCCATAGGCCATGATCAGACACCTCCGTAACCTTCTCTTGTATCAGCTAAATAGATTGAGCTGCGTCAGTCTCTCCCCGGGCGGCCAGTTTCCCAGAGCTCGAACCATCCTGGTAGCTGTTTTCTGACCCCTTTCCAAGACTGTAATATCCCTTTGAAATGCGGACAGCAGAAATGGACACAGTAGCCAGTAATGGGCTTGCTGGTGCCATATACAATTCATTATTGAACACAATTACTGCACTGAGTCACATATTTCCCACAACCATTTCTGGCACGCGAACAAACCAAAATAATCCTCCAAGTGCCCCCGGCACCCCCCATTCATGCTGACAGTAACTCCCCCCCACCCCAGCCCCGAAGCAGCGTGTGGTACGTACTTGAGAACTTCTCCCAGTTCACAGTGAAGCCGAAGGTCGGCTGGCCCCTCTGTTTCGCATCATGCTGGGCTCCCTTCAGGGGCGACCTGCGGATACAGTTGCTGGTGGCCGTCACCGCTGTGAGGTAGTCGCCGGAGAATTCTCCTGCATCGTTAACTTCATGTATTTCCATCAGCGAGCGCAGCTCATTCCGCCACAGTCCGGACAGGTCACACTGAAAGGGGAGCAGACGTGGTCCCACGCACCGCACTGCATGGTCAGACACTCAGCTGAGACCGTGACCCCGAGAGCCCCAAAGGCAAAAGAGAGACCCTGCAAACTAGGAAATAAAAACCGAAGTGCCTCGCCTGCGCTCTGGTTCCTGAGATCCCAGGGGACCAGCTGGTCATGAGAAGAACCTCTGGCCCAGGTCATTGTGGGCGTGGAGGTTGCGTTCCTAGTGGCCATAATTTCTGATGGAAGATTAGTGAGCTCCTGGCTTTGTCCAGCAAAGATCCTTCCAGGCAGGGTCCCAGCACACCAGAGGGAATGGCCTTGCAGATTCCCCTGCGTCTCGCCATGGTCAGCGTGTGCTTTTACTGAAATCCAAGCATTGCATTCCTCGTGCTCGCTCCCACACCTGCACTGTGGAGCTTCCTGCCCGCAGGTCAGGGATGGGCACTGCTGAGCACAGACCCGAAGAGCCGGAGTCCGACCTTACACAGCATGAAGCAGAGAATGGCCAACGCCAACAGTTCAGCACGTGACTCCGACCCCCCGACCATAGAAATGTGGGGCTGGATGGGACCTGGAGAGGCCATCTGGTCTAGTGCTCTCTGCTGCCGCAGGCAGACGTTGTACCTAGACCATCTCTGAGAGGGGTTTATTTAACCTGCTCTTAAAAACCCCCAGAGACAGGATGGCGCAGCCCCAGTGCTTAACACCCTGATGGCGGGAACTTAGATCTGAGTATCTAACTTAAATCTCCCCTGGTGCAAACTGAGCTGAATCCCTCCTGCCCTCCCAGCTGGGCACTGTCCTCTTCGTGGCAGCCTGTTACAGACTGGACTCGTTATCAAGTCCCCTGCTCGGCTGGTCTCCCCTACACTAAACATGCCCAAGTCAGGCCCCAAAACAGAGAGGTTTAAAAAAGGTGTTGTGGTTTTTGTCCCGTCAAGCCACCGGCCCCAGCACCTGCCAGGCCACCACCCGCTGACATTTCGCCAGATCGAGGGAGCAAAGGGATTCTGGCCCCTGCTGCAGAAACTATCCCTGGAACAACCCTCTTGGCCCCTCGGCCTGCCCGATCCTGAGACAGCCCAGAGCCAGCGCCCAGCCCCCGCGGCCCCTCACCCTGCCCAGTCTGCCCCATACCTTTCTCTCTGAAGAGGTGCCAACAGTCACCAGAGCCAGGGCGAGGAGCAGGGAGAAGCCGATTTTCCCCATCGTCACTTGGAGTAGAAGCCACCTGCAGAAGCCAATTGAGTCTCCCCAGCACTTAGTCTGGGGCCACCAGTCAGGCCCCGTCTTTATATCCCCTCGCAGCAGGCAGGGGCTGCAACCTGAGCTGCTCTGGTTCTCTCCTTGCTGGCAGTTCCCAGAAGCGAGCGGGCACTTCGGTTATTTTGTTTATGTCTCACTGACATTCAATCTCCAGCCCCAGCTGCTGGCAGGGCCAGCAGGACAAAATGAAAAGAAGGGATGTGTGACCTGGGCAGTGATTGAGGAGTGTAGTCAACGTGACCCCCTATAGATAGATCCCAGCACACTGGAGAGGCGGAGCGAGAGCACCCTGTGAAGGTGCCTTAGCCAGGGCAGCAGCAGGTGGGAGAGGTAAGTTGAAGTGCTGCTCATTGAGCCTTGAGGTGCTGACAGGCCAGAGGCCTCCCCGGGTTTGCTGGCATCTCCCGGTTGGAATAACTCCGACAGCGGTTCCTGGGATAGAAGGTTTCTGTCACCAGCCCCACACAGTGTCAAACGCATCTGAACATGCGTCTCTTTCCAGTGGCAGTCCAAAAAGTGAGGTCCCCTTGGTGCTTTCTGCTGGGAGCCCAAATCCTGAGAGTGCTCCTGTAACCCAACGTGCCTAGGTCAGTCCACACTGGCACTGCCAAAGCCAGGGCAGGCTGCAAAAGCAGAGCTGATTCTCCCCAAACTGGTGCGTAACACTGAAGTTCGACTCACCAACCAGTCACACACAGTGCTCCTGATCCCCACCACACTCGTTGTCAAGAAGCCAAAAACAGAAACCACCCAGCCCCCTTTATTGCATTCCAGCCTCTGGCTCCCAATCAGCACCTAGGTCCAGTACAGTGAGAAGTTATTTAAAACTCTACTCACTATACAAAATGTTCTTGTAATCCCCAAATCGCCAGCCACATTCCCAGATCAATACTAGTTTGGATCTTACCCAAAATACCACTCTGCCAGCCAATCCTTTAGTATCGAAAACTAAAGGTTTATTAGAAAAGAAAAGAAAAGAATGAGGAGAGAATTGTTAAATGGTCAAAGCAGTCAGATACATACATGTGACTTCAGAGTCCATACATCAGGTTCTTAGCAGCATGGGTGAGTTTGCTGGCTTGTAGAGTCCCTCTGGAGAACATCCACAGCTTGGACGGGCCATTCAGTCCTTTGTTCAAAGCTTCAGTGGGTAGAGAAGTTGCTCCAGAGGTGGGAACCAGGATTGAAGACAAAAAGGAGAAGCTGCAGCTGCCTTTTTGTATCCTTTGCCACATGGCTCGTACATCCTTGGTCCCAGACACAAGCTCCCAGCACATGGGCATGGAAAAGCTCCTGGAGTCCCCTGTCCATAAGCATGTCCCTACATGTCCGCTGACTCATCGGCATAGGCCCTGGCGTCTCTCAATGGGATTGCTGTACAGCTGATTGCCCTTGATGGGTCGTCAAGCAGGCTGGGTAGTGCTGCTGTCAGTCTGCCTGGGGGGGCCGCCTAGAAACACAGCACAGGTTGGGGATGCAGGTATATCACACATAGTTATAACTACGGCTAAGATTTTGTCACGGATATTTTTAATAAAAGTCACGGACAGGTCACAGGCAATAATGAAAAATTAAGAAAAGCCCTGTTCCTGACTTTAACTAAAAATACCCCTGACAAAACGGGGAGCCCAGCTGTGGGGTCCCCACACCCCCTGCAGAGGTTGGGCTGCTGTGTGGGCTGCTCCGAGTTCTCGGGGCCCCCAGGGCCTAGGAGGGCTTGGAGCTGCAGGGTCCCCCAGCTTGGAGCTCTGGAGTATCTCCGCCACCCACGGTGGCCAGGAGCCCTGGGGGGGCCCCTCTGCCCGCAGCGGCTTGGGGCTCTGCGGAACCCCACCGCCTGTGTTGGCCAGGAGCTGCGGGGAGCCCCTGCTGCCTGCATCAGCCAGGAGCTGTGGGGAGCCCCTGCTGCCTGCGGCAGCCAGGAGCTGCAGCCCCACGGCCTGTGGCAGCTGGGAACCTCAGGGGGCCCCCGGTACAGTGCTGGGTTTAACATAAACTACTAAAAAACTGAAGGGGAAGTTAAAAAAAAAGATTTGACAAGGAAAGGAAACTGTTTCTGTGCTTCTTTCATTGAAATGCAGATGGTTAAAAGCAGCATTTTGATTCTGCCTAGTAAAGTTTCCGAGCTGTAGTAAGTCGCTGTACAGTTGTAAACTTTTGAAAGAACCAGAGCGGTTTGTCCCGAGTTACGAACATTTCAGAGTTACGAACAACCTCCACCCCCGAGGGGTCGTAACGCTGAGGCTCTGCTGTATTTTACTCGCTGTTAGCAACTTACTTAGAACTCCAGATACATAGCAGATCAGCCTCTCTCTGGCTTCCGGTTGCCTTTTCTTTTTAGCTGAAATCTCTCTGATGGGCAGGGTCCTGTGCCTGCTGTTCCACCGTTTGCCAGGGGAGGGCGCTGCCAGGAGCGCCACTGGAATCGTCGTCGTTTCTCAGCGACTTCCTCCTGTGCGTTGGCTGAGCCATGGGCCTGGCACCCCGCAGCGCCAGGATTCCCCGTACCCTTTGAGCAGGGCGTTTCGGCCGGTTCCCCCCAGCACACCAGTGGCCCGGCCGCGCCCTGTAGCCCTTCTGCCAAGTGTTGCTGGCAGCTCCGAGGGCCGGGTTCCGTTTGCTAGGCTTCCTTTTAAAGACTTAAAGAACAGCATCTCGAACCCCGCCAAGAAGCTACCCGCACCACGTGGCTGCCCTTGGCAGGCCATGCGTCCCCACCCGCAAGCCCCGAGTCCCAGGGCTTAAAGCAAAGAGAACTTTCTCGGGGACAGACGTGTGTGTCGGGGGGGAGGGACCCAGAGAATAAACCTGGGAAAACCAGCTAATAATACAGTAACACGCTTAGGTAGGACCCTGCCCAGCCCCCCCACTCACCCAGGGTGCCTCGGCGACAGCCCCAGCCTCAGACCTCCTCTGCCGGCGGGAAGCGGCAGTCGGGTGCCCAGCATCGCCCTCGGCCAGCGCCAGGCTCGCGGCTGGCTCCGCTGTCTTGGGGCAGGCCAAAGACGCTGGCAGGCCAGTGCTCGCCGGGGCTCTGCCTCTGACCCCGCTGAGGGGATTTCAGCTTCGACTGCTCCAGAGACCAGCACTGGAATCCCTCTGCTAGGCAGCGGCTCTCCGCCGCTTCAGCCCCGCTACCTCGCCACCACCACATCAAAGGCACCTCAGCTCTGCCCAAGGCCCTTCGGGGGTTACCGGGACAGGCCCGGCTCTAAAACGCGACGGTTTGTTTTTACCGATTTTCACCCGGATTTCTGGACCACTCAGTTATCTGAAAATACCGATTGTACTAAGGAAGTCCAGCGCCTGGCGTAAGGGAGACGTTGAGGTTAATAATCCATTAGTCTGGGTAAAGTCGAGGCTGCCTCTCAAAGTGTGGCAATGTGGGAAACGACACTGTGACGAAGTGGGAATGTTCTTAATGTTTTCTCTGAATACTGAGTGGGTGCCTCAGTTTCCCCTAGGTATTTCTTAAGTATCTAGGTCAGGGGTCTCAAACTCAAATGACCACGAGGGCCACATGAGGACTAGTACATTGGCCCGCGGGCCGCATTACTGACACCTCCCCGCATGCCACCCTCGGCCCCGCCCCCACTCACCCCTTTCATGAGGCCCCACCCTTGCCCCGCCTCTTCCCACCCCTTCCCTGGCCCCATTCCAACCCCTTCCCTGAAATCCCCACCCCAACTCCACCCCCCTCCCTGCCCCCAGGGGATGCAGGAGGGGTGCAGGGTGCAGCAGGGGGCTCAGGGCAGGGGGTCGGAGTGTGGGGTGCAGGGTGCGGCAGGGGGCTCAGGGCAGGGGTCGGGGTGCAGGAGGGATGTGGGGTGCAGCAAGGGGCTCAGGGCAAGGGGTCGGGGTGCAGGAGGGATGTGGGGTGCAGCAAGGGGCTCAGGGCAAGGGGTCGGGATGCAGGAGGGGTGTTGGGTGTGGCAGGGGGCTCAGGGCAGGGGTCGGGGTGCAGGAGGGATGTGAGGTGCAGCAAGGGGCTCAGGGCAGGGGGTCGGGGTGCGGCAGGGGGCTCAGGGCAGGGGTCAGGATGCAGGGTGCGGCAGGGGGCTCAGGGCAGGGGGTCGGGGTGCGGGGTGCGGCAGGGGGCTCAGGGCAGGGGTCGGGGTGCAGGAGGGATGTGGGGTGCAGCAAGGGGCTCAGGGCAGGGGTCGGGGTGCGGGGTGCAGGAGGGATGTGGGGTGCGGCAGGGGGCTCAGGGCAGGGGTTGGAGTGTGGGGTGTGGCAGGGGGCTCAGGGCAGGGGTCGGGGTGCAGGAGGGATGTGGGGTGCGGCAGGGGGCTCAGGGCAGGGGTCGGGGTGTGGGGTGCAGCAAGGGGCTCAGGGCAGGGGTCGGGGTGCAGGGTGTGACAGGGGCTCAGGGCAGGGGTTGGGGTGCGGCAGGGGGCTCAGGGCAGGGGTCGGGGTGCAGGGTGTGACGGGGGCTCAGGGCAGGGGTTGGGGTGCGGCAGGGGGCTCAGGGCAGGGGTTGGGGTGTGGCAGGGGGCTCAGGGCAGGGGTCGAGGTGCGGGGTGTGATGGGGGCTCAGGGCAGGGGTCGGGGTGCAGGGTGTGACGGGGGCTCAGGGCAGGGGTTGGGGTGCGGCAGGGGGCTCAGGGCAGGGGTCGGGGTGCAGGGTGTGACGGGGGCTCAGGGCAGGGGTCGGGGTGCGGGGTGCAGGAGGGATGTGGGGTGCAGCAAGGGGCTCAGGGCAGGGGTCGGGGTGCAGGAGGGATGTGGGGTGTGACGGGGGCTCAGGGCAGGGGTCGGGGTGCAGGGTGTGACGGGGGCTCAGGGCAGGGGTTGGGGTGTGACGGGGGTCAGGGCAGGGGTCGGGGTGCAGGGTGTGGCAGGGGGCTCAGGGCAGGGGTCGGGGTGCAGGGTGTGACGGGGGCTCAGGGCAGGGGGCTCGGCTGCAGGAAGGGTTGGGGGGGCTGGCTCTGGCCTGGTGGGCACCGGGGGCAGGGCAGGCTCCCTGCCTGCCTGCCCTGCCCCCGCATGGCTCTAGGAAGTGG
The DNA here is from genome assembly GCF_965140235.1 of Caretta caretta. Lineage (NCBI taxonomy): Eukaryota > Metazoa > Chordata > Testudines > Cheloniidae > Caretta > Caretta caretta. Next base: position 681,011 of record NC_134210.1, read on the forward strand.
CCGGGACCTGCAGTGTGGGCGGGGGGGTGGGGGGGGCACAGGGGCTCTTGTTTTCAGGCACCACCCCCAGCAGCTCCCATTGGCCAGGAATTGGTAACCGGGGCCAATGGGAGCTGCTGGGGGTGGTGCCTGGAGCAAGAGCAACACAGACCCCTGTGCCCCCCTTTCCGGGTCTGGGGGCAGGCAGGGAGCCTGCCCTGCCCCCGGTGCGCGCCGGGCCGGAGCCGCCCTACGTAGATGCTGGGGGGGCAGGGGGGTCGCAGGGAGCTGGCGGGCCGCAGGAAATAGCCCCTCAGGCTGCTTGTTTGAGACCCCGATCTAGGTGGGGGGATCAGGGGGTGGGATTGTTTCAGAGCAGACGGCCAGCATGATGGTGTCTGCACAGAGAATGGCCGACACCCTATCCCCTGGCCACTGATGGCCAAGGTCTAATAAACCTTCTGTGTTACTGGCTGGCTGAGAGTCCCGTCTGACTGCAGAGTTGGGGGGCAGGACCCTCTGGCTTCCCCAGGACCTCGCCTGGGCGGACTCGCTGTGGGAAGCGCACGGAGGGGCAGAGGAGGCTGAATGCTCCGAGGTCAGACCCAGGAAGGTGGAAGCCGGGTGAGCTGTGTGTCCTGCAGGCAGGCTGCGCCCAGAGAGGAGACTTCCCCAGAGTCCTGCCTGGCTTCGTGGGGAGCAGCTCCAGAGCATCGCCCAGGGACTCTGTGAAAACTGGTGGGAGCGGTGGGATGTACTGCACCCCGTGGACGGCGCTTCCTGCAGTAAGTGACTGGGGAGCAGTAAAACGAAGAGGGAGTAACGAGGACCAGGCGTGCTGAAGGCTCAGAGAGGAGCGGTTTCAGGGGGCGAAGGAGCTACGCTTAACCCCTGGGAGTCTGTGACCAGCGAGAAGGACTTTTGCAGTAACAGGGTTCCCCTGGGGATTGCGGCGAGCAGTCCAAGGGGCGGAGGAGTCTGCAGCTCGACCCTGGCAAAGGGGGTGACCTCGAGAAGGGCTGGCACACTAGGGGTTCTCCCTGGAAACCGTGGGGAGCTGAGAGCACACAGGCCTGTGAGTCCACAACAACTGGGGAAGAGCGGAGTGATGGCCTGTCACCATCTCCTTAAGAAGGACATTGTAACCCTGTGCAGAAAGAGAGGGTTGCGCATTAGAAAGTTCACCAAAGCAGAGTTCATCGTGCAGCTGGAGGAGGATGACCGCTCTAAGGAACAGATTCCTGACCCCAACTGGGGCTATAGCAGGATCTGGGAGCAGCTGGAGTGGGAGCCAGGCATCCCCAAGACTCCTGTCCCCAACCAGACGGGGGTCTTCACGATCGGGTTCCCCGTCAGGCGGTCGGACACAGATGGGATTGGAGCTGAGTCTGAAGGAGTGAGAGGTCTGTGAGAGACAGCGAGAGCCCGAGAAAGAGCTGCAGAAGCAGCAGCAGCATGAACTGGCGGTGGTGGGGCGGAGAGGCCTAGGGGACCTCCCCGGGGTGAGTGGGGATAGACCCCGGGGGGCCAGTTCCGCAGGGAACCTTGAGACTAAATTGCTGCCCTCGGTTAAGGAGGGGGGATGTGGATGCCACCTCACTGCCTTTGAGCAGGCTGGTGATTTGAACCAGGGGGACCCTACGGAAAAGCCCCGGTGTCTAGCTCCCTTGCTGGGTCCCAAGGCCATAGACTCCGCCAGCCAGATGGGTGGGGGAGGGATAGCTCAGTGGTTTGAGCATTGGCCTGCTAAACCCAGGGTTGTGAGTTCAATCCTGGAGGGGGCCATTTAGGGATCTGGGGCAAACATTGGGGACTGGTCCTGCTTTGAGCAGGGGATTGGACTAGATGACCTCCTGAGGTCCCTTCCAATCCTGAGATTCTATGATTCCTGACCCCGGCCTATGTGTCTGTGTGGAGTTTCCTGGGGCCAGGCCCCTCGGACCCCCAGTGGGAGCGGAAGGTGATGGTCAATGGGGAGACATTCCTGGGGTGGCGAGATCCTGGGACAGAGAGAACTGGTGTCAGGCCCCGGGTGGTGCAGCCTCAGAGGCTGAGGGGCTGTATGAGCTGGGTGAGGGTCCCAGGGATGAAGCCCCTCGCCCTGCCTATGGCCCAGATCCCTCTGCAGACACAGGAGGGGTTGGGCTGGCTGGTCGTTGGGGTTCTCCAGGATATCAGCTGTGAGAGCCTGTTGTGGGGTCACTGTGTCTCTTTGGGACAGGATCCAGGCCCTGTTCCTGTAACGGCCAAGGGTTTGAACTTGAATCCAGGGAACCAATCGCTGGAGAGGGAAATGGTCAGTGAAAATGCAGATGACCTCGCTGGCAGCGGGGAGGAGTGGCTAGGCTCAGGATACCTGCCCGACCGTAACCAGACCCCTGGGGCCGGGTGGGACAGAGAGATGCTCCCCGGCCCCCCTGCACACCGGAGAGGGGGCTCACATGGACTGTGATGCAGTGAGGAAAGCAGCGAGCTCGCTGCCTAACCCCACTGGGACAGCAAGGGCAGCGCTGAGCACGGTGGGAGCTGAGACCCCAGCTGAGTGCGGGGACCCACAGGCAGGGCAGGTCGGCTGCCAACCAGGTTCGCCTTGTCCAGAGGCGCTGCTGGGAAGTGATCCCACGGCAGGGAGGGAGCGACCAGGGACAGGGCTCAGCGGGGCTGTGACCCCAGGCCCAGCCCGCAAGAGGGAGCAGGTCCCGCTCCCTCCCCCAGCAGCTGAATTCCAGACCGAGCGGCAGAAGGATCCCTCCTTGGAGGAGCTGAGGGAACTTGCTGGCCACAGGCTGCAAACCCCCATGGGGAAGGCTGCAGGGACAGATTCCCGTGGGAGAAGGGATTCCTGTACCGGGAAGGGGCTCCCCCAGGGGAAGTAGAACTGGGGGATCAGGAGGCCGCTGGGGGTGCCCCAGAGTATCGCCGCAGACACTAGATGAACCGCTGGAGAACATCGTTGGGCAGGAGACTTTTTATTGCTCCCCCCAACCCAATGAAGAGGGGACATGCGAAATCCCGCGGCCCACCCCAGTCTGGGGGAAGGGAATGAAAATCCCTGACCAGAGGGACCAGAGCACTGTGCAGCTGCTTGGAACCCGGGGCGGGATGGGGGGGGAGAGAGAGAGAGAGTGTGTGTGTGTGTGTGTGTACATACACGTACATTCACCTGCTTGAATCTATTTAACTCTCATTTTGTTTTTGTAGTTAATTAATCTTTAGTTAGCTCGTGACAGGACTGGCTACAAGCGTTGTCTGTGATGCAGGATCTAAAGGCATTTGGCCTGGGGTGAGTGACTGGCCTTTGGCACTGGCAGGAACCTGAATAGCGCTATGATTTTTGGGTAAGGGGCCGTCCGTCACAGCGGCAGGCTCTCTGGGGCTGTCTGTGACTCCAGGGTTTGGCTGTTATGGTGCCCGAGGAGTAAATCACACTTGCCCCTTGGCTGTGAAATCTCAGGACAGAACACACCGCGGTTTGGGGTTGGGGCCCATTTGTAACAGTCTGCCCTGAGGCCGGCACCACCTTCGTCAGCCACGGCAGACAGCCTGACCCGGGGGGCGGGGTAGGATTGCAATACACCTTTTGCAGTGACCTCGGCTATTGGCTCTCCTGGGCCAGGGTCCCTGCCGAGTAGGAGCGGTCACTACACAAGTTATATGGGGATGGGGGGGCTCTGGGGGGCTGAGTCCCAGCGGAAGGGGGGAGCTGGGGGATCAGGGGTGACTTTCAACGGAGAGCCTCCTTTCTCTGCCTCCCCCCTACCTGTGCCCAGCTCCTGCTTCCTGCAGGGGCTCTGCTGACCAAGCAGCCCCGCTACCTGGCTCCCAACATCGCCCGGCTCTGGCTCCACCCCAAGGTCCCTGCTGTTCAGCCCCTGCCCGGGGCTGGCTGCAGCATCCCTGGCTTCCTCCATGCTGCCCCACCACCACGCTCCCCTGTCTGATCCCGGCACCCGACGCTCTGCCCAGAGAAAGGGCCACCTGCCCAGGCCCGGCTTCCTCCACCAGGTATTGGCATTGGGGCCCCACTTACCCTGCAGCCAGGGCCCCTGGGCAGGGGCCTACTGCTGGGAGAGGGGAGGTGTCCCCTTGGCCCCATCTCTCCCTGGTCCCAGGTTCACCCTGCTCTGGGTTGTTGCACCAGAGGGTTGGGAGGAAGCTGGGGTACCCCCAGCTGCAGAGCCTGGGGCACACACAGCCCAGGGTCAAGTCACAGTGAAGTTAATTTTTTGCACCAATTAAACACTAAATAAAATTTCCTGAACACTTTAAAGAAGATACAAGCCCAACCAAAGGGCCTTGTGTGTCTGTGTATCCCTTCTGCTAGGCAGAGTCAGCAGCTGCAGGGGCCGAGTTCAGCATGTGGGGGTTTCTCTTACCAATACACCCCCAGTGTGCTGGGCAGAGTCCTGTGCCTCAATTCCCCAGCGTGCGGTGTGAAAGCCTGACGCAGGAACGTGCCAGCAGATGGAGGGACGTGATCGTTCCCCTCTATTCGACACTGGTGAGGCCTCATTTGGAGTACTGTGTCCAGTTTTGGGCCCCAAACTAGAAGAAGGATGTGGAAAAATTGGAAAGAGTCCAGCGGAGGGCAACAAAAATGATTAGGGGTCTGGAACACATGATTTATGAGGAGAGGCTGAGGGAACTGGGATTGTTTAGTCTGCGGAAGAGAAGAATGAGGGGGATTTGATAGCTGCTTTCAACTACCTGAAATGGGGTTCCAAAGAGGATGGATCTAGACTGTTCTCAGTGGTAGCAGATGACAGGACAAGGCGTAATGGTCTCAGGTTGCAGTGGGGGAGGTTTAGGTTGGATATTAGGAAAAACTTTTTCACTAGGAGGGTGGTGAAACACTGGAATGCGTTACCTAGGGAGGTGGTAGAATCTCCTTCCTTAGATATTTTTAAGGTTAGGCTTGACAAAGCCCTGGCTGGGATGATTGAGTTGGGGATTGGTCCTGCTTTGATCAGGGGGTTGGACTAGATGACCTCCTGAGGTCCCTTCCAACCCTGGTATTCTATGATTCCTTTCACACCCCGCTCACAGTGCTGGCCTTGGCTAGTGAAGGCCCGGTTCAGAGGTGCCTTCACGGGGTTCACCTCCTGGCACCCAGCCCTGGTGTCAAGCAATGCCTCTGTTGCAGCAGCCTCACTGCAAGGGCAGGCTCTGCGTTGTCTTTCCCTGCAACGCTGTCCCCACACCATCTCTAAGGCTTAGCCCCTGGACCTGCTTAGCACCAGTGCCTCATTCGTGATGAAAGAAGTGCTACGTTCCAAGAATGTTTTTATATTCACAACCAATGCAGCAAGGCCAGAGGTATAAGTGCCTCAACCCCAAAGTGGCAGGCTCAGCCCTAGCATGAATTAAGCATTACTTACCACTGATACTAGATCTAAGAATCATTAAACAGGACCAGGAACGCTCCCTTGAGACTAGCCAGCCCTATCTTTAAACACTAGAAACAACACCCACCCACTCAAGAACAAACACTCACCCACTTGCATGACTTGGCTTTGGCCTCCCTCCCCACTGCTTAGCAAGTGAGTTACGGCTGAGGGTGACTCCCGCAATCAGTGCATGTAGGGTGCAGTTTGGCTGTCCTTTACTCGTACAATGAGCATAACCACATTTCCTTGCCCCTGCACTCAGCCCTGGAGGGATCTGTAACCCAACCCCAGCCAAAAGGGATCATGGGGCAAAGCAGCTCTGTCTGCCCCACACCGAGGCTGAGTGGGTGTGTCTATGCAAACGCAGTCTGCTCCGGGAGTCTTTTCGCCCAGCTCCCCACTGGATGTCAGGGGATGGTTCACTCACACCCTACTTACAGCTGTTACCTCTACAGCACCCTCACTCTGCATCATTCACTATTTTAGAACTGGCTCAGCCCAGCTCATTAGACAGGTAATAAGGACACTGAGCAGTGTCCTCCCCCTGAGACAGGTACTCCCAGAAGACAGTAGAAGCCCCTCTCCTCTCCTTTCCCTTCCTCTTGTAACCAGGCTCCTTTACCCAGCAGTGCCTGACTGTGATCACGGACTGGGCCGCCCCCTGCCAGGCAGGATGTGAACAGGCTGCCTTGTCCTGCGCCCCCCCGAAATCCTCATGCCTCCCTGCTGGCTCAAGGCTCCTGTCGGTCCCTGGCACTGAGAGGAGCCGGGCGATGGCAGATGAAGTGGGATCCGGGTGCTGGCTGTGCTCTGTCTCGGCCAGGTCAGGTGCAGGTGCGGTTGTGCACATCTGGGCATGGTATGTGTGGGGGCAGCTGCACCCACGGACCCTGGCTAGAGCCACCAGAGCCATGGGCAGGGAGCAAAGGAGCAACCCAGGGGGATGAACCTGCCAAGGGGTGTCCCAGGAAGGGCCCGGCTAACGGGAGAGAATCCGGCACCTCCCGGGGAATCCAGAGAGGGGCAGGTGGGAGTCACGGCTCAGCAACAGCTTCACCCCAAGGGCCAAGAGCGGTAAAAACACCAGAGACTCATTTGCCTCCCGTGCTAGAGCTTTACTGGGAAAGGAACTAAACTGCAGCATGGGGGGGTGGGACAGCGAGTCTGGGGGGGTCACCGGAGAGCGAGGGGGAGTTGGAGACAGAGACGGGTGATTCCGCAGCCCAGCAAACAGCCCTGAGGCCGGGCGAGACGCTCTCGAGAGAGCCCAGGACAATCCCGGACAGGATCACCGGTCACACTTCAGTCCTCACGGATTCGCCCACGTTCTGCACCTTGATCCGAGTGAAAATGTTTGTACCGACCTGTGACGAAGTGGGACTGTTCTTAATGTTTCCTCTGAATAGTGTGGGGGTACCTCAGTTTCCCCCAGGCAGTTCTTAAGTATCTAGGGGGTGGAGTAAGGGTGTATGATCATTGCAGAGCCCTAGAGGGCAGGTGTGTGCAGGAGTCTGGACACCGAGAATGGCCGACACCCTGTTTCCTGGCAACTGATGGCCTGGGCCCTTCCCCCCTGCAAGGTGAGAGCTGAAGGGTTGGAGAACAAAGGAATCAGGTGACCTCCTGGCCCGGGAAAGGAACAAAGCCCAGAGGAGGAGGGGCTGGAGGGAGTTTCAGTTTGGGGCTGGCTGGGACATGGAGTGAAGTGCAGACGTGGTTGTCTGGCTCACTGCCCCCCAAAATGGACCCAGCTGAGGGGTCCCGTTCTCTGCACCTGCAAGCTCTGTTTTAGACCATGTTCCTGTCATCTAATAAACCTTCTGTGTTACTGGCTGGCTGAGAGTCACGTCTGACTGCGAAGTTGGGGTGCAGGACCCTCTGGCTTCCCCAGGAGCCCCGCCTGAGCGGACTCGCTGTGGGAAGCGCACGGAGGGGCAGAGGATGCTGAATGCTCCGAGGTCAGACCCAGGAAGGTGGAAGCTGAGTGAGCTGCGTGTCCTGAAGACAGGCTGCTCACAGAAAGGCGACTGCCCCAGAGTCCTGACTGGCTTCATGGGGAGCAGTTCCAGAGCATCGCCCAGGGACTCCGTGACACGACCCTGCGGGGAAGCACAGAGCCTGGGTCACTGGCCCAGCACGGGCCTGCACTCGGGGCTGCCCCATACACTAGAGGGGAGAAAGAGGCAGGGGCAGAAGGTGCATGAGCCTGAGGAGAGAAGCCCAAAGAGGGACACCCCATCCCCAGGGCACCTAGTCTGGGTGCTGAGCACCGCTGTCTGGGGAACGCCCCTCGTCCAGGCTTCATCTCACGGGGCCCCCAGCAGCTCCATGCAGGGGCTGGCAGACAATTAATATGGGCGTTACCTCAGGGGGGCACCCAGCCGCCCAGCCCAGGGAGGCAGCCTGGCTGTGGGCACCCCGCACTGGCAGGGCCTCAGAGCCACCCAGCAGCACCCGGGGTGGGGGGGGCAGGGGCTCCGCAGGCTGCACATCCCCATGGTGCTCAGCAGGGCCATTGAGGGCAGGGGCCCTTCAGCAGCCACTCGCTCAAATCTCCCCTTGGTGCCCCCGGGAGGTGCCCCCAGCCCCCCCGTAGCCTCCCGCCTGGCTGCTGACACACTGGGTGCCAGCCTGTGCTCTGAGGAGGGCTGGGCACAAACAGGTCACCAGGCAGGAGCTCCCTTGCCGCAGGGAGGGGCACGAAGTAGCACCAGAGGCCTGGGCCCCCTCCCCAGGGGTCAGTCCTGGGGCCGCTGCTACTCAGTGTTTTCATGTAGGACTTGGACAATGGCATGGCGAGGGGGCTTATACAGTGTGGGGGTGACACCAGGCTGGGAGGGGCTGGCAGCACTTGGGGGGCAGGATTAAAATCCAGAGCGACCTTGAGAATTTGAACAATTGGTCTGAGTTCACCTGGATGAAATTCAAAGAAGACAAGTGCAAAGTACTTCAGCCAGGAGCGAAAAATCCTATGCACAGCTACAAAGTGGGGATCATCTAGCTAGGAGGGAGCACTGCTGAAACCAGCTGTGGGGTGTCGTGGATCACAAACTGAACATGAGCCCACAGCGTGATGCAGCTGGGGAAAAGGCTGATCGAATCGAGGGCTGTGTTAACAGGAGCGTTATATGTACGAGAGGGGAGGTGATTGTCCTCTCCTCACGCTGGGGAGGCCTCAGCTGGAGGCCTGGGCCAGGTCTGGGTGCTGCGCTTTAGGAAAGATGTGGAGAAATTGGAGAGGGGCCAGAGGAGAGCAAGAAAAACGATCAAAGGTTTAGAAAATGCAACCTGAGGAAAGGGTAGAAATACTGCACATGGTTATTCTTGAGAACAGAAGAGTGAGGGGGGACCTGACGGCCGTCTGCAGATGCTTAGGACTTCTGGGGCTTTTCTGATGGTCCTGTCACCATCTTCTCTCCTCCTCCCTGCCAGAGTCAGGCTCACAGTGGTCAGTGCAGGAGCGTCTGGGGAAGACGTGCTGCTCCCCACTGCAGGCCATTGCCTGTCTCCTCTGGCCACGGGACTGGTCCCCACCCCATCACCTGAGTCTCCGCCACACAGGCTGTGTCCATCTCCTGGGATGGCGAAGCCAGATGTGACGAAGTGACTCAGCAGGGAGGGGGGAGTGTTGACCTGGGAATGTGCCCTGGGGATGGGAGACCTGAGAGCCTGTCACCTGAGCCAGGAGGGGGAGGGGGAGGTAACACCTCTGCCCGGGAATGTGAACAGAGGCTGCAGCAGGGAACCTGCAGGGTGAGTTTAGTTGGCAGTTTGGAGGCTGGGGAGAGGAACACAGGGAACCCCAGGGCTGGGGTCTAAGCTCCCTGCTCCCCCAGAAGGACGTGATCGAGGGGTCCTGGTTGTACCCACAAGCTCTGTTGTGGACTGTGTTCCTGTTGTCCAATAAACCTTCTGTTTTACTGGCTGGCTGAGAGTCTCAGTGGATCCCAGGAAGAGGGGTGCAGGGCCTGGACTCCCCCACACTCCGCGACAACTGGTGGCAGCGGTGGGATCTACTGCACCCCGTGAACGGCGCTTCCTGCAGTAAGTGACTGGGGAACAGTAAAACGAAGGGGAATTGACGGGGACCAGGCGTGCTGAAGATTCAGAGAGAGACGGTTTCGGGGGGCGGCTAACCCCTGGGAATGTGTGACCAGAGAGAAAGACTTTTGCAGTAACAGGGTCCCCCGGGGGATTGCAGCGAGCGGTCCCAGGGGCGGAGGAGTCTGCAGCTCGACCCTGGCAAAGAGGTGGTGACCTCAAGAAGGACTGGCACACTAAGGGCTTTTCCTGGAAACCGTGGGAAGCTGCCCGGCCTGCGAGTGGCCAGCAGGGAGATGTACGCTAAACGCCTTAAGAGTGACCTGGTGGAGCTGTGCAGGCAGAGGGGGCTGCGCATCGGGAGGTCCACCAAGGAACAACTGATTGCCCAGTTGGAGGAGAGGGATCGCTTGGATGACCCGATCCCTGTCCCTGAGGGGAGCCGCCCGGCAGACGCAGCGTGGGCCCCGGGGCCTGACCGGGCTGGGAGGGGTCAGACTGCTGCCGAGGACATCCCGAGACCCTTCCTACCTATGCCTGGGGGAGGGGTTGGGGGAAGCCCAGCGAATACCGAGGGCACCCTGACCCCAGCACCCAGCAGGGGATCCTCCCGGCGGAGCTCCCCATCCCTGGAGCGGAGGCGGCTGGAATGGGAGAGGGAGATGAAAATGAGGGAGCTGGAGGATCATGAAAAACAACGTCAACATGAGGAGAAACAACGTCAACATGAGCAGGAGGAGAAGGAGAGGGAGCGTCAGGAGAAGGAGAGGGAGCGTCAGGAGAAGGAGAGGGAACGTCAGGAGAAGGAGAAACAAAGACAGCATGAACTGGAGCTGGCCAGGCTGAAGAGCAGTGGGGCCCCGGCTGTGGTGAATGAGGGGGGACCCAAGACTGCAAGGAACTTTGATAAGTGCTTCCTGGCCCAGCGGAAGGAGGGGGAGGACATAGATAGCTTCCTGACGGCCTTTGAGAATGCCTGTGAGCTGCACAGGGTTGACCCTGCAGACAGGCTCCAGTTTCTCACCCCCTTACTGGACCCCAAAGCCGTGGAGGTGTACAGCCGGATGACAGGGCCGGAGGCAGGGGACTATGAACTGTTCAAACAGGCCCTGCTCCGTGAGTTTGGGCTGACCCCCGAGATGTACCGGAGAAGGTTCCGGAGTCAGCGTAAAACGCCTGAGGTCACCTACCTACAACTGGCCAACCGGATGCAGGGATATGCCCGCAAGTGGACAGCTGGGGCCCGAGCTAAAGAGGACCTGCTTGACCTAATTGTACTGGAGCAACTGTATGAACAGTGCCCTTCCGACCTGAGGCTGTGGTTGGTGGACAAAAAGCTCGAGAACCCCCAGCACGCAGGGCAGCTGGCCGACGAGTTTGTGAACAGTCGGTCAGGGGGTAGCCGGGAGGAGTCCCAAAAGAACAGGCCCCCCCCGATGCAGAGAGAGAGTCACCAGGGGGCCTCCCAGCGGGGAAATAGGGAGAACCCCCTCCCAAGGGGAACGCCTGGCGTCGGGCCCCTCCGACCCGCTCGAGGGGACCAACGTGACCTGAGCTGCTATCACTGTGGCCAGAGAGGCCACATACGGTCCCAGTGCCCTGGGCTCAGGGACAAACTGAGCAGACCCAACCTACCCAGGGTTAACTGGGTAGGGACCCAGCTGGACGAGGGGCAGACGACCCAGGAAAGGGGGCCTACCAGTTTACCACCTGCTCAGGAGGGAAGAGTACCCCAGGCCAGCTCCACCAGAGGGCTGGAGGCTCTGGACTCAGGGCGCTCAGTTTACAGGGTGGGCGCGGGGCTGTCCCTCCGGAGAGAGTGCCTTGTTCCCCTGGAGGTGGATGGGAGGAAGGTCAATGGATACTGGGATACGGGCGCGGAGGTGACGCTGGCCCGGCCCGAGGTGGTGGCCCCAGATCGGGTGGTGCCCAACACCTACCTGACCCTGACAGGGGTGGGCGGGACCCCATTTAAGGTGCCCGTGGCAAGGGTACACCTGAAATGGGGGGCCAAGGAGGGCCCCAAGGATGTGGGGGTACACCACCATTTGCCCACTGAAGTTTTGATGGGGGGAGACCTAGAGGACTGGCCAAGCAAGCCCCAGACCGCCCTGGTTGTGACCCGTAGCCAGAGCCGGCGAGGGCCACTGCTCCCTGACCTCGGGGAGGGTACCGCACCGGAGGCGCAGGACCCTACCCTGGTGGGAAGGGAGGGCCGAGGGGCACGGCTCAGAGAGGCTGAGGCCTCAGACCTGGCCACTGAGGGGGAACCGGTCCCCATCCCTTCCCCAGCCGCTGAGTTCCAGGCCGAGTTGAGGAAAGATCCCTCCTTGCGGAAGCTCAGGGACCTGGCCGACCTCGGTGTGGTACGAACCATGAGGAGAGGCTGCCAGGAGAGGTTCCTGTGGGAGAAGGGGTTCCTGTACCGAGAATGGGCTCCCACAAGGGAAGTAGAGTCCTGTGGGATCAGGAGGCAGCTGGTGGTCCCCCAGAAGTATCGCCGCAAGCTACTGTCCCTGGCCCATGACATCCCCCTCGCAGGGCACCAGGGAATCCGGTGCACCCGGCAGAGGTTGCTACAGAACTTTTACTGGCCCGGGGTCTTTACCACGGTCCGGCAGTATTGCCGATCCTGTGACCCCTGTCAGAGGGTGGGGAAGGCCCGGGACAAGGGGAAAGCGGCTTTGAGACCTTTGCCCATCATAGAGGAGCCTTTCCAGAAGGTGGCCATGGACATCGTGGGGCCTCTCAGCAAGACGACCCGGTCGGGGAAGAAATACATTCTGGTGGTGGTAGATTTTGCCACCCGCTACCCCGAGGCAGTGCCCTTAGCTTCCATTGAAGCAGACACCGTGGCCGATGCGCTCCTGACCATTTTCAGCCGAGTGGGGTTCCCCAAGGAAGTCTTGACAGACCAAGGCTCCAACTTCATGTCGGCCCTGCTCCGGTGCTTGTGGGAGAAATGTGGGGTCCGGCACGACTGGGCCTCAGCTTATCACCCCCAGTCCAACGGGCTGGTGGAGAGGTTTAACGGGACGCTAAAGATGATGCTGAAAACCTTTATGAACCAGCACCCGCAGGATTGGGACAAGTACTTACCTCACCTGCTGTTCGCGTACAGGGAGGTGCCCCAGGAGTCTACCGGATTTTCGCCTTTCGAACTGTTATATGGAAGGAGGGTGAGGGGCCCCCTGGACCTGATGAGAGACGAGTGGGAGGGGAAGGCCACTCCCGATGGAGAGTCAGTGGTGGAGTATGTCCTGATCTTCCGAGAGAGACTGGCTGAACTCATGGGCCTGGCCAGGGAGAATCTGGCCAGAGCCCAGAAGAAGCAGAAGGTCTGGTATGACCGCACGGCAAGGGCCCGTGCCTACGCCACCGGGGATCCGGTGATGGTTCTCATCCCTGTGAGAAAGAACAAACTACAGGCCGCCTGGGAGGGCCCTTTCAAGGTCGTCAAGCAGCTCAATGAGGTAAACTATGTGGTGGAGCTGTCGAACCGGGCGCACCACCGCCGGGTGTACCATGTGAATATGATGAAGCCATATTATGCCAGGGGGAATGTGGTGTTGGCCGTGTGTGGACAGTGGGAAGAGCAGGGAGATGACCCTTTAGTAGATCTATTCCCTGGGACCAGAGCTGGTTCCCCCCTGGAAACAATCCCCCTCTCGGATCAGCTAACCCCTGCCCAGCAAGCTGAGGTCAGGGGGGTGCTGCATCCGTACCGACAGCTGTTTTCCAACCAGCCTGGACGCACTAATCTGACTGTCCACCGGGTGCAGACAGGGTCGCACCCGCCGATAAGATGCTCCCCCTTCCGAGTCACAGGGAAAACTGCTCAGGACCTGGAAAGAGAGGTCCGGGACATGCTGGCTTTGGGGGTGATCCAGCCATCGGCCAGCCCTTGGGCCTCGCCGGTGGTGCTGGTCCCCAAAAAGGACGGGTCGGTCCGGTTCTGCGTGGACTATCGGAAGCTCAATGCCATCACTGTATCTGATGCCTACCCCATGCCCAGGCCGGACGAGCTCCTAGACAAACTGGGAGGAGCTCGGTACCTTACCACCATGGACCTTACAAAGGGCTACTGGCAAGTGCCGCTGGATGCAGATGCCCGACTGAAATCGGCCTTTATCACCCCTCTGGGGCTCTATGAGTTCCTGACCCTGCCTTTCGGCCTCAAGGGAGCGCCGGCCACCTTCCAACGCCTGGTGGACCAGCTCCTGAGGGGGATGGAGAGTTTTGCCGTGGCGTATATTGATGACATCTGTGTCTTTAGCCAGACCTGGGAGGACCACGTGTCCCAGGTTAGACAAGTGCTGGACCGACTCCAGGGGGCTGGGCTGACTGTAAAAGCGGAGAAGTGCAAGGTGGGGATGGCGGAAGTGTCTTACCTGGGCCATCGGGTGGGGAGCGGCCGCCTAAAGCCGGAACCAGCCAAGGTGGAGGTGATCAGAGACTGGCCCGCTCCCCACACCAAAAAGCAGGTCCAAGCCTTTATTGGGATGGCAGGATACTACCGAAGATTTGTGCCCCACTTTAGCGCCATAGCCACCCCCATCACTGAGCTATGCAAGAAGGGGAAGCCAGACAAGGTGGTCTGGACCGAGCAGTGCCAGGTGGCTTTCCGGGCGCTGAAGGAGGCTCTGGTCAGTGGCCCAGTTCTGGCGAACCCGGACTTTGACAAGGCCTTTGTGGTGTTCACCGACGCCTCCGACACGGGACTGGGGGCGGTGTTAATGCAGGAGGATGAAAAGGGGGAGAGACACCCCATCGTGTACCTGAGCAAGAAGTTGCTACCCCGGGAGCAACACTACGCGGCCATCGAGAAGGAGTGCCTGGCCATGGTGTGGGCCCTCAAGAAACTAGAGCCCTATCTCTTCGGGCGGCACTTCACCGTGTACACCGACCACTCTCCCCTGACCTGGCTGCACCAGATGAAAGGAGCCAACGCCAAGCTCCTGAGATGGAGCCTGCTCCTGCAGGATTACGACATGGACGTGGTCCACGTGAAGGGAAGTGCCAACCTGATAGCGGATGCGCTGTCCCGGAGAGGGGGCCCCGAACTTCCCCAGGTCACTGGTCACAGTGACCCCGCTCAGTTCAGTCTCGAAGGGGGGAGAGATGTGACGAAGTGACTCAGCAGGGAGGGGGGAGTGTTGACCTGGGAATGTGCCCTGGGGATGGGAGACCTGAGAGCCTGTCACCTGAGCCAGGAGGGGGAGGGGGAGGTAACACCTCTGCCCGGGAATGTGAACAGAGGCTGCAGCAGGGAACCTGCAGGGTGAGTTTAGTTGGCAGTTTGGAGGCTGGGGAGAGGAACACAGGGAACCCCAGGGCTGGGGTCTAAGCTCCCTGCTCCCCCAGAAGGACGTGATCGAGGGGTCCTGGTTGTACCCACAAGCTCTGTTGTGGACTGTGTTCCTGTTGTCCAATAAACCTTCTGTTTTACTGGCTGGCTGAGAGTCTCAGTGGATCCCAGGAAGAGGGGTGCAGGGCCTGGACTCCCCCACACTCCGCGACACCAGACCACTGGAGATGATTCTCTTCCCTGGGGAATGAGGATTTTCAGTCACTCACATGGTTGCATTCCAGTTATCATCCATGGATTTGGCCTTGTCTCGCAGCAGCCACATGGTTTGCAGAGTTTCCTTCCCATGATCATCCGTGAAGCACTGGCCCACGAAGACGGTCGTCGAGTCTGCCCGGGAATTGAACAGGAGTTAGAGCGAACGTCAGTGACACTCGGCCTGAGACCCCCGGTGTCCCCGGACAGTGCCCATGAGTGTAATGAGGGAGAGGGAGTGCTCTGAGTGCTAGTGGTGTGATCATCTCACTCGCCTAAAACAGCCACTCTCGGATCCTCTGCCCTCTCCCGCACCTCTCACCCACAAGCACATCCCAGGCTCCACGCCCAGCCTGGGAGGTGGGTCCGGACAGTGATCTCATTGTACGGAAGGGAAGTGACAGGCCAAGGCCCCAGTGAGTCACTGGCAGTGCCCAGGATGGACCCCAGAACTCCCTCCCCCTCCCTCTGTCTCTCGCTGTCCCCACCCTGACTCACTCGCTCCTTATCACCAGGCGGAGCAGGGGGTTGGGGTGCGGGAGGGAGTGAGAGCTCCGGCTGGGGATGAGGGGTTTGGGGTGCAGGAGGGTGCTCCAGGCTGGGATCGAGGGGTCCGGAGGGTGGGAGGGGGATCAGGGCTGGGGCAGAGGCATGGGCAGGCAGCTCTGTGCACTGCCCCGTCCACAGGCGATGCCTCTGTAGCTCCCATTGGTCGCAGATCTCGGCCAATGGGAGCTGCGGGGGCAGTGCTTGGGGCGGGGGCAGTGTGTGGAGCCCCCTGGCTGCCCCTATGCATAGGAGCCAGAAGGGGAACATGCCGGCTGCTTCCTGGGAGCCATGCGGCGCAGAGGCTAGCAGAGAGTGGTGCTGACAGGGGCTGTCAGGATCCCTTTTTGACCAGGTGTTCGTGTCGAAAACCGGACACCTGGTCACCCTAAGGAGAATGAAAAGGGATACTGACGAGCTGCCCCATTCTCTGAGCACTGAATGAAACACTGGGCTGTGCCTGCTTCATGCAGATGGGCCTAGGAGGCATGTGCATGGGGCAGAGCAGCAGGAGCGGGGAGGGAAGCTGCTGGCTGAACAGGACAAGGAGCCTGTGCCTGGCGGAGGACCATGTAAAGCCTCCAGGAAAGTTAGAGTTTGGCAGAAATGCAGCAGAAAAATGGCGAAAGTGGGAGCAAGGATCTGAGTGCGCAGTGTTGTGAGTGGTGCAGACAGTGCTGAACCAGCCATTGCGGGCCCTAAGCGGGAATATTCCCCCCCACAACACATAGTAATAATTAAAGGGGGCCCCCTTGAGCTGCTCGGGGCCCTAAGCAATTGCTCAGTCTGCTTATGCCTGGCACCGGCTCTGGGTGCAGACACAATAGATGGATGGCGGCAGACAGAGTTATTTCTTCCTGGACAGGTGAAGGAGCACGAGGGGAGGTTTCAAGTTGATGATGATGCAGATGGAGAAAACATAGAGGTCTCAAAGAGTGAGTCTGAGGCATTCTGTGCACCGCAAAGCAACTTCATGTGTGAGAAGCACAATTTTTCACCAGAAGTCAGACCGATGGGGATCAATATGTGACTGATTTAAACCTGGCAGCACAATCATGGGACTACTGAGAACCGAGCGAATTGCTCAGTGAGACCGCCTTGTGCGTGTGTTGTGTCAAACGCGGTGCGAGCGAGGCTGTCCAAACCCTTGAACATGCTGCGGACGTATAATATCGTGCAGATGAAATGATTAAAAACAACTGGGAGGGCTGGGTGAGCCAGACAGACAAGTGCCCCCATCGCACTGAGTCTGCCTTTGGCAAGCGCCTAGGCTGGAAGCCGTCCTGCTGCTAACAAAAACCTGGGATCCAGTGAAAAAAGAGCAGCCAGGGGCAATGAAGGGTTGTTCTAAATGTGGCCGTGACCATGCCATAGGAACCATCCTGCATATGGGCAAGAATGCCGAGGATGTGGCAAATGCAACCGCTTTGCCAAAACGTGCCCCTCCAGAACAGAAGTGTCCCAGGGCAAACAGCTGGTTCCCCACCCAGAGAGGAGGTGAAACGATGGCAGGGACTTTGGCACAGGAACCAAAGTTACTGAGTGTTGTGGGGGGCGGGGAGGATCACTACGTTGTGATGAGCCTTGTCAGCCACAGCAGGTTGCTGGCCATTGGGTGCATGAGATGGGGAGGCAGTGCCAGGCCAAAGGGGTGGCCTGCGACAGGCAGGGTCACGAATGGGAGGAGGAGGAGGAGGCTGCGGAAGATGGCCTGGGGTGGGCCGGGTGGGGGGCGCCAGGCACTGCCCCAGGTGGAGCTGGGGGGATTTCAGCCTATCCATTGAGCACCGAGTTCCTCTCCCTGCGACCCCCCGCAGGGTCCTGGTCCCCGAACAGGGCTGGCCCACAACATTTTGGTACCTGAGGTGGGGAGCTCAAATGAGGCCCCCATACCCCCTCGCATGGGCCAAAACTTTGAAAGGTCTCAATTCTGCCTTCTTCCTGTTTTACTCCTCTCAGGGTGCTGCTCTGCTACTGTGACAGGAGGGTTTTATTTTTAAAATAACCGTAGGTATGACTTTGCTCTGTCCAGTTGTTCCATTGCTCCAGATATATCAAGGTCAACACCTTGGAGTGTCTTGCTTACAACATTTATTTCAAACAGTATGTCATGCCACAACACTAAGCCACACAGAAATTTGAAGTTAGGTATGTTTCTGGTGATTCCATTTCCCTCTGCCACTGTTCTCCCACGAACAGTTCCTGTCACAGCATTATCCTCCATAATGGCAACTATGGCATCATCTATCTTCCCAATTTGGTGTTTGAGAGGCTTTATCGCCTCCACTCGACTTTCCCATTGTTTGGCACTCAGTGGTTTCAGTGTCAGAGAGGAAGTTCCCAGATGTTGCTTCAAAATTTGCCATCGATGAGTTGATGCAGAGAAAGATCCATCGATGCTTTGAATTACATTAAAAAATTCAGCAGCCTCACTAGAAGTTGCTGATGCTGCATCACTGACCATCATTGTCTTTGGGGACATGAAGTTTTTCACTTGCTGTGGCCCGTGCAGTACAAGGAAGTCCTTCAGGCTACCGCTCAGGGAGGTCCACAGTCCTGGATCCTCTAGACTTAAGGAACTAAACTCAGCAGCAGCCGTTTCTTGCGTCTCCACCACACTCTTCTCTGATCTACACTTTTCTTCAGGAATGTGCATGGCTACATCCATTTGAGATGGAGATACGGATGCTGCAGTAGCTGCCAGGTCACCTGCACTCTGACTGACTGGAAGATCAGGCCTCTCCTCACCACTCACATCCTCCCTGGGGCCGGAAGGCTCATCGTGAACATTTGTGTCTACGTATCTCAGGAGAGCTCCTTCCCGCTTAGATAGAAAAGCTTCCTTTGCTTGCTTTCTTTTTCTGAATGCTGCCCCAGAGGGGCGTTTTCTTCTTTCACTCATGGCTGCTGTTCTGGGCCAGCTACAGTGGCTCTCAACACTCAGTTGAAGGGGACAAATAAGCAGGCTGGTAGCAGGGCCTGAGTGAGGGAAGATGTCAGCGTCTTAAGGGCCTAACTGGCTCCTACTCCTTCAGTTGACGGCCTGTTCTCCTCAAGTGGGTTCAGGGACGCCGGAGGACACAGGAAGCTCCCCGAGAAGCTGGGGTTAATCAGTCCAGGCTCCTGGGGTGCTAGAGAGGTACATAAGAGGCTCCTCCTCCTCTATCTGCCTGCAGCTCCTGCTGCTTTCTGTGATTCCCTCTCACCTTTCTCCTGCCTGCCTCTTATGTCTCTTGTGCCCTCCTTCCTCCAGCCCAGCACTCCCCCCTCTCTGGGCATCTCGAGCAGAGAGAATCCGCAGCAGACACAATTTTCTACACTCTGGGTCCTAGTGGTGCCCCCCACAGTCTGGCGCCTCAGTTCGCCTCATGGTAAGGCCAGCCCTGTCCCCAAAGCCACTGGACCACGTACCTGAGAAGCTCCATTTGACGGTGAACCCGAAGGTTGGCTGCTCCAGGTTGTCGACATGCTGGGATCCGTTCAGGGGCGACACGAGGATCGGCTTTTCTGTGTCTGACACCGCTGTGCAGTACAACCCAGAGAACTGCCCGGCCCCGTTCACGGCAGAGATGGTCATGTTAGAGCCCAGGTCGTTCTGCCAGTCTCCAGTCAGGATGCACTGAAAGAGGGGGGTGCAGTCAGCGGGAGGGGGATGGTGGAGTCAGGAGGGTCAGACCCCAGCTGAGGCTGTGACCCCAAGAGCCCTAAACGCAGGACACAGACCCCACAAAGCAGAGGACGACCAGTGACCAAGGGGGTCTGTGCTCTGACTCCTGGCCATTGAGGGGAACCCCCTGCCCAATAAAAATAAAACCCTCCTGTTACGGAGTCCCTGGGCGATGCTCTGGAACTGCTCCCTACGAAGCCGGTCAGGACTCTGGGGCAGTCGCCTTTCTGTGAGCAGCCTGTCTTCAGGACACGCAGCTCACACAGCTTCCACCTTCCTGGGTCTGACCTCGGAGCATTCAGCATCCTCTGCCCCTCCGTGCGCTTCCCACAGCGAGTCCGCTCAGGCGGGGCTCCTGGGGAAGCCAGAGGGTCCTGCCCCCCAACTTCGCAGTCAGACGTGACTCTCAGCCAGCCAGTAAAACAGAAGGTTTATTAGACGACAGGAACATGGTCTAACACAGAGCTTGTAGGTGCAGAGAACGGGACCCCTCAGCTGGGTCCATTTTGGGGGGCAGTGAGCCAGACAACCACGTCTGCACTTCACTCCATGTCCCAGCCAGCCCCCAACTGAAACTCCCTCCAGCCCCTCCTCCTCTGGGCTTCGTCCCTTTCCTGGGCCAGGAGGGCACCGGATTCCTTTGTTCTCCAACCCTTCAGCTCTCACCTTGCAGGGGGGAAGGGCCCAGGCCATCAGTTGCCAGGAAACAGGGTGTCGGCCATTCTCTGTGTCCAGACTCCTGCACACATCTGCCCTCTAGGGCTCTGCAATGATCACACACCCTTACCCCACCACCTACATACTTAAGAACTGCCTAGGGGAAACTGAGGCACCACCACACTATTCAGAGGAAACATTAAGAACAGTCCCACTTCGTCACATCTCTCCGCCCTTCGAGATCGAACTGAGCGGGGTCACTTTAGCCGGTGACCTGGGGAAGTTCGAAGCCACCAACGTTCCCATGGATGCCCCAGCATCTCTCCCATTCCTTGGTAGGAGTTACACCAGGCCCTTCCAGTTTCACGCCCTCCCTTAGGTTGGGGGTGGTCGATAGCACTCGCAGGCCGCATGTGGGAAGGTTTATTCGGCCCATGCCCTTTGGCCGCCCCAAAACCCCAGGGGGTCAAACTGGGATTGGGTCTTCTCCCCAACAAGCTGGCCAAACACAGCCACTTGGTTATGGGACTGTTTAACTTTCTTAACAGCTTTCACTTCATCTGAGACCTTCTCAAAGCTCTCCACACTGGGTCTTTCAACAGGACAGTCAGTGGATCCATTCACAACAGAAAATTTCTGGCTGTTAGGAACTGAAACTTTCTTGATTAAATCACTTTCACACCCTTCAGTTGCAGTAAACTGCTTGCAAAGACTCCATGAGGATTCCTTTCCCGAGAGCTTTTCTATGCAACAATTCACCGCTCCCAGAAATTCTGCCCTTACCCTCTTCACCTAGGGCTTGCTCTAGAGGAACACTGTCCTGAGCAACAACAGACTCTTTCTGGGTCTCCCTTACATCCAGAATCACCTCTGGTCCATCCGGCGGATTCCTACACAATCCCCTTTCAGGCAAACTTACAGACTTCCTAGATAAAAGGTCAGAAGCATTCTCCTTCCCTTTGCCACACACAAGTTCAGGAATCTTTTCCTTCTTGCTACGGGTTTCCACACCCTCAGTAGGTAACACAATCACACACCTTCCCGCTCTCCTTGTGCCCTGGCTAGGATCTCACCCTGATTAGACAGAGTTGCTCCACCCTTTCCAACAACACACTAGCAACAGGCAAAATACAAGCACCAGAATTGTCCGGTCTCTGGGATTTTACATAGACACTAACTGGATGCGACCTAGTTACAGGGCCATTCTCCCGAGCAGACACAAACTTAGGACCCTTCCCTTCCTGGGCTTTAGCTGAATCCAGAACAAACTCTGAGACAACTGCACGACCCTCAACCATCACTGGCTGAAAGGCCCCTTCTGTCTGCTCCATAGACAAAGAAGAGCCGGACACACTTTCTCCTTTCCCAGACACACAGCTTGGGACCTCTCTCCCTTTGTCCCAGCACACAAGGCTGGTCACAGACAACTGCTTGAAGATCAGGGTAGCTCCCTCCATAGGCAAGTCAATACCCCTGACAGACACAGGCACGTTTCCTTCACTGTCCCAATTCTCCACCCGGCTAACAGGTAAGGTCCAGGGACACTCATCTCCCACTCTCCTCGCCTTCCCACCCTGCTGACTAGACACAGCCATCAGATCACAAGGCTGCCTAGGCTCATCCAAACTTTCCTTACCAAGCACCTTGCCACTCCCCACAGATCCCCTGCCCTGCCTGTGTCTCCCCCCACTCAGCTGGGGTCTCAGCTCCCATTGTGCTCAGCGCTGCCCTTGCTGTCCCAGTGGAGTAGGCAGCGAGCTCTCTGCTTTCCTCACTGCATCAGAGCCAGCATGAGCCCCCTCTCTGGTGTGCAAGGGGGCAGGGAGCACCTCTCTGTCCCACCCAGCCCCAGGGGTCTGGTTGCAAGCAGGTGGGTAGCCTGAGCCTAGCCGCTCCTCCCTGCTGCCAGCCAGGTCATCTGCATTTTCACTGACCATTTCCCTCTCTGCCGATTGGTTCCCTGCATTCAAATTCAAACCCTTGGCCGTTACAGGAGCAAGGCCTGGATCCTGTCCCAAAGAGACACAGTCACCCCACAACAGGGTCTCGCAGCCGGTGTCCTGGAGAACCCTAACGACCAGCCAGCCCCACCCCTCCTGGATCTGCACAGGGATCTGGGCCATAGGCAGGGCGAGGGGCTTCGTCCCTGGGACCCTCACCCAGCTCACACAGCCCCTCAGCATCTGAGGCTGCACCACCCAGGGCCTGACACCAGTTCTCTCTGTCCCAGGATCTCGCCACCCCAGGAATGTCTCCCCATTGACCATCACCTTCCGCTCCCACTGGGGGTCCGAGGGGCCTGGCCCCAGGAAACTCCACACAGACATATAGGCTGGGGTCAGGAGTGGGAGCCTGTCCACATCCCCAACCATCTGGCTGATGGAGTCTGTGGCCTTGGGACCCAGCAAGGGAGCTAGACACCGGGGCTTTTCCGCAGGGTCCCCTTGGTTCAAATCGCCAGCCTGCTCAAAGGCAGTGAGGTGGGCATCTACACCCCCCCGCTCCTTAACCAGGGGCAGGAATTTACTCTCGAGGTTCCCGGCGGAACTGGCCCCCCGGGGTCTAACCCCACTCACCCCGGGGAGGTCCCCTAGGCCTCTCCGCCCCACCACCGCCAGTTCATGTTGCTGCTGCTTCTGCAGCTCTTTCTCGGGCTCTCGCTGTCTCCCACAGTCCTCTTGCTCTCTCGGACTCAGCTCCAATCCCGTCCATCTCCAATCCCCTGATGGGGAACCCGATCGTGAAGACCCTCGTCTGGTCGGGGACAGGAGTCTTGGCGATGCCTGGCTCCCGCTTCAGCTGCTCCCAGATCCTGCTATAGCCCCAGTTGGGGTCAGGAATCTGTTCCTTAGAGCGGTCATCCTCCTCCAGCTGCACGATGAACTGTGCTTTGGTGAACTTTCCAATGCTCAACCCTCTCTTTCTGCACAGGGTTACAATGTCCTTCTTAAGGAGACGGTGACATGCCGTCACTCCACTCTTCCCAAATTGTTGTGGACTCACAGGCCTGTGTGCTGTCAGCTCCCCACAGTTTCCAGGGAGAACCCCTAGTATGCCAGCCCTTCTCGAGGTCACCACCTCTTTGCCAGGGTCGAGCTGCAGACTCCTCCGCCCCTGGGACCGCTTGCTGCAATCCCCAGGGGAACCTGTTACTGCAAAAGTCCTTCTCTCTGGTCACACACTCCCAGGGGTTAACCGCCCCCTGAAACCGTCTCTCTCTGAATCTTCAGCACGCCTGGTCCCCGTCAATCCCCTTTCGTTTTACTGTTCCCCAGTCACTTACTGCAGGAAGCGCCGTCCACGGGGTGCAGTACATCCCACCGCTACCACCAATTGTCACGGGGTCCCCGGGCGATGCTCTGGAACTGCTCCCCATGAAGCCAGGCAGGACTCTGGGGCAGTCGCCTTTCTGTGAGCAGCCTGTCTGCAGGACACACAGCTCACCCGGCTTCCACCTTCCTGGGTCTGACCTCGGAGCATTCAGCATCCTCTGCCCCTCCGTGCGCTTCCCCCAGCGAGTCCGCTCAGGCGGGGTCCTGGGGCAGCCAGAGGGTCCTGCCCCCCAACTCCGCAGTCAGACGGGACTCTCAGCCAGCCAGTAAAACAGAAGGTTTATTAGACGACAGGAACATGGTCTGACAGAGCTTGTAGGTGCAGAGAACGGGACCCCTCAGCTGGGTCCATTTTGGGGGGCAGTGAGCCAGACAACCACGTCTGCCCTTCACTCCATGTCCCAGCCAACCCCAAACTGAAACTCCCTCCAGCCCCTCCTCCTCTGGGCTTTGTCCCTTTCCCGGGCCAGGAGGTCACCAGATTCCTTTGTTCTCCAACCCTTTAGCTCTCACCTTGCAGGGGGGGAAGGGCCAGGCCATCAGTTGCCAGGAAACAGGGTGTCGGCCATTCTCTGTGTCCAGACCCCTGCACACACCTGCCCTCTAGGGCTCTGCATTGATCATACACCCTTATCCCACCACCTAGATACTTAAGAACTGCATAGGGGAAACTGAGGCACCCCCACACTATTCAGAGGAACCATTAAGAACAGTCCCGCTTCGTCACATCTCCCAACCACAGCACCTGGCCTCCCTCTGCCGCTGGGCGGGGGCTCTGCCTTCTCTCTCCGAACCCGGGGGTACGGAGGAGGCGTCCCCCTTCCTCTCTCCACCCCACCGTCCCCTCCCCACACACAACGAGGGGAGCGTCTCTGAGGCAGGGGAGACAGCAGCCGTCCGTCCCCTGGAGCCGCAGGGCCCCGAGGGGCCCGAGAGAGGTGGCAGGTTCCCTGCCACTGGCGCGTCTCCCGGTCCCCCGGAGCAGGTCTGCCCTGGGACTGCTGGGCACGAGGACGGGACGGGTGCAGCGCAGCGTCGTCCGGGACGTGCTGTCTCCGGCCCCGCCCGGGGGTGCTCTGGGTGCCGCCTGGCCTCTCCTACGCCCACGGCACGGGGAGGGATCCGCAGCCGAGCTGCCCCTGCCAAGGCTGCTCAGAAAGCCCAGTCCCCAGAGTGACTCTGGCCTGGGACGTTTCGGACCCGAGAAGGCGAATGCCCAGGCAAAGCAGCAGTGAAATCCGCCCGGTTCCAGCCCCCAGCGGCTCAGGGAGACAGGGACCCGCGAGCTGGGGGCTGAGACCCGGGTGCTCTCGAAGGACAAAAGGGGTTTCCGATTTGAGGGAGCCGCTCAGTTGTGTTTGATCTCTGCTGACGGGGTAACGCGGGGCTTTGAGAAGCTGAGCCTGCGGCTTCCAGCCCGTTGCACTGAGCGTCCTGCTTGGCGGCTCCGGCAGGGAGCGGCTCCAGGCCCCCCGCGGGTTGCTCGAGCTTGGTGAGCTGGAGCCTGGGGCCCTGGCGGGGCTCCCTGGCTTGGCACCGTCACCACCTCAGGGCGTTTCTTGTCCGGTCCCCGAGAAGTCTCCTCACCGGGACACAACCTGCCTGGCTGAGTGGGGCGTGCGGCGCTCAGCCCGCAGGTCGCTGTGCCCGACGGGGCTGCGTTGCCTCCAGAGCGGGATCCCGGCGTGGGGAAAGGCCCCCCGCCTGCCCTCACCTCCACGGGTCATTGCAGCGCCTGACCCATCGCCCATCGCTCCCCTCCGGCTCTCACTGCTCCCTGCCCCGGCCGGAGACCCCCAGAGCCAGCGCCCGGCCCCCTCGGCCCTCGCCCTGCCCCGGCCGGAGACCCCCAGAGCCAGCGCCCGGCCCCCTCGGGCCCTCGCCCCGCCACGCCCCAGAGCCAGCGCCCGGCCCCCTCGGGCCCTCGCCCTGACACGCCCCAGAGCCAATGCCCGGCCCCCTCGGGCCCTCGCCCTGACACGCCCCAGAGCCAGCGCCCGGCCCCCTCGGCCCCTCGCCCTGCCCCGGCCGGAGACACCCCAGAGTCAGCGCTTGACCCCCTCGGGCCCTCGCCCCGCCACGCCCCAGAGCCAGCGCCCGGCCCCCTCGGGCCCTCACCCTGACACGCCCCAGAGCCAATGCCCGGCCCCCTCGGGCCCTCGCCCTGACACGCCCCAGAGCCAGCGCCCGGCCCCCTCGGCCCCTCGCCCTGCCCCGGCCAGAGACACCCCAGAGCCAGCGCCCGGCCCCCTCGGGCCCTCGCCCCGCCACGCCCCAGAGCCAGCGCCCGGCCCGCTTGGGCCCTCGCCCTGACACGCCCCAGAGCCAGTGCCTGGCCCCCTCGGCCCCTCGCCCTGCCCCAGCCGGAGACACCCCAGAGCCAGCGCCTGGCCCCCTCGGCCCCTCACCCTGCCCCGGCCGGAGACACCCCAGAGCCAGCGCTCGGCCCCCTCGGGCCCTCGCCCCGCCACGCCCCAGAGCCAGCGCCCGGCCCCCTCGGGCCCTCGCCCCGCCACACCCCAGAGCCAGCACCCGGCCCCCTCAGCCCCTCGCCCTGCCCTGGCCGGAGGCACCCCAGAGCCAGCGCTCGGCCCCCTCGGGCCCTCGCCCCGCCACGCCCCAGAGCCAGCGCCCGGCCCCCTCGGGCCCTCGCCCCGCCACACCCCAGAGCCAGCGCCCGGCCCGCTCGGGCCCTCGCCCCGCCACGCCACAGAGCCAGCCCCCGGCCCCCTCAGCCCCTCGCCCTGCCCCGGCCGGAGACACCCCAGAGCCAGCGCCCGGCCCCCTCGGCCCCTCGCCCTGCCCCAGCCGGAGACACCCCAGAGCCAGCGCCCGGCCCCCTCGGCCCCTCGCCCTGCCCCGGCCGGAGACACCCCAGAGCCAGCGCCCGGCCCCCTCGGCCCCTCGCCCTGCCCCGGCCGGAGACACCCCAGAGTCAGCGCTCGGCCCCCTCGGGCCCTCGCCCCGCCACGCCCCAGAGTCAGCGCTCAGCCCCCTCGGGCCCTCGGCCTGACACGCCCCAGAGCCAGCGCCCGGCCCCCTCGGCTCCTCGACCTGAAACGCCCCAGAGCCAGCGCCCGGCCCCCTCGGCCCCTCGCCCTGCCCCGGCCGGAGACACCCCAGAGCCAGCGCCCGGCCCCCTCGGCCCCTCGCCCTGACACGCCCCAGAGCCAGCGCCCAGCCTCCTAGGCCCCTCGCCCTGCCCCACCTGAGACGTCCCAGAGCCAGCGCCCAGCCCCCTCGGCCCCTCGCCCTGACACGCCCCAGAGCGATCGCCCTGCCCGCTCGGCCCCTCGCCCCACCACGCCCCCAAGCCATCGCCCGGCCCCCTCGGCCCCTCGCCCTGACACGCCCCAGAGCGATCGCCCGGCCCCCTCGGGCCCTCGACCTCACGCGCCCCAGAGCCAGCGCCCGGCCCCCTCGGGCCCTCGCCCTACCCCACCTGAGACGTCCCAGAGCCATCGCCCGGCCCCCTCGGCCCCTCGACCTCACACGCCCCAGAGCCAGCGCCCGGCCCCCTCGGGCCCTCGCCCTGCCCCACCTGAGACGTCCCAGAGCGATCGCCCGGCCCCCTCGGCCCCTCGACCTCACACGCCCCAGAGCCAGAGCCCGGCCCCCTTGACCCCTCGCCCTGGCACGCCCCAGAGCCAGCGCCCAGCCCCCTCGGCCCCTCGCCCTGCCCCGGCCGGAGACACCCCAGAGCCAGCGCCCGGCCCCCTCGGCCCCTCACCCTGCCCCACCTGAGACGCCCCAGAGCCAGCGCCCGGCCCCCTCGGCCCCTCGCCCTGCCACGCCCCAGAGCCAGCGCCCAGCCCCCTCGGCCCCTCGCCCTGCCATGCCCCAGAGCCAGCGCCCGGCCCCCTCGGCCCCTCGACCTGAAACGCCCCAGAGCCAGTGCCCGGCCCCCTCGGCCCCTCGCCCTGACACGCCCCAGAGCCAGCGCCCAGCCCCCTCGGCCCCTCGCCCTGCCCCACCTGAGACGTCCCAGAGCCAGCGCCCGGCCCCCTCCGCCCCTCGCCCTGCCCCACCTGAGACGTCCCAGAGCCAGCGCCCGGCCCCCTTGGCCCCTCGCCCTGCCCCATACCTTTCTCTCTGAGGAGACCCCGAGGGTCACCAGAGCCAGGGCGAGGAGCAGGGAGAAGGCGACTTTCCCCATCATCTCTGGGAGTGGAAGGCACCTGCAGACACCAGGTGAGTCTCCCTCCAGGGACTCATGCCTGGGGCTCCCAGTCAGGCTCCTATTTATAGCTCCAGCGACCTCACTCGTTGGCAGTGCCAGGTATTGAGCAAGTGCTGGCTTTTGCAAGTTGTTTTTCCTGCAGTGGGACCTGAAGTTCCCAGAAGCGTTTGCCAGTGACCGGCCATGTGACGCCTGCCCTGCTGGGCTGCTGGTGGGAAGCGTTTGGCCGCTCGCTGGATGGGCCCCTGTGTGCCAGGTGGGGCCAGGGGGGCTGATGTGAGCGCAGCACGCAGTGGGCGGTGCTGGCCTGAGGACCCCGGCTGGGCTATACAGAGCGTGGAGCTCTAGGGGCAGGAGGGCCCCAGGGGGGAGCTCCTGGCCTGGGGGCAGCAGGCTCCATGGGGCAGGGGAGGTTCAGTTTGAGGGATGCTCTCACTTGGCACCACACAGAGGTCCCTGGCTCCGGGCACAAGAAACTCTGGGAATCCCGGCAGGTTGGAGAGAGGGTCTCTGTCCTGCAGCTTTGGGCTCCTTTGAACTTTCAGCTCCAAGTCAGACTGGGCCCAAACCCTGTGACCCAAATGCTGGGAGCCCAAGTCTCCCAACCTGAGCCTCCTGCAGCCTGAGCCCCAAACCTGAGCCCCCCCCAGCCTAAGCCCCCCACGCCCCAGTTTCTCTTGTCTCCAGTCCTGCCATGGGCAGCAGGCTGCTCGGAAGGGCCCTTGCCAGGCCCTGGCGGACTTAGAATCATAGAATCATAGAATATCAGGGTTGGAAGATGTGACGAAGTGGGCCTGTTCTTAATGTTTCCTCTGAATAGTGTGGGGGTGCCTCAGTTTCCCCTATGCAGTTCTTAAGTATCTAGGTGGTGGGGTAAGGGTGTATGATCATTGCAGAGCCCTAGAGGGCAGGTGTGTGCAGGGATCTGGACACAGAGAATGGCCGACACCCTGTTTCCTGGCAACTGATGGCCTGGGCCCTTCCCCCCCTGCAAGGTGAGAGCTGAAGGGTTGGAGAACAAAGGAATCAGGTGACCACCTGGCCCGGGAAAGGAACAAAGCCCAGAGGAGGAGGGGCTGGAGGGGTTTTCAGTTTGGGGCTGGCTGGGACATGGAGTGAAGTGCAGACGTGGTTGTCTGGCTCACTGCCCCCCAAAATGGACCCAGCTGAGGGGTCCCGTTCTCTGCGCCTGCAAGCTCTGTTTTAGACCATGTTCCTGTCGTCTAATAAACCTTCTGTTTTACTGGCTGGCTGAGAGTCACGTCTGACTGCGGAGTTGGGGTGCAGGACCCTCTGGCTTCCCCAGGAGCCCCGCCTGAGCGGACTCGCTGTGGGAAGCGCACGGAGGGGCAGAGGATGCTGAATGCTCCGAGGTCAGACCCAGGAAGGTGGAAGCTGTGTGAGCTGTGTGTCCTGCAGACAGGCTGCTCACAGAAAGGCGACTGCCCCAGAGTCCTGACTGGCTTCATGGGGAGCAGTTCCAGAGCATCGCCCAGGGACTCCGTGACAACTGGTGGCAGCGGTGGGATGTACTGCACCCCGTGGATGGTGCTTCCTGCAGTAAGTGACTGGGGAGCAGTAACACGAAGGGGGATTGCCGAGGACCAGGCCTGCTGAAGGCTCAGAGAGGAGCGGTTTCGGGGGGCGGTTAACCCCTGGGAGTGTGTGACCAGCGAGAAGGATTGTGCAGTAACAGGGTTCCCCTGGGGACTGCAGCGAGCAGTCCAAGGGGCGGAGGAGTCTGCAGCTCGACCCTGGCAAAGAGGTGGTGACCTCGAGAAGGGCTGGCACACTAGGGGTTCTCCCTGGAAACCGTGGGGAGCGGGCCTGTGAGTCCACAACAACTTGGGAGGAGCGGAGTGATGGCCTGTCACCGTCTCCTTAAGAAGGACATTGTAACCCTGTGCAAAAAGAGAGGGTTGAGCGTTGGAAAGTTCACCAAAGCAGAGTTAATCGTGCAGCTGGAGGAGGATGATCGCTCTAAGGAACAGATTCCTGACCCCAACTGGGGCTATAGCAGGATCTGGGAGCAGCTGGAGCGGGAGCCAGGCATCGCCAAGACTCCTGTCCCCGACCAGACGGGGGTCTTCACGATCGGGTTCCCCATAGGGGGATCGAGACGGACGGGATTGGAGCGGAGTCTGAGAGAGCAAGAGGACCGTGGGAGACAGCGAGAGCCCGAGAAAGAGCTGCAGAAGCAGCAGCAGGATGAACTGGCGGTGGTGGGGCGGAGAGGCCGAGGGGACCTCCCCGGGGTGAGTGGGGATAGATCCCGGGGGGCCAGTTCCGCAGGGAACCTCGAGACTAAATTGCTGCCCCTAGTTAAGGGGGGGGTGTGTGGATGCCCACCTCACTGCCTTTGAGCAGGCTGGAGATCTGAACCAGGGGGACCCTGCGGAAAACCCCGGTGTCTAGCTCCCTTGCTGGGTCCCAAGGCCACAGACTCCATCAGCCAGATGGGTGGGGAGGTGGACAGGCTCCCACTCCTGACCCCAACCTATATGTCTGTGTGGAGTTCCCTGGGGTCAGGCCCCTCGGACCCCCAGTGGGAGCGGAAGGGGATGGTCAATGGGGAGACATTCCTGGGGTGGCGAGATCCTGGGACAGAGAGAACTGGTGTCAGACCCTGGGTGGTGCAGCCTCAGAGGCTGAGGGCCTGTGTGAGCTGGGTGAGGGTCCCAGGGACGAAGCCCCTCGCCCTGCCTATGGCCCAGATCCCTGTGCAGACCCAGGAGGGGTGGGGCTGGCTGGCCGTTGGGGTGCCCCAGGACACCAGCTGCGAGACCCTGTTGTGGGGTGACTGTGTCTCTTTGGGACAGGATCCAGGCCCTGCTCCTGTAACGGCCGAGGGTTTGAATTTGAATCCAGGGAACCAATCGGTGGAGAGGGAAATGGTCAGTGAAAATGCAGATGACCTGGCTGGCAGCAGGGAGGAGCCGCTAGGCTCAGGCTACCTGCCTGCCTGTAACCAGACCCCTGGGACTCGGTGGGACAGAGAGATGCTCCCTGCCCCCTTGCACACCAGACTGGGGACTCTCGCTGGCTCTGATGCAGTGAGGAAAGCAGTGGCCTGCCCCCACTGGGACAGCAAGGGCAGTGCTGAGCACAGTGGGAGCTGAGACCCCAGCTGAGTGGGGGGAGACACAGGCAGGGCAGGGGATCTGTGGGGAGTGGCAAGGTGCTTGGTAAGGGAAGTTTGGATGAGCCTAGGCAGCCTTGTGAGCTGATGGCTGTGTCCAGTCAGCAGGGTGGGAAGGCGAGGAGAGTGGAAGATGAGAGTCCCTGGACCTTACCTGTTAGCTGGGTGGAGAATTGGGACAGTGAAGGAAATGGGTCTCTGTCTGTCAGGGGTATTGACTTGCCTATGGAGGGAGCTACCCTGATCTCCAAGCAGTTGTCTGTGACCAGCCTTGTGTGCTGGGACAAAGGGAATGAGATCCCAACCTGTGTGTCTGGTAAAGGAGAAAGTGTGTCCGGCTCTTCTTGGTCTGTGGAGCAGACAGAAGGGGCCTTTCAGCCTGTGATGGTTGAGGGTCATGCAGTTGTCTCAGAGCTGGTTCTGGATTCAGCTAAAGCCCAGGAAGGGAAGGGTCCTAAGTTTCTGTCTGCTCGGGAGAATGGCCCTGTAACTAGGTCGCATCCAGTTAGGGTCTATGTAAAATCCCCGAGACCAGACAATTCTGGTGCTTGTATTTTGCCTGTTGCTAGTGTGTTGTTGGAAAGGGTGTAGCAACTCTGTCTAATCAGGGTGAGATCCTAGCCAGGGCACAAGGAGAGCAGGAAGGTGATGTGATTGTGGAACCTACTGAGGGTGTGGAAACCTGTAGCAAGAAGGAAAAGATTCCTGAACTTGTGTGTGGCAAAGGGAAGGAGAATGCTTCTAACCTTTTATCTAGGAAGTCTGTAAGTTTGCATGAAAGGGGATTGTGTAGGAATCCGCCTGATGGGCCAGAGGTGATTCTGGATGTAAGGGAGACCCAGAAAGAGTCTGTAGTTGCTCAGGAAAGTGTTCCCCTAGAGCAAGCCCTAGGTAAAGAGGGTAAGAGCAGAATTTCTGGGAGGGGGTGAATTGTTGCATAGAAAAGCCCTCGGGAAAGGAATCCTCATGGAGTCTTTGCAAGCAGTTTACTGCCACTGAAGGGTGTGAAAGTGATTTAATCAAGAAAGTTTCAGTTCCTAACAGCCAGAAATTTTCTGTTGTGAATGGATCCACTGACTTTCCTGTTGAAAGATCCAGTGTGGAGAGCTTTGAGAAGGTCTCAGATGGAGTGAAAGCTATTAAGAAAGGTATACCGTCCTATAACCAAGTGGCTGTGTTTGGCCAGCTTGTTGGGGAGACAAGGTTGTGGAGAAAGGGATGTCTCCATGCTAGTTCTGTAAGTGAACAGTATGTGGCCCAGGTCAAGATGGGGGCCCTTAACCAAGAGAGCCCGAATTGCAGCCCTCCAGACTGGAGCTCTGGGAGAAAACCCAATCCCAGTTTGACCCCCTGGGGTTTTGGGGTGGCCAAAGGGCATGGGCTGCAGAAACCTTCCCACATGCAGCCTGCTAGTGCTATCGACCACCCCCGACCTAAGGGAGGGCGTGAAACTGGAAGGGCCTGGTGTAACTCCTACCAACGAACGGGAGAGATGCTGGGGCATCCATGGGAACATTGGTGGCTTCAAACTTCCCCAGGTCACCGGGTAAAGTGACCCCGCTCAGTTCGATCTCGAAGGGGGGAGAGATGTGACGAAGTGGGCCTGTTCTTAATGTTTCCTCTGAATAGTGTGGGGGTGCCTCAGTTTCCCCTATGCAGTTCTTAAGTATCTAGGTGGTGGGGTAAGGGTGTATGATCATTGCAGAGCCCTAGAGGGCAGGTGTGTGCAGGGATCTGGACACAGAGAATGGCCGACACCCTGTTTCCTGGCAACTGATGGCCTGGGCCCTTCCCCCCCTGCAAGGTGAGAGCTGAAGGGTTGGAGAACAAAGGAATCAGGTGACCACCTGGCCCGGGAAAGGAACAAAGCCCAGAGGAGGAGGGGCTGGAGGGGTTTTCAGTTTGGGGCTGGCTGGGACATGGAGTGAAGTGCAGACGTGGTTGTCTGGCTCACTGCCCCCCAAAATGGACCCAGCTGAGGGGTCCCGTTCTCTGCGCCTGCAAGCTCTGTTTTAGACCATGTTCCTGTCGTCTAATAAACCTTCTGTTTTACTGGCTGGCTGAGAGTCACGTCTGACTGCGGAGTTGGGGTGCAGGACCCTCTGGCTTCCCCAGGAGCCCCGCCTGAGCGGACTCGCTGTGGGAAGCGCACGGAGGGGCAGAGGATGCTGAATGCTCCGAGGTCAGACCCAGGAAGGTGGAAGCTGTGTGAGCTGTGTGTCCTGCAGACAGGCTGCTCACAGAAAGGCGACTGCCCCAGAGTCCTGACTGGCTTCATGGGGAGCAGTTCCAGAGCATCGCCCAGGGACTCCGTGACAGAAGGGACCTCAGGAGGTCATCTAGTCCAATCCCCTGCTCAAAGCAGGCCCAATCCCCAATGAAATCATCCCAGCCAGGGCTTTATCAAGCCGGGTCTTAAAAACCTCTAAGGAAGGAGATTCTACCACCTCCCTAGGTAACGCATTCCAGTGTTTCACCACCCTCTTAGTGAAAAAGTTTTTCCTAATATCCAATCTAAACCTCCCCCACTGCAACTTGAGACCATTACTCCTCGTTCTGTCATCTGCTACCATTGAGAACAGTCAAGAGCCATCCTCTTTGGAACCCCCTTTCAGGTAGTTGAAAGCAGCTATCAAATCCCCCCTCATTCTTCTCTTCTGCAGGCTAAATAATCCCAGCTCCCTCAGCCTCTGCTCATAACTCATGTGTTCTAGACCCCTAATCATTTTTGTTGCCCTTCGCTGGACTCTCTCCAATTTATCCACATCCTTCTTGAAGTGTGGGGCCCAAAACTGGACACAGTACTCCAGATGAGGCCTCACCAATGTCGAATAGAGGGGAACGATCACATCCCTCGATCTGCTCGCTATGCCCCTACTTATACATCCCAAAATGCCATTGGCCTTCTTGGCAACAAGGGCACACTGCTGACTCCTATCCAGCTTCTCATCCACTGTCACCCCTAGGTCTTTTTCCGCAGAACTGCTGCCTAGCCATTCGGTCCCTAGTCTGTAGCTGTGCATTGGGTTCTTCCGTCCTAAGTGCAGGACCCTGCACTTATCCTTATTGAACCTCATCAGATTCCTTTTGGCCCAATCCTCCAATTTGTCTAGGTCCTTCTGTATCCTATCCCTCCCCTCCAGCGTATCTACCACTCCTCCCAGTTTAGTATCATCTGCAAATTTGCTGAGAGTGCAATCCACACCATCCTCCAGATCATTTATGAAGATATTGAATTAAACCGGCCCCAGGACTGACCCCTGGGGCACTCCACTTGATACCGGCTGCCAACTAGACATGGAGCCATGGATCACTACCCGTTGAGCCCGACAATCTAGCCAGCTTTCTACCCACCTTATAGTGCATTCATCCAGCCCATACTTCCTTAACTTGCTGACAAGAATACTGTGGGAGACCATGTCAAAAGCTTTGCTAAAGTCAAGAAACAATACATCCACTGCTTTCCCTTCATCCACAGAACCAGTAATCTCATCATAAAAGGCGATTAGATTAGTCAGGCATGACCTTCCCTTGGTGAATCCTTTCTGCCCTGGCTCTGGGAGGCGCCAGCCTGTATTTGGCCCCTTGTTGTTTGAGGGGCTGCAGCTGCTGTTACTGTCAAGCCGAAGGTCAGGGCGACCCCCAGGGATGGGCGCTGGCCCTGCTGCCTTGCGGGGCTGGGGTTGGCCCTGCCTCTGGAGGGTGCTGTTACCGGAAACCCAGCTGAGCTGGCCAGTACGCGCAGCCCACCAACCTCAGCTCCCTCCCTCCGCTCCCGGCCCAGAGCACGGCTCCCTGCCCCAGCCCTGGCCAGGAACTAGCCTGCCCCCTCCACATGGGCAGAGCCTCCTGCTGCCCCCTGCCCCCGCCAGCAGTGAGTGTCCCAGCACCTCCTACCGGCAGCTTGGCCGAGTGCACCCCCAGGGCATGAGCAACTTCCCCAGGAAGGAACAGGGCAGGGGACACCGCCCCACGCACTGTCGAAACGGCCAGACTGCACAATCACAGGAAGCTGGGCAGTGAGCCGTGCCACCCCGTGTGCCTGGCGGGAGCGCCCGGCCCCGCCGCACCCTGCAGAGAAATTTAGCTGGTGAATCGTGTGTAGGTGCAGGGAGCCTGTCTGCAACGGGGAGGGGCTGGAGGAGGCTTTGCTGGTAGGCCTGGCTGCCAGGTGGAGACGATGGGAGCAGGGTGTCACGGAGTGTGGGGGAGTCCAGGCCCTGCACCCCTCTTCCCGGGATTCACCGTGACTCTCAGCCAGCCAGTAAAACAGAAGGTTTATTGGACAACAGGAACACAGCCCCCAACAGAGCTTGTGGGTACAAGCAGGACCCCTCAGTCAAGTCCTTCTGGGGTTCCCTGCGTTCTTCCACCCAGCCCCAAACTGAAACTAAACCCACCCAGCAGGTTCCCTCCTGCAGCCTCTGTCCACATTCCTGGGCAGAGGTGTTACCTCCCTCTCCCCCTCCCGGCTCAGGTGACAGGCTCTCAGGTCTCCCATCCCCAGGGCACATTCCCAGGTCAACACTCCCCCCTCCCTGCTGAGTCACATCGTCACATCTCTCCCCCCTTCGAGACTGAACTGAGCGGGGTCACTGTGACCAGTGACCTGGGGAAGTTCAGGGCCCCCTCTCCGGGACAGCGCATCCGCTGTCAGGTTGGCACTTCCCTTCACGTGGACCACGTCCATGTCGTAATCCTGCAGGAGCAGGCTCCATCTCAGGAGCTTGGCGTTGGCTCCTTTCATCTGGTGCAGCCAGGTCAGGGGAGAGTGGTCGGTGTAGACGGTGAAGTGTCGCCCGAAGAGATAGGGCTCTAGTTTCTTGAGGGCCCACACCATGGCCAGGCACTCCTTCTCGATGGCCGCGTAGTGTTGCTCCCGGGGTAGCAACTTCTTGCTCAGGTACACGATGGGGTGTCTCTCCCCCTTTTCATCCTCCTGCCTTAACACTGCCCCCAGTCCCGTGTCTGAGGCGTCGGTGAACACCACAAAGGGCTTGTCAAAGTCTGGGTTTGCCAGGACTGGGCCACTGACCAGAGCCTCCTTCAGCGCCCGGAAAGCCTCCTGGCACTGCTCGGTCCAGACCACCTTGTCTGGCTTCCCCTTCTTGCATAGCTCAGTGATGGGGGTGGCTATGGCACTAAAGTGGGGCACAAATCTTCGGTAGTATCCTGCCATCCTAATAAAGGCTTGGACCTGCTTTTTGGTGTGGGGAGCGGGCCAGTCTCTGATCACCTCCACCTTGGCTGGTTCCGGCTTTAGGCGGCCGCTCCCCATCCGATGGCCCAGGTAAGATACTTCTGCCATCCCCACCTTGCACTTCTCCGCTTTTACAGTCAGCCCAGCCCCCTGGAGTCGGTCCAGCACTTGTCTAACGTGGGACACGTGGTCCTCCCAGGTCTGGCTAAAGACACAGATGTCATCAATATACGCCACGGCAAAACTCTCCATCCCCCTCAGGAGCTGGTCCACTAGGCGCTGGAAGGTGGCTGGCGCTCCCTTGAGGCCGAAAGGCAGGGTCAGGAACTCATAGAGCCCCAGAGGGGTGATAAAGGCCGATTTCAGTCGGGCATCTGCATCCAGCGGCACTTGCCAGTAGCCCTTTGTAAGGTCCATGGTGGTAAGGTACCAAGCTCCTCCCAGCTCGTCTAGGAGCTCGTCCGGCCTGGGCATGGGGTAGGCATCAGATACAGTGATGGCATTGAGCTTCCGATAGTCCACACAGAACCAGACCAACCCGTCCTTTTTGGGGACCAGCACCACCGGCGAGGCCCAAGGGCTGGCCGATGGCTGGATCACCCCCAAAGCCAGCATGTCCCGGACCTCTCTTTCCAGGTCCTGAGCAGTTTTCCCTGTGACTCGGAAGGGGGAGCATCTTATCGGCGGGTGCGACCCGGTCTGCACCCGGTGGACAGTCAGATTAGTGCGTCCAGGCTGGTTGGAAAACAGCTGTCGGTACGGATGCAGCACCCCCCTGACCTCAGCTTGCTGGGCAGGGGTTAGCTGATCGGAGAGGGGAATTGTTTCCAGGGGGGAACCAGCTCTGGTCCCAGGGAATAGATCCACTAAAGGGTCATCTCCCTGCTCTTCCCACTGTCCACACACGGCCAACACCACATTCCCCCTGGCATAATATGGCTTCATCATATTCACATGGTACACCCGGCGGTGGTGCGCCCGGTTCGACAGCTCCACCACATAGTTTACCTCATTGAGCTGCTTGACGACCTTGAAAGGGCCCTCCCAGGCGGCCTGTAGTTTGTTCTTTCTCACAGGGATGAGACCCATCACCTGATCCCCGGTGGCGTAGGCACGGGCCCGCGCCGTGCGGTCATACCAGACCTTCTGCTTCCTCTGGGCTCTGGGCAGATTCTCCCTGGCCAGGCCCATGAGTTCAGCCAGTCTCTCTCGAAAGATCAGGACATACTCCACCACTGACTCTCCATCGGGAGTGGCCTTCCCCTCCCACTCGTCTCTCATCAGGTCCAGGGGGCCCCTCACCCTCCTGCCATATAACAGTTCGAAAGGCGAAAATCCGGTAGACTCCTGGGGCACCTCCCTGTACGCGAACAGCAGGTGAGGTAAGTACTTGTCCCAATCCTGCGGGTGCTGGTTCATAAAGGTTTTCAGCATCATCTTTAGCGTCCCATTGAACCTCTCCACCAGCCCATTGGACTGGGGGTGATAAGCTGAGGCCCAGTCGTGCCGGACCCCACATTTCTCCCACAAGCACCGGAGCGGGGCCGACATGAAGTTAGAGCCTTGGTCTGTCAAGACTTCCTTGGGGAACCCCACTCGGCTGAAAATGGTCAGGAGCGCATCGGCCACGGTGTCTGCTTCAATGGAAGCTAAGGGCACTGCCTCGGGGTAGCAGGTGGCAAAATCTACCACCACCAGAATGTATTTCTTCCCCGACCGGGTTGTCTTGCTGAGAGGCCCCACGATGTCCACGGCCACCTTCTGGAAAGGCTCCTCTGTGATGGGCAAAGGTCTCAAAGCCGCTTTCCCCTTGTCCCGGGCCTTCCCCACCCTCTGACAGGGGTCACAGGATCGGCAATACTGCCGGACCGTGGTAAAGACCCCGGGCCAGTAACAGTTCTGTAGCAACCTCTGCCGGGTGCGCCGGATTCCCTGGTGCCCTGCGAGGGGGATGTCATGGGCCAGGGACAGGAGCTTGCGGCGATACTTCTGGGGGACCACCAGCTGCCTCCTGATCCCACAGGACTCTACTTCCCTTGTGGGAGCCCATTCTCGGTATAGGAACCCTTTCTCCCACAGGAACCTCTCCTGGCAGCCTCTCCTCATGGTCCGTCCCACACTGAGGTCGGTCAGGTCCCTGAGCTTCCGCAAGGAGGGATCTTTCCTCAACTCGGCCTGGAACTCAGCGGCTGGGGAAGGGATGGGGACCGGTTCCCCCTCAGTGGCCAGGCCTGAGGCCTCAGCCTCTCTGAGCCGTGCCCCTCGGCCCTCCCTCCCCACCACGGTAGGGTCCTGAGCCTCCGGTGCGGTACCCTCCCCGAGGTCAGGGTGCAGAGCCCCTCGCCGGCTCTGGCTACGGGTCACAACCAGGGCGGTCTGGGGCTTGCTTGGCCAGTCCTCTAGGTCTCCCCCCATCAAAACTTCAGTGGGCAAATGGTGGTGTACCCCCACATCCTTGGGGCCCTCCTTGGCCCCCCATTTCAGGTGTACCCTTGCCACGGGCACCTTAAATGAGGTCCCGCCCACCACTGTCAGGGTCAGGTAGGTGTTGGGCACCACCCGATCTGGGGCCACCACCTCGGGCCGGGCCAGCGTCACCTCCGCACCCGTATCCCAGTATCCATTGACCTTCCTCCCATCCACCTCCAGGGGAACAAGGCACTCTCTCCGGAGGGACAGCCCCGCGCCCACCCTGTAAACCGAGCACCCTGAGTCCAGAGCCTCCAGCCCTCTGGCGGAGCTGGCCTGGGGTACTCTTCCCTCCTGAGCAGGTGGTAAACTGGTAGGCCCCCTTTCCTGGGTCGTCTGCCCCTCATCCAGCTGGGTCCCTACCCAGTTAACCCTGGGTAGGTTGGGTCTGCTCAGTTTGTCCCTGAGCCCAGGGCACTGGGACCGTACGTGGCCTCTCTGGCCACAGTGATAGCAGCTCAGGTCACGTTGGTCCCCTCAAGTGGGTCGGAGGGGCCCGACACCAGGCGTTCCCCTTGGGAGGGGGTTCTCCCTATTTCCCCGCTGGGAGACCCCCTGGTGACTCTCTCTCTCTGCATCGGGGGGGGCCTGTTCTTTTGGGACTCCTCCCTGCTACCCCCGACTGACTGTTCACAAACTCGTCGGCCAGCTGCCCTGCGTGCTGGGGGTTCTCGAGCTTTTTGTCCACCAACCACAGCCTCAGGTCGGAAGGGCACTGTTCATACAGCTGCTCCAGTACGATTAGGTCAAGCAGGTCCCCTTTAGCTCGGGCCCCAGCTGTCCACTTGCGGGCATACCCCTGCATCCGGTTGACCAGTTGTAGGTAGGTGACCTCAGGCGTTTTACGCTGACTCCGGAACCTTCTCCGATACATCTCGGGGGTCAGCCCAAACTCACGGAGCAGGGCCTGTTTGAACAGTTCATAGTCCCCTGCCTCCGGCCCTGTCATCCAGCTGTACATCCAGCTGGGAGGAGTGGTAGATACGCTGGAGGGGAGGGATAGGATACAGAAAGACCTAGACAAATTGGAGGATTGGGCCAAAAGAAATCTGATGAGGTTCAATAAGGATAAGTGCAGGGTCCTGCACTTAGGACGGAAGAACCCAATGCACAGCTACAGACTAGGGACCGAATGGCTAGGCAGCAGTTCTGCGGAAAAGGTCCTAGGGGTGACAGTGGACGAGAAGCTGGATATGAGTCAGCAGTGTGCCCTTGTTGCCAAGAAGGCCAATGGCATTTTGGGATGTATAAGTAGGGGCATAGCGAGCAGATCGAGGGATGTGATCGTTCCCCTCTATTCGACATTGGTGAAGCCTCATCTGGAGTACTGTGTCCAGTTTTGGGCCCCACACTTCAAGAAGGATGTGGATAAATTGGAGAGAGTCCAGCGAAGGGCAACAAAAATGATTAGGGGTCTGGAACACATGACTTATGAGGAGAGGCTGAGGGAGCTGGGATTGTTTAGCCTGCAGAAGAGAAGAATGAGGGGGGATTTGATAGCTGCTTTCAACTACCTGAAAGGGGGTTCCAAAGAGGATGGCTCTAGACTGTTCTCAATGGTAGCAGATGACAGAACGAGGAGTAATGGTCTCAAGTTGCAGTGGGGGAGGTTTAGGTTGGATATTAGGAAACACTTTTTCACTAGGAGGGTGGTGAAACACTGGAATGCGTTACCTAGGGAGGTGGTAGAATCTCCTTCCTTAGAGGTTTTTAAGGTCAGGCTTGACAAAGCCCTGGCTGGGATGATTTAACTGGGAATTGGTCCTGCTTTGAGCAGGGGGTTGGACTAGATGACCTTCAGGGGTCCCTTCCAACCCTGATATTCTATGATTCTATGATTCTATGATTCAGCACGCCTGGTCCCCGTCAATCCCCCTTCGTTTTACTGCTCCCCAGTCACTTACTGCAGGAAGCGCCGTCCACGGGGTGCAGTACATCCCACCTCTGCCACCAGTTGTCACGGAGTGTGGGGGAGTCCAGGCCCTGCACCCCTCTTCCTCGGATCCACTGAGACTCTCAGCCAGCCAGTAAAGCGGAAGGTTTATTGGACAACAGGAACACAGTCTAAAACAGAGCTTGTGGGTACAACCAGGACCCCTCAGTCAAGTCCTTCTGGGGGAGCAGGGAGCTTAGACCCCAGCCCTGGGGTTCCCTGTGTTCTTCCACCCAGCCCCAAACTGAAACTCAACCCACCCAGCAGGTTCCCTGCTGCAGCCTCCGTCCACATTCCCGGGCAGAGGTGTTACCTCCCTCTCCCCCTCCTGGCTCAGGTGACAGGCTCTCAGGTCTCCCCTCCCCAGGGCCCATTCCCAGGTCAGCCTCCCCCCTCCCTGCTGCGTCACATGGTCACACAGGGAGGGGGCCTAGCTACAGATTTACTTCTCCCACCCAGCCAGGCCTGCATCCCGCCCAGCAGCTCCTGGCTGAGCTATAGGGGAGGGCTCAGAGAGAGACGTCCCAGCTCAGCTGAAAGGTTTCGAGTGATGGAAACTCCAGCCCCAGCCTCCTCCTCTTCTGAATCCTTGCCCAGTCCCTGCCCCAAGCGAGGGCCTCCCTCAGCCAGGGCCAGAGCCAGGGGGGCAAGTGGGGCAGCCGCCCAGGGCACAGAGTCACGGGGGTGGAGAAATGCTGGAAAAAACCAGCAGGGGTCGCAAATATGTCTAGTTACAGCTCTGCCCATATCTGCCAAACCCCCTCGAGCTTCTGGTCGCCCGTGTTCCTGGTCCCCTCGGCTTTAAACATAAGAACATAAGAGCGGCCAGAGTGGCTCAGACCAAAGGTCCATCTAGCCCAGTATCCTGCCTGCCGACAGTGGCCAGTGCCAGGTGCCCCAGAGGGAATGCACAGAACAGGGAATCACCAAGTGACCCATTCCCTGTCGCCCATTCCCAGCGTCTGGCAAACAGAGGCTAGGCACACCATCCCTGCCCATCCTG
This sequence comes from Caretta caretta, assembly GCF_965140235.1. NCBI lineage: Eukaryota > Metazoa > Chordata > Testudines > Cheloniidae > Caretta > Caretta caretta. Next base: position 722,107 of record NC_134210.1, read on the forward strand.
GCTCATAGCCATTGATGGATCTGTCCTCCATGAATTTTGACATGAGGTTGACTGTGTGTTGTGTGAAGAAATGCTTCCTTTTGTTTGTTTTAAACCTGCTGCCTGTTAATTCCATTGGGTGACTCCTAAATCTTGTGTTATGAGAAGGAGTAAATTACACTTCCTTGTTTACTTTCTCCATCCCAGTCATGATTTTGTAGACCAGATAGTCTTATGTTCTTATCTGCCGAACCCCATGAAGCCTCTGGTTGACCGTGTTCCTGGTTCCCTCAGGTTTGCAAACAGCACAGTGAGCTCTGTGGGGCTGGCCCTTGCGCTGTGATGTGACACTGACATGTTTAGCAGGTGGGTCACTGTGACAAAGCAGGACCATTCTTAATGTATCCTCTGAATCGTGTGGGGGTGCCTCAGTTTCCCCTAGGCAGTTCTTAAGTATCTAGGGGGTGGGGTAAGGGTGTATGATCCTTGCAGAGCCCTAGAGGGCAGGTGTGTGCAGGGGTCTGGACACAGAGAATGGCCGACACCCTGTTTCCTGGCAACTGATGGCCTGGGCCCTTCCCCCCTGCAAGGGGAGAGCTAAAGGGTTGGAGAACAAAGGAATCAGGTGCCCTCCTGGCCCGGGAAAGGGACAAAGCCCAGAGGAGGAGGGGCTGGAGGGAGTTTCAGTTGGGGGCTGGCTGGGACATGGAGTGAAGTGCAGACGTGGTTGTCTGGCTCACTGCCCCCCAAAATGGACCCAGGTGAGGGGTCCTGTTCTCTGCACCTACAAGCTCTGTGTTAGACCATGTTCCTGTCATCTAATAAACCTCTGTTTTACTGGCTGGCTGAGAGTCCCGTCTGACTGTGAAGTTGGGGTGCAGGACCCTCTGGCTTCCCCAGGAGCCCTGCCTGAGCAGACTCGCTGGGGGAAGCACACGGAGGGGCAGAGGATGCTGAATGTTCCCAGGTCAGACCCAGGAAGGGGGAAGCTATGTGAGCTGTTTTCAGAGGAACAGCCGTGTTAGTCTGTATTCGCAAAAAGAAAAGGAGGACTTGTGGCACCTTAGAGACTAACCAATTTATTTGAGCATGAGCTTTCGTGAGCTACAGCTCACTTCATCAGATGTATACTGTGGAAACTGCAGCAGACTTTATATATACACAGAGAATATGAAACAATACCTCCTCCCACCCCACTGTCCTGCTGGTAATAGCTTATCTAAAGTGATCAACAGGTGGGCCATTTCCAGCACAAATCCAGGTTTTCTCACCCTCCACCCCCCCACACAAATTCACTCTCCTGCTGGTGCTAGCCCATCCAAAGTGACAACTCTTTACATAATCAAGTCGGGCTATTTCCTGCATAAATCCAGGTTTTCTCACATCCCCCCCACCCCCATACACACACGAACTCACTCTCCTGCTGGTAATAGCTCATCTAAACTGACCACTCAGTTTAGATGAGCTATTACCAGCATATAAAGTCTGCTGCAGTTTCCACGGTATGCATCCGATGAAGTGAGCTGTAGCTCACGAAAGCTCATGCTCAAATAAATTGGTTAGTCTCTAAGGTGCCACAAGTCCTCCTTTTCTTTTTGCGAATACAGACTAACACGGCTGTTCCTCTGAAACCAGCAGGAGAGTGAGTTCGTGTGTGTATGGGGGTGGGGGAGATGTGAGAAAACCTGGATTTATGCAGGAAATAGCCCGACTTGATTATGTAAAGAGTCGTCACTTTGGATGGGCTAGCACCAGCAGGAGAGTGAATTTGTGTGGGGTGGTGGAGGGTGAGAAAACCTGGATTTGTGCTGGAAATGGCCCACCTGTTGATCACTTTAGATAAGCTATTACCAGCAGGACAGTGGGGTGGGAGGAGGTATTGTTTCATATTCTCTGTGTATATATAAAGTCTGCTGCAGTTTCCACGGTATGCATCTGATGAAGTGAGCTGTAGCTCACGAAAGCTCATGCTCAAATAAATTGGTTAGTCTCTAAGGTGCCACAAGTACTCCTTTTCTCTTTATGTGAGCTGTGTGTCCTGCAGACAGGCTGCTCACAGAAAGGCGATTGCCCCAGAGTCCTGACTGGCTTCATGGGGAGCAGTTCCAGGGCATCGCCCGGGGACTCCGTGACAAAGAGCAATGCTCTTCTCTGGATTCTCTCCAATTTGTCCACATCTTTCCTGAAATGTGGTGCCCAGAACTGGACACAAGACTCCAGTTGAGACCTAATCAGCACAGAGTAAAGCAGAAGAATAACTTCTCGTGTCTTGCTTACAACACTCCTGCTAAAACGTCCAAGAATGAGGTTTGCTTTTCTTGCAACAGCGTTACACTGTTGACTCATATTTAGCTTGTGGTCCACTATGACCCCCAGATCCCTTTCCGCAATACTCCTTCCTAGACAGTTATTTCCCATTCTGTGTGTGTGCAACTGAATGTTCCTTTCTCAATGGAGTACTTTGCATTTGTCCTTATTGAATTTCATCCTATTTACTTCAGACCGTGTCACGGAGTGTGGGGGAGTCCAGGCCCTGCACCCCTCTTCCTGGGATTCACTGAGACTCTCAGCCAGCCAGTAAAACAGAAGGTTTATTGGACAACAGGAACACAGTCCAAAACAGAGCTTGTGGGTACAACCATGACCCCTCAGTCAAGTCCTTCTGGTGGAGCAGGGAGCTTAGACCCCAGCCCTGGGGTTCCCTGAGTTCCTCCACCCAGCACCAAACTGAAACTAAACCCCCCCAGCAGGCTCCCTTCTCAGCCTGTCTTCTCATTCCTGGGCAGAGGTGTCCCCTCCCTCCCCCTCCCCCTCCTGGCTCAGGCTCTCAGCTCTCCCATCCCCAGGGCACATTCCCAGGTCAACACTCCCCCCTCCCTGCTGCATCACATCATCACAGACCGTTTCTCCAGTTTGTCCAGATCATTTTGAATTTTAATCCTGTCCTCCAAAGCACTTGCAACCCCTCCCAGCTGGGTATCGTCTGAGGACTTTATACCGAGGGTACCTAGGCTCAGGGAGGGGTTGTGCAGGGTGTCCAATTCCGCCAGGGCCAGAGTCCCATTTTAGAGATGTTCTTAGGGCAGCATCTGAGCCTGGTACCAGGTGCTCCCCTCGGCCCCCCACTCTCACTGGGTTGGTTGCACACAGGTCCAGGGGAGGATCTGGCCTTTATGTAGCACCCGAGGCCGGGTCTGCTGGTGACACGTGGCGCTGGGGCAGGGTGACCTGATGTCCCACCCAGGTCACGGTGCACTTGCAGCGGGCTAGTGAAGACGCTCCAGCCCCGGCGGGAGAAGCTCCCAGCAGCACGGTGACCCCGCTCCCGCCAGCCCAGCGCTGTCCTGCTCCCCACCCCACGTGGGGTCCCGCCCAGCCCAGCGCCCATCTCCGCGCCCGAATGAAAGCCGCACCGCACCAAGGACGGTGAGGGGGCGTCTCGGCCAGCCCATGGGAGCTGGAAGTTGCCGGCCTCTTCCAGGACCAGGTTGGGAGGGGAGGGGACTAAAACTGCAGGGCAAAGAAGAGACCAGTAAGTGTTACAGGGGCCTGATCCCCAAGGGACCCCTCCCTGAGCCTAGGTAAAAATTCTTCCGTCCTAAGTGCAGGACCCTGCACTTATCCTTGTTGAACCTCCTCAGATTTCTTTTGGCCCAATCCTCCAATTTGTCTAGGGCCCTCTGTATCCTATCCCTACCCTCCAGCGTATCTACCTCTCCTCCCAGTTTAGTGTCATCTGCAAACTTGCTGAGGGTGCAATCCACACCATCCTCCAGATCATTAATGAAGATATTGAACAAAACCAGCCCCAGGAGTGACCCTTGGGGCACTTCGCTTGATACTGGCTGCCAACTAGACATGCAGCCATTGATCACTACCTACAAGGCAGATGACAAGGCTGGATCACAAGGCTGAACGACAGGCCGTGCTCCAGCAGCTCCCCGCACGGCCAGATATTCAAACTCACGTCAGGACTGGGGGCTCCATTCGGAGCCCGAGGACGAGGAGCCTTTTGTGGTCCAGCTACTTAGAGCAAGAGCTCGTTTTCTCACAATTGGGACTTGGTAACATGGCGACTTAGGAGTGGAAATACCAGGGTGCCCAGATGCCATGGTGAGGGATGCTGCATAAACCTACCTAGGGCTAGCTGCCAGCTCACGCCAAGGCCCTTAGGCTCTCAGATGAACACTGACTGATACCCAGCTGGAAACCAGTCTGGCTCACCTGTGTGTTCGTGTTGTTAAAACAGATGTGAAGTTGATAAGAATATTTAGTGCTTAGACTTGATGAAATGCTTGTGGGATACTGCACGTAGTAATCTCACAGACAACGTCCGTACCCCATGTTATACTGAGGGTTTGCCTGTAAAGCTCTGTAACTGTGTGACTCATCCAACAGGAAAGAAGCATTAATTAGTGTAAAGTGCTGGCTTCCTACAGTGAAAAGAAAAGGAGTACTTGTGGCACCTTAGAGACTAACCAATTTATTTGAGCATGAGCTTTCGTGAGCCACAGCTCACTTCATCAGACACATCTGATGAAGTGAGCTGTGGCTCACGAAAGCTCATGCTCAAATAAATTGGTTAGTCTCTAAGGTGCCACAAGTACTCCTTTTCTTTTTGCGAATACAGACTAACACGGCTGTTCCTCTGAAACCTTCCTACAGTGGTAGCTCTGCCCACCAAGAAGGCCCATTGAAACCAATGAGCCACTGTGAAACATCCAAGAACTAAGACTTTGCTAATTGCTCCCCCACTCCCACGAAGAGGAGACGTGCAGGTGTCACGGAGTGTGGGGGAGTCCAGGCCCTGCACCCCTCTTCCTGGGATCCACTGAGACTCTCAGCCAGCCAGTAAAACAGAAGGTTTATTGGACAACAGGAACACAGTCCAAAACAGAGCTTGTGGGTACAACCCGGACCCCTCAATCACGTCCTTCTGGGGGAGCAGGGAGCTTAGACCCCAGCCCTGGGGTTCCCTGTGTTCCTCCACCCAGCCCCAAACTGAAAACTAAACCCACCCAGCAGGTTCCCTGCTGCAGCCTCCTTCCACATTCCTGGCAGAGGTGTTACCTCCCCCTCCCCCTCCTGGCTCAGGTGACAGGCTCTCAGGTCTCCCATCCCCAGGGCACATTCCCAGGTCAACACTCCCCCCTCCCTGCTGAGTCACATCCTCACAGCAGATGGACTCATCCCACCAGCCTGAACTCTGGGGATAATCCCTGACGAGAAGCAATTGTGTCTTTGATGGTGTTTGGACTCTGGGGGGCCAGGATCACCAAGCATAAGCAAAAGATCCCCAGTGCTTGGCCTGGGCTAGCCCCACAGGACACAGAGCTTGCTCATTACAGCAGCTTCTTTCATCTTTTGGAACCTAGAGATTGTAACTCGTGTGTCTTTGTTAACCTGATTTAACCTTGCAAATAACTCTATTTCTCTTTCTTAGTTACTAGCTCTTTAGTTCATTTAGTATAGGGCTGGCTACAAGCGCCTTTGGAGTAAGATCTAGGGTGCAATTGACCTGGGGTGCCTGGTCCTTTGAGATTGGGAGTAACCTGAATATTGTTGAGTTTTGGCATAAGGGACCATCTATCACAAAGGCAGGCTCTCCTGGGTGGCAAGGCAGACCCGAGTGCTGCAGAGGGCTGTCTGTGACTCCATGCTTAGGCTGACGTAGTGCCTGAGGAGTTCACACTTGCTACTTGGTTGGTGAAGTCTATAGAAGTCACAGCCAGTTTAGGGTTTGTGCCGGTTTCTTCAGTCTGCCCTGTGGTTGGTACCCACACTCTGAGCCACTGCAGCTCCCCAGGCTGGGACAGCTCCTGTCTGGTGCCACACTAGACCCGGAGCAGCTGGTTTTCTGAAGGAGCTAACGAGCTCAGGGAAGAGAGCGCCCACTGTCAGCAAGGCCGCCGGGCACTAAGGGCAGGAGGGAGGAGCACGGAGTAGGGAAGAGACCAGCCAGTCAGGCTGTTGTGAAGGCCAAGACTATAACAGGGTTCAAAAAAGAACGAGTTAGATTCTATGGAGGACAGGCCCATCAATGGCTGTTCGCCAGGGTGGGCATGAAGCATGGGGCCCTGCTGCTCTGAGGGGGCAGGGGCACGTCTGTGTGCACTGGGGAGAGAGACAGGCTAGGGAAAGAGGAGGGAAGATACAGCAATTAAAATCACGTTTTAAAAAGGGGCAAGCGGCCTCCACACAGTCCCTGGCCTGCAGAGGGGCCCAGCACATGCTCCCCGGTTCCTTCCCTCACGGCTGGGGGGAGGTCTCCGGCACTGGGTGCAGCTCCGTGGGGGCAGGCGCCTGGCGGGCTCTGCTCTCCAGGGCCAGCTGCATGCTCCAGATGCTGAGGGGGCGCATGTAGGCCAGAGAGCGGAAGAGCTTCCTTTGGCAATAGGCCTCCGGCGTCTGGAAGGCCATGCCCAGCCGCTCCCACACGGTCCGGTAGCAGCCCTCCGCTGTGTGGAAGCCCTCCTGCACCAGGCCCTGCAGCAGAGGGAGGAGAGAGTCAGGCCCAGAGTCACCTGGCACCGGCTGCTCGTGCCAAGGGGCGCCGTGCACACACCCACCTCCTGGATCATGGTGGCTGCCAGAGCGTACACAACCCCAACCCAGGCCTCGCTGGACTGCAGGCTGGATGTGTCCAGGCTCCCATCGGGCCTCATGCCGTTCACGGCGCCCATCGTCCCATTGGCAAAGCTCATGACGTTCAGCTCAAAGATGGTCTTCAGCGCGCTGACAATATGGCTCCTGGGGAACACCTGCGGAGAGAGACGCCATCAGGCCTCTCGGCCACACAGGGCCGCACCCTGAACCCAGGGCCCGGCCTGCACCGCCCCAGGGGCTGGGCCTCGGAGACAGCATAGGCAGATAGGGCCAGTACCTCATCTGCCTTCTGTACAGCACAGGCCATGGACGAGCACCCAGATGCCCGGGGCTGAGCCCTGTGGAGAGGCGGCAGGCTGGACGTGACGACAGCGAGGTGGCGAGCCACCACGGCCCCTGCAGGTCTGCCCCAATGGCTCGCCAACGTTCCCGAGCCAGCGGCAAACAGGGGAGCGAGGTGGCCGGCCCCACGTCTGCCTGCCTCTGGGTGCCCTAGCCTGAGGGGTCAGGTTCCCATTCTGCAGCTGGCTGAACTGGAGGGGCGAGACTCAACCCCTGACCGGCAGCCTTACCCACTCAGCCACCCCCTCCTTAATCCTCAAACTCTCTGGCTTCTTGTCCTGCCTGTCCCTCCTGGATTACAGAGCCCAGCAGTCCCCGGGATCGTGCCCCAGGCTGACCTTGTGCACCATGGCAAGTCACCGCTCCATTTTCTCTTTGGTAAACTGACCAGACAGCGCACGTTCAGTCTCTCACCCTCACACCCCCTGCCCTCACACCATCGGGGTGGCTTTTCCCCCACCCTCTCCAGTTGTTCAAGGCCTTTTTAAAACGAGTGCCTGCGGCTCCCAGTCTCGGCTGCACCAGTGCTGCGCGCAGGGGTAAAAGCAGCTCCCTGCTCCTGCCCGTGGCTGCCCCGTGAACACATCACAGGAGCCTTGTGTGCCATAGCAGGGCACGCGCAGCTCAGCGCGTCCTAGGACTGGCAGGGACCTCGGGGAGTCTCCAGTCCAGGCCCCTGCACTCATGGCAGGACTAAGTATTATCTAGACCAGGGGTCTCCAACCTTTTCACGCCCAAGGTCACTTTCTGAATTTAAGTGCAACCCAGGATTTCCCCTTCCCCGAGCCCGCCCCTTCCCCGAAGCCCCCCCTCCTTCCCCCCCCCCCATTGCTCGCTCTCCCCCACCCCACTTTCACTGGGCTGGGGCAGAGTGTTGGAGTGCAGGAGGGGATACAGGGTGCTGGCTCTGGCAGGGGAGTCAGGGGTGGGGCTTGGGGTGCAGGAGGGGGTTTGGGGTTCAGGCTCTGGGAGGGGAGTCAGGGCTGGGGAACAGTGTTGGGGTGCAGGAGGCGGTGGGCTTGGGGTGCAGGAGAGGGTTTGGGGTGCTGGCTCTGGGGAGGGTCAGGGATGGAGCTTGGGGTGCAGGAGGAGGTTTGGGGTACTAGCTCCGGAAGGGGGCTCAGGGCTGGGGGTTGGAATGTGGCCTCCCGCCGGGCAGCACTTACTTCCGGTGGCTCCCGGTCGGCAGCATAGCGTGGCTGCTGCTAGGGCCAGCTCCCTGCCTACCCCAGCCCCACACCACTCCCAGAAGGGGCCAATGCAGCCCTGCGGGGGGCGGGCAGCATGTGGCTTCGCACGCGGCCCCTCTCTGCAAGCAAAGCCCCCGCAGCTCCCATTGGCCGCAGCTCCCCATTCCCGGCCAACGGGAGCTGCAGGAGCAGTGCACGGAGGGAGACCCCTGCCGCCCCGCCCTGCCCTGGGGCCGCGCTGGCCACTTCTGGGAGTGGTGTGGGGCTGGGGCAGGCAGGGAGCCGGTCTCAGCAGCAACCCCGCTGGGCCGCCGAAGATCGCGATCGACTGGGAGATCCTCGAGGATCGACCGGTTGGTGACCACTGATCTAGACCATCCCTGACAGGTGTTTGTCTAAACTGCTCTTCGAAATCTCCGACGATGGAGATCCCACCACCTCCCTGGGCAATTTATTCCAGTGCTGAACCACCCTGACAGTGAGGCAGTTTTTCCTAAAGTCCAACCTAAACCGCCCTTGCTGCAATTTAAGCCCATTGCTTCTTGTCCTGTCCTCAGAGGTTAAGGAGAACAATTTCTCTCCCTTCTCCTTATAACAGCCTTTTATGTGCTTGAAAACTGTTATCATGTCCCCTCTCAGTCTTCTCTTCTCCAAACTAAACAAACCCAAGTTTTTCAATCTTCCCTCATGGGTCATGTTTTCTACACATTTAATCATTTCTGTTGCTCTTCTCTGGATTCTCTCCAATTTGTCCACATCTTTCCTGAAATGTGGCGCCCAGAACTGGACACAAGACTCCAGTTGAGACCTAATCAGCACAGAGTAAAGCAGAAGAATAACTTCTCGTGTCTTGCTTACAACACTCCTGCTAAGACGTCCCAGAATGAGGTTTGCTTTTCTTGCAACAGCGTTACACTGTTGACTCATATTTAGCTTGTGGTCCACTATGACCCCCAGATCCCTTTCCGCAATACTCCTTCCTAGACACTTATTTCCCATTCTGTGTGTGTGCAACTGAGTGTTCCTTTCTCAATGGAGTACTTTGCATTTGTCCTTATTGAATATCATCCTATTTACTTCAGACCGTTTCTCCAGTTTGTCCAGATCATTTTGAATTTTAATCCTGTCCTCCAAAGCACTTGCAACCCCTCCCAGCTGGGTATCGTCTGAGGACTTTATACCGAGGGTACCTAGGCTCAGGGAGGGGTTGTGCAGGGTGTCCAATTCCGCCAGGGCCAGAGTCCCATTTTAGAGATGTTCTTAGGGCAGCATCTGAGCCTGGTACCAGGTGCTCCCCTCGGCCCCCCACTCTCACTGGGTTGGTTGCACACAGGTCCAGGGGAGGATCTGGCCTTTATGTAGCACCCGAGGCCGGGTCTGCTGGTGACACGTGGCGCTGGGGCAGGGTGACCTGATGTCCCACCCAGGTCACGGTGCACTTGCAGCGGGCTAGTGAAGACGCTCCAGCCCCGGCGGGAGAAGCTCCCAGCAGCACGGTGACCCCGCTCCCGCCAGCCCAGCGCTGTCCTGCTCCCCACCCCACGTGGGGTCCCGCCCAGCCCAGCGCCCATCTCCGCGCCCGAATGAAAGCCGCACCGCACCAAGGACGGTGAGGGGGCGTCTCGGCCAGCCCATGGGAGCTGGAAGTTGCCGGCCTCTTCCAGGACCAGGTTGGGAGGGGAGGGGACTAAAACTGCAGGGCAAAGAAGAGACCAGTAAGTGTTACAGGGGCCTGATCCCCAAGGGATCCCTCCCTGAGCCTAGGTAAAAATTCTTCCGTCCTAAGTGCAGGACCCTGCACTTATCCTTGTTGAACCTCCTCAGATTTCTTTTGGCCCAATCCTCCAATTTGTCTAGGGCCCTCTGTATCCTATCCCTACCTGCCACTATATCTACCTCTCCTCCTAGTTTAGTATCATCCGCAAATTTGCTGAGAGTGCAATCCACACCATCCTCCAGATCATTTATGAAGATATTGAACAAAACCGGCCCCAGGACCAGCCCCTGGGGCACTCCACTTGATACTGGCTGCCAACTAGACATGGAGCCATTGATCACTACTCGTTGAGCCCGACAATCTAGCCAACTTTCTACCCACCTTATAGTGCATTCATCCAGCCCATACTTCTTTAACTTGCTGACAAGAATACTGTGGGAGACCGTGTCAAAAGCTTTGCTAAAGTCAAGAAACAATACATCTACTGCTTTCCCTTCATCCACAGAACCAGTAATCTCATCATAGAAGGCAATTAGATTAGTCAGGCATGACCTTCCCTTGGTGAATCCATGCTGACTGTTCCTGATCACTTTCCTCTCGTGTAAGTGCTTCAGGATTGATTCCTTGAGGACCTGTTCCATGATTTTTCCGGGAACTGAGGTAAGGCTGACTGGCCTGTAGTTCCCAGGATCCTCCTTCTTCCCTTTTTTAAAGATGGGCACTACATTAGCCTTTTTCCAGTCATCCGGGACTTCCCCCGTTCGCCACGAGTTTTCAAAGATAATGGCCAATGGCTCTGCAATCACAGAGCTGGAGGACTGTGAGAAGTAACGGCAGGACCGTGAGAGAGAGTGAAAGCATGAGGAAGAGCAGAGACGGCATGAACTGGCGACAGCAGAGCTGAGAGGCAGAGAGATCCCTGCTGGGGTGAGTGGGGATGGGCCAAGGGTGGCTAAGCCCGCAGGGAACTCCGATATCAAAGTGGTGTCTCAGTTTAAGGAAGGGGATGATGTAGACACCTTCCTCACTGCTTTTGAGAAGGCCTGCAATGCGCACCAGGTTGACCCTACAGACAGGCTCCAGCATCTCACCCCCTTACTGTGTCCCAAGGCCATAGGGATGTTCAGCCAGATGGATGGGGTGGAACCTGGGGACTATGAACTGTTCAAACAAGCCCTGCTGCGCAAGTTTGAATTGACCCCCGAGGTATACAGGAAAAGTGTCCAGGGTGTGCAGAAGACCCCGGGGATGACCTACCTGCAGATGGCCACCTTGATGGGTGACCGCCCTTCTGTGGTGGTTAAGCACTGGAACAAGTTACCTTGGGAAGCTGTGGAATTTCTGTCATTGGAGGTTTTTAGAACAGTTCAGACAGACACCTGTCAGGGATGGTCTCGATAATACTTAGTCCTGCCTCAGTGCAGGAATTGGACTAGATGACCTATCAAGGTCCCTTTCATTTCTACATTTCTATGATTCTATGATACAGACAAACCAACAGGAGAGTACAAGGAAACGACGAGACCATTTCAGTCAGCATGATGGGCAGTTGAGAGGGGGGATTGAACTGCTGAGAAAGAGAGAGATGGGGAAATATATTCGCAACCCAGCATGCTCCACCGATGCCGTATGACCCCTCTACATTAAGTAGTTCCCCATCACTCTCCTTGTCCCAGGTCACTATGCAGTTTTAAGTAGCCTGCTGCAGATGGTGAACTAAGAACTATTTTCAAATAATAATAACACAGAATGGCACAATATTTTTCCGTTGGAACAAAGTTTATTTGGTACCTAGAGTCCAGAACTCACGAAGGGCTGAAACTTTCTAAGAGAAATGAACCTTTGAGCTGGGAGCACTGAGAGTGGATAGTCCTGAGCGAACGTAAAGGCCATTTAGAAGGGGAGCACCATTTCCTTGGGACTTCAGTAAGGTTGGTGCAATCTCTACCATAGACTGATGGAGAGTGAGGAAAGGAGTGAACCCAGGGCAATAAAGCTGCCAGGAGTGTCCCAGAAAGGCCCCAGCTAATGGGAGAGATTTCGGAACCATCCAGGGAAGTCAGAGAGGGGCAGGTGGGCGTCACGACTGAAAAAGCCAAGAGAGATAAAAACACAAGAGACTCATTTGCCTCCCGCGCTAGAGTATTGCTGAGAAATGAACTAAACTGCAGTGTTGGGGGCGAGGCAGCGATTCTGGGGGGGAGATGGAGACAGAGACGGGCGACTCTGCTGGGCGAGACGCTCGAGAGAGGCCAGAACAATTCAAGACCGGGTGGGCACAGGAACCGCGGAGCTGGAGAGCGTGTTCACTGTGCTGTTGGGGTTGGAGTTGGAGCATCGCAGGGTGGAGAGTGCTGCTGAAGGATTTTCCCCCGCTCTACATTTCGTTTCCGGGTGAAAACGTTTGTGCCGACCCTGCAGGGAAGCACAGAGCTGGTGTTACTGGCCTAGCATGGGCCTGCACTGGGGGCTGCCCAATACAAGGAGAGGCAGGAGCACCAAGCTCCCCTGGGGATGCTCCCCCCTCACAGGATGCCCACACTCCCGCTGGGTTGCTCACCCATTAGCAAGTTCTTGAAGAAGAGCGATGGGAGGACATGGCCCTGCCCCGGCCTGACCCGCCAGGGGATCACACACAGCCCTGGGGTGTGACAGGGCCCAGGGAACTCAGCACATTTGGGGAATAAACCTTCATTCACGTTCACACCACCTCCTTCTCCTCCAGCCAGGTACAGGGGATGGATTTGTGATTTTGGGCTGAGAGCCCTGCCCTGCCCTTGGCCATCTCATCCTGCACAGCCCCAGAGCCGGGCTCGGGATCCCAGCCCTTGGCACAGCGCCGAGCAGAGACGGGGCCAGGCCCTGCAGTCCCAGCTCTGCAGGCTGCACCTTCGCTCCTGGGCAGTCTGTGCCCCTCACCCACCTGGTCGCTCTCCAGCCATCTCCAGGGGATCCAACCTCCTCACGCAGCAGCCACATGGTCTTCAGAGTTTCCTTCCCTTTATCATCCACGAAGCACTGGCCCACGAAGACGGTTGTTGAGTCTGCGAGGGAGCCGGAGAGGAGACTGTGATGAAGTGGGACTGTTCTTAATGTTTCCTCTGAATAGTGTGGGGGTGCCTCAGTTTCCCCTAGGCAGTTCTTAAGTATCTAGGGGGTGGAGTAAGGGTGTATGATCATTGCAGAGCCCTAGAGGGCAGGTGTGTGCAGGAGTCTGGACACAGAGAATGGCCGACACCCTGTTTCCTGGCAACTGATGGCCTGGGCCCTTCCCCCCCTGCAAGGTGAGAGCTGAAGGGCTGGAGAACAAAGGAATCAGGTGACCACCTGGCCCGGGGAAAGGAACAAAGCCCAGAGGAGGAGGGGCTGGAGGGGGTTTCAGTTTGGGGCTGGCTGGGACATGGAGTGAAGTGCAGACGGGGTTGTCTGGCTCACTGCCCCCCAAAATGGACCCAGCTGAGGGGTCCCGTTCTCTGCACCTGCAAGCTCTGTTTTAGACCATGTTCCTGTCGTCTAATAAACCTTCTGTTTTACTGGCTGGCTGAGAGTCACGTCTGACTGCAAAGTTGGGGTGCAGGACCCTCTGGCTTCCCTAGGAGCCCCGCCTGAGCGGACTCGCTGGGGGGAAGCGCACGGAGGGGCAGAGGATGCTGAATGCTCCGAGGTCAGACCCAGGAAGGTGGAAGCTGTGTGAGCTGTGTGTCCTGAAGACAGGCTGCTCACAGAAAGGCGACTACCCCAGAGTCCTGACTGACTTCATGGGGAGCAGTTCCAGAGCATCGCCCAGGGACTCCGTGACAGAGACAGAGGGAGAGACGGTGCCACGTGCTCGGTGTCCCCCAGAGACACCGAGCCCAGAGCCCAGGGTGGAGGGAGGGGGTGCGCTCTGTGGCGATGACACGACTCCCGGGCCACAGGCATACAAAGAGCCCATCTCTCCCCGATGACGCACTTTCCCAGGCACCGGCCCAGACGGCGGAGCAGTGCAATGACTCCATTTTCAGGGGCGGCTCCATGAGCCGGGTCAGGGCCAGGAAGGGGAGAGGCCTGCAGGCTGGGGGACACTTGGACTCCGCCTCCCAGGCCCCACATGCCGAGGCCATCTCCAAAGTCTGCTGGCTTCCTCCTCACCATCACCATCTCCACCTCCTCACCATCTCCTTCAGGCCCTGGTTCTACCCCTCAGCCTCTGGCCTCCCCAACCCTCAGCAGGCCATACAAAGTGCAGCTGATATCTTCCTCCCGGTCATTTGATCACGCCATTGTCCTCCCTGTGATCAGCCGCAACCTGGCCTCCCAGGTAACCCAGCCCTGGGGACCTCCCCCAGGTATCCCAGTGTCCAGCCTGCCATGGCTGGTCGAGCCAGAGGGAGCTTTTGGAAACAGACTCCGTCTTGACGTAAAGATTCCAAGTCATGGAGGATCCACCATGTGCCCAGCTCAGTTGTCCCATTGGCTAATCACCTGCACCGGTAAAAAGTTCCACTTCATTTCTAATTTGGATACGTCTGGTTTCAGATTCCAGACACCTTTGTCTGCTAGATTAAAGCATCATCGGCTGTCAGAAAAGGAGGACTTGTGGCACCTTAGAGACTAACCAATTTATTTGAGCATGAGCTTTCGTGAGCTACAGCCCACTTCATCAGATGTATACCGTGGAAACTGCAGCAGACTTTATATACACACAGAGAATATGAAACAATACCTCCTCCCACCCCACTGTCCTGCTGGTAATAGCTTATCTAAAGTGATCAACAGGTGGGCCATTTCCAGCACAAATCCAGGTTTTCTCACCCTCCACCCCCCCACACAAATTCACTCTCCTGCTGGTGCTAGCCCATCCAAAGTGACAACTCTTTACATAATCAAGTCGGGCTATTTCCTGCATAGATCCAGGTTTTCTCACATCCCCCCCACCCCCATACACACACAAACTCATCCCACCACCAACCTCAGCCTGGTCCAGTCCACACAAGAGATCCACTTCCTGGACACTACAGTGCTCATAAACAATGGTCACATAAACACCACCCTATACCGGAAACCTACTGACCGCTATTCCTACCTGCATGCCTCCAGCTTTCACCCTGACCACACGACACGATCCATCGTCTACAGCCAAGCTCTGCGATACAACCGCATTTGCTCCAACCCCTCAGACAGAGACAAACACCTAGAAGATCTCTGTCAAGCTTTCTTACAACTACAATACCCACCTGCAGAAGTAAAGAAACAGATTGATAGAGCCAGAAGAGTTCCCGGAAGTTACCTACTACAGGACAGGCCTAACAAAGAAAATAACAGAACGCCACTAGCGGTCACCTTCAGCCCCCAACTAAAACCCCTCCAACGCATTATTAAGGATCTACAACCTATCCTAAAGGATGACCCAACACTCTCACAAGTCTTGGGAGACAGGCCAGTCCTTGCCTACAGACAGCCCCGCAACCTGAAGCAAATACTCACCAACAACCACATACCACACAACAGAACCACTAACCCAGGAACTTATCCTTGCAACAAAGCCCGTTGCCAATTGTGCCCACATATCTATTCAGGGGACACCATCACAGGGCCTAATAACATCAGCCACACTATCAGAGGCTCGTTCACCTGCACATCCACCAATGTGATATATGCCATCATGTGCCAGCAATGCCCCTCTGCCATGTACATTGGTCAAACTGGACAGTCTCTACGTAAAAGAATAAATGGACACAAATCAGATGTCAAGAATTATAACATTCATAAACCAGTCGGAGAACACTTCAATCTCTCTGGTCACGCAATCACAGACATGAAGGTCGCTATCTTAAAACAAAAAAACTTCAAATCCAGACTCCAGCGAGAAACTGCTGAATTGGAATTCATTTGCAAATTGGATACTATTAATTTAGGCTTAAATAGAGACTGGGAGTGGCTAAGTCATTATGCAAGGTAGCCTGTTTCCTCTTGTTTTTTCCTACCCCCCCCCCCCCTCCCCCAGATGTTCTGGTTTAACTTGGATTTAAACTTGGAGAGTGGTCAGTTTAGATGAGCTATTACCAGCAGGAGAGTGAGTTTGTGTGTGTATGGGGGTGGGGGGGATGTGAGAAAACCTGGATCTATGCAGGAAATAGCCCGACTTGATTATGTAAAGAGTTGTCACTTTGGATGGGCTAGCACCAGCAGGAGAGTGAATTTGTGTGGGGGGGTGGAGGGTGAGAAAACCTGGATTTGTGCTGGAAATGGCCCACCTGTTGATCACTTTAGATAAGCTATTACCAGCAGGACAGTGGGGTGGGAGGAGGTATTGTTTCATATTCTCTGTGTATATATAAAGTCTGCTGCAGTTTCCACGGTATGCATCCGATGAAGTGAGCTGTAGCTCACGAAAGCTCATGCTCAAATAAATTGGTTAGTCTCTAAGGTGCCACAAGTACTCCTTTTCTTTTTACCACTGATACTAGATCTAAGAATCATTAAACAGGACCAGGAACGCTCCCTTGAGACTAGCCAGCCCTATCTTTAAACACTAGAAACAACACCCACCCACTCAAGAACAAACACTCACCCACTTGCATGACTTGGCTTTGGCCTCCCTCCCCACTGCTTAGCAAGTGAGTTACGGCTGAGGGTGACTCCCGCAATCAGTGCATGTAGGGTGCAGTTTGGCTGTCCTTTACTCGTACAATGAGCATAACCACATTTCCTTGCCCCTGCACTCAGCCCTGGAGGGATCTGTAACCCAACCCCAGCCAAAAGGGATCATGGGGCAAAGCAGCTCTGTCTGCCCCACACCGAGGCTGAGTGGGTGTGTCTATGCAAACGCAGTCTGCTCCGGGAGTCTTTCCGCCCAGCTCCCCACTGGATGTCAGGGGATGGTTCACTCACACCCTACTTACAGCTGTTACCTCTACAGCACCCTCACTCTGCATCATTCACTATTTTAGAACTGGCTCAGCCCAGCTCATTAGACAGGTAATAAGGACACTGAGCAGTGTCCTCCCCCTGAGACAGGTACTCCCAGAAGACAGTAGAAGCCCCTCTCCTCTCCTTTCCCTTCCTCTTGTAACCAGGCTCCTTTACCCAGCAGTGCCTGACTGTGATCACGGACTGGGCCGCCCCCTGCCAGGCAGGATGTGAACAGGCTGCCTTGTCCTGCGCCCCCCCGAAATCCTCATGCCTCCCTGCTGGCTCAAGGCTCCTGTCGGTCCCTGGCACTGAGAGGAGCCGGGCGATGGCAGATGAAGTGGGATCCGGGTGCTGGCTGTGCTCTGTCTCGGCCAGGTCAGGTGCAGGTGCGGTTGTGCACATCTGGGCATGGTATGTGTGGGGGCAGCTGCACCCACGGACCCTGGCTAGAGCCACCAGAGCCACGGGCAGGGAGCAAAGGAGCGACCCAGGGGGATGAACCTGCCAAGGGGTGTCCCAGGAAGGGCCCGGCTAACGGGAGAGAATCCGGCACCTCCCGGGGAATCCAGGGAGGGGCAGGTGGGAGTCACGGCTCAGCAACAGCTTCACCCCAAGGGCCAAGAGCAGTAAAAACACCAGAGACTCATTTGCCTCCCGCGCGAGAGCTTTACTGGGAAAGGAACTAAACTGCAGCATGGGGGGGTGGGGACAGCGATTCTGGGGGGGTCACCGGAGAGCGAGGGGGAGTTGGAGACAGAGACGGGTGATTCTGCAGCCCAGCAAACAGCCCTGAGGCCGGGCGACACGCTCTCGAGAGAGCCCAGGACAATCCCGGACAGGATCACCGGTCACACTTCAGTCCTCACGGATTCGCCCACATTCTGCACCTTGATCCGAGTGAAAACGTTTGTACCGACCCTGCGGGGAAGCACAGAGCCTGGGTTACTGGCCCAGCATGGGCCTGCACTCGGGGCTGCCCCATACACTAGAGGGGAGAAAGAGGCAGGGGCAGAAGGTGCATGAGCCTGAGGAGAGAAGCCCAAAGAGGGACACCCCATCCCCAGGGCACCTAGTCTGGGTGCTGAGCACCGCTGTCTGGGGAACGCCCCTCGTCCAGGCTCCATCTCACGGGGCCCCCAGCAGCTCCATGCAGGGGCTGGCAGACAATTAATATGGGCGTTACCTCAGGGGGGCACCCAGCCGCCCAGCCCAGGGAGGCAGCCTGGCTGTGGGCACCCCGCACTGGCAGGGCCTCAGAGCCACCCAGCAGCACCCGGGGTGGGGGGGGCAGGGGCTCCGCAGGCTGCACATCCCCATGGTGCTCAGCAGGGCCATTGAGGGCAGGGGCCCTTCAGCAGCCACTCGCTCAAATCTCCCCTTGGTGCCCCCGGGAGGTGCCCCCAGCCCCCCAGTAGCCTCCCGCCTGGCTGCTGACACACTGGGTGCCAGCCTGTGCTCTGAGGAGGGCTGGGCACAAACAGGTCACCAGGCAGGAGCTCCCTTGCCGCAGGGAGGGGCACGAAGTAGCACCAGAGGCCTGGGCCCCCTCCCCAGGGGTCAGTCCTGGGGCCGCTGCTACTCAGTGTTTTCATGTAGGACTTGGACAATGGCATGGCGAGGGGGCTTATACAATGTGGGGGTGACACCAGGCTGGGAGGGGCTGGCAGCACTTGGGGGCAGGATTAAAATCCAGAGTGACCTTGAGAAATTGGACAATTGGTCTGAGTTCACCTGGATGAAATTCAAAGAAGACAAGTGCAAAGTACTTCAGCCAGGAGCGAAAAATCCTATGCACAGCTACAAAGTGGGGATCATCTAGCTAGGAGGGAGCACTGCTGAAACCAGCTGTGGGGTGTCGTGGATCACAAACTGAACATGAGCCCACAGCGTGATGCAGCTGGGGAAAAGGCTGATCGAATCGAGGGCTGTGTTAACAGGAGCGTTATATGTACGAGAGGGGAGGTGATTGTCCTCTCCTCACGCTGGGGAGGCCTCAGCTGGAGGCCTGGGCCAGGTCTGGGTGCTGCGCTTTAGGAAAGATGTGGAGAAATTGGAGAGGGGCCAGAGGAGAGCAAGAAAAACGATCAATGGTTTAGAAAATGCAACCTGAGGAAAGGGTAGAAATACTGTGCATGGTTATTCTTGAGAACAGAAGAGTGAGGGGGGACCTGATGGCCATCTGCAGATGCTTAGGACTTCTGGGGCTTTTCTGATGGTCCTGTCACCGAGTTCTCTCCTCCTCCCTGCCAGAGTCAGGCTCACAGTGGTCAGTGCAGGAGCGTCTGGGGAAGACGTGCTGCTCCCCACTGCAGGCCATTGCCTGTCTCCTCCGGCCACGGGACTGGTCCCCACCCCATCACCTGAGTCTCCTCCTGTGACGAAGTGGGACTGTTCTTAATGTTTCCTCTGAATAGTGTGGGGGTGCCTCAGTTTCCCCTAGGCAGTTCTTAAGTCTCTAGGGGTGGGGTAAGGGTGTATGATCATTGCAGAGCCCTAGAGGGCAGGTGTGTGCAGGGGTCTGGACACAGAGAATGGCCGACACCCTGTTTCCTGGCAACTGATGGCCTGGGCCCTTCCCCCCTGCAAGGTGAGAGCTAAAGGGTTGGAGAACAAAGGAATCCGGTGACCTCCTGGCCTGGGAAAGGGACAAAGCCCAGAGGAGGAGGGGCTGGAGGGAGTTTCAGTTTGGGGCTGGCTGGGACATGGAGTGAAGGGCAGACGTGGTTGTCTGGCTCACTGCCCCCCAAAATGGACCCAGCTGAGGGGTCCCGTTCTCTGCACCTGCAAGCTCTGTTTTAGACCATGTTCCTGTCGTCTAATAAACCTCTGTTTTACTGGCTGGCTGAGAATCACGTCTGACTGCGAAGTTGGGGGGCAGGACCCTCTGGCTGCCCCAGTACTCCGCCTGGGCGGACTCGCTGTGGGAAGCGCACGGTGGGGCAGAGGATGCTGAATGCTCCCAGGTCAGACCCAGGAAGGTGGAAGCTGTGTGAGCTGTGTGTCCTGAAGACAGGCTGCTCACAGAAAGGCGACTGCCCCAGAGTCCTGACTGGCTTCATGGGGAGCAGTTCCAGAGCATCGCCCAGGGACTCCGTGACACCCCCCTTCAGGTAGTTGAAAGCAGCTATCAAATCCCCCCTCATTCTTCTCTGCTGCAGACTAAACAATCCCAGTTCCCTCAGCCTCTCCTCGTAAGTCATGTGCCCCAGCCCCCTAATAATTTAATAACATGGTGAATAACATATCAGGGCTCTGCCCTGCCCTGCTCCAAACACCCCTCTCCAGGACACCCACGCTGGGGGCTGTGTAAAGGTCGAGGAGCGCTACAGAGTTGAAGGTTAAACACACGGACATCCCTTTGGGCTGCCACTGGAGCTCCGTGGACAGGCGCCCAGGTGACCGGGGTCCCTGCTTCAAGAGAGCGGAACATTTGAGGCCGTGTCTGCACGAGCAATGTGAGAGCCACGGAGCTGCAGTGTGACACTGACTACAGCGATGGACGGGGTTCTCCCATCGCGGTGGGGAATCCGCCTCTCCGAGAGGCAGTAGTGATGCTGGTCTATATATCTATATGAATCTACACTGTGATTCCTAGATCCATGTAATATGTTATAGGTCATTGCGGCCTGGTATGAATGACACGTGTCACGGAGTGTGGGGGAGTCCGGGCCCTGCACCCCTCTTCCTGGGATTCACTGAGACTCTCAGCCAGCCAGTAAAATGGAAGGTTTATTGGACAACAGGAACAAACAGAGCTGTGGGTACAACGAGGACCCCTCAGTCAAGTCCTTCTGGGGAGCAGGGAGCTTAGACCCCAGCCCTGGGGTTCCCTGCGTTCCTCCACCCAGCCCCAAACTGAAACTAAACCCCCCAGCAGGCTCTCTCCTGCAGCCTCCGTCCACATTCCCCTCCCCCTCCTGGCTCAGGTGACAGGCTCTCAGGACTCCCATCCCCAGGGCACATTCCCAGGTCAACACTCCCCCCTCCCTGCTGCGTCACATCGTCACAACTCATGCTTGACATGAATACTTGTGTTGCAAGTTAGCAACCGAAGCAAGGACTTAAGGTCAAGGACTGTTTTTGCACAAATAGTTCTAACAATCTTATGCTCTGAGACAGATATGGAAAATCATCAGAAAAGGAAACACCACGAGCTGGACGGATATAAAATTGTATAAGAATTGGAGGAAATGGAATGCCTTGGATCATGGTGGCCCCCCTCAGGATTGTCTCTTCGGAATTGTGTGGGTAGAAGGCCTAGTAAACAAAAGCAAAGAACCAAGGATGCGACAAAATGGACTATAAATGCATGCCTATGATTTTTGCAAATCGGAGTCGTTTATTCATCCAGAGTCCCGTGTGGATATAGATGTGGTTTTCGCTGGCTCTTCCCTGCATCTTATGATCTTATCCTGACGGAAGGAACCTCGACTGGCCCTCGGGACCATTCTGACCTTTGGACTCTGGTATAGTAAGTTTGGGGTGTGAATGCGGAGTGAGTAAAATTTGTTTTGAAATCAGTAAAGAACATTTAGAGTATTATATACCAACACTTTGTCCGGTATCTGCTTGCTCCCCATCCCATAGGGAGAACTCTATTACAGGGTCTAACAGTAAGGTCGTCCGTCTAGCAGCGTCTAGGCTTAACTACTGTATATCGCAGTGGGTGTGACACTGTTCACAGCCCTGAGCGTACGGAGAGGTTGACCTAACTGTAGTGTAGACTAGCCCACAATCTCCTTGCCAGGGACGTCTGGTTTGGGAGAACGGAGAGTCCCTACGATGCTGGTTCTGGCGGGACCCAACTGAGAGTGCCTATTCAGGACAAATTGCTTAGAGCAGGGCAGTCACAGCCCAAGGCTGGGGGTCCTCTGCACACCAAGACAAACCAAACCAGCCAAACAGAGAGGACTCTGATTTTACCCCATTGGCTAACCACAAGTCACACAAGCAATTCCCTTAGACACTATCGTTTCCCAGTATCCCCACCAGTGCCACTCGTTATGGGGACGAATAGTTATGAAAACCAATACCCCAGTAAAAGAAAAAAGGTTCCCTTGATCCCAAAGGACCAAGCCCCAGACCCAGGTCAATATACAAATCAGATCTTACCCACAAATCACACTGTTGCCAATCCTTTCGAATCTAAAATCTAAAGGTTTATTCATAAAAGGAAAGAAATAGAGATGAGAGCTAGAATGGGTTCAATGGAATCAATGACATACAGTAATGGCAAAGTTCTTGGATCAGGCTTGTAGCAGTGATGGAATAATGTTATTATTATTAACTGAATGTTAGTAAGGAGGCAACAGTCCCCTTACACAAGGAAGAAAGGAGAGCAGCAGAATACGGACCCTGGACTTCAGAAAAGCAGACTTTGACTCCCTCCGGGAAGTGATGGGCAAGATCCCCTGGGAGAATAACATGAGGGGGAAAGGAGTCCAGGAGAGCTGGCTGTATTTTAAAGAATCCTTATTGAGGTTACAGGGACAAACCATCCCGATGTGTAGAAAGAATAGTAAATATGGCAGGCGACCAGCTTGGCTTAACAGTGAAATCCTTGCTGATCTTGAACACAAAAAAGAATCATAGAATCATAGAATCATAGAATATAAGGGTTGGAAGGGACCCCAGAAGGTCATCTAGTCCAACCCCCTGCTCGAAGCAGACCAATTCCCAGTTAAATCATCCCAGCCAGGGCTTTGTCAAGCCTGACCTTAAAAACCTCTAAGGAAGGAGATTCTACCACCTCCCTAGGTAACGCATTCCAGTGTTTCACCACCCTCTTAGTGAAAAAGTTTTTCCTAATATCCAATCTAAACCTCCCCCACTGCAGCTTGAGACCATTACTCCTCGTTCTGTCATCTGATACCATTGAGAACAGTCTAGAGCCATCCTCTTTGGAACCCCCTTTCAGGTAGTTGAAAGCAGCTATCAAATCCCCCCTCATTCTTCTCTTCTGCAGGCTAAACAATCCCAGCTTCCTCAGCCTCTCCTCATAACTCATGTGTTCCAGACCCCTAATCATTTTTGTTGCCCTTCGCTGGACTCTCTCCAATTTATCCACATCCTTCTTGAAGTGTGGGGCCCAAAACTGGACACAGTACTCCAGATGAGGCCTCACTAATGTCGAATAGAGGGGAACGATCACGTCCCTCGATCTGCTCGCTATGCCCCTACTTATACATCCCAAAATGCCATTGGCCTTCTTGGCAACAAGGGCACACTGCTGACTCATATCCAGCTTCTCGTCCACTGTCACCCCTAGGTCCTTTTCCGCAGAACTGCTGCCTAGCCATTCGGTCCCTAGTCTGTAGCTGTGCATTGGGTTCTTCCGTCCTAAGTGCAGGACCCTGCACTTATCCTTATTGAACTTCATCAGATTTCTTTTGGCCCAATCCTCCAATTTGCTTACAAGAAGCTTACAAGAAGTGGAAGATTGGACAAATGACCAGGGATGATGTAGCCAGACAGCCAGCCCCCCTACCCCCTCAGACCAGCATTGCTGGAAACACAGGAGGAAGCCGGAACAGGGCACTTAACATATATTCCAGCACAGCCTTTGAAGCTGTGAAAAGCACAGGTGTGCTGCTACAATGTGCCTCGGGGAGCAGATACAACGATTAAGCTCACAGCAGGCAGAGGCCCTGTGACAGACATGGCTCTTAGCCCCTACTAAATAGCGTGATGCTCACACCCCAACATCCTAGGTGGGAAAATATTTACCCTGATAAAAGAAATGTCCAGTAGTCGAAACTTATTGTTTCTCTCCCTTGCAGGTGTAAACTACTCTTGCGAAAGCTGGCGTCACCCCGACAGACCAGCCTCAATTTGGCATAAGAAAGGAGAAAGAGAATAAAGGAGTACAGAGGTATAAGTAGGGGACCTACAGCACCATGATTTTTGAGTGCTTTTCACTATCTATCTGCTGGTCAGATAAGTGACAGCCTCCCAAGGCTTCTGCAGCTAAGAGGGTCCCTAAGCCTTGTCCCTTATTCGTCTTTCCGCGGAATTGAGTGACCGATCCTGGCTTGGCACCGCTGGAATCGAGAGATGCAAGGAGGGTAAGAAGCACCCACACCTGATCTCCTATCTTTAGTGTACACATATTTTGAAATAGAGCTCTGTACTTTGTTTTCTTTCTTTGGGATTGTGGCTTCAGTTTTGTAACTTGTTTGTGTGTGTAACATCTCTACATTTAAATAAGTAGGCACTAGCAATTTTGTAACCACATGATTAGAATCTAGCTTAATAAATTTTGGTAACCATTTGTGCA
This sequence comes from Caretta caretta, assembly GCF_965140235.1. Taxonomy (NCBI): domain Eukaryota; kingdom Metazoa; phylum Chordata; order Testudines; family Cheloniidae; genus Caretta; species Caretta caretta. The sequence continues at coordinate 746,111 of NC_134210.1, forward strand.
TAAGCCTGACTTGTTTTCTCTGGTTTACTGTAAAGCAGCCAACACAATTAAAGAACCTCAGCCGTTTTGGCTCTAAAGCCTGGCCATTAGGTGAGAGTACTAAGAGCCTAGCGTTGAGTTGTGCCGCCTCCACGGGGCAAACTCTTGGGGCACCTGTCAGTCAATCCTGGCTGCCCGCTGCGAAGGAGCTCTGAGCTCTAGCAGTTAAAGTCACGGGTGGTTAGGACCTTGGGGCACCCGTCAGCCTAGCCCGGGCTGCCCGCCGTGAAGGGACAGTGCGTCCTAGCGGTTAAAGTCACGGATGGTATAAACGGGCATAGCTGGCACCTCACCAAACATCCTTGGCCGACAGCTAACAGATGAGTATAAAAATATTGCTCAGGGATGCAGGAGTGAAATCAGGAAGGCCAAATCACACCTGGAGTTGCAGCTAGCAAGAGATGTTAAGAGTAACAAGAAGGGTTTCTTCAGATATGTTAGCAACAAGAAGAAAGTCAAGGAAAGTGTGGGCCCCTTACTGAATGAGGGAGACAACCTAGAGACAGAGGATGTGGAAAAAGCTAATGTACTCAATGCTTTTTTGCCTGTGTCTTCACGAACAAGGTCAGCTCCCAGACTACTGCCCTGGGCAGCACAGCATGGGGAGGAGGCGACCAGCCCTCTGTGGAGAAAGAAGTGGTTCGGGACTATTTAGAAAAGCTGGACGAGCACAAGTCCATGCGGCCAGATGCACTGCATATGAGAGTCCTCAAGGAGTTGGCGGATGTGATTACAGAGCCATTGGCCATTATCTCTGAAAACTCGTGGCGATCGGGGGAAGTCCCGGATGACTGGAAAAAGACTAATGTAGTGCCCATCTTTAAAAAAGGGAAGAAGGAGGATCCTGGGAACTACAGGCCAGTCAGCCTCACCTCAGTCCCTGGAAAAATCATGGAGCAGGTCCTCAAGGAATCAGTTCTGAAGCACTTAGAGGAGAGGAAAGTGATCAGGAACAGTCAGCATGGATTCACCAAGGGCAAGTCATGCCTGACTAATCTAATTGTCTTCTATGACGAGATAACTGGCTCTGTGGATGAGGGGAAAGCAGTGGACGTGTTGTTCCTTGACTTTAGCAAAGCTTTTGACACGGTCTCCCACAGTATTCTTGCCAGCAAGTTAAAGAAGTATGGGCTGGATGAATGGACTATAAGGTGGGTAGAAAGCTGGCTAGATTGTCGGGCTCAACGGGTAGTGATCAATGGCTCCATGTCTAGTTGGCAGCCGGTATAAAGTGGAGTGCCCCAAGGGTCAGTTCTGGGGCCGGTTTTGTTCAATATCTTCATTAATGATCTGGAGGATGGTGTGGATTGCACCCTCAGCAAGTTTGCAGATGACCCTAAACTGGGAGGAGAGGTAGATACGCTGGAGGGTAGGGATAGGATACAGAGGGCCCTAGACAAATTAGAGGATTGGGCCAAAAGAAATCTGATGAGGTTCAACAAAGACAAGTGCAGAGTCCTGCACTTAGGACGAAAGAATCCCATGCACCGCTACAGACTAGGGACCGAATGGCTCGGCTTAAGTTCTGCAGAAAAGGACCTAGGGGTTACAGTGGACGAGAAGCTGGATAGGAGTCAACAGTGTGCCCTTGTTGCCAAGAAGGCCAATGGCATTTTGGGATGTATACGTAGGGGCATTGCCAGCAGATCGAGGGACGTGATCGTCCCCCTCTATTCGACATTAGTGAGGCCTCATCTGGAGTACTGTGTCCAGTTTTGGGCCCCACACTACAAGAAGGATGTGGAAAAATTGGAAAACGTCCAGCAGAGGGCAACAAAAATGATTCGGGGTCTGGAACACATGACTTATGAGGAGAGGCTGAGGGAACTTGGATTGTTTAGTCTGCGGAAGAGAAGAATGAGGGGGGATTTGATAGCTGTTTTCAACTCCCTGAAAGGGGGTTCCAAAGAGGATGGTTCTAGACTATTCTCAGTGGTAGCAGATGACAGGACAAGGAGTAATGGTCTCAAGTTGCAGTGGGGGAGGTTTAGGTTGGATATTAGGAAAAACTTTTTCACTAGGAGGGTGGTGAAGCACTGGAATGCGTTACCTCAGGAGGTGGTGGAATCTCCATCCTTAGAGGTTTTTAAGGTCAGGCTTGACAAAGCCCTGGCTGGGATGATTTAATTGGGGATTGGTCCTGCTTTGAGCAGGGGGTTGGACTAGATGACCTCCTGAGGTCCCTTCCCACCCTGGTATTCTATGATTCTATGATCAGGGTGATGGATGGGGCATTTGGATTCTCAGTGGGAAAATCCTGGGGGTCCAGCACACTGGTAAGAGTAAGAAATGTGAGTAGAGCCCCAGAGGGCGCGAAGGGCCTTTTGTTTAGGTACTTTGGGACGGTTGTTCAAGCTGGCGTTCATTTGGGGAGTCTGGGCACCCTGGACAGGGCTTGGACTTTAGGTGACTGGCCACATTGCTTTGCACTCTGTTCACGTTTGGAAGGTTTTGTTTGCAACCTGCAATTCTGTGTGTGCGTTTAAGGTTGAACTTTGAAGTGGGATGATCACACAGTGTGGACGGCCGCTGGCAGCTTCCCCTATTTACCGTGTGAAAGTTGGCAACTGTGGGAGAAGCTGATTTTGCTTATCACCTCTGGTATTCCAAGCTGGCTGCAGGTGTCAGATGTTCTGCTTCCTCCAGCCAGCTGCCTCTGGGGCTCACAGATAAGCCCTTGTTTATGGCTCTGGGCCCCACAGCTGATACCAGCCTCAGTAGCTGGCTACACCTAGCTGGGATGTTATTTATACTGTGAGCAATTTGCAGGGTGGGATGGGCAGCTTCCTCTCTTGTTTGTTTCCTTACTGCTGTGTGATTTCTCAGAATCAATCAGCTGCTTTGCTGTGAAAGGGAAAAGGGATGTGTGGCCGGGCGACACTGCAGTGGCTCATGGGGCAATTGTTAGGGTAAGTTAGCAGGGGCTGAAGCAGAGGATCGTGAGCAGCGGGTCAGGAGGTAACATGAGGCAGGGGAACCCCCAGACTGCACAATAACGGCGTGCTGGGAAGTGACAGAGTCTGGGGCACCCGCGCCACCCCCAGCGCCAGGGAGAGAGAGTTGGTAAATCACACCTGGGCATGCGGAGACTGTCTGCAAGGCGGGACATGACTGCAGACGTGTCTGCTCTCTTGCCAGGCCTACGCTTTAAAGTCAGATGGACCTATCTAAGGCCACGTCTACACGGCCACTGAGGCCAGCAAAGCTTATGTCGCTCAGGGGTGTTAAAAAAACACTCCCGTGAGCAACTTAAGTTGAGAAGGCGTAAGTGGCCGTGTGCCCAGCGCTGTGTTGGTGGGAGAGCCCCCCACCCCCCAGCACAGCTACTGCCCCTCGGGGGAGGTGGTTTTATTCCGCCACCAGGAGAGCAGCTACACGAGCGACGTGGCCCGAACCTGAGAGCGGCTGCACGGTGAAGACGTGGCCTGAGTCACTCACGGCCATGCAGACTGTCACGCCCTGAGCACTGGAATGGGGCTGCCCGAAGCCCCGGCGTAGGTGTGGGCTTGGGAGAATTCCTCTGTCAGCCCAGCTCCAGCTACACCGGGGTTAGGGCGAGATCATTACAGTGCTCAGCGCGTGAGAGTTTTCACGGCCCTGAGTGACTCAGGCCACGTCTACGCTGGCGAGCTTCCAGCGGCTTCCAGGGGTGGATTCACTGCACTGACGGGACACCTCCTTCCGCCAGCGTAGGAAGCGTTTACAATACGGTGCTGCAGCTGTGCTGGCTGGCGTGTAAACACAGCCTCCCTCGTAGCAAGGCCAGGCCAGGCCCGACCCACTTAGCTCCTTTCGTCTCCCCCGAACTCCCGCCCTCCAGCTCTCCGGGAGATCCTGCCACTTTTCTGTATCTCCACCCGAGCAGACCAGAGTTTTATCAACGGGGCTTTAACCATTGGAACAGCTTCCCCGGGGACACGGTGGCGTCTCCATCACTGAGTTGGGGGTCTCTGTCTCAGAGCTCCGCCCCAGGCTAGTGGGTGTAGGTGTCACCTGCCATCCCCAAGCCTCCTCGCAGCTGGGCCCTGCCTTCATTTCCCCTGTTAGGTCATCAATAAATCCAACCCTCACATCAAACAGCACCACTCCCATTCCGAGGTTCTGAATTCATTGACAGAAAGGTCCCAGAGACACAAGAAAGCCCCTCACCCAGCTTTCCAAGCAGGAAGGCTGACGCCCTCTGAGTTTATCAGTTACCACGAGTCCGGCAGTGCCAGGTCCCGGCTGCACCCTCAAGGCACGCTCCCCCTCCGCGTGATCCTGTTTCTGGAGCTGGGGCCTTCCTGCCAGCTGCAGCCCTCCTCCCACAGCACACGGCTCCTCACAGCCTGGTCCTGCCCCACCTCCCTTCCTGGAGCTTCTCTCTAGGAGCCTCTCGACCAGCTGAGCTCCGTAGCCTAGTACGGGGCCCAGGGGCTCGTTAGCCAGGCAGCCAGCAGCCAGCAGCCAGTTGATTGTTCACAGCTGGGCTGAGACGGGCTGGTTCTCCTGAAAGAAGCCCGTTGCAGGTAGACAGGGGCCCGACCCCCCTTTTGGGGCCAGCTGCCCCTGTCGGGGGGTTGGGAGACTTTGGGTGGGGTCTCTGGCCTGGCCTGTGCAGGAGCTCAGGCTGGATGGT